>NC_087094.1:4390000-5015000 GCF_963855985.1 Ostrinia nubilalis | reverse complement strand
CAACATAGCTAAGAACCATGGCTAAACATGAAGTTTGGGTCATGGTGGCTTTGGCAGACAGACGGTACTAAAGGTGAGTAAAATACCAACTTAATTACGTCAAAGTATATCCCATCAAAAACAATACTTGTCAAAAAAACCAAGTCTCGCAACTCAGTTGTTCTACGGTAAAAAGTTGTGAGATCCATGTAATACCAAGTCCAGGCCAGGAAATCTTTAACGTTTTACATAAATTATTGACTTGGCCATCGCACTAAATAATTTAATTTACACGTGTTTTCATGCGATGGCCAAGTCAATATATTTATGTAAAACGTTAAAGATTTCCTGGCCTGGACTTGGTATTACATGGATCTCACAACTTTTTACCGTAGAACAACTGAGTTGCGAGACTTGGTTTTTTTGACAAGTATTGTTTTTGATGGGATCTCATTTCTTTTTGTATTTTGTAGACAGCAGTTATGTATCTAGAAAACTGGACCGAAATTGAAAAATTTTACTCGACTTGGCGGTTGCACTACCGTGCCCCCAAATATCATTTCTTTTTGTATTTTGTAGACAGCAGTTATGTATCTAGAAAACTGGACCGAAATTGAAAAATTTTACTCGACTTGGCGGTTGCACTACCGTGCCCCCAAATATTTTAGTTTTTCCTTGATTCATACACCAAACACTACTTATATTCCAAATTTGAAGCTTCTAGGTCTGCTAGAAGTGCCTTAGAGTTTTGATGATCGGTGAGTCAGTGAGTCAGTCAGTGAGTGACAAAATTAAGTAACTTTGACCCGTTATAATTCTTAAACTACTGGTTCAAATTGAATGAAATTTTAAATATACCGTGTCTTTACAATGCCTGCATAGCTAATGAAAATTCAGCCTTCTAGTTTTATCCACAACGAAGTTACAGGCGGTCGAAAATGGCCTGAATTGCTTCGAGAAAAGGATGGTACGGCCGTGCCGCTTTTTTGCTCGACTTGGTGGGGGCACTGCCGTGCCCCCAGATAGGCTGATTTTTTTATATTTCCTTCAAAATGTTATTAGAAATGACGTCATTAATTGACAGACACCTACCATAGTGGCAGCCCTTAGCCAGACACCTTAAAGTTCATGAAAATGTAGTCCTACTTACGTCATACTATAAAAGCTGATATTTACATAAAATATTTGAACTATCTTTTGATGAAGTTTCCTCATCAGCCAGACACTTCTGATGGTTCCTTCGCCTTGCCAGACAGCTTTTAGGGTGGCTGAAAGTGCGAACGCGAGGCACTATAAATATTGTTTTTTGTACTTTTTCTTAAGTTACTCAAGTATTTGAGTCTGTAAATCATCATCTCATGTTGATGAGCTGATGATGGAAGGTAAGTACAACTCCTTAAGGCTTAGGTAATCCCTAATTTTAAAGTGATTACCTCTGAAAGTTGCCTAGAGTAAAGTTCTTAGCAACATTATCATTACCTATGTTAATGCTAATGTTGCTAAGAACTTTACTCTAGGCGTTTAGTAACTATTTTGAAGATAAAATTTGTGGCACCACATTTTCCGTGTATATAAATTCTAGTGAATATTTGGGGGTCCTAATTCAATATAGAATTGTTATAGTATTACTTGATACTATAAATTTGATTATACTATGCATAGTAATAGATATATCGTGATGGTTTCGCTGGAAGGATACTCTGCAGCGCAACCACTTTCAATAACAAAATACGGCCAAACCTGTGACATAGATTTTTTTTAAAATAGGACTAGAATTCTATAGACATTTCAAAGATTTATTTTAGAAACTGACACTAGTTAAATCAAAAGTAGTTCCGCCGGGGAGCATGATGTGAATTATCCTACAACTCCTAAGCGTTAAGGAGTTGAACCTTCCACCAACATGGGATGATGACTAGCTGATGCAAACACCCAAATAACTTTAGAAACTATACTTATATATACTGGTTAAAGAATTGTCCCCCCAACTCCTAAGCCTTAAGGAGTTGTACTTACCTTCCATCATCAGCTCATCAACATGAGATGATGATTTATAGACTCAAATACTTGAGTAACTTAAGAAAAAGTACAAAAAACAATATTTATAGTGCCTCGCGTTCGCACTTTAAGCCACCCTAAAAGCTGTCTGGCAAGGCGAAGGAACCATCAGAAGTGTCTGGCTGATGAGGAAACTTCATCAAATGATAGTTCAAATATTTTATGTAAATATCAGCTTTTATAGTATGACGTAAGTAGGACTACATTTTCATGAACTTTAAGGTGTCTGGCTAAGGGCTGCCACCATGGTAGGTGTCTGTCAATTAATGACGTCATTTCTAATAACATTATGAAGGAAATATCAAAAAATCAGCCTTTATACTTTGACGTAATTAAGTTGGTATTTTACACACCTTTAGTACCGTCTGTCTGCCAAAGCCACCATGACCCAAACTTCATGTTTGGCCATGGTTCTTAGCTATGTTGGGAGCATGCGCTGACAAACTTTCAGCCTTTATAAAATAACGTAGGTCTGGCGTTCACTAGCTCTTAGTCTAAATGTCCAGTAGCAGAAATAAGAATGATATAGTCGACGACAATACACGTGCTTAGAAGCATAATGATTCGATACTTGATCAAGAAGTCAATAATAGTCTACCTCAAAACCAAATGTAGATAGGCAAGTAACATAAATATTTTCCGAAACAAAAACTTGAAGAGACATTCATATCGCTCCTAATACTAATGAAAGCCTTTAATGCAGAAGTCAGATACTTTCCCCTTTACTGCCCAGTTTAGATAGCAGACTGTTGGGGAACTTTTAGTATCGGCCTCGTCATTAAGACTATTGCTCGGCTTTTCCTAGTAATCATTAATGTCGTTTTTGGAAAGTAATTTATGATACACCTCAAAATCTAGTAATCCAGCCGTTAGATATTTACTACCTTGTTTATTTAGTATTTATTTATTTAAGAACAGCTAAGAAGATATACACAATCAAATGGAAACAAGCATTGAAATCAATACATGTGTATAGTGCAGCCTTATAAAAGCTGCCACGACATGTGCATATATTGCGTGGATTGTTTAGTGTAAATATTTTTTGTGTCACGTAATTTTTCAAATCTTTATGACTAGGTTCTACGATTTTTTATTTAATTTGTTGTGTCTGTTCGTGTGTAAAGTATCATCATTAGGTTCTAGTTTCCACTGCATGAACACGATCCTCTCCAATTTACCAAAGGCAAATGGAGAATTTGACTTGCACTCCCCACACTGGTTAAACGGGCTACAGAGGCCTGATGTTTGCATTTTTATCCCTAAGACGACTTTCATAACATCCACGTCAAGATTGGAAGTGATAATATTGTATTCGTACTCTGCAGGAACCACGCAAGAATTTCTTATTCTTTTTCTCAAAACCAAACCTGGTTTAAAACTAAGAATTGCTTTAAATTTCCATGTAATTCCAGACTGGCGGTACGTAGCGGCGTGCACAGCATGCGTTGGCGTTGCTATGCTGTGCAAGGAGCAAGGCATCACCGTCACCGGCGTCTGCGTCGTCTATGAGCTCTTCGTGGCTCAGAAGGTAAATGATAACTAACAGTAATCCAGAAATGAGTTGGATTCTAGACCTTATTGCTTTGTGTTTAGAACGATCGCTTTTCGTATAACTGCCAAATTAATTGGATCTGAGAGTGAGGCTTGTGCCATAAAGATGGGCTTTAATCCCAACGGGACTCATCGGTTACTTGATCGTCTAATAAAATGTAACCTTCTGACTCAAATGATCTCTTAACGTAAATTGATCCTTCTTTGTTTTTTTTAATTGCGTCTCTTCCCATTAAGTCTCTGATGGTTTTTTCAGCCACATACGTCATATGCCTAATAGGAAACCATAGAAAAATCAAAACATCTTAAATATGTCCCAACACAAACAATTTCTTGATACATGGTACAAAAGTTGAAAAACAATATTTGTATAGAGGATAGAATTACGCTTTGCCAAAGAAACATTTCGTAGATTCACACAATAGTGAATTGGTATCAACCTAAAGTTCTCCAATACTTCCAAAAGTAGTCCAATACCTATTCTATGTAATTCCAAACTTGGAACTGCGTCAAAAGCAACTGTTTATACATATGCAGCATTAGTAGTAGTGAAAGATTAGGAACTCAAAGAAAAGGGTCTAAGAAGATATTAAAAACCTTCTACAATGTAACGTCTCAAAGACTTCAATACAAACTCTTGAGATCCTCTTAAAAGCCTTTTAGATCTTATCTTTTTCATAACATAAAAGTACCTTTTTTAAAACCTTTGTGCTGATATCGGCAGCCAGCACGATTAGAATCTATAGAAATAAAGTTTTGTTTTGCACGTCAAATCCTTTAGCGTTAGTGGGACAAGCAAAACAATCATAAAATAAAAGATGCGAGGTAATAAATATCTAAGTTTCACCCTTGGCGAAAACAGCGATGCTATAAATTATTATAGTGTGACATCGTGAAGGGGGATACATAGAACTTTGTCTGTGTAGCATCATTTATCATAGCAACATTAACCTAATTAATTAGGTTACTTTAGTTTACATTTTCGGCATTTTGGCAGTCGTTTCATTGGTAAGAAAGCAATCTCAGAAGTGTTTAAGTGTACACTGACCTTTATAGTCGAGACAACAAAATAAATACGGTATGTGGTTGACTCTTGATTGTCAAATAGGGTTGGTGGGCACCCCTACTTATTTGTCCTTCTTAATTGAGAAACTTAATTCTTATCTTACTTAAGTAGTCCTCTTAACAGAGAAGACTTTTTGATAAACCGCCTTAATGTGATTTTATCATTATCCTCAAATTTATTCTTGTCTCAAAAATAACAAGGGACAAGAATCCCTCGCAACTGTATTAAAATTATTACATAGAAGTTACGTAACCATATTTTATGATTGCCGTTTCGGGTTTAATATTACTTAATTTCCTTTCCACTTTAGTTTCAGTGTAAGACCACAGCTTACCTACACTAAGCGCTGAAATGTAAATCCATGCACTAATATAAATAAAGTGGGACACATAAAGGCGTCATATCTCGTTATCTAGGAGTTTCTTTTTATATTGCGACAGATCTAGCGAAGACCCAGCCAAGATTGCCAAGCTAATTTGGTCCCTACGCACACGTATTAAGGTTCCTCGTCGCGTTACACAGCGACATTATCTTCTTTCCCGGGTTCAATACTCAGTATTCCTACGACCCAGTTCCAAAGCTTTGTAAATGGAAATTACTTTTTGCCAGCTTGCCGCTCGGTTTCAATGTTTATTTTTTGGTCTTACTTTCTATCTGGGGAGTGTTTTAGTGGAGTTAATAGAAAAATATAATTTCCTTGGCGTCGACACGTTGCTCCGGTACAATGCACTTTATAATCCGCAGGATTCTTGTTGTTCTAACTTGGAGGGATAAATAGTATTTACAGCTGTTGCAGCGCAAAGCTCATTTCGTTTGCGCTGGAATCCTCTGATTTATCGGTTTTATTATATTCTAGTTTTGTGCTGAATTATTTACGCTCTGTGGAGCCAACTTCTTTTTAATCTTGATTTCAATGGTTTCTTTGTTCTGATTCCCCGTACTAGTTAAAATTTTGGTCAATACTAGCATACCTGAATATAAAAACTATCAAGCCAGCCACTTACACTAACTTGATGTTAGGAGGAGAGAAGTCGAACCCTAACTTCTTCATTTTCTTCTGATTAATTTCGTTGCGAGTCCAATCCAATGACAGCTTAACTTTCCCCCAGGACAAACTTGACCTTCACTGGTCTGGGTTTTTATTGGCGGTCAAGCTGTACACAGGAGTTGCAACGGTGGGAATAGTTCCGTTGTATACCTTAAACTATTTTTTCTTCCAGCGCCGAAGCTCAGGTGGTGGCAGCCGTTGGTCCTGGCTAGAGGCATGGGGCAAGGGCTCTGGCTGGGGCTGCGCGTGCGGCGAGGCGGCGCGCCGAGTTGCTACTGTCTGCTGTGCAACGCTAGCGCTCCTGGCGGCGAGATTACACGTCATGGGTGCTCAACTGCCCGTGTTTACCAGATTTGACAACCCTGCTGGCGCTGCTCCACCACCAGCCAGGTAATAAAACCTTCTTTTGAAATACTAATATAGCTCTAAAGATGAAAAAATCAAGCTCCTAAGATGTATGGGGCTTCCACGCGCCGTGTTGCTACTGTCTGCTGCGCGACACTAGCGCTCTTGGCGGCGAGATAACACGTCATGGGTGCTCAACTGCCCGTGTTTACCAGATTTGACAACCCTGCTGGCGCTGCTCCACCACCAGCCAGGTAAGACCTTCTATTAAGCTCCTAATCTCGCGAATGTAGCTCCTAAGATGTATGGGGCTGCGCGTGTGGCTACCGTCTTCTGCGCAATGCTAGCGCTCCTAGCAACGAGATTACACGTCATAAGCGCGCAACTGCCTGTGTTTACTAGATTTGACAACCCTGCTGGCGCTGCTCCACCACCAGCCAGGTAAGACCTTCTATTAAGCTCCTAATCTCGCGAATGTAGCTCCTAAGATGTATGGGGCTGCGCGTGTGGCTACCGTCTTCTGCGCAATGCTAGCGCTCCTAGCAACGAGATTACACGTCATAAGCGCGCAACTGCCTGTGTTTACTAGATTTGACAACCCTGCTGGCGCTGCTCCAGCACCAGCCAGGTAATAAAACCTTCTTTTGAGGTTAAAAATCTAGCTCCTAAGATGTATGGGGCTTCCATGCGCCGAGTAGCTACCGTCTGCTGCGCGACACTAGCGCTCCTAACGGCAAGATTACAAGTCATGGGCGCGCAGTTGCCCGTGTTTACAAGATTTGACAACCCTACTGGCGCTGCTCCACCACCAGCTAGGTACTAAAACCTTCTTTTGAGGTTAAAAATCTAGATCCTAAGATGTATGGGGCTGCGCATGCGGTTAGGCGGCACGCCGTGTTGCCACTGTCTGCTGCGCTACGCTAGCGCTCCTGGCGGCGAGATTACACGTCATGGGCGCTCAACTGCCCGTTTTTACCACTTTACCAGATTTGACAACCCAGCTGGCGCTGCTCCACCACCAGCCAGGTAATAAAACCTTCTTTTGAGGTTAAAAATCTAGCTCCTAAGATGTATGGGGCTTCCATGCGCCGAGTAGCTACCGTCTGCTGCGCGACGCTAGCGCTCCTAACGGCAAGATTACACGTCATGGGCGCCCAACTGCCCGTGTTTACCAGATTTGACAACCCTGCTGGCGCTGCTCCACCACCAGCCAGGTAATAAAACCTTTTGAAGTAATAATCTAGCCAATCTAGCTCCTAAGATGTATGGGGCTTCCATGCGCCTAGTAGCTACCGTCTGCTGCGCGACGTTAGCGCTCCTAACGGCAAGATTACAAAACATGGGCGAGCAGTTGCCCGTATTTACAAGATTTGACAACCCTACTGGCGCTGCTCCACCACCAGCCAAGTAACCTTCTTTTGAAGTACTAATATAGTTAGATGTATGGGTCTGTGTGCAATCCACTCCATTTAGAAGTGGGAATTACCTAGCAAGTAGATTAATAGTTGTCCTTGCAAATGCACGGAGAGCCAACAGGAGCTAAGCTCGTTATAGCTTGCCACAGCTATTTACCAGTATTGTCAACTCTGCTCGGACTCCTCCTTTTGGTTAATAGTTATACAGTCTTAAATGTTATTACAACCTAACCTATTTCCCATTAAGTGTTCCCGGCATGTTAATAAAATTCTTACTCTGTCAATTAAATACAAATTAAAGCCCCCGAACACGAAGTTAATAAGGGCTATCAACTCTCTAGTACTTTGTCATCATCAAGTCGAAGGTGATCTTTACTGAGTAATCGAGATCGGGGATAACGGCCGGCTTTGACAGCACTTTCGTGTCGAGCGACGCGGCCGAGGAGCACATTAATTTAACGACAGGCTCGCTGTTTAACGGCGGATTTACCCCACTAGTTCCACCCTCCAGTTAAATGAAAGCTTAAAATTACGTAAAACCCAACCCAGAGTCAGAGTTCGCCGACTCCTCGTCGACAGGAATTAATTGCTATCTATTCAATTTCTCCCGGTATTGACAAATAACGTCTAATCGAGCCGTCGTGTCTCCAAAAACGTGAACGGTTATAAATTTGAACCGAAATTGATTTATCAATTAGACCGGTAATGTAAACAGGAAGGAATATTTTATTCACAAGTTTAATTTACCGAAGCATCATTTTATTTATTTTCTCGTGCTGTGATAATGCGTCAAACAGATTAAGGCCTCAATTCAATGGATGGTTAAACTGCTGAGCGGTAAACAATTTACTTTTGGCTGATCACTGTTTGTGTTAGTTAACAATTTAGCTGAACGGTTTCAAATGTGTCGATAGTTGCTCGATCAGACTGATACGTCGTCTTTTACAAGCAAAAAACAAATAATTCCTATTTAAGCATTTTTAATTTATTAAAAAACTTTATTGCACATACAAAAAAAGCAGTACAAAAAGGCGAACTTAATGCCATGTGGCATACTGTACCAGCTAACCTTAGGCAAAACAGAGAATACTCTGATTCCGGGCCCCAATAGATCCAAAATAAAGAAATTATAGTTATGGTTTCTTTTTTCATGTTCCAGGCATTTAACCTTCGCCTATCTGCCTGCTCTCAACGCCTGGCTGCTGACGTTACCCGAAGCTCTATGCTGCGACTGGACGATGGGAACAGTGGCTTTGGTCCGCTCGTGGAGGGATCCAAGGAACCTCGCCACCCTCGCGTTGGCTACAAGCCTCATCGCTGCAGCAGTACATGCTTTGAGGACCAGGTCGTCTGCTCTTTCTATGGTAAGTTTTATGGCAGTCATAATTTTTCTTAAACTTTGGCGGGCTTGATAGGCATGGCCGTGTCATTTGACCCTGTCTAAAGAAATAATATATGGAGGTAGTAACTACAGGTACCTACCAAATTATATTTGTCAGAAACATGATGCCCAAACTAATTAGTCTTTCATTGATTAATGCCCGACCAAGTACCAACACGGTTAGTTTTAAATAAGTTTGAATTATTAGATACCTATTTTTAATTAAAGCTGCAAATTATCTAATAGACTATTCCGTGCTCCTTGCCTACTGATGTCAGATGCTGGCATATACAAAGACATTATGTCATGTGGAACCCTGTAAAGTAATATTTTCCTTCTTATTCCAGGGCCTAGCATTATTGGTGCTGCCATTCTTGCCAGCCTCGAACCTATTCTTCCCTGTCGGCTTCGTGGTGGCCGAGAGAGTTCTCTACATGCCTTCCATGGGCTGGTGTCTGCTAGTGGCCCATGGATGGCGACTCCTCGCCAAGAAACGGGCCAAGCTCGCCGCTGCAGCTCTTATTTTCCTCTTACTGGCGTTCAGCGCGAAGACCTACGTCAGAAACTGGGATTGGAAGACTGAATACTCCATTTTTGCTTCGGGACTGAAGGTAAAATACACTCAAACTGCGTTGATTATTTTCTGTTTCAACATTAGAATTAGGTACTTACTCGTATCTGCGAGAAATCTTTTTGATTTTGTTTTGTTTTCATCATTTGTATCAAAGACCGTATCTTACAAAATTACCACACTTCTTTCACAGTTATTAACTTGTACTCTCGAATTCACAGATAGGTCAAGGATTGTTTTATGACAATTCTATCACTAATATTTCTTTCGTCTGGTCTTCTAGGTGAACCGCAACAACGCAAAGCTATACAACAACGTAGGCCACGCCTTAGAGGCAGAAGGCAGCTACGCTGAAGCGCTAGAATTCTTCAACACAGCAGTCAGCGTACAACCAGATGACGTCGGCGCTCACATCAACGTCGGCAGAACGTACAACCACCTGGGAAGATACCAGGAGGCCGAGGATGCTTACGTCAAAGCAAAGTCGCTACTGCCAAAAGCAAAGCCCGGGGAGTCCTACCAAGCGAGGATAGCTCCCAACCATCTAAACGTTTTCCTAAACCTAGCCAATTTAATCTCCAAGAATGCGACGAGACTGGAAGAAGCAGACATGCTGTATCGGCAAGCGATTAGCATGCGAGCTGATTATACACAAGCCTACATCAATAGGGGAGATATCCTCATCAAATTGAATAGGACTAAGGAAGCTCAAGAAGTGTATGAAAGAGCACTCCTTTATGATAGTGGAAATCCGGACATTTATTACAACGTAAGTAAAACCTTCAACAGACATTTTATGATAGTTAATGATTATTTCATCAGGTCAATTGATCTTCACTGCAGGACGATGACCCTCTCTGTTTTACCAGGGGCATTTGCTGTAATTATGATTCTTTAAATTAAATAAACTGTAGAAAGGTAAAACCAATTTTACTAATGAGAAACTACTGAGGGTCCAATATTGGAAGGCACTTGATACTCAATAATTTATTGCATTCCACTCAAAAGAAGAATGTAAATATGGTTAATCTACTTATATTTATAAAAGCGAAAGGTCACTGACTGATTGACTCACTCACTCATCACGAAATCTCAGAAACTACAAGTGCTACAGTCTCAAATTTTGCATGATTTCTTTTAGAACGTAGGTGCTCACTAAGACGGGATTTTGCAAAATTCATCCCCTAAGGGCGTAAAATGGGATCTACGCGTTTGAAGTCGCGGGCGCCCTAGTATTTGATATAAGTACCACACCATTCAACTCAACCACTAGAAATTGCTAGGACCTGCCATACATATTATTATCTATCTTGGTTTAATATTTGCCATTTATGTTTGTCTTGAAGCGCTGGTAGGTAGGGCCCAAAAGATATGGACATATTTAAAGGCTACCTTTTTTTTACTGTATTTTGACGTTCATAAGTGCCACTAGTTGTCAAAGTTTATTAAAATATTTTTGATTTGATTTTTTGATTTTGGATTAATATATCACTAACCGCTACTTACGACTATTTCCAGCTTGGCGTAGTCCTCCTCGAACAAGGCAAGGCGTCGCAAGCGCTAGCCTACCTGGACAAAGCGCTGGAATTGGAACCCGAGCATGAACAAGCGCTGTTGAACTCCGCTATACTGCTGCAAGAGCTGGGCGCTGCCGACCTGAGGCATTTGGCCCGCCAGCGGCTGCTGAAACTCCTGGATAAAGACGGTAAGATTATAATATGTAATTATGATTTCTGCTATCAAGTAGGCTGTACCAAATCTAGCTAGATTATGAGATCGAACTAGTCGGTGTCAAAACACGAACAAAAAATGTTATTGAAACGCAACTGGTCGGTCACCAGTAGTTTCAGTAACTGCTGTATAGTATCATAGACGATTGTTGGGTTGTTTAATTTTGCTCTCAAGCCCATAATTTTATGAATGACCACCACTAGACACTACTGATAGTCACCGCTGATGGACCAAACTAATAATAATTAATAGAACCTATACAATTGACTGGGGTCAAGAAAAAAAGAGGCAATTTTGATCAGTGAATAACGCTTAATCCTAAGCTTAACAGAAGCCAGTACAAATGCCTTCTACTTCTTTGTCTAAAGCGACTCACTTCTGAAATCGCTGCCTTTCAACTTTCAACCAATGTGCGTTATTATACCTCTAACTCTAAATCCATTCCTTCCAGCTACAAACGAGCGCGTGCACTTCAACCTTGGCATGGTGTGCATGGACGAAGGCGACGCGGAATGCGCCGAGCGCTGGTTCCGCGCAGCAGTGCACCTCAAGCCTGACTTCCGATCCGCGCTCTTCAACCTTGCTTTACTACTAGCAGACAGAAGAAGGCCGCTGGAAGCAGCTCCCTTCCTTAAACAGCTGGTGCGACATCACCCCGACCACGTGAAGGCGTTGGTGCTCTTGGGAGATATCTACATCAACTCCGTCAAGGATTTGGACGCAGCTGAGAGCGTAAGTCCTTAATGAAATCGTTTAATTAGGAGTTTTGCGACTAAACTGTGAGGGACTGGCCGACTCGTGATGGAACGCGGGTTCGACCCCGTCACCGCTGGACTATTGTGGTAAACTCACTGATACCACAAGGAAATTAATTTAGCCTTACCACTATGGGTTAACGATATTATTAACATTATTTTAAAAAAAAGTTCTTGATTTCCATTATAAAATAGAATAGACTATCCCACCTGACGGTCCCAGTACTTGACGGTGAACGCGGGATCTAAACTTACACAGTCCCAGTACTATAATGTCGGTGAACCCGGAATCTAAACCTAATTTTAGTGAAAGCTGTTAGTTCGTAGGATTGGACCCTCAACGGTGGAGGCTTTTCAGAACGTTATTATAGCGTTACTGTTAACAATTTTCTGTGTCGGTATGAAAACTATGTCTGCCATATGTAACAAAATCGCAAAAGTTTACCCAAGACTATTCCTAACCTACCTACCTTTTTTTTTATTATTTACTATATTTTGAAGTTCATAAGTAACCCGAACTTTCTGCATTCCAGTGCTACCGCCGCATCCTGGAACTGGAGCCAGAGAACGTGCAAGCGCTCCACAACCTTTGCGTGGTAGCGGTCGAACGCGGCAAACTGGCCGTAGCCGAGGAGTGCCTGACCAGAGCGGCTGCTTTAGCGCCCCATGAGCACTACATACAGCGCCACTTAGCGGTCGTTAGAGCGAGACGCAATCCCCCCTCGAACCCCCCGCCCACCCCTGCTAGCGAAGTGCGAGCGAGATGGAACTACATCCCGCAACAACCCCCCGACCCTCACGAGGCGGAGGGGTCATAGCGAACACGCGCGATGTAAATAGACTTAGATCGGTGGCTGCGCGGGTGCGGTCTTCAAATGTTTTATCTTGGAGCACTATTAAGTACATAGTTTGTCTTTAAACGATTTTCAACATTTTGGTTACTGAAACAAATCAAAAATTCATAATAAATATTTTTTACAAGTTATCCATAGAGATATAGAGTAACACAAAGTAATCAAAATGTGTGCTCATTATCCACTGCGGTATCAGTACTCAACGTTCGAATAATCTTTAGTACTACGCAAGCAATGCAACGTCTGCAGCAATGTGTTCTGTTTTTGGGCATATTGCTGCGACGCATGCCCCGCCCCCTTGTCACATCTCCCTTTAGTTTCTGTGATCTGTGGATAGAAGCTATCAAAAATAAATCCGCTTTGCTACCATCTTGATTAGGATGTCATCAGAATTACCTTTAAGCAATTTATGGTGTAGGTACTGTTTCATCGATTACCTACTCCATTACTTAGTGCTTCAGGATAACAAAGAGGAGAAAACACCCGCGAGGCCAGCCTACAACACCAATCGAATTCGGCCAATACCTACCCGTTTTTGTTTCAATTAACAGGGTACTTAAATTTCTTTTCCCAAATGCATACGATATTTTCGTAGCGTACGATCTCTTATAGAAAAGCTTATGATTTGCATACGGCGTTCCGTGATATTAGTTTTTACACTATAATTGTATGTATGCCATGTGTATATTATATGATAGGTATTATGTAGAATATGTTGGAACGAGCTTTTTATCATTTAGCCTGGTATACGGACTATAATTATCTGTGCGTACTGAAAAAGTAAAAGAAATAGTTCGATAGGTGACGTAATTTGAAATAATACCTTCCTACTTTAATCTAGTCACAATGCAATGCTCGTATGTTTAGTTAACGTTTGAACTAAAGTCAAACTGTAGTTTATTTTGAAAAAGACTTGGTAAATTACGTCTTCGGTGTTTAGTTTGTGATGTATTTCTCTATATTTTTATCGAATGTGTACTAATAAAGATTGCATTGTTGTAATGTTGTCCTGTGCTTCGGTTAGCCGTTGGGACTAGCATTAGCATCCCCGCATAATCGAACCCCGTACTGATACAGTATCTAATTGTAACTAAATATGTCATTTTGTAACTATGTCTTAATTGTACAAGAAAACTTATGCCCCATGTATGATACTTATATTGAGCGTTTCTATTTAGTTATCAGATACTTTTATTTCTGAATGAAGCTGGCTTAAAATTCGAAAAGAAAATTAATGAATATATTTTATGAAAACCGGCATTGGGTCCGGCGAAGCGCTCTACGTGTCATTAACAACTGATAAAAATATTATTTTCGTAAGGGCTAATGTTATATTGTAAAAATAAATGAAAGTGATCGACCGTTATTAGATTTAGATGTGAAAATGTAATGTTGTTAATGTTTTAAGATAAAAAAGTAACTTTTGTAAAAACTGAATTTTTTACAATGTCTTGAAACATTCCTGACGGTGACTCTGACATGAGTTGGTGAATTCGTAAGGACCCCGAATATTATAAACTATTTGTCGTCAAAACGTTTATTTTTATAAAATAAAATGATGTTTCAAATGAGTCAATATTTGTTTCATTTCAATACCTTCGATTGAATCGTAGAAAACTGCCTATTAACTGCTTGTAGCCTTCCAAAACCCTCATTAATCTGATCTGAAAGGTGTCCAAATATAACAACTTTCTGTAGGAGACCAACATTGAAAACTAAAATAAATAAAACTCAAGACTGATAAGCTGGTAACATAAAAAATGTGTATGAGGACGTGGTTTTTCTTTTTTTTCTAAAGAAACAAATATAAATACTACCGTTAGTCCAGTCAATAAAGCATTATAGATGGAAATCCGTGGAACACAATTTTTGACTTCGGGACTTTATTTAGAATAGTTAGGAGGTGAACATAGCAAAAGTCCCCGCCCTTAGCCCTTGAGCCGGCGGGGAGAGGAGGGTTTAAAGGTACCACTTTTCCGTTTTTCGCTTAATCCTCGGAAACTATGCGTCCTAGTGACATGGCTACTATGAACCAAAAAAAGCTTATTCAATTTGCTACAGGTGAGATAGTCAAGTTTTTCTATATCTTGTATAGTTTTCGCGGCATCTGCTCTAGAAGGTCTGTAATATTAGAAATTTTATTTTTGTCTTACGTGTTTCCATCCGGAGAAAATCGACTAAATCAACATTGAGCTAATATTCTAGACATGTGGGAGCATGTTAAGCCTAGTTCCAGGGAGGGGACTGCACCGTACGTATATTTAAACGAACCTATTGGAGCCACTTTTGACTCCTCATCACTCAAAAACTACTGTGCATTAACACTTTAAATTTGGCTCATGTGTTGAGACTTGCAAGATAAACATCAGCTTCAAATTTCATAAATATACCTCAAACGGTTCTTTAGGTATTGACGTCTAAAAATCTACATGGCTGACCTATAAGACCAAATTCTAACCACTTCCAGATGACCTTGAAGGTTCAAATTTGGAATCCAGATAGGTAGTTGTGTAAATACAAAGGAACAATTAAAAATCTAGAAATTTTAACATTTCACAGGTGATAGATAGATTTTAGTGTCCTAAATGACTATTTTTGAACGTCAATACCCAAATAACCGTTTGAGGTATATTTATGAAATTTGAAGCTGATGTTTATCTTGCAAGTCTCAACACATGAGCCAAATTTGAAGTGTTAATGCTCAGTACTTTTTGAGTGATCAGGAGTCAAAAGTGGCTCCAATTGGTTCATCTAAATATTCGCACGATGCAGTCCCCTCCCTGGAACTAGGCTTAAAATGCTCCCGCATGTCTATAATGTTTGCTCAATGTTGATTTAGTCGATTTTCTCCTGATGGGAACATGTAAGACAAAATTAAAATTTCCAATATTTCAGACCTTCTAGAGCAGATGCCGCGAAAACTATACAAGATATAGAAAAACTTGACTATCTCACCTGTAGCAAATTGAATAAGCTTTTTTTGGTTCATAGTAGCCATGTCACTAGAACGCATAGTTTCCGAGGATTAAGCGAAAAACCGAAAAGTGGTACCTTTAAACCCCCCTCTCCCCGCCGGCTCAAGGGCTAAGGGCGGGGACTTTTGCTATGTTCACCTCCTCACTAGTCTAAATAAAGTCCCGAGGTCAGAAATTGTGTTCCAGGGATTTCTCTCTACACCGTCGTTAAAGCATTCATTGACTGGACTACGTAGTAAATATCTACTAACTACCTACCTACCGAGTAACTAACTAAAAGACTGCATAAAAAAGTCTTGAACTGCAATTTATCCTGTCTTTATCCGACTTTCAAAATAAAAATAACTTCAAATATTAAGTAGTCATTATTTTAACATTATTATCGTCCTTTTTTAACACTAAAGTTCTGAAAAATTGCATTCCATACTTTCACTACACTCGCGCCATCCACAAAAAATGTTCACAATAAAAATGTCCACATTTGCTCAGAAACGTTCGTAACAGTCTCAAAGTACCAGACAAGCATGAATCTGTAGGAGTAATAGCCGAGTGAGTTTTAATACTCGTCCGTCTCTTTCCCACTTATAGTAAATCGTGTTGCCGTCTCTCTCTAGCTACATGCGACTGACGTTAGCCGACCTTGCAACACCCACCCATCTCTTTCCCACTTATAGTTAATCGTATTGCCGTCTCTCTCTAGCTACGTGAGACTGACGTCAACTTTTCAGACTACCCACTAACTCTTTACATTTTCTGCGCTCCTGGTAATTTTCCATAGATTGTTACGTAAGTGCGCCCGTTTTATCGATGTACTACCACAGAATAAGTAATAGTACAGGTACAGAAGGATTACTCCGCAAGACGATTTAAATAAATGCGAGTCTTGCTACGACGCGATACAGTGGAATTCAGCTCGCACAGCACTACGTACTATAAAGACTGAATTTACTTATTAACCACATTTATTAGCAAACTTGAACATTAAAACATTTTGCATCAATATACGCGCGAAAATACCGAAAGTCAAGTGACAGATCGTAGTGAAGTGCACGAGTCATCGATTGAATAGTGATGGAATGCGTAGATTCGATTTAACCCGCTAACAACTCGGCCATCCTGCAACATCTTCGGTCCTCCGAAGATGACCTTTGGAGCAGCAGCGTCTGCAGGCTCCACCACCACCACGTCGCAGCGGTCCTCGTACATCACGCCTTGTCACCACGATGTCCAAGGAAGATGTCATCCCCTCTCAAGGAAGAGAGTGGCCTGATAGTGGCAAGGCCCCGAAGGCAACCACTGAGTTAGTGCTGGCAGGCCCCTAAGGCAAGCACGGAACTAATGCTGTTAGGCCCCTAAGGCAAGCACTAGACCAAGACTGTTAGGCCCCAAAGGCAATCATTGAACAGATGCTATTAGGCTCCGAAAGCAAGCACTGAACCAATGCTGTTAGGCCCCTAAGGCAAACACTGAACCAATGCTGTTAGGCCCCTAAGGCAAACACTGAACCAATGCTGTTAGGCCCCTAAGGCAAACACTGAACCATTGATGTTAGGCCCCTAAGGCAAACACTGAACCAATGATGTTAGGCCCCTAAGGCAAACACTGAACCAATGCTGTTAGGCCCCTAAGGCAAACACTGAACCAATGCTGTTAGGCTCCGAAAGCAAGCATTATTGACTAGCACCATAAGGTCCCGATAGACAAGGCAATGTAAGAGAACATACGCTATGGAGGCCCCAAAGGCAAGCGTCATCATTCACATGAAGATAGTATTGTGTGAGGCTCCGAGAGCAAATTAAGGCAAAACACTGTGTAGGCCCCGGAAGCAAGTGTCAGCCACTACAACCAAGGTGAATTAAGGCTCCGAAAGCAGGTATTACTCGCTGTGTAGGCCCCGAAGGCAAGGAGTTAATAATTCAGAGAATAGTGATATAAGGCTTCGAAAGCAAGCACAGTGTATACGCTGTAGAGGCCCCGTAGGCAAGCGTAGAAAAACAAATAATCTAAAATTAATTGTGTAATTAATCTTCACCAGATGAGGAACTTTTATATCTGTGTTCCTTGCTCTTACGACATCTACTTGCCTTGTGACCTAATTTGCCACAAACAAAACATTTTATATTTTTGTTAGAACTGACACTTCTCAATGCTGTCACAAGTTGGTTTTGTTCTACACTAGCATCTAAATTATTGATACTGGCCAAATATTGGAGAAGAGAGGCAGTGTCTCGGCACCCAGCTGACTTCGCACCAACTTCTAATAATTTGTTGCCAAGAGTACCAATGATGGCTTCCGTGATCACTTCATCACTTAATTGACATGACATACCTATTCCCAATTTATTGTAATAAAATTCTATAGGCTCTTCATTAGGCAACCGGACTCGATTCACTAAGTCCCTGATTTGTGATAATTTATTTTTAGTGAAAGGAAAAGCCTTTATTAATTTTTCCTTCCACTCAATCCAACTAATCTCATATGATGCTTGTTGCTCATACCATCCCTTAGCATAACCACTCAACTTTGCAGTACAATTACAAATTAAGGTACGCTCATCCCAACCATGCATCTTAGCGGTGCTTTCTAAATTTCGAATCCAATGTTCTACAGAGACCGATGTAGTTTGTGGATTGAACTCAGGTATGAAGTCATTACGCCCCACATAACGCACAACTGGCTTTGATATTGCTTCACTAAAATTAGTCTTTGGCACCCATGCCACTGATGAAACAGAAACCGGCGGGGATGGTGTTGATTCATTATGATAATTACTTGTTTTCCGTAACTCTCTAATCAATCCCTCCAGGGCATCAATACGCTTGTCTTTATCCTTTAGATCTCTTTTATACTTCTTCTTTATTCTACCAGATGAAGAGGATGAACTTGAACTATGTGACCATTTACTATGTTTTGACCGACCCATTATTACACAAGTAACCAAAACCAAAACACAAAAAATCACATGCACACAACTGTTATACTAACAGCACATATAGTTCAATAAAATGCAATCAAAAGTTAGTCACTACAATGACCATCAATCATTAGAAAAATGAAAATTAAGTTTTGTCAATATAAATTGTTCAAATCTTTTAAGTGTCCAACACACAATAAAACTCTAAAATAAGTTTATATTGCACACAAAATGTTCTGTACTGAATATACTAGTTCCACTGCACTTTAATGTTATTATTTAAAATAAAATTCAATAGTCCAAAATGATACAGCTCACCGATAAGCAGGAACAATGATTGCACCTTCAAGATGTGTTATTTATGCACATGCAACCCTTCACCTCAAGACCTTTTTAACAAGATCTATTGACTTTGAACAGGACAGCAGCTATTCTTGACCCTAAAATATTTCACCAACAAAACCAAAGTCACCACAGAAACTTGTCACAACATGCTTGTAGTAGTACTTTTTCACACATCAGTTTTGCATTCAAAGTCACAGAAAACTATAAATACACACGTACTAGAACACTAAGTATGCCGTTTTCACTGAACAACATCCATTTAAGTAGAATGTACAAGAAATAAAGTACTTTTCATCAACTTGTAGGTAGCGTCCCATACACATTACACACTGAAACTCGCAACAGATCGTACAAATTAATATAGTTTAAGGGTACTGATCGCACTTCTGAACTCTATAAAGACTGAATTTACTTATTAACCACATTTATTAGCAAACTTGAACATTAAAACATTTTGCATCAATATACGCGCGAAAATACCGAAAGTCAAGTGACAGATCGTAGTGAAGTGCACGAGTCATCGATTGAATAGTGATGGAATGCGTAGATTCGATTTAACCCGCTAACAGTACCTACAATTTTATTCACCTACAAGTTTTGTCTCTTTCTATCGCGTGCCTCTGAACTCTTCTTACGCTGTTAGGGTTGCTGTCTAGTGAAAAAATAATTAATCTACTTATTTGTAATGAAGTACGTATGTAGGTAAGTATGCATTTATTATGGAAAACCTTGGGAGAGGCCTTTGTCCAGCAGTGGACGTCATTTGGCTGAAACGAACGAACGCATTCTGAGCAGTAGTAATAGTAGGTTAGGTTCCTATACTATCCTAAGAATTATTATTGATTACCTACATGGCCAACATACCTTTCAGCATCTTTGTGAAGCGAAAAAAAAAGATAAATCCGGTAGATTTCTTTTCGAATTTAAACACCCGAACGCCGCACAATATTTCTTTCTCTTTATGTCCATTTTTAAATAATACTTCGATCATAGAATTATAATCATACTACAACGCACGCCAGCGTCCTGACGGGCGCGCGCGTGACACTCGACTGATATAATACCCGCCGGCAGGGCGCTTCGCTGTAGGTAATTATCGGATGTACCGCGCGGAGTGAGCCAGGCCTGGTACTACCGTGGATGCACCGTGTTGTGGCGCTAGTAGGCCGGTCAAGTTAGTACAAAAAATAGACATTAATTTCGCATATTGCTGAAAACGTAAGTTACGAATGTGTGAAATGTGAAAAGATCCTATCGATACGATATTTGAAGAAAAAAGGTTTCGGCCAAACGGTTGGATTCATTATAAAAGTAGGCCAGACTAAAATTTTAAATATACTTATGACCATTTAGGTACCTATATTATATTAAAATTACTTTGATTTCTATTAAATGTTTATATTCTTTCATAAATCATAACTGAATTGGCTACTTGATTAGCAAATACCTACTATCCAATATTAATATTTTCACCGTTATGATAAAAAGGGGTTTTCATCGTCTTTAGCGACAGATAGACATGACAGTTCAAAAATACAGTCACAGAAAAATACAGGACTATGGGTACAGGATATAGTGTGGTAAAATAAAATAATGATATTTGTGTAAAAGATTCACTATATTGTTTTGTACAGTGAGCGATTCACAAATTCAAGACAATATCGCCATAATACACGCGAGTATCTTAAAAATAATTCACATTCGTTCACTAAGTGTAACTCTCACATTGATGGAACTATTAAAGTTCTGTAATATTACAGCTGAATCACATAAGACAAATTCCAAGGTACATGGTAAATTAAATAATGGTTGACTAAATAACATTTTACATACAAATCAATATAATTATGAGCACAGAGAAACCTTTGTTCCGTAAGGACGTTTAACGTAATTTCGATTAAACGTAGGTGGGAGAGTTTATGCATAATTATACGATTTGTATGTATAAGAGTTGTTTGTCTCTATTTTTTCGAATGTCAACATCACCACAGGATATTTTAATGAGATTTTTCAAGTACATACCGCACAGATAAAGAGTGGGATTATAAATAGCGATAACCGTCAGAATTTCTCACAGCCGGAGTGCTAAATCATTGCACCAAGAAACTATTGACACGCTTACAGCTTTAATTACATTAAATTCCATTCTAAATTTGTGCAGCTAGTAATTCGAGTGCTCCTTCTCAGTTTTACTAAATCTTCTAACTCAAGCGCGCAAACGGGTTTTATAGAAGTTTCATTTGCGTACCGCTAGGCGGCGCCACCTCGAATTTAACATGAATTCGCGTTTACGCGCTCGTTAGAAGCTATCGAGAAAAACTCGCACAAGTTTCACATTAACGTTCGAAAAATTAGAAAGTCATACGACAAATCAACCTCAAACAGATAAAAGCAGAAAGGAAAATCTAGCATTACTCAAGACATTGATTACACTCGTAAATTTAAGTACTATCACGATTCGCAGTCCTTTTATTTACACTTTAACAAATATCTATCAATATAATTTTTTCTTTTTTTTTTCACACAAGTACACGTTTTAAAAAATCTTTAAACAACATGTTAAAACGAAACTAATATAACATAAAATATTTAAAGTAAAATAAAGGAATATAATTTAATTAACTATATACAATTTTTCCGTGAAAATTAACAATAAATCTCGCACAATCGTTCTCACATACTCGCTTAATTTTCTATTAACTAACACTTATTATTCTTCGATGGACTTAATTTAATGCTGAATTATTTGTTCCTGAAAGTATTGCTGTATTACTTGAAATACAATTAGTATAAGGCCACACCTTAAAATTTTGCGTTTTCACCTTTTTTACTATATTAAAAATACATGACCAGAGAACATTGTTTAAATAATACTTTTGAAAATCCTTAACAAGGCAGTTTATAACAAAACAGCTCGGCTCTTAGCCGTTTACTGAAAAAAATATATAATTTGAGTATTACTTGCCAAATTCGTTTTAAGGCGAACAAAACAAAAACGAAAACTTCCCGTTTGTGGAAAAATATATAAGACATTTGACACTTGTACTTAAAGTATTGAATTATTCAAGACTGCCAGTGAAACAGAGAACAGAGTCCTCTTACTAATATTCGTTGTATGACAGACTTACCGTTGTCTCTTTCTAACATAGGCAATTTGCTTTAAGACAAAAGGGAGTAAGCTGCTTACGATATTAGTAAGAGAAATATGCTTAATATGAAATGTTGCTTAAATCTATTTCTTAGAGAGATATGGTATGAGAATACAGTGATAAAACATAGACATTAAATCGGTACTAGATGCTTTTGATGAGACTAATTATTGCGTAGGTAAATTTCACAACCCGCACAGACAAAACATTATTTTTGTCTTCATTCAAAATGGCGACTGCATGCCTTTGTCACTCGCCTTATATTGATTCCAAAAATTACAGTGGATCTATTATAAAGCTTGTATTCTTAAATGAGACTAGACTCAAAAATAGGCACAAATTATATCCTGTGATTGTCTCAATATTGAAATTTAGTCAATCAAAAACTTGCATATTCTATGGTTGAGATAGAATTAAATTGGGCGTCGATTCGAAATACGGGCCTAAGTTTCAATTGGATAAATAGGACCTTTCGATAGTAGGTAAATCAGATCCGATAAATTGGTACTATCGGGGTCTATGCAAATGGAATACTACAAAAAAAACTATTGATAGTGACTATCAATTACTAAAGCCCAGTCGCCGAGCACGTAGAATTTCCTCCAATGACCCAAGCTACACATCATTATCGCACGAGTCATTGGACGAAATTCTAAGTGCTCGGCGACCGGATTATAGACCTCTCACGATTTCGATTATCTGTACGAGTTGCATTTATGGAACTTGAATGACTACTAGGAAATATTAATTCACGATTTATATAAAAATGTACATACGCCGTCAAAAAATACTTCTATGTACCTAAAACCTTAAAGGATAGCGTGTATGACTAATTATGGTTTTTGTAGTTTTATTATACTCCTAGTATTCGAAAAAGCTAACAAAGTAAAATTAAATAAACAACAATCAACAGAAGGGATAACGAATACTGTCTTACAGAGCCCGAGAAGAAAGAAAAGTAACAATCTTTAGAGAGATAGAGAAAAGCTAGATTTGAAAAGTTGTGATGTAGTATTGTACTGTAATAATAGTACAGTACTGCAATAGAACATTACAGTACAGTACAGAACGGAACGGGCCGGTGCAGTACGGAAAAGAACCGACCGGTATAGTTTAATATAGTACTTTTTTTAGACAAGTGACGGTGACTCAAAATCGATGTGTTGTTTGTTGACTATTTTTTTTCTTTTCGGTAACTGTAACTCTCGATTTATCGACCATCAATCAAAGTAATTGAAGTTCGACAAGCCGAGAAACTTTTTTATTTATTAATTCTAAATACGAAACTTTTTTCCGTTGAGCAAATCTAAACAGTAGGCAATCCTTCAAGACTTATGAAGAAACAAAATATTCTCGTTTTATAGTATAAAAATGATATAAAATGTGGTACAGTATGACTAAGCCTCACTATCGACGATTTTGTAACATTATTGCGTTGGATTTACTCAAAAACAAAATTACTATTAGTTTGCTTCAAATAGTTGTCATGAAGGCACACCGGTGACACTCCAAATTACGTTTAGCCGTCACTTAATATGAAAATATAATGCACATAAGTATTTTTATTTAAGGACCCAAAAGGCACGAACTAGCCCTTAAGCTTGTGAGAAAGGAATAAAGGGCTAGTACACGAAAGAATGTGTCAAGTTTTTTATCCTGCTTATCGATTTCTTTTTATAAAATATCTTAATGTCGTTTCGTGCTATGAAATACTAGAATAGATAAGAATAAGTATTCAAAAATAAAGATAGGTATTTGTTACTTTTAAAAGTTATGCAATAAATTATCTAATAAGCATGGCGTTATCAAAATGGCATTGGTTTCGCTCGTCCCATTCGCGCATCTAGTTCGAAGCAAACTAAAGGAGGTATCGCGTTTAGAACTGTCGACTTTAAACGTATAAACATACAGTTCACTCACTCGCACTCTTACCTTGTAATGAGTGCGAGAAAGAGACGAACAGCTGACTATACATTATGTAGCCACCAGTTTAAAATGCTTGTATGAATCGTCAATTGAGTAAAAATTATATTGAACTACAGAGCAGGATCCAAAGTATTTGGACACCCGCTATCACCCGAAAAAAGGCTTAGAAACCGATTTTTGTCAACCGGTTCAAGGCAAACCGGTCCTAATTGCACTTACATAATCAAAAATCTATCATTGACAAACATGTCCAGCGCCAAGCCTTTTAGGGTACCAGTAATCTTAATAAAATACAGGTTAACACAGTTACATAAACAGGCAACCTAAATAAAGCTTCGAATTGAAAATACGGCTGTGAACTAAGCACGATCGAAACCGGTTTTACCTTTAAATACCGGTTGTTAGAAAACCGGTTTCCAGCGCTGGTTACGGCCTACTTCTACTTAAGCTGTGGCCGCTTCTCCGTCGAAATCGGCTTCTGCTTCTTCTTCTTCTTCTTCTTCTATAGACATTAATTTCGCATATTGCTGAAAACGTAAGTTACGAATGTGTGAAATGTGAAAAGATCCTATCGATACGATATTTGAAGAAAAAAGGTTTCGGCCAAACGGTTGGATTCATTATAAAAGTAGGCCAGACTAAAATTTTAAATATACTTATGACCATTTAGGTACCTATATTATATTAAAATTACTTTGATTTCTATTAAATGTTTATATTCTTTCATAAATCATAACTGAATTGGCTACTTGATTAGCAAATACCTACTATCCAATATTAATATTTTCACCGTTATGATAAAAAGGGGTTTTCATCGTCTTTAGCGACAGATAGACATGACAGTTCAAAAATACAGTCACAGAAAAATACAGGACTATGGGTACAGGATATAGTGTGGTAAAATAAAATAATGATATTTGTGTAAAAGATTCACTATATTGTTTTGTACAGTGAGCGATTCACAAATTCAAGACAATATCGCCATAATACACGCGAGTATCTTAAAAATAATTCACATTCGTTCACTAAGTGTAACTCTCACATTGATGGAACTATTAAAGTTCTGTAATATTACAGCTGAATCACATAAGACAAATTCCAAGGTACATGGTAAATTAAATAATGGTTGACTAAATAACATTTTACATACAAATCAATATAATTATGAGCACAGAGAAACCTTTGTTCCGTAAGGACGTTTAACGTAATTTCGATTAAACGTAGGTGGGAGAGTTTATGCATAATTATACGATTTGTATGTATAAGAGTTGTTTGTCTCTATTTTTTCGAATGTCAACATCACCACAGGATATTTTAATGAGATTTTTCAAGTACATACCGCACAGATAAAGAGTGGGATTATAAATAGCGATAACCGTCAGAATTTCTCACAGCCGGAGTGCTAAATCATTGCACCAAGAAACTATTGACACGCTTACAGCTTTAATTACATTAAATTCCATTCTAAATTTGTGCAGCTAGTAATTCGAGTGCTCCTTCTCAGTTTTACTAAATCTTCTAACTCAAGCGCGCAAACGGGTTTTATAGAAGTTTCATTTGCGTACCGCTAGGCGGCGCCACCTCGAATTTAACATGAATTCGCGTTTACGCGCTCGTTAGAAGCTATCGAGAAAAACTCGCACAAGTTTCACATTAACGTTCGAAAAATTAGAAAGTCATACGACAAATCAACCTCAAACAGATAAAAGCAGAAAGGAAAATCTAGCATTACTCAAGACATTGATTACACTCGTAAATTTAAGTACTATCACGATTCGCAGTCCTTTTATTTACACTTTAACAAATATCTATCAATATAATTTTTTCTTTTTTTTTTCACACAAGTACACGTTTTAAAAAATCTTTAAACAACATGTTAAAACGAAACTAATATAACATAAAATATTTAAAGTAAAATAAAGGAATATAATTTAATTAACTATATACAATTTTTCCGTGAAAATTAACAATAAATCTCGCACAATCGTTCTCACATACTCGCTTAATTTTCTATTAACTAACACTTATTATTCTTCGATGGACTTAATTTAATGCTGAATTATTTGTTCCTGAAAGTATTGCTGTATTACTTGAAATACAATTAGTATAAGGCCACACCTTAAAATTTTGCGTTTTCACCTTTTTTACTATATTAAAAATACATGACCAGAGAACATTGTTTAAATAATACTTTTGAAAATCCTTAACAAGGCAGTTTATAACAAAACAGCTCGGCTCTTAGCCGTTTACTGAAAAAAATATATAATTTGAGTATTACTTGCCAAATTCGTTTTAAGGCGAACAAAACAAAAACGAAAACTTCCCGTTTGTGGAAAAATATATAAGACATTTGACACTTGTACTTAAAGTATTGAATTATTCAAGACTGCCAGTGAAACAGAGAACAGAGTCCTCTTACTAATATTCGTTGTATGACAGACTTACCGTTGTCTCTTTCTAACATAGGCAATTTGCTTTAAGACAAAAGGGAGTAAGCTGCTTACGATATTAGTAAGAGAAATATGCTTAATATGAAATGTTGCTTAAATCTATTTCTTAGAGAGATATGGTATGAGAATACAGTGATAAAACATAGACATTAAATCGGTACTAGATGCTTTTGATGAGACTAATTATTGCGTAGGTAAATTTCACAACCCGCACAGACAAAACATTATTTTTGTCTTCATTCAAAATGGCGACTGCATGCCTTTGTCACTCGCCTTATATTGATTCCAAAAATTACAGTGGATCTATTATAAAGCTTGTATTCTTAAATGAGACTAGACTCAAAAATAGGCACAAATTATATCCTGTGATTGTCTCAATATTGAAATTTAGTCAATCAAAAACTTGCATATTCTATGGTTGAGATAGAATTAAATTGGGCGTCGATTCGAAATACGGGCCTAAGTTTCAATTGGATAAATAGGACCTTTCGATAGTAGGTAAATCAGATCCGATAAATTGGTACTATCGGGGTCTATGCAAATGGAATACTACAAAAAAAACTATTGATAGTGACTATCAATTACTAAAGCCCAGTCGCCGAGCACGTAGAATTTCCTCCAATGACCCAAGCTACACATCATTATCGCACGAGTCATTGGACGAAATTCTAAGTGCTCGGCGACCGGATTATAGACCTCTCACGATTTCGATTATCTGTACGAGTTGCATTTATGGAACTTGAATGACTACTAGGAAATATTAATTCACGATTTATATAAAAATGTACATACGCCGTCAAAAAATACTTCTATGTACCTAAAACCTTAAAGGATAGCGTGTATGACTAATTATGGTTTTTGTAGTTTTATTATACTCCTAGTATTCGAAAAAGCTAACAAAGTAAAATTAAATAAACAACAATCAACAGAAGGGATAACGAATACTGTCTTACAGAGCCCGAGAAGAAAGAAAAGTAACAATCTTTAGAGAGATAGAGAAAAGCTAGATTTGAAAAGTTGTGATGTAGTATTGTACTGTAATAATAGTACAGTACTGCAATAGAACATTACAGTACAGTACAGAACGGAACGGGCCGGTGCAGTACGGAAAAGAACCGACCGGTATAGTTTAATATAGTACTTTTTTTAGACAAGTGACGGTGACTCAAAATCGATGTGTTGTTTGTTGACTATTTTTTTTCTTTTCGGTAACTGTAACTCTCGATTTATCGACCATCAATCAAAGTAATTGAAGTTCGACAAGCCGAGAAACTTTTTTATTTATTAATTCTAAATACGAAACTTTTTTCCGTTGAGCAAATCTAAACAGTAGGCAATCCTTCAAGACTTATGAAGAAACAAAATATTCTCGTTTTATAGTATAAAAATGATATAAAATGTGGTACAGTATGACTAAGCCTCACTATCGACGATTTTGTAACATTATTGCGTTGGATTTACTCAAAAACAAAATTACTATTAGTTTGCTTCAAATAGTTGTCATGAAGGCACACCGGTGACACTCCAAATTACGTTTAGCCGTCACTTAATATGAAAATATAATGCACATAAGTATTTTTATTTAAGGACCCAAAAGGCACGAACTAGCCCTTAAGCTTGTGAGAAAGGAATAAAGGGCTAGTACACGAAAGAATGTGTCAAGTTTTTTATCCTGCTTATCGATTTCTTTTTATAAAATATCTTAATGTCGTTTCGTGCTATGAAATACTAGAATAGATAAGAATAAGTATTCAAAAATAAAGATAGGTATTTGTTACTTTTAAAAGTTATGCAATAAATTATCTAATAAGCATGGCGTTATCAAAATGGCATTGGTTTCGCTCGTCCCATTCGCGCATCTAGTTCGAAGCAAACTAAAGGAGGTATCGCGTTTAGAACTGTCGACTTTAAACGTATAAACATACAGTTCACTCACTCGCACTCTTACCTTGTAATGAGTGCGAGAAAGAGACGAACAGCTGACTATACATTATGTAGCCACCAGTTTAAAATGCTTGTATGAATCGTCAATTGAGTAAAAATTATATTGAACTACAGAGCAGGATCCAAAGTATTTGGACACCCGCTATCACCCGAAAAAAGGCTTAGAAACCGATTTTTGTCAACCGGTTCAAGGCAAACCGGTCCTAATTGCACTTACATAATCAAAAATCTATCATTGACAAACATGTCCAGCGCCAAGCCTTTTAGGGTACCAGTAATCTTAATAAAATACAGGTTAACACAGTTACATAAACAGGCAACCTAAATAAAGCTTCGAATTGAAAATACGGCTGTGAACTAAGCACGATCGAAACCGGTTTTACCTTTAAATACCGGTTGTTAGAAAACCGGTTTCCAGCGCTGGTTACGGCCTACTTCTACTTAAGCTGTGGCCGCTTCTCCGTCGAAATCGGCTTCTGCGTCGAATTCTTCGGCCTCATCTTCCGGTAGCCGTTGTTGCTGTTGTTGCGCCGCTAACGTTAAACGCATGTGGCCCATTTTGTATGCTGTCATCTCCTGTAAGGTGATACGAAGCAGGTTATATTTAGGATATCATGATCAAGTCATTTAGCCTCCACAGGAGGAGCATGTCCCTCTTTGATTTACCTTTATTTTGAGCCAAATGGAGGATCTGCGAGGACTGATGTATGTGTCACTAATTATTATAAAAGATAGTGATAATGTGTGTGGAAATAAATAAAAAAAAAAATATCGAAAGGATTAATATCGTGTGACATAATCAGCTGTTTCAAAATCGTAAAACAATTGGTCTGCACTTAGCACTAAAAATTACATTATAAAAGGTGACTTATGCCCGTTTTCACCACCTTTTTACCTAGCCAATTTTTTAAAGATTTTTGTGATGGCTAATCTGATGTTGAAGATAGATCACTTACCCGATCATACCGCGCCTTGTCTTGTTCAGAGAGAGCTTCATATTTGGACTTGGTCTCAGGAGAACATGATGATCACTTACCCTATGTTTTCCAAGGTGAAGGCAGTATACTACAATCTGATGTTGAAGACAGATCACTTACCCGATCATACCGCGCCTTGTCTTGTTCAGAGAGAGCTTCATATTTGGACTTGGTCTCTGGAGAACATGATGATCACTTACCCTATGTTTCCCAAGGTGAAGGCAGTATACTACAATCTGATGTTGAAGACAGATCACTTACCCGATCATACCGCGCCTTGTCTTGTTCAGAGAGAGCGTCATATTTGGACTTGGTCTCAGGAGAACATGATGATCACTTACCCTATGTTTCCCAAGGTGAAGGCAGTATACTACAATCTGATGTTGAAGACAGATCACTTACCCGATCATACCGCGCCTTGTCTTGTTCAGAGAGAGCGTCATATTTGGACTTGGTCTCAGGAGAACATGATGATCACTTACCCTATGTTTCCCAAGGTGAAGGCAGTATACTACAATCTGATGTTGAAGACAGATCACTTACCCGATCATACCGCGCCTTGTCTTGTTCAGAGAGAGCGTCATATTTGGACTTGGTCTCAGGAGAACATGATGATCACTTACCCTATGTTTCCCAAGGTGAAGGCAGTATACTACAATCTGATGTTGAAGACAGATCACTTACCCGATCATACCGCGCCTTGTCTTGTTCAGAGAGAGCTTCATATTTGGACTTGGTCTCAGGCTCGGCCTAGATCCTTGGCGATGTATCCCAAGGTGAGAGCAGTGTGCTACAATCCGATGTTGAAGATAGATCACTTACCCGATCATATCGCGCCTTGTCTTGTTCAGAGAGAGCTTCATATTTGGACTTGGTCTCAGGCTCAGCAGCGGCCCACAGCCGACCCAGCTCCTTGGCGATGTCGCCCAAGGTGAAGGCAGTGTACTACAAACTAATGTTGAAGATAGATCACTTACCCGATCATACCGCGCCTTGTCTTGTTCAGAGAGCGCTTCATATTTGGACTTGGTCTCAGGCTCAGCAGCGGCCCACAGCCGACCCAGCTCCTTGGCGATGTCGCCCAAGGTGAAGGCAGTTGAAGATAGATCACTTACCCGATCATACCGCGCCTTGTCTTGTTCAGAGAGAGCTTCATATTTGGACTTGGTCTCAGGAGAACATGATGATCACTTACCCTATGTTTCCCAAGGTGAAGGCAATGTACTACAATCTGAAGTTGACGATAGATCACTTACCCTATCATACCGCGCCTTGTCTTGTTCAGAGAGCTTCATATTTGGACTTGGTCTCAGGCTCAGCAGCGGCCCACAGCCGACCCAGCTCCTTGGCGATGTCTCCCAAGGTGAAGGCAGTTGAAGCTAGATCACTTACCCGATCATACCGCGCCTTGTCTTGTTCAGAGAGAGCTTCATATTTGGACTTGGTCTCAGGCTCAGCAGCGGCCCACAGCCGACCCAACTCCTTTGCGATGTCGTGTATCGTGAAGGCAGTGTACTACAAACTGAAGTTGAAGATAGATCACTTACCCGATCATACCGCGCCTTGTCTTGTTCAGAGAGAGCTTCATATTTGGACTTGGTCTCAGGCTCAGCAGCGGCCCACAGCCGACCCAACTCCTTTGCGATGTCGTGTATCGTGAAGGCAGTGTACTACAAACTGAAGTTGAAGATAGATCACTTACCCGATCATACCGCGCCTTGTCTTGTTCAGAGAGAGCTTCATATTTGGACTTGGTCTCAGGCTCAGCAGCGGCCCACAGCCGACCCAGCTCCTTGGCGATGTCGCCCAAGGTGAAGGCAGTGTACTACAAACTAATGTTGAAGATAGATCACTTACCCGATCATACCGCGCCTTGTCTTGTTCAGAGAGCGCTTCATATTTGGACTTGGTCTCAGGCTCAGCAGCGGCCCACAGCCGACCCAGCTCCTTGGCGATGTCGCCCAAGGTGAAGGCAGTTGAAGATAGATCACTTACCCGATCATACCGCGCCTTGTCTTGTTCAGAGAGAGCTTCATATTTGGACTTGGTCTCAGGAGAACATGATGATCACTTACCCTATGTTTCCCAAGGTGAAGGCAATGTACTACAATCTGAAGTTGACGATAGATCACTTACCCGATCATACCGCGCCTTGTCTTGTTCAGAGAGCTTCATATTTGGACTTGGTCTCAGGCTCAGCAGCGGCCCACAGCCGACCCAGCTCCTTGGCGATGTCGCCCAAGGTGAAAGCAGTGTGCTACAATCTGATGTTGACGATAGATCACTTACCCGATCATACCGCGCCTTATCTTGTTCAGAGAGAGCTTCATATTTGGACTTGGTCTCAGGCTCAGCAGCGGCCCACAGCCGACCCAGCTCCTTGGCGATGTCTCCCAAGGTGAAGGCAGTTGAAGCTAGATCACTTACCCGATCATACCGCGCCTTGTCTTGTTCAGAGAGAGCTTCATATTTGGACTTGGTCTCAGGCTCAGCAGCGGCCCACAGCCGACCCAACTCCTTTGCGATGTCGTGTATCGTGAAGGCAGTGTACTACAAACTGAAGTTGAAGATAGATCACTTACCCGATCATACCGCGCCTTGTCTTGTTCAGAGAGCGCTTCATATTTGGACTTGGTCTCAGGCTCAGCAGCGGCCCACAGCCGACCCAGCTCCTTGGCGATGTCGCCCAAGGTGAAGGCAGTTGAAGATAGATCACTTACCCGATCATACCGCGCCTTGTCTTGTTCAGAGAGAGCTTCATATTTGGACTTGGTCTCAGGAGAACATGATGATCACTTACCCTATGTTTCCCAAGGTGAAGGCAATGTACTACAATCTGAAGTTGACGATAGATTACTTACCCTATCATACCGCGCCTTGTCTTGTTCAGAGAGAGCTTCATATTTGGACTTGGTCTCAGGCTCAGCAGCGGCCCACAGCCGACCCAACTCCTTTGCGATGTCGTGTATCGTGAAGGCAGTGTACTACAAACTGAAGTTGAAGATAGATCACTTACCCGATCATACCGCGCCTTGTCTTGTTCAGAGAGCGCTTCATATTTGGACTTGGTCTCAGGCTCAGCAGCGGCCCACAGCCGACCCAGCTCCTTGGCGATGTCTCCCAAGGTGAAGGCAGTTGAAGATAGATCACTTACCCGATCATACCTCGCCTTGTCCTGTTCAGAGAGAGCTTCATATTTGGACTTGGTCTCAGGCTCAGCAGCGGCCCACAGCCGACCCAGCTCCTTGGCGATGTCTCCCAAGGTGAAGGCAGTTTAACAATCTGATGTTGAAGACAGATCACTTACCCGATCATACCGCGCCTTGTCCTGTTCAGAGAGAGCTTCATATTTGGACTTGGTCTCAGGCTCAGCAACGGCCCACAGCCGACCCAGCTCCTTGGCGATGTATCCCAAGGTGAAGGCAGTGTACTACAATCTGAAGTTGACGATAGATCACTTACCCGATCATACCGCGCCTTGTCTTGTTCAGAGAGAGCTTCATATTTGGACTTGGTCTCAGGCTCGGCCTAGCTCCTTGGCGATGTATCCCAAGTTCAAGGCAGTATACTACAATCTGATGTTGAAGATAGATCACTTACCCGATCATACCGCGCCTTGTCCTGTTCAGAGAGCGCTTCATATTTGGACTTGGTCTCGGGCTCAGCAGCGGCCCACAGCCGACCCAGCTCCTTTGCGATGTCGCCCATCGTGAACATCGGGTTGTTGGCCTTCACTTTGGGACGCTCGTCGTTGCAGAACCAGAAGAACGCTGATCTGTGGGTTGGAGGATATAAGGTTGAAAATGGGTTTGATTTTTGAAAGGTTACAGGCGACGGCACCAATTTAGGAACTTGGGTGCTTTTAAACAGGTGTCATTTTGCAACAAGAGTAGTCTGTGCCTAGTTAGAATAGCTAAAATAAATAAATTACATCGACATCAAATGGGACTATCCAAGATAGCACCATCAATTTATTGCAGCTCAGAAGTTAATACGCTATTGGAATATAGTGATCTTCAATTGAAAAATAGGTATTTTATAAAAGAATCAGTTAGGTAGTAAGACATAAATAACCTGCATAAATGAACCTAATTCAGTCAAACCCCAGAGTTATAACCTTAGTAACAACCCAAACAATAAAGATTGACAAGCTACACACACACACATGACACAACAAAATACACATCATGGCATAGCAGTGGACGAGGCACATAGCTGATGATGATCTGATGGCCGTTGGGGCAGAAAGTTCTCGAGTGGCGACCACGTAAGTAGTGTGGGCTCCCACTGAGTGGACCGACGATCTAGTGAAGGTAGCGGAAAAACCTGGATGCGGGCTGCGCAGTACCGGTCCTTGTGGAAATCCTTGAGGCTTATCATGACGTCATATAGCTGAAACTAACGATCGAGACGACACAAAAAATAAGTAAATCATCATCATCATCATTTCAGCCATAGGACGTCCACTGCTGAACAATCCAATGATTTTCCCTCCTCCCCCAATGACTTCCACATAGCACGGTTGGTAGCGGCCTAAATAAGTAAATACAATACCAATAACACCTTTTGTAAACATTGTGGAAGCAATAAACTATTGAGTATTGAAAAATGTCCGAGACCGGTGACTCACAAGGATCGCTTGGGCGCGTTCGGGTCCTTCACTTGCCGCTTGCGCCCGCGTACTTTAACGTCCTTAGGCGGCACGTAGTTCTGCATCTCGCGGTCGTATCGCATCTTGTCTTGGTCGGCCATCTCGTGGAAACGCTCTTTCTCTTTCTCGGACATCGTCTAGAAAGGGACAGCATAGGTTTAAAGAACATGTATTTCTCATTAAAAACCTTACAGTCACATGAGAAAAAACAAATTTTATGTAGGTAGGTAATTTACAAGTTGTCCAATAGCCAGAACAAGGAGATGTACTTCTGCGGGAACTGTCCTAACAAACACATAGCTTACGTGAACTTTTTTGTACATACGTATAAACACTTAGTTTTAACACAACATGTTTTAATGAGGGTTTTCGCGAATGAAAGATCCGCTAGATGGCGGGACGTGGATGTGGGGTCTGACTGCTGCGTGATTGGTGGAGTTTGACATATCTGTCAATGTCATGTCAAAAATAACCAATCATGCAGCATTTGGACCTCGCGTCTACGTATTGCCATCTGGCGGATTTTTCATTCGCGAAAACCCTCATTGATTTCAAAAACAAATAATTATGTAGTTGAAGATAAAGAGCTGAAGGCCACAGGGACTAAATGGACACCTGAAGATTAATTACTACTGATTGAAGGATACCAGATACTATCGATGGTCCCAGGTCAATGAAGTTGTAATATTGTGTAAAAAGGGAGGGAGAGGTTCTAATGTTCTATGTTTCATGACGTCACATGTCACAGTATTTTTTTGCGAGTTGGGTTTTCGGGAATTTTTTCGATAAGTTAGGTTTTTGATGTTACGTTTTCGGAAGTTAGGTTTTTTTTACAAAGTTATGTAAGTTCGATTTTATATGAAGAATTAGACACCTAAATATTAATATTGAATTGTCACTGTACTAATCTTTATCAGATTTCAATCAGTAAACAGTTTGATATTATTCTGCCGACTTCAAGTTCACTGAATAAGTAAAATAAGCATACCTAAGGTGTACGTTACAATGCATAGAGCCTGGGAAATTGTATTTCTTACCTACCGCAATGAAATAAGATTTTGCCTACGAAGTAAATGAAATGACGGAAGGAATGCAAGTAAAATGTGCGCTCACTGTAATATTTTTAAATAAAAGTATTTTTTAGCGTTTTTCTATTCTCTCGGTCTAAGGGGTTATGTAAAAGGGAATGAAGAAGTTTGTCCTTGAAAAGGGCTGGATAATGCTGTCCTATTAATGATGAACTATCAATAAGAAAGAAAGAAAGAAAGAAAGAAAGAAAAAATATTTATTTGGTACTAATTGATATACATTGACATTACAAAGCAAGAATAATAAAATTGTTGTACTAAATTGGTCTCTACTCAGTATGAGGCCATAACGTACTCGGGAGCACGTTACGGCCACTGGTATTCTGCGGAATACTTCCTTACTAACATTTAAACTTGCACCTCATGGCCTAATCATCGGTGAGGTCTAGGCCAAGAGCTTCTTCGTTGTGGGTAAAAATGCTAACTGAGTTTGTATCATTTGGAGACTATCTAGTGTAAGTAAGTAAAAACAAACTAGAAGCGCTCGTAAGAGTGACAAAAAAATTAAAAACCAGCCATAGGTGATTAGTTAAGGATAAAATCTAAATTTTAGCTTTGAACGTCAACTGCCTGGCCACCCTGTATACAATGGACAGTTTGACACCATACCCAGATAATTAGAAACCACAACTTTTTTAAATAGACCCTTCATTCTGATCTTAAAAACTTAATTAATTTTAAATTACCTGTAAATTACGATTTTTGTTCGCATTGTAATTAAAAAAAGTAGTTTAATCGAGTTGATAAAATAGTGACGTCACTTGCTTGTAGTGCCATACAAAATCTATGGGAGAGTTTCGTTTTGACAGTTTTAAAAAGTACGTCAATTGATTGGTGGTGTCAACATGTCTATTCAAGTTTGCTTAGCATGATTATGTAAACTAGAGGTATGATGCTTCATTATGGCTACGCTATAAAACGAAACTCACATTCCACCTCTCAGCGCACTTCTTGGAGAAGGCAGCGAAGACGACGTTCTCATCGGGGTGTTTCTTCTTGTGTTCCTCGCGGCAAGTTTGCACGAAGAAGGCGTACGCCGTCATACGTCCGCGCGGCTTGTTGTATGACCTCACTCACATCCTATAGCAGCTATAGGATGTGAGTGAGATCATTCAATAAGCAGAAGCATCTATCCTATAGATGCTTCATTGTCGCTACGCTATAAAACCAAAACTCACATTCCACCTCTCAGCGCACTTCTTGGAGAAGGCAGCGAAGACGACGTTCTCATCGGGGTGTTTCTTCTTGTGCTCCTCGCGGCAAGTTTGCACGAAGAAGGCGTACGCCGTCATACGCCCGCGAGGCTTGTTGTATGACCTCACACACATCCTATAGCAGCTATAAGATGTGAGTGAGATCATTCAATAAGCAGAAGTATCTATCCTATAGATGCTTCATTATGGCTACGCTATAAAACCAAAACTCACATTCCACCTCTCAGCGCACTTCTTGGAGAAGGCAGCGAAGACGACGTTCTCATCGGGGTGTTTCTTCTTGTGCTCCTCGCGGCAAGTTTGCACGAAGAAGGCGTACGCCGTCATACGCCCGCGAGGCTTGTTGTAAGGCCTCACTCGCGGCATTCTGGTCTTTGTTACTGGGCCTTGGGCAAGAGCTTGCTGTTGGGCTTGTTGCTGGAGCTCCTGAGAACAAATATTATTATTTATAGGTCAAGCCGCGAGAGTTCAGGCGATTAACTTATGCAAAGATTAGTATCTGTATACGGTCGCTGCGCTGAAGTCTTGAGAAGTGCTATCTGTCTCGCTCACACAAATACACACATTTAACAAGATTGAGCGAGGTAGCTACTGTTTTCGATACTTGAACTTGAATGTGTAATGCCGTCACAACACATTTATGTTGGCTCCAAGTTGTAGTGATGGATTCAATATACCAATGTGTAGTTTCTGTAACCGACCGAAATCCTTCGACAACGTAAGCTGCTAAGAGTAAAGAAATATCGTCTTTGGCACACGAAACAGCCGGCGTGAGTACCGTGTGACGTGAACCCAGTAAATGGATGCAATATTTCCCACGCAATTTGACAGTTGTTACTTTACACCGAACCACACGGCTACGATCGTACTTATAGGTGTCAATTTAATAGTTGGTTATGTGATGCGATCGATAAAACGTCATCATAATTTACATGCCCGTAATAAATATGCATACTACCACAACCACTGGTGGATTTGGAATCCAAATTTTGGATGGAATAATTCAACATTTCTCAAAAAAACAAATAAGTAGTGGGTTTTCTGCAAGCTCTGCTGGAAATTGGAATGCCTGTTGTTGTTGTTGCTGCTGCTATTATTGCTGCTGTTGCTGCTGCTATTATTGCTGCTGCTGATGCTGCTGTTACGATCAGAATTCGGTATTTGCCACAACTCCCCAATAATTCTAAAGTACAACTTTTTTTAAAAGACAATAATTTTAAATTAAGATTTTTGGTTGCATTGTAATTTATTTATTTATATAAACAAAAAACTACTTAGTTCAATTGAGTTGAGAAAATAGTGACGTCACAGTCTTGAATTGCTAGAATCTCGTTTTGACAGTTTTAAAAAGTACGTAAATTGATTGGTGGTGGCAAATACCCTATTTACGATTCCTAAAACTATATCATTTACCTGCAAAGTGGCCGACTGTCGCTGTAGAGCAGCTTGTATCTGCTGCTGTTGGACAGCTTGCATATGCTCATGCAGCGACTGTTGCTGTTGCTGCTGCTGTTGCTGTTGTTGTTACTACTCTTGTTGCTGTTGTTATTGTTGCTGAATTCCTAGAACGGAATATCATTTACCTGCAAAGTGGCCGACTGTCGCTGTAGCGCAGCTTGTATCTGCTGCTGTTGGACAGCTTGCATATGCTCATGCAGCGACTGTTGCTGTTGTTGCAGCGTCTGCGCGACTTGCTGCTGCAGAACCGCTTGCGCTTGCACTATCGCCTGCGCCTGCGCTTGGCTGACTTGCAGAGTTTGCTGCAAACTCTGCTGCAAGGCTTGTTGTTGCTGCTGCTGATGTTGTTGCTGCTGCTATTACTATTGTTGCTGTTGATGTTACTCTTGTAGCTGTATTCCTAGAACGGAATTTCATTTACCTGCAAAGTGGCCGACTGTCGCTGTAGAGCAGCTTGTATCTGCTGCTGTTGGACAGCTTGCATATGCTCATGCAGCGACTGTTGCTGTTGCTGCTGCTGTTGCTGCTGTTGCTGTTGTTGTTACTACTCTTGTTGCTGTTGTTATTGTTGCTGAATTCCTAGAACGGAATATCATTTACCTGCAAAGTGGCCGACTGTCGCTGTAGAGCAGCTTGTATCTGCTGCTGTTGGACAGCTTGCATATGCTCATGCAGCGACTGTTGCTGTTGCTGCAGCGTCTGCGCGACTTGCTGCTGCAGAACCGCTTGCGCTTGCACTATCGCCTGCGCCTGCGCCTGGCTGACTTGCAGAGTTTGCTGCAAACTCTGCTGCAAGGCTTGTTGTTGCTGCTGCTGTTGTTGTTACTGCTGCTGTTGCTGCTGTTGTTGTTGTTGCTGCTGCTGCTGTTACTACTCCTGTTACTATTGTTATTGTTGCTGTATTCCTATAACGGAATATCATTTACCTGCAAAGTGGCCGACTGTCGCTGTAGAGCAGCTTGTATCTGCTGCTGTTGGACAGCTTGCATATGCTCATGCAGCGACTGTTGCTGTTGCTGCAGCGTCTGCGCGACTTGCTGCTGCAGAACCGCTTGCGCTTGCACTATCGCCTGCGCCTGCGCTTGGCTGACTTGCAGAGTTTGCTGCAAACTCTGCTGCAAGGCTTGTTGTTGCTGCTGCTGTTGTTGCTGCTGTTGTTGTTGTTGCTGCTGCTGTTGTTGCTGCTGCTGCTGCTGTTGTTGCTGTTGATGCTGTTGCAGCATCTATTACGATAAAGAAAATAATAAAAGGTTTGAGTATTTTTTCTATTGTTGATAGCTTGTGTTAGAAGTGGGTTTATTACAATAGCCCAGTGGTCAACGGGAATCGACTCTGGCATTGACAGAACGACATAGACACTTAGGCTGGGTTGCACCATCTTTCTTTAACATTGACAAACGTCAAAAATATCTCAAACTCCATACAAAAAGCACCAATTATTGTTATTGTTACGGTTAAAATAAGGTGGTGCAACTCAGCTTAAGTAACCATACAGTTTAAAAAAAAAAACATTTTTAGACAAAAGCAGTCCATAGTTCGGTTAGTAACAATTTGATCTTAGAGACTATGTTAGTAGAGTTAGTAACAATGTTCTTTGAAATATGTTAGTTTTGACCCCTGGTTTACTGGACTTAATTTGTTGCTTATGACCTCTAATGTAATCCCTTTTCAAGGAATAGGTCGACTTTCCCTGTCACCCTGTATTATATGTTAAACCCTCAAATAATTTACATAGACTGTAATCCAAAATAATGATGAATTTTAATATCTGTCTGGTCTCGGTGTTACTATGTTTAATATATATTTAAAAAAAGTATATAAGTAGTATATCTGTTATGCTAGCATCCATAACACAAGCCTACTAATTGCTTACTTTGTGGCTAGATGGTGCTGTGTAAAATTGACCAGATATTAAATAAAATGAAAATGTAAGATGGTATTTGATAGAGATACCTGCTGTAAAGTTTGCTGGCTCTGCAGCTGTTGCTGCTGCAGAGTCTGCTGAAGAGTCTGCGTGTGTTGTTGAGTATGCTGATTCTGTTGTTGTTGCTGCTGTTGTTGTTGCTGTTGTTGTTGCTGCTGCTGCTGTTGTTGCTGCTGCTGCTGCTGCTGTTGCTGTTGCTGCTGTTGTTGTTGTTGGAGAACCTGATGGTTCTGCTGAATGCCGTTAGACTGCTGACTGCCCTGATCAGGGTCGGGGCTCGACTGGTTCTGAGGCTGTAATAAAATACGCTAATTAAGCCAATTGTAGTGGCAGCATGTTTCATTAATAGAGCATCATAGTACCTATTGATTGTTGAAGCGTTGAAGTGACAGTTACTAATATTATTATTAGTTTTATTTTTGGGAGGATATCTCCCTCCTATATATATACCTCTACCACAGAGTACTTTGTTTCGTTAATTTTTCAACTTGGTTAAATCAAGATTTGACTAACTATCAGTCAGGTAATGCCTAAAATAAGTTGTCATAATCACAAGAACTGTCTACAAAATATAGCAGTTCCCACAGATATCCTATTACATATTTGTGGCAGTTCCCATTTGATGAAGATGATGAAGAAATTAAAGGGTTTACAAAAGTAGGTAACCTAGGTAAAGAAATAATATTTCATATTCTAGAATTCTGAAAGAATATCTACCTAAATAATGTGAAAATCTAAGTATACAAGTTTTGAAACTTTGACTCTATTCTATGAGGCTTCCATAAAAATTTAAACAGTTGTTACCAATCACAGTCCAAGCAGATCACTGTCTGTTTAATTTCTAAAACACAAAATAATGTGCTAAACAACAATAATAACTAGCAAATTACCCTTTTTGTCTATCTCCTACGAAATTGTTGCACAAACAAATGTAAATAAACAAACGTCAAACACCGAAACACGCGCGACATCTGATGGGTATGAAATTGCAAGTTTGCAACAATTTGTAGTCAAAACAAAAACTGTTTAATTATCATTTTTTTAAATTTAACCGGAAATGTGAATGAATGAATGATTACAACAATAATGACAAGGGGTCACAGAGTAATCACCATTTTTAAAAACACAGAACCGACGATCAATACATCACAAAATAAAAGTGGTATTTGTTTGTTTCAAATACGTAATAATGTAAGGAAACGTTCTACTATTGATTAGAAGCATAATTAATGCAATAATGACAAGGGGTCACAGAGTAATCACCATTTTTAAAAACACAGAACCGACGATCAATACATCACAAAATAAAAGTGGTATTTGTTTGTTTCAAATACGTAATAATGTAAGGAAACGTTCTACTATTGATTAGAAGCATAATTAAAAATATTTAATCAATCAAGAGGGGAAGACCAAGGAAAGTTGTTGGTATGTTCCTAAAATTCTACTTATTATAAAAATTAATGTAGTTTTCGAAGAATACTATAGTTTAATTTCTTGTATGAATTTATTTTGTAAATTACGTGTCTAATTATTCTGACTTATTTTTAGTCTATTTTTACATTTTACTTTTATAATTAGGTAGGTACTTAGGAAATTTGTGCTTTTTGTAGTTCGGCATTCTAATCTTGATCATCTTTGATAAAATTAGACAGTTATTGATTCAATCCGTAAAACTCCATTGAATATTGATTGTGTCTATCAGCAGTCGTAAGTTTCTTTGTTTCATAATTTAATCAGAATTATAAAACCTAAGATTGTATTTTAATGTAGGTATACGCAAAACATTCCGTACCGTTGGAGAAGATGTTTGTTGAGACTCAACTGAGCCTGATGCATACCACCATGGCTGCTGAGGTGATTGCTCCCTGGTATTCGTATTTGAAATTAATCGGTAATCGTAACTAGCTGTAGAATTATCTGCGCTGTTATTGGAAAATCCGCCGGTCATTTTGTATGTGTATAATTGATGGGTGGCTGCGGCGGTACTCCTAGCGATTTCTTCATTAATTTGTTGTTGGTGCTGGAGTTCACCTGCGCCACCCGGCCACCACGAGGCTTCGTCGCGCGCACCCCAAGCGCCCCCCGTCGCGCCTCTGTCCCCCATGTTTCAATCGCCGCTTTTGGCTAACCAGTTTCTTTATGTTCCACCCGCTAGTACTTCAATATATTCTTTGTGCGTATTTTATGAAAATCATGTCCTTTTACCAATATGTTACGAGCGCAACGATCGTTATTAATACTTTAATTTCACTTAGATCACTTGCACTGCTAACACAAATCTGTTTTTATCACAAAGACTTCATATGTTCACTTATTGCACATCGTTCTGATTTATTATTATTTTTATAGAAATTGAAAATCTTCGAGCTTTTGTGTATTGTTCAACCAAAAAGCTACCGGCTGTAAGTTCCACTCCACGCGCGTACGTTTTGTCTTCGTTTGTACTTAAGTCAATAAAGTTGGCAACGTCGCATAGCGAGACGCTAAACAAGTGCACACAAGCGCCCTCAACGCGCAGCGGCCATTACGGAAACGATCGAAAATGTACGAAGAGAGACCGAATATGCACGAAACGGCAACAAGTTCGTCCAACAAACCGGTCAATAAGATGATTAGCGCAGCCCGAGCCATTCGCCTCCATACTTCAATTCTTTTGTTTACGCCTCAACTAATTATGTTAATTATTTTTAATCGAGTATTGATCGGGACAATTATAAATGTTTTAAGGGGTGTATGGCTTAGGATCAGCCCGCAAGAATGCTAAATTCTTAGGTTTTTGTATAAAATCTTTAAAATAACACAAATAAATAGGTAAATAGCTTGGCCTTGACCACGATCATTATATTCTAGGTGTAATTTTCTTATTAGGTTATTTTATACCTTAGCAATAGATTTTTTTTGATAATAAAAGCTTAGGTCCCTTAAATTGATTAATATCTGAGCTCTAAGACTTTAACTACCCCAAAATAGGACGATTTTTAACTAAAAACTTTACTTTTATAGTCGTTTGATGGTCATAATAACGTTAATAATGAAAAACATAATTACGCTCATTTTTCATTCCACCCAAAAACGTCCACAGCTGCTGAATAAACTTTCCCTTTCACCCCAGTATTTCCACAGTGACCAGTCCAACAATTCCCGCATCCAGGCGCTTTCCGTAACCTTCACCAAGTCGCTGGTCCACCGCAGGGCGCTTATCTACACAAACTTTTAGTTGTATGTAGTGTACACAACGTCTCTGGTCCGTAAAGAAATTTTCTGATTCATATTTTAAGGCCCGCAGTTCTACGAGATATTATTATGTGTATGTGCCCCACCCACTGCCGAGTACGAGTGCCATTAGAGTCAAATATAAATCATCCATGTATGGTAATATTTTCAAACTATTTTCCATAATAATACATAAATAACAACGAATCTGTGAAACACCTCAATACATTATCAATTAAATTATTGTGTGCTTTATACTAGAAACAGTGAAATAAAATATGATAAGCCTCTTCTTAAATAACTTCTAGATAACCATTCGACATAAAGAATAGAGCAATAGCCTAAAATACCCAATCAAACAGTAGTGGGCCGATGAAATTGGCAGAGCAGCAGGCTACTTGCAACCGGTCACTGAAAAATATCTTAAGACAACGGATATATATGTTGGCAGTGCATGACCTATCCTATACCGCCACTGCCATTAATAAAGATTGATCGGAATTAGTTGATTCACTTAGAAGGTTATAACGCTACATAAAAATAGACAAAGCTGATACCTTAATTATTGAGAAGAAGTTCGTAGAAAATGAGTACACCCAAGAAACTAAGCGTATACCTATTTATAGCTAGCTAAGCTTCAATCAACAATACCAACTAGATATCAGGTCAGCGCAAAAAATCCGTCTCGGGAAATAAGAGCACGAGTTCTTTTATTGTAATTAATATCTTTTTTCGTCTGGCATCAATTTCATTTATTATATAGTCTTTAAAATTCCCATCTACACCCCGTGACTGTGAGTTGGCGTTAATTAAATAAGAACTCACTTCTCAAGTGCGCTGTTATTTCGCGAAGAACGCTGAGTCGCTGACCCGATACCTATCTAGTTGGTATTGTTGATCGAAGTAGCTAAGTTTTAAAGGAACAATACAAAGAACACCCTATCCTGCACCCTACCAGGACCTAATCACCTAGCCCCTTTAAGATTTTTCTAATCTAAACTTTTAAAGCTGCGTATTGCTTTTATAGCGAAATAAATCAACCTACAACATTAACGTAGTAGATAATAATAATATTATATTCATAATTAGAATTGAAAATTCACCAACCGAATCAAATAATTCATTAATTCATTATACCAAATGACTGGACAATCTGAAGACTAATCAAAGTGGGTGGTAGGTACCTAGTTAAGTACCTACGTAAATAAGTTTTTTAAGGTCAACATCAATTTCCATCCTATTTGTGTTAGGAAATCGGTCTCTATTTAATTTTACTAAAATAAGTAAGTCAACAAGGCACGAAATAAGTACCTATTATGTTTCTTAACGCTTAATTTTCTCAGTTAAAAGTTCACGGGTGAAGTTTTTCAGTAAAATACAACGGATTTTATCAATCAAAATAACAATAACTACAAAAATATAAATCGTTTCGATTCGATCATTCATAGAACTTTGATTTCTAATTAGGTGAAAAACAAAGTTGATTGGTAATATTCAGATAAAAATTATGAAAGCTAATAAAGCTATTCTGCTGAAAGAAAGCTCAAAATAATATGTTAATCTTCATTTCCGCTACAGCTGTGAGATTAACAAATAATTATAATATCTTTATACAAGGAAAAAATATTTTCTCAGTTTTTGGCGGTAAAAAAATAGGTACTAAAACTTCATGAGATTATTTTATAGACTTGCAAATTAAGTACAACATTTACAAATTTCCAATATTTAATTGATCAGATTTTGAAAATAAGACATATTTACAGCAATGAATTAATGTAAACACCTCTTTATTGTTTTAATACTTACTTATAGCATCTGTAATGTCAAATATTTATAAACAGTGTTTACTAAATGCGTAGAATCAAACTTTGAGGTTATGTCTAAATTGCTACTATTCAAATAAGCTTCAACAAAATCGAATAATACTAATAAATAACACCTACCAAGAATAATAAGAAGTACGCACACTCACTTACACCACTATACTGTTGTCATGTGTATAATGACACTTTACTCCGGCCCTCGGCAGCCATTTGCTTACAAAATTAGAATGTAAAACTATAAATATCACTTGGGGCACAACATGAATACGTCTAAAATCAAAGGAATAATATTCACAATTCCACACAAATAATCTGCTAAGCAATATGGATGAAAATTAGAAGAAAATAATATAACTTACCAACTGTGTTTATTACATCGGACACACGATTTCAGCGCTTATTACGTAGGGAACGTCGCGTTTGTCATAATGAGTACGCGAGCTAGCAATGTCAATGAGAAAAAAATTTCATTGGTTGAAATTGAAAGTCCCGCCATATTTCGGCCAATCCGCTTTCAGGCGTCGGCTTTATTTTTTGTTTATAATACAACATAGCTACGTTGTCACAATGCAACTATGCACACATTCACGAATTGAACTATTTTTTACGAACGAGCAGTTTGAAGATGACGTTTCAATTTATTCTTAATGTCTCTTGACATAAAGTCTAATTTTCAGTAAGTGAATGATTGAATGGGTTGTCAGAATGACTGACAGAGATTCTGCCTGTTTTAACTACTCTAGTCAAATGGCGATCGGTCGGTGCGAAAGTGTATCCTATTCTTGTTTATCCAGTGGTGTTAATTTTAATATTATTTCAATTGAGTTCAAATGTGTCCCAAATAAGGATCATATGATTTTAAAGCTTTGGTGATTGACTAAACCACGTATTTACTACATTTTATCTAACCCAAGCGCCAGGAAACTTGAAGCTATGAACATTTTGGTGCATAAGTGCAGTGAATAGGGAATTGCTGTGCTCAAATACCTAGTGCTATACAACAGCAAGTTTGCCGGTGAATTGTCTTCATTTATAGCCCTGTAGTAAACATTAGAAATGTTCTGTGTTGTTAAAAATCATAACCTCAACAGTGCGTCTTTGTGAATACGTCGAACTATTTTTCATCGCCTAGTGCGAGGTCTGGCTTAGAAGTTTAACTTATTTGTTATATATGATTCAACGCGAGTATCAAATGAACAACGGGTTTAGTACAGGGGAAGAGGACTCTAGAGGAAATTCTGACCAAATATGTTGCCTTGTGGATGACGGTGAACGGTGCAGACGACCCGCGGGCAATGCCGCGTATAGCAAACGTATACAGAAGACTGTGATGCAACGGAAGCTCAAACTCAACATTGACCCACAGGTAATCCATTGTTTTTGTCAAATAAATCGGTAACAGCGAAAATATCTCTTTGTTCATTTTTAATGAGTGTGATTTATTTTTAGGCAAGGCATACATACATTTGCGACTATCACAAAAACATGATTCAGTGTGCAAGGACAAAACAGAGGAGACCAAAAGACTCTGAGGACGACAGTAATGAGGCAGAAATGGACACCCCAGAAGTGGATTGGTTCCAACTGCAAGTGCCTACACTAAGGAGGTACAAAAAGCACTATAAAGTGCCAACAAGGCCAGGCCTAAATAAAGCTCAATTAGCAGATGTAAGTACCACACAATGTAAACAACAAATAACACTATAATATATTCAACAGAATTCTTTGTGTGAACAGAATATTAATTTATGATTACTTTGATTCAGATAACCCATGTGTTTCAATCTCAGAAAATATTAACATTTCTTTGTTTATTTATTTCAGGCTATTCAAAAACATTTCAAGACTTTACCTGTAAATGAAAAGGAGATTATGACATATTTTATCTACATGGTAAAAACAAATGGCAACAAGTTGGACCAGAAAAATGGAGTGAACTCTGATTCAGTGTAGAATAATATTAATGTAATGTAATTTATGGAATTATTTAGATTTAATTTTAGTAATAGGTTTTAGACTTCCTATAATTTAATTTCTGGAAATATCTGTCCTTTTTCTGTATATGAGAGAACTATGAATTGGGAATCTAAACATGATATGAAGTATATTACTTCTGGCCAAATTGTAAGCTATGTAAATCTGATTGTATGTATTTTAATTATTATTTTAGAGTACACTGTCACTAGGACAATTTTATTGTATGTTTGTGATTGACTTGTACCTACTTCTACAATGTAATTTTGATCATGCAATCTAGATTTGTTTTACTGACATACTTTATTGTTTTACATTTTGCCTTGTCAAGTTATTAAGCTATTGAGGGAAATGCAATTGCTAATATAGTTAAGAGATATTATAGTAAGAGAACAATTGTAAAATGTGAATTTACATTTTATTTAACAAATGAAGTTTGTTATAAAATAATTATTATTTAATTTATTTTCATTCTTCTTCTGAATCTGATGATATTTCGATCCATTTGGATGCTCCCTTCTTGGATACTATCTCTGCAGTTTGTGGCAATGATTGTACAACTGGAACAAGAATAATAATTATACATTATAGCATCTCCCATTCATGCATTATGTAAATACAAAAATTATACATGTCAAAAATGTAATACACATTTCATTATTATAACATTTCAATAGAATACTTCTATTCATTCATTTGTATCAATTATTTATTACACAAGCCATTCATCTAAATTTCATGAAACAAAACTGATACTTTACATGACTTCTAACTTCTTGAGAAAATCACTTAGGCTAGGTTGCATCTTACTTCAACTTTGACAAACATCAAAAATCTATCATACTCCATACAAAAAGCACCGGTTATCGTCATAGTTCCCGTTAAAGTTAGGTGGTGCAACCCAGCCTTAGTTGGGTGAGATTGTTACACCATTGGTAACACCATTTAACATTGAAAAAGTAGGTAAATCAAAATCTGAAATTACCATCATATTTGCTAGGCTCTGGTTTCATTTCAATATCATCATCGTTGTCCGTATTTCGTTCTTTGGGTTGCAAATCATCCACATCATAATTCTTGAGCCGAATACTGATATCTTTCTGGCTCAACGATAGCAGGTGATCTTCAGTGATGATATCAGAGAAGTTTATTTTTCCACGCTTTTGTCTGGAACATAAAAAGTTACTTATTAATCAAAAAGCCATTTCAATCATATTAGGAAATTAATAGAATAGTTTATAACAAAACAGTGGTTACAAAATTATTAATAGGCATGTGGTAAAATACTTTGAGGTTTGAAGATAAGAGAGAGAGATAGCAAGCTACTTTATGAAGCAAAATTATTAATTATTATTTTTGCAGTAACTCAAAGTGTTTTGTTTCCTTAAAGTTGTAAAAATAAAGCTTCTTTATTTTGATGTTAATTTTGACCATAGGTAATTTGATAAAGAATTTAATTTAATAATTCCTCTATCATAATAGTTCATGAAAACAATAATACATATAATCAATGCTATCCATCTCTCACTCACCCTGGAGTATTCTAAGAATGTAACAGCAGAATTAGAAAGCAATAGAGTCATTTCAGATGAAGTAGCAAACCACTTCTGACCAAGGAATTGGTATTCAGTTTTATAAAACATGCTGGGTGCCTTAATTTTAGGTATTGTGACTTCACCGTTGATTGGAAATGTTAAATCATTTGTTTTTCAAATCGGTTTCATACCTTATTGTGTCATCACTAACAATGGTCTTTTTCACCAAGTCCACTATAGTTTTGCTCCTGTCTGCTGCATTTATTATGGCCTTATGCACTACATTTGAGTTGTACAGCGGTGCTCCAGTCAAATTAAGTAGGCATAACTCTTTGTATTGGTTCATTCCAATCACGAGTAAACCTCCAGCTGTGTTTATTCCTTCTTCGGTGCTGCTGGTGCAAACGGATTCTTCAGTGAAACTAGGGTCTGAGAGAAGTGTGCTGAAAAAGAGAACAGTTTATTATTTTTATGGGAAGGTAAACAAAAACTCTGATTAGAAGGAAATAAGGGAAAGAATAACTTGAGTCTTCTTACTTTGTTTATGGTATGGTAACTAGTCAAATAGTGAAAGAGCTGTGAAGAAGACAAACAAGAACCAATTTTATGACTCTTAATAATTTTGCTTGTGTATTGGTTATTGCTGGCAATATAGAAATAAGTTTTTTATGGACAGCACATCAAGCTAATTGTAAATGTAGTTGAAATAGGGGAACCGACCATCTCATAAAGGTAGCAAGAAAGCACTGGATGCAGGCCGCCACCAACTGGCCATTGTGGAAATCATTGGGAGTGGCCTATGTTCAGCAGTGGACGTCCTATGGCCGAAATGATGATGATGAGATAAATGTAGTCTGAAGTGCTGTTAACTGACATCTACATTCATAATACTTACTCGTTTCCAAATATAGCATAAGTCACACATACTGGATAGTGGTACAGTACAGTTGGAATTGGATCTTTTTCTGCGATGGTATGAATTATAACATTGTCACCGCTACGGGTCACATCTGGCCTCTTGAAGTGAGCCAATGAGGTGAGTGTGGCTATGCTGGCACATTCTATCAAGTTGCCTGCGTGGTTCAAAACCTTGATGTCCACCCTGAGAGACCATACCTGGAATGAGCAAGGGAAAATAATGTAGGTAGGTTCTAAGGGGGAGGCCTATGTTCAACAGTGGATGTCCTGTGGCCGAAATGATGATGAACAGGTAAGTAGGTAGTTTATTGTAAGGGATTTCCCTTCGAACTCCAATAAATAATCATAATTTCTTGGTGATAGGCAATAATAAAATAGATGATGAGTAGATGAATATTACCTTTTTATCTAGTTACTATAATCAATGTTCTGCTAGCTAATTGAAGTCATAGTTGTAAAATTAATGAAATTAGATTATTTAATAGCCAGTTTATGAAAAGTAGATCCTTACTTTTTCTTCAACCACTATACACAAAGACTCAAGATCAATGCATTTTGAGTCCTTGTAGCATTTCTCAAGCAATCTGTTCAAGTATACTGTGAGGTCAGTCTGTCTATTTGCTTCAAACTGCGGTGCGGCCATAGGGCTGATCTCCACATTGATGTACAAAATGCCCTCATTTGGCCTGATTTGCTTAGGCTGTGTCACTTCACAAGACACCTGTGCCAGCACTCTGAAAATGTTAAATTTTACATCATTATAGTTTTATGAGAAAAAGAAAAACATCGATTCGACTGCGCGATAGAAATTGTAAAGACTTACTTTGTTTCACCTAAACAAACAATACAACTACCGTAATCTGATCCAAACGATATATCTAGCCGTCTACTTTCATTGTAGTTTCTGCCATCTAATCGCTGAAAAGTATAAATTAGAAGTTCATTAAATAAATTCGATAATTTAAAGAACAACAGTAGGAACCAAACTGAAGTATACTTACGTGGCCTTCCGATACAATTTTCTGTATGAAGCTTTTTTCACAGTTTGACAAAAATACGTCTCTCATTTTTTATTATCCAGTCTCGAATAAAAATCAAAATATTCATAAAATTTTAAGAAATATACGATTTTTTGGTTAGGTCACGAAATTAATCAAAACATGCGAATTTGACACTATTGACGGCACGAGCACAGATTATATAGGATTTTTTTAACAGACTAAAACGTGATGTCCGTTAGTAAATCAAGTGCAAGGTCACCTTGGCTATGTAAACTGATAAGCTCGGATCGCAGTATAGTTATAAAATTAACAAAAGTACACAACACAAGCTATTTTCCTACGATTAAAATGTTATAATGGTTTTAGCGACTACTTTGTGAAGCTTTTTCAGGTGACTTAAGGAGGTTGCCTGCGAACGAGTGTAGTCGGTCGGCAGACCATCACCGACCAGTAAATACACACACACCCAAATTGAAAGCTGTGAAAATAAATCAACTTCCGTATCCGTTTTTCTGTTCTTAGCGGGAAATTGTAGAGGTTTTACCTTCCAATAAAACCGCCATTGTGCTCCGAGCCTTGTCCGGGGGAATGGGTGAGAGAGCTATTGCTGATTTCATCGTTTTATAGCCTGACCAGGAACATAAAAACCCTCGCCATGTTGCGGAAAACTAATGGTACTAATTTCTTTTAATGGCAACAGTAACTGAAAACTTCATTGACATGTCACCTTGCATGTCAGTCTATTGCTGTCAAAGTGTAAACAAACTTTATTTTAAATGTGCGCAATTGATTTTGTGAATTAAATTGCTAAAATCTTTTTATAGTCGTGAAAGAAAAGTCGTTCACAATGTGTTAAAGTATTTGTCGAAGAGAAATACTAAGGATTCGGACAATATTTTCATTGAATAATGTTTCCGACAAAGGTTGTCAAATTGACTGACATGTTTATCGTATAGTACAGTCCACTATGAAAATTAGCTGTGGTTTGTTTCAACTACCAATTTTAAAATTTTTTGTCACTCTAAGTGTTGAATTTTATGGAATTGGGAAAGAAGTACCGAGTTTGAAGCGTTCATGAGCAGACATTGCAGTTGAATATTCAAGTTCTGAATTTGATTATTGATGAATAATAAAATAAATCCTACTAGCTCGATTGATGGTTTCATTTAATTTATTTAAACCAGGTTACCTTAATAATATTTTTTCGTTAATTTATGAAAATATCAAATTAGCCCGTAATCCTGAATCCTGATACATAAAGTTAGCCTATTAATTTAACACAGGTACGACTGTATTCAGTGTTGCACTATCAAATGCAATTGACGCGCCTCTATGCCAGGGTTTTTATGTTCCTGGTCAGGCTATAACAGGTTTTTTCGTCTGGCAACACTGGTTTCCCGCCCTTTTTCCTGCAACATAGACTACAAACCGCTCGAATCATCCCCTCCACCAAGTGTGGGCGCCCATCATGGCAGCCGTCCATCGCTCATTGCTCTCACCAGGGGCAATAAAATGCCCGGACAAGGCTCGGAGCACAATGGCGGTTTTATTGGAAGGTAAAACCTCTACATTGTGCTTCCTCGCCTTGTCCGGGGGAATGGGTGAGAAATGTCTGTTAACACCTGGTGAGGGATAGATGATTAGCGCCTTGACCATAACGGTCCACATATAATATGTAAATTAATTTAGTTTAAGGTACAAAATTATAACACATTAAATAAAGAAAACTAAACTTTATTTCAACTCTTCATAAAAAAAGCAAATATTTATAATATTATGGTTATTAGTTATTAGCATTATCTAATCATCTAAAGGTAAAAATAAATTTGACATGTTGATAAATTGATTACTCCTAGTATTTCTAATTTCCCTACAATAATGTTTAAGAAAGGTCGAAGCCTGATTCCAATTACCTTTTTTAAGAATTTTGTCAATTGGAACATTGCAAAGCCAATTGAGCGATGCAACAGCTGATCTACTGCTTCCTGGGCTAGCATCAATACCTGCGGCCTTAAAAATAGTTCTTACCCAATTAGCAATTACTGTCCTGGAAGCAGGCTTCGCCTTACCTTGAGTTGTAATAAAAAGTTGCTGAAGTGAGCCTCTTCTCGTAGCTGATAATTCGATGACCTTATGTATCCAATACACTGGGTCCAACATTTGATTTTCGTGGGGGATCAGCTTCCACCCCGATTGCTGATGCCGGGTGGTGTCAGTCTTCGAGCCAAAAGTTGGCCATAGTATAATATTGGAGCCGTCATGCTCCAAATGATCAGAAGACACGTTTAAAAGTGTCAAATCATGAATACGTCTACCTGACACAAGCAATAAAATCGTTGCACAGCGTCGGTTTGCCTCGAATAAAGAGACAACTTCTGGATTATTGTCTTTAAGCCACTGGACTACAAGCTGCGGATCCCAAATTGGCACTTTTTTAACTCTTGGTCGTGTAAGTGTAATAGATTTTAGTACCTGTCTTACGAAGATGTCCTCGCTTAATTTTTTGCCTACATGAGGTTCGCATATAGTCGATATTACCGACTTGTGCAAATGAATTGTAGCAGGCGCCAATTTCTCTGTCAAATGAAGATGTGCTAGAAACTTTGCCAGGTCTTTAGCCAAGGGAGTTGAAACTGTGTCATTATTCTCCGCGCACCATTTCACCCAGCGGTTCCACGCCGGTTTATATGATAACGTCGTAGACTTACGCCAACCATTAAGCAGCAGAGCCTTTTCTTCTACAGTCCAACTCTGGAGGAGAGAGTCCCAGCTCCAATCAACCATGCTTCCAGAATAAGGTCCTCTACCCTTGGAAGTGAGTAACCTGTGGTCATGTCCACTAACGTCTCGCTCAGGTTCTGAATTTGAACTGGCCCGCTGAGGGCTCTGTTCTGGAGGTCTGGTCTCCAAAACGATTTCGGCCATTTTGGTGCTATCACTATGTATAGGCCGCTGCAACTGTTCAGATGAATTAATACTCGTGGTATGAGAGACGGGGGTGGAAACACCCACCCTAGATTGTAATTCCACTGCCGGCTGAAGGCATTGTGAAACTCCGCTCTCTTGTCCCACGGGTCCATCGACACGTAGCGCTGAACTACGTGCGCTCGAACAGATGCGAAAAGGTCTATCTGTGGAACACCAAATGTCCGAAATAGTTCCGAAGTTACCTCTGGCAGGAGATGCCATTCCGGGATTGGTTTTCCTCGAGACATGCGGTCCGCGATGCCATTGAAGCATCCCGGTAGGTGTTGACATATGACTACCATCTGTAAGTCCTGGATGAGTTGACATACCTCTCGAGTCTGTGCCATTAGCATTGGAGATCTCGTCCCACCCTGGTTGCGTAAGTAGGCCATCGCCGTCGTATTGTCCGATTGGATCAAAAGACAGGCACCGTGAAGGTCGTGTGCACAGGCTGCTATTGCCTTCTGGATGGCAACCAATTCCTTGATGTTGCTGTGCCAGCGCTGTTGATGAGGAGCCCACTGACCCGACAGGTGAGTGTCGTTCAGTAGGGCACCCCAGCCCTGATCTGATGCATCGGTTACAAGGTGATGTGTGACCTGAGGTAAGTGAATTAATGAGTGTTCGCTCACCGATCGACGCCACCATTGCAGCTCCTCTATTACTTCCTTGGGTAGGCTGTGTCGTTGCTTTGGATGTCCCTGGCGTAGGATTCGTAGGTGACTCTGAAACAAGCGGCAGTGTAAACGACCTTGAGGGACTACATAATTTGCGAAGTTCAACCTTCCTAGTATCGATTGGGCTTCCCTCAATGAGCATGTTTTCCTCGTTAAGAGTCGCTGAAACTCCACACGAAGTTTTAGTACCTTCTGCTGAGGAAGGTATTTTCGATTTGAGGCTGTGTCCCATCGAATCCCTAAGAACTCTAGGTCCTGCGTGGGGCACAATATAGATTTTTCGAAATTTAGGATCCAACCTAGTACTTGAAGTAAGTGTACTGCAGCCGAGGTCTGCTGCTGAAGCAGACTTCGGCTCTGGTTCACAATCAAAAAATCGTCCAAATATACTAGGTACTACCCTCATTCCCACTTCTCTTAGCTTTTGGGCTAAAAATTTGTTATCATTGCGAAACATCTTGGTGCGCATGCTATACCGAATGGAAGACATGTCATCTGGTATAGTTTTTGCCTGAAAATCAATCTTAGGAAGCGTCGATGACTTTGAGCTACATTCACGTGAAAGTAAGCTTGTGACATGTCGATTTTTGTCAACCAATCGCCTGGTTGAAGGAATTTGGGTATCTCGAAGTGCGACACAAGATAAAATTTCTTTACCGAAATATAATGGTTTAGGCATTTTAAATTGAAAATTGGTCGATATGATTGATCCGTCTTCTCTATTAGGAACAACGGTGAAACAAAACTGGGACTCACCTGAGCTGGTTCGATTATGTTTGAATCGATCATTTTTTGCACTTCTATACACATTTGTGGGGTATCCGGAGTCTGATAATAATTTAGATTTGGAATAATCAGCGGGGGCTTTTTTACGAATGGTATTCGAAAATTTGAAATCATATTCAAAATCACCTTTGGAGTTTTTAGAGCTACCCACCTCTCGAGAAAATGTTTCAAGCGCCCTGCTTGAAACACTCTCGAGTCAATCATAACGACGTCTTTTGGAATCTCCGCCGTGACGTCGTCCACTAGATTTTTTATTTGAGTCATAAGAGTACTTTCGTTTCCCTCGCGATGACAAGTCTTGTTTTGAACTCTGAACTGATGGTCCGTTAGTATTTCCTCGAAAGGAGGTTAAATATTGATTCTTTGGAGCAAATTTTGGAGGTTGTCCTTTAAAGGAAACATTAGTTGTTTTTGCAAGTTGGGGTTTTTGAAAAACTTTTGTAGGACCACCCTCTTTCTCTAGCAAAGAATTAAATTGATCCGGCTGAAATAAAAATTCCGGAGATGGTGGGATCTTTTTGAATTTATCAGCCGTGAAGTTATTTGAAACCGATTTCAAAAGTTCAGTTCGTCGATTGTTAATGATTGAAGCTCGTTTTCCGCAAATAATTTGCATAATATTGTTAGAAATTTCATTGTAATCCTTATCCTCACAAAATAATTCCTTGATTTTAGCACTAAATTCATCATAGGAGACGGACTGCAAGTCCTTCACCCAAGTCAACAATTGAGTAACATTATTTTGCAACATTCCTCTTTGTAAAAGTATGGCATTTGATAAAGCCGCGAACGTGCGTTCACATGAGGGTAGAAATTTATTTTTATCGTATGGTTTCAAATCGTCGTTCGTTTCCAACTCGACAAAACCAGGTTTAGATAAATAAGATTTTTGTGTATCAATGAAATTAATGTTCAACCAATCAGGTGACCCAAATAGTTGCAATGAGTTAATGATGTCAAATCGATCCTGGTCAGTTTTACCAAAACCAGATTCTTTTAATGTTGTTTGCAAGGATTTTAAACAAAACTCTTTACTACCCTCATTTTGCAATTCTGTTTCTAAGGTGGCCGTGGGTGTACTATCTGTAGCACCCGGCAAAATTGATTGACTTGGGATTTCGTTGTTTTGAACAATATTATGCATAAAATTCGTTAATACTTCAACTTGGTTACACAAATTTTCTAATAAAGTATCGGAATTGTGGTACTTAGCTCTTTTTGCAGAATGCCGCCAATTAGCCCGTTCTATCGAGCTACTTGAAGAAGAGGAACTTGTTGATGGTGCCCTCCGTCTTCTTCGCCTCTTCCGGCTCCTTTCAGCATCACCAGACGATGAGGCGTCCATGTTGAATATTTTTTCTGAATAAACTGACAGGACTTCCTCTTAACCTTGTTAATCCTGCGAAGTTCAGCAACGCAATGAGCGATGGACGGCCGCCATGATGGGCGCCCACACTTGGTGGAGGGGATGATTCGCGCGGTTTGTAGTCTATGTTGCAGGAAAAAGGGCGGGAAACCAGTGTTGCCAAACGAAAAAACCTGTTAAAACGATGAAATCAGCAATAGCTCTCTCACCCATTCCCCCGGACAAGGCGAGGAAGCACAATGATGTGATTGTTTCATTTGTTGACGCGTAAGTACTTTTACCAAGCTGTAGCTGTATCCTTGATAATAAAATAATTTAAGAATTAAATTAGCTACAAGACAGACAAGCTTTAAAAGGGGCTTACGACAAAGTTATTTACTTATACAGTAAGTTTGGATGACCACTACTTCCTTCAGCGCTTTTAAAATCATGTTTACGAGTACGGTGTTCATTGTGCATAAAAAAGCAATACTAAGTACTATGCCACCCAAACGTAGATGTTATAGGTAATTAAAAGTTATTTACTTATTTATTTAGTGTATGGACGCGGACTTAATGCCGTGTGGCATTCTTGACCAGTCAACCATAATATGTACCTACAGAACAAATTAATAAATTTCAAAAATAATTAACATATTCAATAAATGTTATTTAAAAACGTTAGGTACATAAAAACGAAGTCAAATGGAAAGTAAGAGTAAGTAAGTAAGTAAAGGATGTATGAAGGCACGGCACATTTTAAGCTTAATATAAATAGGAATCTTATGTAGTTGTAACAAGTATGATTTTGCAACCAAAATGTATGATGTTCTGCTGTTTATACAAAGTGTCTATAAGAATTTTTTATTTGATGGATTACCTAATAATGTTTGTACTGTACTTAACGTAATGAAGGTTGTCATTATATCCCGTTATTTACGTTACGTTGACAATTTTATATCAACCCCTGCTTCGGGGGCATTATGTGAAAGTTACGTTGGAAATGTATAGAGAAGACTCTATTATTTCTATTCTTGTTGTGCGAATTAAGGTAAGTAAGATTACATTGCAATTGCATTGGAATGGATGGACTAAGTTAAAAATTAAAAAATCAAGAAGATCTCGAACTGAAAACTTGATTGATCATGTCCTCGTCAGTCCACGTGCAGGTATTAATTTGGTAGAGTTCTAAAGTTCGAAAATTTAAGAAAATAGTATTTGGCTAATACAGTTAATTTGCTGTTTTAAAAAGGTTAGGTACTGTAGCTTAAAATATATGAAGGCTTAGTACCTACTGAGTAGAACCAGTAGAACGAAACACGGTAGTCACTTGCAAGTTCATAAAATCAGCATTATCCAATACCTACAGTAATGTCCACAATGACCTAACGTGCAATAAATATAGCGTGTGTACCGATGACCCATTACGATCGTGTCATTTGCTGCCTTGCGGGCTCATCCTCACTTAGTAGCGACATGTCAACCCGTGGACATCGCACGACGCGAATCAACCCCCCATTATAGTCCCCTCGTTAGTCAGTTCACAATTGTTAACCACGCGGTTACCGATTCTTCAACATTTTCAATTTCAATATCGCGCCATGATTGTTTTGCCATTTCGCGCGTACTGAATTCAGTTGCCCGCTTTTAAAATGCCATGGCCACCGGAATAGAATTAATTATATCGACAATATGCAATGCTACGTTTTGCGAACCGGTGTACGACAACCCTGTATTAAGTAGGTAATGTGAATTTCAAAAAAGATTCGGGCAGGTTGTCCGTCATTCAACATCATTATGATATTGGTTTTAGAGTCACACACATCGTCGAATTTGCATCAGTATCGAGATTTAATTAAGGAACTCAACGGAAAACATCTGAAAATTGGAACTTACAATGTAAGTATACCCTATCATAAAACGCCTGTTATTCAATCTCTCATCTTTGAGCAACACGTCGATTCACAAACACTTCTAATTTTTCAAAGAATTTCGTCATTTTAGAACCGTCCTTTTAGCTGGGTGGAGCGAGGTGAGAATGGCACGCTCATCGGAAATGGAGTATCTTTCGTCCTCGTTGACATTCTGCAGAAAAGATTCAACTTCACGTATGAAGTGGTGGTGCCCCAGAAAAACTTCGAGATGGGCGGCGCCAAGCCGGAAGATTCTCTGATTGGTCTTGTTAATAACAGCGTGAGTTCAGATTCCTATTATTTAAGGTCAGGCAGTTAGATTTGACGAACAAAGATACCTGATAATAAGCCCTATCCATACTTGCCATTTGGGGATATGGATGGACTTAGGTTTTATTAGGGTTCGGGTAGGAATAACCTGGACCAAAGGGCTATTCTTCCAACAGGGGTAGAAAAGGCGCCCTTTGCCTCTAGGTAGGCATGAACCAAGGACGGTCCGGTCTATGTGGAAATCCTTTGGGAAGGCCTTTGTCCAGAAGTTGGAAATACTTAATAAAAAAAGTTGGATAAAGAGGGTCCCCCTTATGAAAGTAGGTAACTAATTTTATTTGTCACAGCAAGTGGACATGGCAGCTGCATTTCTGCCAAAGCTGACGAGGTTCCACGAGAAGGTTAGTTTCTCCTACGACTTGGATGAAGGCATCTGGGTTATGATGCTGAAAAGACCAAAGGAGTCCGCCGCGGGTTCAGGTCTACTAGCTCCGTTTAACAGCGCTGTCTGGTTAGTATTTTCCTTCTCCTGCACTCGCTGATTTCTTTGTCATTCTGCTGTCGTGGAAACCTATTGAACTCCTATTAACTCTCCTTAATCTCCCCAATCGTGTTTCTTATGTAAGACAGAAGTGATCGAAGTGACGAGACGAGGCAAAAATAATGTCATCTACTTACGAGTAATGTAAAATTAAATTATACATAACTAGAATAAAAAATGTTACGTTTGCACAATGGATCCAAAAGATTATTGCTATATCGATCCACGAAAATAGCTTCATTTAGAAACCCTCGCGAAGAAGTGCCTGTGCTGGTGGGAAAATCAACAACTTGAATAAAAATAAGTTCTTACCAGGTACCTGATCCTCGTGGCAGTATTGTCGTATGGTCCCTGCATCACTCTGCTGACCAAGCTGCGGTCTAGACTGGTTCCAGATGGCGAGAAGTACATCCCCATGTCGCCTAGCTTCTGGTTCGTCTATGGTGCCTTCATCAAGCAGGGGACCAACCTTGCACCTGACGCTAGTAAGTTTATTCTGCCTTTTGCTTTGTTTTGAAGAGTTCAAAGGTAGAATGGTAGGTACAGGTGTTTAATCAAACAAAAAGGATTGATTCAACTGCTTAAATTCAACAACTTAGGAACTGTAGGAATACGACCAAATACCTAGGTAAGTACTTATCAAATTCTCTAAGAATAATGTCGCCCCCTTATCACAGGATAACTTGTGCCTATAGTTCATACTTAATTGCTGATGACTGTTTGTTGTTAATTTTATTTTTTGGAAAATTGAATTTCTTGGGGAAAGTTTTGAATTTTAGCAATAGAATTAGGTCCTTTTTGTTCGACCATACCAATGAATCATCCTGTATACTATACTACCATGTAGCAGATAATAAATTGTTCATACTTCACCTAAATCCTTGATATCATAAACCTCATATTACACAAAAATGTGTTGAACATAAATAACTTTAAATGGTATACGAAAGTACCTACTCATTATAGGAATTACCTACCTGTGTTTGCGATCAATCCTGACATGAAAGATGCTATCGCTAATGGTTTATGTCATCCATCACCTCCGGTCACACCTTTTCGTCATGATTGTTATGTTCAAGTAATTACACCGAAATTATGGCCAAGTCGGAGGCAAGCATTTTGACAAATGATTACTTACGAACAAGTATGTAGGATATGAAATATGAGCATAGCCTTGTCATAGTTCAAAGTGTAATTTTTGAACACTATTACTGAAACCTATTCACGTAGGGTATTATAATATTGTGTAATCGATTTTCATCGTAGGTATAACATCTAGATAAAAAGGTCTGTACTTACCTTACTTAGGTACCTACCTACATAATATTAGGTTCTCCATTATTAATTTCAATGAACTTGTACGGACTTATACTACAATAATATAAGTTACTCCACTAGGCATAAGTAGGTAGGTACCTAGTTGCCATCATTATCATAATAGTCTGAATGGTTCATTAATTTTATTGCAATCTTAAATAAGCAGGATTGGATTGGCGTAATATATTCAGGATTACTTACCTACCATGTCCTCACTGTTTATTTACAAAGCCTCATATCATGAAATAGAAATCAATATCAATCATTTTCATGGCTTTACTTTAGGCACTACTGTAGGTATTTGGTTATTTTTTTTTTAGTTACTAAGAAATCTGCAGACCTACAACATTAAGTAAGTAGTAAGTACCTACATAAAGTCAGAAGAACAGCAATTCGTTCGTTAGGTGATTCATGTGAAACAAAAATAATTCAGGTGTTATGGAGAGACCAATGCAATGCAATAGCTAAGTATTAGTAAACTAACATTGCTAAATTCAGTATAACTTCTAGATACAACCCGAGTTTTATTCACAACCTGGTGGATCTTCATAATCCTGCTCTCCGCGTTCTACACGGCGAACCTGACTGCCTTTCTCACCCTTTCCAAATTCACTCTGGACATCGAGAACCCTCAAGACTTGTATAAGAAGAATTATAGATGGGTGTCTGCGGAAGGTGGCGCGGTGCAGTATGTTGTTTCCAGTGTAAGTTTAGTTTATTTCTGCAGTATAATACCTGCATATGATGATGATGATAAGTATAAAATTTGCGATGCGAGCGGCGCAGGACCGGTCTTTGTGGAAATCCTTGGGGGAGGCCTTTGTCCAGCAGTGGACGTCTTTTGGCTGAAACGAACGAACGAGATAAAACTAATCACCAATCATGCAGTCCGGGGTCATTTTATTTTCCAAGTCCTCTATTAAGTATCTTCAAGTCCTTTCACTTATAGTGAGATGATAGTATGAGCAACAGAATATACGTACCTACCTACCTACTTTGTTAAAGTTGATCGATCAATATAAGTATGTTTTTGCATGTCCTAAACTGAGTTTAGATGGCAGCTTTGCACACTGCGTCGGTTATTCATTAATATAGCAATCTTGACTGACCTTTTGCAGCCCAACGAAGTCCTTTACTACCTCAGCCGTATGATATCCACCGGACGGGCTGAGTTTCGTTCCATGACCAGTTTGTACGACTACCTTCCTCTTGTGAACGGTGGGGCTGTATTGGTCGAAGAACGGGTCGGGATCGACGAGCTAATGTATGGAGACTACCTCAGAAAGGCAAGGGATGGCGTCGCGGAAACAGACAGATGCACCTACGTCATAGCTCCCAATTTCTTCATGAAGAAGCTGAGGGGATTCGCGTATCCTAAAAACAGCAAGTTGACTGTTATCTTCGATTCTGTGTAAGTAAATTTTGCCGCTATGAACCACGAACACCATTCGCGTTATTTATTGTTTACTATTCTACGAGTAGGTACAAGCAGTACCTACTTACTAAATAAGTACCTACTTAGTTTCATAACGCATAAGCTTTGGTTTTGGGTTCTAACTTCGATATTTAGTAATTACTTACAAAACTGAAAGAGACTTACCATACTTCCCTAAGTAATCCCTCCACTACATTTCGAAGGAGCCCCACCGTTAGGTAAGTGACTTGAATTTTTTTATAATTTAATTTTGTTATTTAGGCATCCTCCTTACAGGACCAATATCATAGCTTCGACCATGAAGGATCTTCATTTCCAAATTCCATTTCAGCTTAACATACGTCCTACAAGCCGGCATAGTGGACTTCCTGGAACACAGAGACTTGCCCAGCACGAAGATATGTCCCCTGGATCTACAGTCGAAGGACCGGCAACTTCTGAACAGTGATCTTCTGATGACGTATATGATCATGTTCACTGGGCTCGCTGCTGCTATTGCCGTATTTATTGGAGAGGTATGAATAAAAATATGTATTAGTAACAAGCTTTTGCCCACTGCTGGTCTGTTATGATACCCACCCAACAGTTCGAACAGTCTCCTCGTCGCTAACAGGGGGAAAGATCAAACTTTTTTGTCCATTCTGTCACCCCATGGGGACAAAGCAGAGTGACCTGGCTCATGAATCCATTTTCTATTGGTGAAAACCGGATGAAAATCCGTTCATATTGAGTTGATCGCGAACAAAAGAATGACCACTGATCATCTAGAGCAGTGGTTCTTAACCGGTGGACCCTGGAGGCATTCCAAGTGGTCCACGAAGACATCGTAACAAACAAGTGACGTGACGTGATAGAGTCGAGTCAACACAACGTAAACGGCGCACAGTGGGCGAAATCGATCTCCCCTTTCATAGGATTTTGGAAAAAAAAGTGGTCCCTGACAAGACAGTGGTAAAATGGTCCCTCGTGACCTTTGCTCGTGACTTAAAGGTTAAGAACCACTGATCTAGAGAGACGATTTCTCTTCTTTCTTGCAGGTCATCGTCAAACGCTACATCATCAAGGATTCGAAGAGCAACAAATCAAAACGCAAGAAAACCAAGTTCCAGAAGAATCCTCGTTTTTACAATTATGATGACAGCAGACCTCCGCCCTACGACTCCATTTTTGGGCGGAGCCCTAAGATCAAGGTAGGTGTCGTACAAGGGATTATTCGATAGCCTTTTGACTAACTACAATAACTGAAGCCCGTATTCACAAACGATACTTGCTTAAGTGAAGCAGCAAATCGAACGCACAGCGTTGAATAGAGCTCTATGATTGGTTCGTGTGTCACCCTGTGCGTCCACGCGCACTGTGACCTCATAGTAATTTATAAACGGATACACATAATATACATAGAATACGGGCGTAACTTACAGATTGAAGGATGAAGCGCTTAGCATAAGCTTGGTTGATTCTTTCTGGCGATCAACATGTGCATTTGATTTGGCATTTCTAAATGAAAGCTTCATTCTTTAGCGGAACATCAAGCCAGGTGCTAGTTTTGTATCATATGGACTGACGCCTAATGTAGATACTGCGCGATCAAAGGCCAATGTCATTGCCGCGCGACCTGTCATTGGCATGATCACGACGGTGATGGCGATCTGCACGCGTTGGTGTAATTGAAGCATAAGAGACGTGAAAGTAATTTTCCATCCATAACAGGTGAACGCTGCCACAAAAACAAAGATCATCAACGGCCGGGAGTACTTGGTGATTGACGCTGCTAACGGGGACACACGGCTCATACCAGTGAGGACTCCATCGGCATTCTTGTATCGGCTTGATAGATAGATATTCTGGACAGATTATGCCTTATCTGGACCCTATTATGGACCTTATTTGCTTGCAAGATTCTGGGAGTCCGGTATACGGACTATAAGCCTATGCGTAGACCACCGATTTTTAGTCGGCCGATAGTTGGGCCCGATTCTAATTTGTATGACGAATCAATCGGCGTAATGTGCGCACTTCCATACATGCCCATACTGATTAACTGCCCGATTAAACTATCGGCCGACGAAAAATCAATGGTCTGCGCCTAGGCTAACACATATTGGACCATAATTATATTATGGTCCATAATTACGATTGGGCAGCTACGAAGAATTTTATTAGATCCAACATAATAAAGGTTTGAACTTTGAACACATGAGAAATTAATCGCCGAAGTAACTTTCCATAGACAAAACTAAATGGCTTTTGTAATAAAGGTACCTAATCTACTAAATGATTTTGTCTTGTTATTTTTAAAAATAGGAGTTTTTATTAATTTTTTGCAGTGATTGTTGATTGATTGTTGATTTTTCGAGATTGATTGAGTTGATTTTTGTTGTATATTCGAAATTTAAAGACGAAGTCTGATTGAAATTTTAAATGAAGATTTACCTACTAAGATTTGTAGAATAGATAGACATACCTAGATTGTTAATTTTAGATGGAGTTTTTGGAGTTATATTTTTGTGTCTAGTTTCTTTAGGATAGTCATACATATATTTTGGATTTGAAGTTGTTGCGTAGTTTATATGACATTAATCACTGTGCACATGGGAGCAGAATATATTTTAATAAATAGTTTTGAGTATCAGAAAGTTGGGTTGTCATTAAAATGCCTCAATTCAATACATATTTTTATTAACTGTGAAAATACATCCACAATTCCTCTAACATTCAATCATGATCTTCAACGTTTGATTGAGAAAACAAAATTAACTAATACGATTTAAAAATAAAACTATTTATTGGCCTGTTAAACAGCATTTTATTCGATAAATAAAATACAATTATGTATAAAATAAGGGCGTATAATATACCTAAAATGCGGTAAAACAGACCCCGTCCAGACTGTGTATTACACGTACAATACTACCCTACATTTGTACATAAATACAATTTATAGGTACATTTTGAGCGAACGCCTGTAACACATCAGTCGTACCTTCGCCGTAACAACTGCGTAAATATATTTTGTTGATAATTCATTTGTAAAATTATACATTATTATAGCTTAAATAATAGATTATTGCAATATTTACGAAGGAAAAATTGATAAAACAGTGTGTGTGTAAAAAGTAGACCATGATTTTAATTCGACTGGAAAATACCCGTGATCGATCAATAATAGTTATTATGCTTGGGACAGATAGGTTAATGTTATCTTTAATGATTATTAACAAAAACATTACATTTGAAAACTTTGATATTTCTTTAGAAAATTGGTAGTTAAGTATATTATTCTGAAGGTGAAATATTAATATGCTTTCGTTAGTGACATACCTATTGTAGATACTGGTATTATCTTCAAGATATTGATCGAAAACAAGATAATTTCCACTTTTACCCAATCGTATCTTTTAATCCCTTCGCTTTCCTTAATTTTTAATTATTTTAACCAGTCTAGCTTGTATAAACTTCACGCTTTACTATCTAATTAGATTTAAATATGCATTAATATGAATGTGCTTATAATTAACCTTTGTTATAAATAGCGGGAGATTTTTTAGAAAACTCTAAATTTTTGTAGCCGTATATCGCTAAAACACTTTATTGAGAAGACTGAAATATTAATACTTTTATAAATCTTCGAATACGCGTAAATATCTGAGAATGAAAGTCGGAAAGATTTTGTTTTTGTTCTCAAATATTTATAACATTATTTATCATTAAATCTACAGTCTTGATAATTTGGTGACCTTCCCGCTAAGGTGTATGAAACGTGATAACGATATCATTGATAAAGTGCATCAACTAATGTCTGCTATGTAAGATTGTCTATCTAGTCGTCATTGCAAAGTATACCCGCATTTTCTAATGGTAAGAACACACTATGGATTTTTTTTAAAGAAGCAGACAAGACCGTTTGACCGTCAGGTGAGGTCAATAAAATAAAACCGAGGGGTTTAAGAAAACAATTGAACGTTGGAAATCTTTAGGAAAGTCTCGTCCAAGAAACTTATAACTTAGTGCTGGCTGGAAAATTTCGTCACAATAAAAAAAAAAGTGTTTTTTTTCCGACTTTGTTTCTTTTATGCCAGTCATAAAAAAGTGTCATCCTTTTGCCATAGCGTGTACAAACCATAATACATTACAAAATGCTAGCAACGCCTGGTACATCCTAAGCTAAGATTACGATCACATTTTTAAGTATAAGAAATAGTTCTTGCCAGTGTTTAGGGAACTATTATTATAATACAACTAGTTATTTACATTTCAACTGTCCTACAAATGCATATATTTGGAGAGTTACTCTTTTATTGCTAGCCGAGGTATATACTGTCACTTGCTGATACATGAACACATTTTGTGGATGATTAAGGCTATTCGAGTCGCCGTTACCTGATCATCACCCATTTAGGAAGCTTCTATGATCAAACATTATCTAATATGCTAAAGTTATATAAAATTACTGCAGTATTTGGATTTTATAAATATTTACGACAGTTGACCATGAGATCGCCTTTATCTAGCATGAAATAAGAGCAGTTTTGCGCTGTTATATTTGACAAGCTATGTGTACAGTCGACAACAAATCAAATTATACATTTTTACGTAATAACGCCTTTTACAATTTCATAAGATGGCGCAGTACTTTCTTTGAAGAGCTGTCGTCCGTGCAATCAAGGGTAGTTACACAATTTTCAATCTTAATTCGAAAGCAATAATAGCAATTATAAGTTATAAATAATTTCAAACGTCCCAAGTTCAATAATATTCTATGGACTAAAACGTTTTGATCCTAGCACGATTTAAATATTGTTGATATTGTCAGACAATATTTGATAGACCTCTGATCGTTTGTCGCTGCGTTCGCCTCAGTATCAGAGTACATTAATGCGTACTTAAACCACTTAACATAATTATCAGGTGATGTTACGTTGATAAGATTGTTTAGGTAAAGTATGCAATTATGTATACACGTGGCTATAGATTTAAATGGTCAATGACCTCATTAGTAATTAGAGCATCAAAACATAAGAACAATATTGAATCACTAGACAAGACAATATTAGCTATATCGGTGCAATTGTACTTTATATAAGGAATAAGGATAAATACAAAACTTATCAGGACAAAGTCGTCGACGTAAATAAATCTTCGGTAATTAATTTTCATACTTAACTTCTTTGGGTGTCACGTTAGGTATGCCTATAATCCACAAATAAATGCTTTAATATTTTCGCTAAAATTATTCAGAATAACACCTCAATAGGCTATTTGACAATAAAATTAATAAGTAAATAATAATATGTGACATATAAAAATTTAACTTATTTCCGATTTTTTTTTAATTGGGTGCCAGGATTATTTGACTCCCTATTTTTAAACAGTAAATTTTTATTCGATATATTTGGAAGAAATAGAATACTTTTATGGGCTCAATAAACACCATTGAGTATTAACTATCTAAGATGGTTTTTATAAACCAGTCAAATAGCCTAATCTACCATAACAGCCGAGCTCGTCAAATTATTATTAAATGTAATAACTTAGTCAATATTACATTAAAAGAGCGATTAATTTATTTAATGATTTAAACTTTGGAATATACTTATTGTTAATTAATTCGGAAACCATGTCAAAATCTATACGCAACAAAATGTTTTTTATACAATTTAAAATCATGTCTTGTAGACAAAATAATATTTTCAACAGAAGTAAACAGTAGCAAAGTAATCAACAACTTTGTTTTGGTATTTACCACCTTATTGCTAAGTAATAACTACGGATATCTTAACTATGCTTAGTTATAAAACAACACATCCAAATTGCAACCGAATTATTTTAAGTATAATTTTGCACCCTAATCGGGTGGACATAAGAATACAATTGTATTTTAGGAACTGTGAGTCACAGGCAACTAAAAACAGTGTATCTGTTAAATCGACGCGGCCTTGGAAAAATAACCTTTCTTTAGTTAGGCATTAGATTTCATTTAAAGGCATAGGCACTGCCAAATTTTTTGCCTGCCTATTTCTTAAAATCACCCCGCATCATTAGTTAATATTATATTGTTAAATTATGGTTGTTGAAGTAGTTCAATAGGGCTTAGCCGTTTACGTGGTTTCGGGTATGTCTGTCACTATCGCACATGCAAGCAACTTGCTATGCGTGAGAGAGATAAAAACATTCGAATTTTCAGGTTTCTAATTTCAAAGAACAACCGCAGTGATTACATACACTATTTGAGACTCACGAGTTACCACGTCTCTACAAGGCTTTTAATACAAAAGGAACGGAATCAAGTATTAACAATAGCGAAACTTTTTGTAAAGAGGCTATTGTAAAATACAAATACATTACATTTTATTAGCTCGTACAATTTCAATTAAATTACGAATACTTTTGTGTTAATGTAATCGCACGATCACTTTCCAGCTTTCCAAGCAAATCTACATTCATAAATTGGAGTGATTTCAGAATTAAATTAGAAATAAATTAACGTTTTATTATTTTTTTAAATTAGGGTTAACGATTTTCTAGATCTACCTTCTAAAAGTCAAAAGCAAATGAAAATGGGGCCACTGAACGCGTTTCTACGCGATGATAATCTGTCATTTACATAATATACTATGTAAACAATATGCTTCATTATTTCTTTATGCAAATGACAGACTACCTACGTAAAGAACATTAAATAAAGTGAAATTGAATCGAATTTTGAGGTAGTTACGCCATGCGGTCATAGCGATTGATCACGTGATAACATGTCAGGTCAAACTACTTCACAAATCGATTCAATCGATCAATAGTTTATTTGCGTCAGTACTTCATTTGTTTTTTTACATATTTCAGGTATACGGCATGTCTCACTTCTGAATTTAACCTATTCTGTCCTCTCCCAGTCGCAAGTGTCAAATATTAGAACATAATCTTTTGTCTTTAGATCAACACTAAAATAGGTGACAATACAGTCCACTTTCGCCTGCACGTGTACGTTATTCTAGTTTATTTAAACAGTTATTTCGTAAACAAACTGCACCTTATCTCGACCTGGGAGAGTCGTTAATTCTCTAAAGAGTGAGACCTGTCTATTGTGCTTATAATAAGAAATCACTCAATGCGAACAGAATACTCGTCAATTCGCTATCACGCCACACATATAACGTGCGACTGGGGCCGTGAGGGCACGCCAGCCTGTCAGACCGCGAGCTCACCTTCCACCATGGGCGATGGGAGCAGGGAACTAAAAAGAAACCACTAATTACTGTACGCTCAGGCTTGGATTAGGTTGGTGCAAGAACCAAGCTAGGTGCTAGTGATTGAACGTAAAACTAATTACATCTTGAGAAAGAGACATCAGCTTTTGCATCAGTATTAGGCTGAGTCCACACTACGATTTTTTCCCGCAAGCGGTAAACCGCCAAACCAGATACCGCCTGAAACGTATACTCTGGGAAAATAGCAATACGGACGCTTGCATTATATTTACTTGGTTATAAAATCACGCGGTTAAAAACGCGGCGGTTTAGCCGTAGTGCGGACTAGGCCTTAGTTTCTTGTTATACAGGGTGTTTGGCGCATCGTGTGCCAAAATGATTTGGCGGATAGAATGGGTCATTTCCTATATTTTCAGCCCCCATAACACGTTCCATGCCAGGCGGCTACTTTTAAATTAATTTTTTTAGTAATTTCACCAAAATACCCAAATCGCATCATTTAATTTCGATTTAAAAAAAAACTACTAGGCGCAGCCCTAAAGTAAATATTTTGTTTTGACGTGCATTAATGTAGGGTTGCATCAAATCTAAATTTACTGGCAAATATCATCTAGTTTTTTTTAAATTCAGCTTTGAAGTTTTCCGAAAAGTTAAAAATGGACTGAACATTTAAGTTTACATGGGTATAATTTTTTTTTAAAAGAGATAGCGATCTTCGGTTTTTATCAAAACTTCTCTAGTCTATCCTTATTCAAACGGTATACTAATCTTGTTTAAATAATAACAACAACTTCACAAATTCCTTAAATTAGTGCATTGACTCTACTCGGACTGATTTGCGAAATTTGTGTTTATAGCCCCTTTTTGTGTGAATAGCACGTTAAATACCTACAGGTAAAAATTATTTATCTTATGCAATGTGAAAACCTTTTCCCTATCGTTTTTCAATGTGGATTTCTTGAAATTAAAGACGAATATAATTATTTTGATCGTTTATTAATTATTACAAATTTTGTTCAAAATGTCCGCCTCGGCAACGTATACACTCAAGACATCTTCTAATTTCGACTGTTGTCGTATGCAGCCACATTTCTCTTTTTATTATTAATAAGGCGTTTTCTATTCGTTGTAGTTTTTCTATTGTTTGAATCCGTTACGTACACCAGTTCTTTAGCTTGTCCCCAGACGTAAAAATCTAACGGAGTTAGGTCTGGGGAACGTGCAGGCCACTGTATAGGGCCATCTCTTCCAATCCACGAGTAGAAAACGCCTTTGTAGTAATAAAAAGAGAAAATTAGAAGAAGATGTCGTGAGTGTATACGTTGCCGAGGCCATTTTGAACAAAATTTGTAATAATTAATAAACGATCAAAATAATTATTTTCGTCTTTAAATTCAAGAAATCCACATTGAAAAACGATTGGGAAAAGGTTTTTACATTGCATAAGATAAATAATTTTTACCTGTAGGTGTTAAACGTGCTATTCACACATAAAGGGGCTATAAACACAAATTTCGCAAATCAGTCCGAGTAGAGTCAATGCACTAATTTAAGGAATTTGTGAAGTTGTTGTTATTGTTTAAACAAGATTAGTATACCGTTTGAATGAGGATAGACTAGAGAAGTTTTGGTAAAATCCGAAGATCGCTATCTCTTTTAAAAAAAAAATTATACCCATGTAAACTTAAATGTTCAGTCCATTTTTAACTTTTCGGAAAACTTCAAAGCTGAATTTAAAAAAAACTAGATGATATTTGCCAGTAAATTTAGATTTGATGCAACCCTACATTAATGCACGTCAAAACAAAATATTTACTTTAGGGCTGTGCCCAGTAGTTTTTTTTTAAATCGAAATTAAATGATGCGATTTGGGTATTTTGGTGAAATTACTAAAAAAATTAATTTAAAAGTAGCCGCCTGGCATGGAACGTGTTATGGGGGCTGAAAATATAGGAAATGACCCATTCTATCCGCCAAATCATTTTGGCACACGATGCGCCAAACACCCTGTATTATGCGCTTGCACAGTTGACAGCACATCAAACTCTACATTTTGTTGTAAAGTAACGATTACTACCCAAGATGCCAGTTGTAGCTTGATGTGTTGTCATCGGTACATGATCACCAGCCACGTTCGTTATGATAAAGACATGCTCTGGAGTACTTTGACGTGACTGGTGCTAGTCACTTCCACAAAGAAGGCACTTCTTCTGACGCTACTGAGATGTGTCAAGTGAAATGAGGAGTGTAAGATATTCACTCATTCTGAAGTCTAGTCTAAATCTAAAGACAATAATTTCTAATAGTGAACGTAGCACCCAGCTTGATATTAGGTTGTGCATCATCCATACTATCCGATGTTTTTCATAAGAATTATGTGCCAAGTGAAAACCTTCAACTTTAGAATGCGTTGCGATTGCCAATTATCTCTACCGCTACCATTTAACCTTTTTTGCCATGCACTTTGACATTCCAACTAATTTGTAAAACATTGTGCTATTAGCATAAAAATTGGTCCTTCGAGCCGGATAATTGTCACTACTTCTCTCTACTCTACTAACCCGCATTCTAAAGCTTCAAGGTTCCAAGTAGCCGACCTGGTTTGTTGTCCGTTGGCTGTCATAGAGTTATTCGACTCGGTTCTGGAGCCCATGTTTCGTTGTCTGCATAGATACGGCGTGACTGTCGGTGAAGGTGTACTGTGCTCCTGTAAAATAGATAAATACATCTATAGAAGTTATACGATTTTAAAAATGAAGTAAAACTAAGCAGTTTTTAATGTATAAGCGCTAATGAGTACTAGCATGTTCGTAGCATGTGGACGCCTAAAACCTAGCTATCATTAGAACCATACTTCGTTTACCCAAACGGACACAACTAATTACGATTCCAAAAGCGATGTGAATGCTGATATCTGTATGATTGCACCCAGTTACTTACAATTTCAGAGGTCGAATATTACTGCGCTACGTGGTACCTGGCATGATAACAAATGCATGAACCTACTATATTATCGATTGTTAGTAAGAATATCGATATGTGGACAAAAATAGCCTTGATTCCTTGTCTATGCTTGCTAACACTTGTGATTAAGATTGATACTGAGTACTGACATGGTAGGTCGTAAATACTGTGATTAATTGATAGTTAAAAGTATGATGATGGCATCATTTTCGCCGTAAATACGCCCTAAGCAACACTAAAAAGCATGCCCATTTTAAAGTATTATTCCTGCAAGTACGAGGAAACATGCCTTTGATGATCTAATGCTTTGTTATTCGTAATTTGCTTGCAGTTCTAGATCAATAGAAAATGAATGGAATATTGTTTTGTGGCGCAGTAAGATACGGCTAGTTTACTAGTGTATTGTATGTCAACATTTACATGGGTTCATAGGAAACTAATTTTACGATACTGTGTACTATTAAATAATCAATTGTTTTACCTTTTCAAACAAAGCGCTGGGTACTTATTGGCCAGTCATTTCCATATTTAAGAAGGTTAGACTAATTTCATGGCCTTCATAAAAAAGTGCATGGGTATTGATCGCATTAGGCTGACCTTTAAAGGTAACCAAATGAAGTCCTTATACCTATAGATAGAGGACGGAGTTTTCATAGCAACTGTGTTAAAATCTCTTTACCTTTGAAAGCAATTAAAGTTAATCTAGTTCAATATAAGTAAACTTTATGACTTGATATGAATTTGATACGTTAGACATTAATTGATAAGGTGAAATTTTACAAAGATTGTAATAATATCGGACAATATTCCTTACATATGAATGGAATTTGTTTAGTAACAGACGCTATACACCAAATTCCTTATTATTTCCCATGTCTAAAGTTTTGTTAGTATAAATGGCAATGCCAGATTTTGTATGGAAGGTGGCGTCTTTTTTTTTTCGCGCGGCCATCGACCAAACGGCTTATTCGGTTTAGGACAGATTCTGTTTAGGACAGATTCGGTTTACGACAGATTCTCTTTATGACAGATTCGTTTTAAGACAGAAATACAATTGAGTACATAAATTCAAAAGACAGATTATTTAAAAAAAGTTTATTTAGCTAACTAGTTTTGAACAAAAAAAAGTTAAAATATTAATTGCATCTTATACTTTGCACAATAGTTTGAAATATTTTTCAAATCGGTCCAGTAGCTTCGAAGCTTATTCAATGCAAACAAATAAATCTTTCCTCTTTATAATATTAGTGTAGATGTAGATTATAATATAATCCTACTTCCTACTAATATTATAAAGGCGAAAGTTTGAATGTCTGGATGTCATGATTGTCTGGATGTTTGCTACTCTTTCACGCAAAAACTACTGAACGGATTTTGTGACAAATGAATTTCAATAAATAAATAAGACGTCTAAAAAGCGCCATCTATCGTCATTGGTTAAAATCTACAGCAAAATCAAAATAAAAATATTTAATTCAATTTAGACCACAGGTGGCACTTATGAACGTCAAAATATCTACACTAATATTATAAAGAGGAAAACTTTGTTTGGTTGTAATGAATAGGCTCAAAAACTAGTGTACCGTTATTAAAAATTCTTTCACCATTCGAAAGCTACATTATTCACGAGTAACATAGGCTAAATATTATTTTGGAAAAAAATAGGGTTCCGTAAAATATGTAGTACACGCGGGCGAAGCCGCGGGCGGAAAGCTAGTAGTAAATAAAAAAAAGCGCTGGACAAACTACTGTTTTTGAAATTCGTAAATATTCATGCCGTGAAACGCCATCTATCAACATGAAACGATATGGGTAAAACGAGGTCCACGCGTACGACGTACGGCAGCCGCTAGTTACATAATATCACATCATAATATTTCAGTCACACGTTTTAAATTAAAATAAAAAACATTTTCAAAATATTCAGTTTGTGCTCTCGTCGTATACACGACGCTATTAATGGAATACTCGGCAACTCATAAGCAGTCATACGACTAAAATAAATACACAATAGGTACCAGAGTAACATATATAGAAAGAAGTTTTCCATAATTTTATATTACATAGTAGGGGGAATTGGTTAACTCTATTCATGAGATGTTGCGTTGGTTAAAAAAACATTTTATTCTTGACTGTACAAAATCCGTCATAAAACGAATCTGTCATAAAGAGAATCTGTCGTAAACCTAATCTGTCCTAAACAGAATCTGTCCTTAACCGAATAAAGGGACCAAACTTTGTTTTTTGATTTCAAAATAGTGTTTTAAACCAAACTTACTATGGCATGTATACCTCTAAACTCAGTCTGAACTGAGTTACGAGCATTAGAAGTTTAATTATTTTCATACTAGATTTGCTTTTTGCGCGCAAGTTTTGTAAGAAATTGCAACAAAATATTGCGCTATTTTTTTATTGCGCTGATTCTGCTGCATACTGATGTCTGGAGCCTTTAATGGATGGTATTGTTTGTTTACACATAAAATGTCATTATTTTGTTGCAATTTCTTACAAAACTTGTGCCCAAACAGCAAATCTAGTATGAAAATCATCAAACTTCTGATGCTCGTAACTCAGTTCAGACTGAGTTTAGAGGTATACATACATGTCATTCTAAGTTTGGTTTATTACACTATTTTGTAATCAAAAAACAAGGTTTGGTCGATGGCCGCGCGAAAAAAAAAAGACGCCAATTTCCGGCATTGTCTTTTAGGGATTGGAGTTACTCACAGACAACACAAACATTTAAAACAAACTCAAATGAAAGAAATATAAATTTTACTATTTTTTTAAATAATAATACACATAAAATTTGTACATTGTCAATATTGGCACAAACATTATAATAAGTCATGATTTAGTATAAAATCTACATAATTGAACAGTTATTGTCGTATAAAACTAATATCACAATATAAAATGCAGAACTGTCAAGCCTCTGTAACGATCTTGAGTATCCCCTTGGTAGATTTATCCCGGTCAGCATAACTGTGCCCATTCATGGCTTTGATCTCCTTGAAAAAGATTATCGTACCCTTATCGTTTCTAAACTGAAAAACTGCAAGTGAAAATAGAGAGAAAACTGCTAAGTTACGTGTAAAGGTAGATTGGGGCCAAGTTTTGAGATTGTCTATTTATTTTATTTGTAGTGATCTAATAAATTCTACTGATAATATTATAGTTATGGGGATTTTTTAAATAGGTTTAAAGGATTTTTTATTTACTTTAATTAAAGCAATATTATAGGGCTTAGGGCCCTCGCCCACGGCGACATTTTACGAAACGCGCGATAGCATCGCTACTAAAGTCTGTTCGCCGAGAGTTGATAAAAAAAAATAAATATCAGAGGTTCTAAACTCATTATAAATTGCGGCCCGCTAATTATTTTTGTCGATATAATGAAAAAGTTGGTAGATTATTTGGCCTGGCCTTTTTTTTGGCCTGGATTCTCGGCTCGGTTACAATTTAATTTTGGACTACCATTTATAAGAATGTTCTAAAAATACCAATTATCTACCAAAATCTACTAAACGATTTCGCACTACTAAATCATCGTTCTCTTTGCCTCAAATCTACCAAAAAAGTAGAAATCTACTAAAAGTGGTCACGCTGTGGCCTCCGCCGCCCGCCGGCCGGGGCGCTTGACGACAGCTGCGTGTCTCGTACCATGGTACTCAGTGCGCGTTGTGACAAACGACGCCCGCCATACAGAATGCGATAATTAAGCGACAGTCGCTATTGCAAGACATTTCATAATATTTATCAACTCTCGGCGAACAGACTTTAACGCGTGTTAGTCGCATTTGCAACGCGCTACAGCAGCGCGACTGCATCCCTACAAAAAGTCGCAGTGGGCGAGGGCCCTTAACTCAGTCAGTGCCTGAGATATGACGGACGTCAAATGTCAGCATGTCTTCAGTGTACTTACCATGAGTTTACGTTATGTGTGCTCGCTATAGTTCATTCAGTTTATGATGGTGATTTAGACAGATGAAACATTTCGTTTCATGAATCCAACTTCCTAAGAATAAAAATATTGAGGTATAAAAATTCATCACTTTTTTGTGACTTTATCCTTTCAAAATACAATTAATAATTTTTCTCAATGAACCTAAACAAGAATTTCAAATACTTATTAGTTTATTATTTATTAAAATTTGTGAAAAAATATTATGTAAAATGCATAATGCGTTAATCGGACCTTTTGCTCATAGGGATGGACAAGAACAATCGCAACCAATCAATAATCGGTATGGTTGTCATCTTACCATCGAATCCCAATTATTCTCTCAGGAAGGTCAAAGTTCAGTCAGTACGTGTGCGTTTGCCTTATATGGCCGGTTGTGTTTTACGCGATTTCTCCACGAGTTGTTTGTCATAGATAATTGTTGTTTTTAGGGTTCCGTACCTCATAAGGAAAAAACGGAACCCTTATAGGATCACTTTGTTGTCCGTCCGTCCGTCTGTCAAGACCCTTTATCTCAAGAACGCGTGAACGTATCAAGCTGAAATTCACATGAAATACTCAGGTCTATTGTCCCTTTAAGCTGTGAAAATATCAAACTTCTAAGCCAAGCCAATCAAAAGATACAGCCGATTATGTCGATATTTTCAACAAATTTTCGACACTCGCAAAGGAATCAAAACCTACAGGATACTTCCCGTAAACTCAGAATCTTGAAATTTGGCATAAAGCATTGTCATATAATGCAAATATAGGAAAAATTGCGAAAATTACATTTTTTTAGTTATACAGGGTGTTTGGCGCATCGTGTGCCAAAATGATTTGGCGGATAGAATGGGTCATTTCCTATATTTTCAGCCCCCATAACACGTTCCATGCCAGGCGGCTACTTTTATATTAATTTTTTTAGTAATTTCACCAAAATACCCAAATCGCATCATTTAATTTCGATTTAAAAAAAAACTACTAGGCGTAGCCTCAAAGTAAATATTTTGTTTTGACGTGCATTGATGTAGGGTTGCATCAAATCTAAATTTACTGGCAAATATCATCTAGTTTTTTTTTAATTCAACTTTGAAGTTTTCCGAAAAGTTTAAAATGAACTGAACATTTAAGTTTACATGGCTATAATATTTTTTTTAAATGAGATAGCGATCTTCGGATTTTATCAAAACTTCTCTAGTCTATCCCCATTCAAACGGTATACTAATCTTGTTTAAATAATAACAACAACTTCACAAATTCCTTAAATTAGTGCATTGACTCTACTCGGACTGATTTGCGAAATTTGTGTTTATAGCCCCTTTTTGTGTGAATAGCACGTTAAATACCTTCAGGTAAAAAATATTTATCTTATGCAATGTAAAAACCTTTTCCCTATCGTTTTTCAATGTGGATTTCTTGAAATTAAAGATGAAAATAATTATTTTGATCGTTTATTAATTATTACAATTTTTTTTCAAAATTTCCGCTTAGGCAACGTATACACTCACGACATCTTCTTCTAATTTCGACTGTTGTTGTATGCAGGCTCATTTCTCTTTTTTTATTACTACAAAGGCGTTTTCTATTTGTTGTTGTAGTTCTTCTATTGTTTGAACTTCCATTAAGTACACCAGTTCTTTAGCTCGTCCCCAGACGTAAAAATCTAACGGAGTTAGGTCTGGGGAACGTGCAGGCATATACAGTGGTATAGGGCCATCTCTTCCAATCCACGAATAGAAAACGCCTTTGTAGTAATAAAAAAAGAGAAATAAACCTGCATACGACAACAGTCGAAATTAGAAGAAGATGTCGTGAGTGTATACGTTGCCGAGGCGGAAATTTTGATCAAAATTTGTAATAATTAATAAACGATCAAAATAATTATTTTCGTCTTTAATTTCAAGAAATCCACATTGAAAAACGATAGGGAAAAGGTTTTTACATTGCATAAGATAAATATTTTTTACCTGAAGGTATTTAACGTGCTATTCACACAAAAAGGGGCTATAAACACAAATTTCGCAAATCAGTCCGAGTAGAGTCAATGCACTAATTTAAGGAATTTGTGAAGTTGTTGTTATTATTTAAACAAGATTAGTATTCCGTTTGAATGGGGATAGACTAGAGAAGTTTTGATAAAATCCGAAGATCGCTATCTCATTTAAAAAAAATATTATAGCCATGTAAACTTAAATGTTCAGTTCATTTTAAACTTTTCGGAAAACTTCAAAGTTGAATTAAAAAAAAACTAGATGATATTTGCCAGTAAATTTAGATTTGATGCAACCCTACATCAATGCACGTCAAAACAAAATATTTACTTTGAGGCTACGCCTAGTAGTTTTTTTTTAAATCGAAATTAAATGATGCGATTTGGGTATTTTGGTGAAATTACTAAAAAAATTAATATAAAAGTAGCCGCCTGGCATGGAACGTGTTATGGGGGCTGAAAATATAGGAAATGACCCATTCTATCCGCCAAATCATTTTGGCACACGATGCGCCAAACACCCTGTATAATATAATAAAAATATTTTAATAAAATGAAACTTACTACCTTATTTCTCACGAACGAATAAAGGTATCAAATTGAAATTTATACCAAATACCTAGATCTATTGTCCCTTTAAGAAGTAAAAAAATCAAACTTCTAAGTTAACGCGATCAAAAGATACAGCAGTTTATACCGACACCTTAGACGAATTTCCGTCACACGCTAGGGAATCAAAACCTACAACGTTAGATAGTACAGATAAAGGAAAAATTGCGAAAATGTTAAATTTGAAGTTATATAAAATTTAAAATATTATTTTTGCTTACATGACATAAAATATTTTTTTAATTATTATAAACTTACTACCTACCCTTTTTCACATGAACGAGTAGAGATATTAAAGTTGAAATTCATATCAAACACTTCTTAAATCTAATTGCCTCTAAACTGTGAGAAATTCTAAATCAACGCAAAAATTCAAAACGCTGAGGTAGGTACCTACCTATAATGCAAATATAGGAAAAATAAATAAATAAAGAATAATCATACCGCATATTTTGAAATTCGCCACTACTCGCAACGGAATCAAGTAAGTAATTTGATTTAATACGTCATAAATTGTAAACCGCTACGTTTGTACGGCGGAACCCTCGGTGTGCGAGCCCGACTCGCACTTGGCCGGTTTTTATTGAATAAAATGCATAATACTTAATTCTTTGTGATTTATTATGTAACAACGTTTATTCCATATCCAGATAATTAAAATTCATAAATATAATTTTGATTTTTCGTAGATAAAATTAAAAATCAAACAAATAAAAAGTCGATTAGATTTCTTAAGAAAATATTCTCGATTCTAAAAAATATCGATTAGGTTTAAAAGAAGCGCCTCACTAAATAGAAGTGTCATAATTACTTTCTTACGCTGAATGGACTATAGCGAGTACGTCAAAAAAATCTATGAAGATTTTATTTCTTGAAAGTAGCCGCTAGGGGCGCTGCACAATATCTCATACATTTAATGTAATTTTTTTACGAAGTCGCTAACGAGCACACCTAACGTAAACTTATGGTAAGCACACAGATGTGATTCAGATTCAGATTTGTATGCTCTGTCATAAATATGTCAATGTCACCCCTCCCATACATCAGGCACTGACTCAATTGTGCGCTAGATATACCAGTAAAATATAATAATAATGGATATTTTATAACGAATGGTCATAATGCAATGTCTGCTTCTTGACGTGTTTTATTTATTATTGTATGTATTCAAACTTAGCAATAAGTATTTCATTCAAAATGAAATGTCATGATATTAAGTATGATTTGTTATAGTCTGTCGATGTAAATTATGTCTTGAAATTAGCGTTTGTCTTAGGAATACAGCATTGCTAACGGCCTACACATCATATGAAATTGATATCAAATTCATGGGTCGTTTCATGGGTTACTATCACCCGGAGCATAGTGGAAAGAACTTATTTAGTCAAACATAAATTCAAATTCATAAAGATTCAGACTCAGTTCAGACTGGCTATGGAGGAGTTGAATTGGTGAAACTGAGAGAAGAGATTCCCAGATTTCCCGAAAAAAATATCATGCCTCAATAATTATTTTTCATTCCATTCATAAATTCTAGTATCATACTTATGTTCTCCGTTAGGTACGTCTCTCGCGATTGAAGAAGTAAGTATGTTACGGTTAATGTGATAAATTGAAAATTATGAATAATCGCCGGTTATTATGAATAATTACCGACAGTCGAGGTAAAAGTGATAAATTAATCACATTTATCAGTGATTATTTAATAATGCAACCTTAATACTAACAAATATCATAAAAGAGTACACCAGCTCGTGTACAGCGCCGGTGTACAGTCACACATTTTGATATCATTTTAATATAATTTGACATAATGACTTTGGACTGTTTCTTGCGTAACATTACTTTGCCATAATGCCCATAACATATTGTTTTGATTTAAAGTAAAAAATAGGTTAGGGTGTGGCGGGGGTGGCCCTTGGGCCACCCCTAAGCCGCCTATTTAGTTTTTTACACACCTAAATGATCTCATATTAATCACTTTTACCAAATCATGAGGTAATTATTCATAATAACCGGCGATTATTCATAATTTTCACATTTATCACATTGACCGTATCATGTATAAAGATCTATTCCATTTTGATCACTTGGATTTGATCACTCAGGTGATCAAAGTGGACTCCAAGCGATACTTTTGTGTCCTTTTATCACCCATAGTTATGATCTTTCCAATATGCTTGAAAGCTAATTGACTATTAAGGAAAAAAACTCCGCCCGATCCGAGATGGAAGATTCAGGCGCTCAAAACGTATGTGAAGAACCAAATAAAAAACATCGTCATCAAAAACTCAATATAGAATTTCACTTTAGCATTCTAATGAGGGTTTTCGCGAATGAAAAATCCGCCAGATGGCAATACGTAGACGCGAGGTCCAAATGCTGCATGATTGGTTATTTTTGACATGACATTGACAGATATGTCAAAATCCACCAATCACGCAGCAGTCAGACCCCACATCCACGTCCCGCCATCTAGCGGATCTTTCATTCGCGAAAACCCTCATTGATCGTCAGTCAATTTCTACGGGAAAAAGAATACCCCCCTTTCGGATCGTACAGGGTCGTTCACGCCTCGTATATGCAACTCACTTGCTGGTTGGGCCCGCAGCACGTCGCGTTGTGGCAGAGGTCGTTGGGAGGGCAGTGTAGCGCGCAGGGCGCCTCCGCTGACGCTCCGCTCGTTATCTTTAACAATAAATAACAATCACATGATCAAACAAATTGTCAAATACCCTTCTCAGTAAATTCGGAGGTCGCGATTCGGTTGCGATCTATATTGACTTTGAAGACACACTTTTACATTAAAAGAACATCATCATCTACTAGCCGTTCCTATTTACCAGAGACAAAGCGAGGATTTGGCCTACACTCCCCACGCTGGACGTTAAGTTAGCATACATTTGCTACAAACTTGGCCTTCTTTGGTTAGGTTTTAACTATAGCTCAAGCTGTAGATTCTGGCTACACAGCAGAAGAAGCAACATTAACGGTAAAGTTAGTAAAGTACATATACACATTGACTGCACCAGAAAGTCTGCCAACAGAGAGAGCCTCTACCACCGATGTGAACAACGCCTCAACGTGACCACGACCGCTCTGCCAAAAGCGAAACTAATAGAAGAAGAATGTGAAACACGACGTCCAGTATAAACTGACCTCATTTCCTCCTAGGGGCAGCTCCACAAACTCCGGCTGTATAGTGGTCGAGTGGATACCCTCGTTGTGGAAGAACTCCTTGACTTTTTCAGCAATCTTCATGTACTCGGATAGGTTTCTACATCTGCAACAAGAAATGGACAAGTTCGAAACGACGCTATCTCTGAAACAGTTTTCTAGGGTCAAAATTAAAATCACAGTAAGGTTGGGTTGCACTATTTTACTTTAACTTTGACAAACGTCAAAAATCCATCAAACTCCATACAAAAATCACCGGTTATCGTTATAGCTACCGTTAAAGTTAGGTGGTGCAACTCAGCCCGTTTTTTGACGATGGCAGACAATGACAATTTGTAAAAAAGTATTGATTTGGTAAGCGATCGTCATCTTCATCGTCATCAGGGCATCAGGTCATACGGTCTCCACTGCAAAGAAGCAATACCTTTTCTAATCTAAATAAAATGGTGACGTAGGTTACAGTTTTATTGAATTAGTGGAAAAAACAAATTCATAAATATTAAAACTCATATTATAATGTAATCAGTATAATAAATTCTGGCAGCCGTAAGAGATTTTATTTAAATTATTTATTAGTTCATAATTTAAAACCAATTAAGCCGTTTACTCAATCACCATGTTGATAAGATCTCAATTTGTCACCATCTGGCGATATTATTTCAACACAGCAATTAAAGCACTTGTAATCAAAGCAATTACTGTGATTTAATATGATAATGTGTTCTTGGAATATAATATTTGATGAAGAAAAGTAAAAGTGAGCGCATCAAAATCAAAAGTTTTGTTTAATATTAAAGTTGAAATAACTTTCATTCTGAATCGTTAAAACTATACTAATTTTAATTATTATATTAATGTTATAAAGCTGAAGAGTTTATTTGTTTGCTTGAACGCAATAATCTCAGGAACTACTGGTCCGATTTGGCAAATTGTTTTTGTGTTGTATAGCCCTTTTATCGAAGAAGGTTTTAGGCTATATAACACCACCCTACAGCCAATAGGCGCGGAGCAGTAACGAAAAATGTTGCAAAAACGGGAAATATTATTCAAACTATTTTCACGCGTACGAAGTAGCGGTCACAGCTAGTATTTTAATAATAACGTATCGTTCCAATAACGATATTAATAACATTATCAAATTTCCATTTGGTTACTTGATACTGCGAACGTTATTCTCACGTAGCCGGTATTTCAAACAAAGGTGCATATATCATTAATGTTATTTCAACAAGCGAGCGTAATCTTATTATAGCTGCTAACTTAAATATTAAATGTACGACAACAAACACAGTTTGCGTTATGACATCAACCGAAGATAGGCACGTTTATGTTGAATTTAAATATGTAGTGATAAAATTTTGAGACAAAGAGGACGCATGTACTAAAATGAAAATATATCATGTCTACTTTTGTTTGCTATATTTGCGAGGTGAAAGTTCCCATTAATAAGGCTGAGTTGCACCACCTAATTTCAACCATTAATTTAACGAAAACCGTTATTTTTTGTATGGAATTTGACAGATTTTTGACGTTTGTTAAAGTCAAGTAAGATGGTGCAACCCAGCCTTAGTGTTACTCTTTGTACAGTCAGCGTCAAATAGTTCGTGACAACCAAAGTAGCCAAAAAGTTTGCAACACGGCTTTGTTACAGTTGGAATAGGATTGTGTGCTTCCGCTGCGGCGAACCCGGCCATAGACAGAGAGGCTGCTCGGCTGCGGCGCTTAAATGCGCCAGTGGGTAGACACTTCTCGTACAAAAACTAGTCTCTATATGTAGCAATTGATATACAACCGTATCCCTTAAGTTATAAAGTGCATTTTGGATTGATTTCACTATAGCAGGGGAACCCGCGGATCAATACCACCATACTAAAAATAATTGTTAGTGTCCTTATGTTGGTAGTATTGTTAGTTTGACAAATGAAAAAAAATGTCTGTCAATTGAGTTTGAGTTTTAAACCGGCGAATTGATTCGTGTGAAGTTATTTTCTCAGATTTGGTGCAATATTACTGTAAATAAACTTTTCTGTCGTTTACGTTGAGTTGATTAAGTTCCTCCGTATCGGGCGTGATAAAGTTTGCTGTTCAGTGTTATGTTTTTTGTGAGATAGAGACTCTTTTAAATAAGCTGTGTTTCAACTTCTACAGAAGTTTAAACTCTTATTTACTTTTCTGTTTAATGGGTATGTTATCTACTTACTTGAAATATTAGATCTATTACAAATCTATTTTTCATTAAAAACCCTATGTGATGAAAATGTAAATGTACTTTCAAAACTGGTAAATGCATGAACCAGGGCATTGACACTGGTTGGAGAGAAATTATAGGCTTTGTTTAATTAATACCTATTTCATTTTAGGCTTCTACTGATAATGGAGAGTAGAAATAACAAGAAGTGCGTTATTTGTAATAAGAGGCGAAGTCGTGGTGGATCACCCTTACTTTTGAGTAGGTTTCCTCTGGATTCTGACCGGTAAGTTTCTAATAACACTCATTTATTACAAGATAATTTTACTGATTGTGTAAACTTAAAGGCTGGGATTAATATTTTTAATCATACAGTAAATAACCATAACCAATTTTTAATTTCAGTATTTTGTTTCGTACTCTGTAAATGAATTGCATAACAATACTAAAAGAAATTAGTTGATGAATAAATTTCAGTTTGTTATTCTTTTTCTTTTCTAATAGGTATTTCTTATTTCAGTTGTCGAATGTGGGTTAAAAATGCTGGCATAGAAGACTTAGCATATGTACCTATTGAAAAGTTACACCAACTGAAGTTTGTTTGTGGTGGGCACTTCACTCCTGAATCCTTCAATGCCAAAGGAACTCGGCTGAAGAACTCAGCTATTCCAACACTGGAATTGAGCAATCCCATCTTGCCAGATGAAGTTTTGACAGAGTTTCCTCTTCATGTAAAAGACTCCAATAAAGAAAACCTCAAGACAGGTATGATGATGACTTCAATTATTTTTTTTAAATTTAATTTACTATCTATCAATTTTTCTGAATTACATATTTAGATGTCTTAATTAATTTTCTTTGGTTTCCAAAACAAACCAACCGAATGCAATTTAACAAGGTTCTTTCTTTGTAACCACAAACATGTGTTGTATGCTTATGAATAAATAATATATAATTTCAATTATTAATTATATCTATACTTTGTTACAGTTCTTTATGATCATTCATATTGCATTCCAAAGAAGTCAAATCCAGTTGAACGAGGTATGTTTATCTAAAATTATACTAATAATATAAAAAGGAAATATTTAATTGTTTGTTTGTATTTGATCGGCTCCGTAACTCGAAGCCAAGATAGCCTAAAGTGCGGGTTAGAACCCCACAGCTTGAATATTGTAGTAAACCCACTCGTAACACAATTTAGCTTAGAATGTGTGTTGAGTTAGAGGGACTTTAGTAATTTGTGTAATACAAATTCTTCAAAAAAAGTACCGGACCAATTAGAAAAATTTTAGGCAATCTACATTAATTAGCCAGGTCAGCTAGTTTAATAATATTTATAAGCTAGTAATTTTTAATGTGAGCAAGACATGTACTAGACTGATTGTACCCTAAAGTTGGGTAAGAACATGACATTTTATTACCCAATTCACATTTCATTATCTGCTTTCAGTTCCCCTTACAACTACAACCAAACAACTAAATTCAACATGTTTGGGAGCTGTGGATATACCAGATTCTGGTATTTCTACGAAAACAACTTTTGAACCTCTTCCTTCTACTTCCAATGCACCAGAACATATGACCTATAAACCCATTACTCATGGTAAGTGTACAAACTAATTATTTACCTTCTAAAATATGCCTTCCCTCAAACTAAAGAATGCCACCCTGGATGCGTTCTGCAGTCTGCAGTCAGGTCAAAATGAACTTATATGTACAACATTCTAGGTTTCTGTACATTTTATATTAATGCGATTTGACCGTGCGGATACGAACAAAGAACGCAAAGCACACGTGACTGATTGCCTTATCACGACCACTTACAGATTGTCTTGACATACCCGCAGACCGCATCCAGAATGCAGAACATTAAAACCTCTAAATGCCTTTAATTTAATATTATGTCATTGTTATTGAAGGTGGGCCCACGCTTCATATTTTATGAGAAGAGCTATCATTATCCTGTCTTTGCATTTTTTTAAAACTTGATAATTATTGATTGATTTGGAAATAATATGTTTCATAAAACAACAAAATAAATTTTAAACTTATTTGCATATTTATAATATTTCAGATGATAAAAACATTTGCCATCAAGATGCACAGGCAGAAATATTAGTCCACAGTTATAAAAGACCTAAGAAAAACATTGAAATGAAAGGTAAGATAAAACATACCTAATTTAAAAAACTAAGTAAAATTGCTGATTAATTAACCAATATTCAATTCAATTTGCTTTAATGTTGTTTTTTTTACTAATGGAAATGTTTTTATTACAGACACTTCATCAACATTTACAATTAAAGAGAAGAGGCTTTGGCGACAGTTACAAAATGCAAAAAAAACAATAAGGAATATAGCGAAGTCAAGAGTGAATTTAGACAAGTTAGATTCGGAAGTGCTGACATCGTTAGTAAAGGATGTAGTGCAGAATAACAAAAAAAAGTCACAAGGAAAAAGGTGGACTTTAGCCAACAAAATATATGCTTTGGCTATATTTAAACGGTCCCCTAAAGCATACCGCTATATGCAAAAGCTGTTTACGCTACCAAGCACTAAAACGCTCCAAAGGATTTTAAAAAATATACCAATGGAGCCTGGTATAAATAAAAATATAATTGATATGTTAGAGGCAAAAGCATCAAGTATGCCAAAGGAAAATAAATATTGCTCGTTAATATTTGACGAGATGGCGTTAAAGAAACGGATAATTTATAACGAAATTGCTGATAAAGTGGATGGCTACGTGGATTATGGAGAGGGCGAGAACATGGGACGAGAAAAGAAAATTGCAGACCATGCGTTAGTGTTTATGATACAGGGTGCTAAACATAAATACAAACAATATATTGCGCACTATTTTGTGGAAGGCACAATATCAACAGCAAAACTGGCAAAAATTATATCGGACATCATCAAAAAATTAAAAGAAATCGGATTTATGGTTCTAACAACAGTTTGTGATCAGGGATCTACAAATATAGGAGCTCTTAACATGTTAAAAAGAAACTGTGGACAAGGCATAGATAGCAACTTTTTCTCTGTAAATAATGACAAAATTTTTATAATCTATGACATCCCTCACTTGTTCAAATCATTACGAAACAATTTCTTTAAAAGTGGAAATATGTCTTTCGATGGAAAAATTGCACAATGGAGGCATTTGGTAGTTGCAGAAGAACACAACAGAAATTTTTTAAATTTTAAAAAACTGAATAGTACCATTGTAAATCCAACATTCAAAACTAAGATGAGGGTGAAGTATGCTGCGCATGCTCTGAGTAATACCGTGGCAGCTATTTTAAAAATGATGGCATGGAAAGAAGTTTCTGATTGCAATGATACAGCATTTGTGATTGAACAGTTAGATAAACTATTTGATTGTACAAATGGTCCATCATCTTTAAATGACGTAAAGAAAGGGATCCGAGAAAATGTTTCCACATCAAGTAATCACATTGAGTCTTGGACCTTTTATACTGATAAGTTAAAAACCATAAAATTTATAACAGCAGAAAACACGATACTAAAAAATGTTAAATGCGTAAAGGGATATCAAATATCTATCAAATCCTTAAACGATATTTGGGAAAAGTTAAAGAATGAAGGGTTTAAATATATGAACCTTAGACAGTTTAATCAAGACTCTCTGGAAAACTTATTTGGAATCATTAGGCAACACAGTGTAACCAATAGAAATCCCACTATCACGCACTTTACTGCAGCGCTTAAAACAAGCATGGTTACTGGGCTGAAAGTGCCTCATAGCAGAAGTGCTAATTGTGAAGCAGACAACAATAAACATATGCTGGAATATAAAGACATTTTAAAAACTAATTTAAAAACAACAGAAATAAAACTTAATGTTCAAGATTCCACAGACACTGAATTTTATCCTGTGTTGTCTATCCCGGACCCTGAAAACTTAGAACAGCCCATTGAAAATTTGTGTAGCCTTGAAAACCAACCAGTAGTATATGTAAGCGGGTATTTAGCTGCCAAACTATTACAGAACAGTTCTTGTTTAATTTGTGAAGAGTGTTTGAGCGTGAAAACTCCTGTTGACAATGATTTGTATGCATATACAGGGTGGAAACGATAAGTGATCTCACTCGATTATTTATAAACTATACAAGATATCGAAAAACTGATTACTGATCCTGAAAGTGCTTCATGAGCTCTTTCAAACGGTATCAGTAATAGGTTACAGAATTAACTAGATCTATCGGAAAATGTAATGTTCTCAGCCTCCATACTAAATGTATGCCAGCCACACAATATTAGAAGTATTAATTTTTTTTATCAAATAATAAATACTTAAAATGAACTCGTAAACTGCATTCTTATTTAAAATTATTCATGGAAAACATTGGCTTTTGGCTTTACTTGTTATAATATTATCAAGAAATGAGTGCCATGACTGTGGCAGTACTAAATGTATGGAAGCTGGAAACATTGAATTTTTGATAGATCCAGTTTATTTTGTAACTTATTATTGATACCATTGGATAGAGCTCGTAAAGCCCTTTCAGGATCAGTAACCAGTTTTTGGATATCTTGTATAGTTTTTAATATTATGTGGTTTTACTAAATGTATGGAAGTTGGAAACATTGAATTTTCGGATAGAACCACTTCATTTTGTAACCTATTATTGGTACCATTGGATAGAGCTAAGGAAGCACTTTCAGGATCATTATCCTGTTTTTGGATATCTTGTATAGTTTAAAAATAATCGAGTGAGATCACTTATCGTTTCCACCCTGTTTATCTCTTCGCGAATGGTGGCATGATAAAAAAAGTCTCGTTTATCCAACAATTCAATTATGTACCACCGTAAATGAAGCTAAACAATTTTATCATGACCATATTGCCGACCAGATATATATGGAAAATGTTGGAAAATTCATTTTCTTAATGTTGAGTACAAATTGTAATTTTAGTTGGTTTAAATGTCAACAACATAATAAAGAAATTTATGATAAGATGTTTAAAATATTAAGTTACCTTTTTCTAAGAAAAAGTTGTAAAATCATTAATGACAGCTTCATAAAAAGTGAAAACAATTTTGCTGACAAAAGTAAAAAAGCACAGCAACAAAGCATTGAAAAGTAATCTTGAGGCTGAGGTTCGATCAGCTGATAAGAAAATTAAAGATGTTTATAAATAAAAATCCTATTTTTTCTTAGAAAAAGTTGTGAAAATAAAAGTTTACAAAATTATCATTTCTGTACTTTGTTATAATTTTCAATAATTCCTCATGCCTACAACTGCTATGTCATGTTCAATACTTATTGTAATATACCTATTTTATTTCGAAATAAATAATTTACGTTACAAAACTTCGTTTTACTTACACATAGTATAAAATAAAAATAGTAATCATTAAAATATTGAAGGTTCCTATACTAGATATCGATATGCAATTACAACCCTAGCAAAGTATCGATAATCGATAAGTTATTACGAACGTCACTAATACTGTCAGAAAATAAGGCATTATGTTGGTAGCTCCGCCTGTAGTTTGTGCGGTTGGTAAAGATTTGCGGGTCGTTCTCTAAAATGCATATGTGTGCGTGAGCTCAAAAAATATCTATGGAGTGCCGTCTCTTACTCTTTTATGCTCTTTGAAATGCGCCTTGTGCGCAGCCGAGGGGAGAGCTGCTGACCACGTGGCAGGGACCAGAAAGTGTCCCTGCCGAAACAGCTCTCTAAAGCGAAGAAGGTGGTAGTTGCGTCCTGATAGATAGATAGATAGATAAAACGTTTATTTGCATAACAGAAACACACATTACAAACAGAAAGTACCAAAAGTAGGACAAAATAGTATCCTCAGGACAATATGACATGGTATGGTAAGACAGAAATAAAAAGAAAAAAAATCATTATGACATACAATATAGGTACACACTTTATACAGAAATGTGTGTCGCAGCAATGCAAAACGGCAATAGCTCAGTAATTGGTTTACTTAAAAGCAAACCACTGATTTTCAGCTATAGCCTAAGGACGAAAGAACGCGCGTAACACGTCAACGTGACGGTTGGGGTGTGGTGAGTTTAAGTACATAAATATAACTAAATAGATTAAGATATTTATGATAAAGAGGAAAGGAGAAAATACACTGATAAATATAATATAAAAATAAAAATTATGCAAATTATGCCAGGGAGGCGAGGAGTTCTCCCTCGCAGTCGCCGACCGCCTGACCAAGGAGCAGGCCTCACAGGCGGCAAGCTCACAGGGGGCACCCTCCGGGGGCCCTCAGCAAAGTGAGTCCCAGAGCGCGCGCGGGTGTTCCGCGCGCTTTGGAGGGAGCCGGTTGCGGCAGATGCGCGAGGTGCACACGTGGTGTTAAGCCCTTGGTAAGCCCTATGTGCACCTCATATCGCGCTAGCAGAGGACCCCATGAGGTTTTAGTGGGTAGGCCCCGTCCTTCTGGCGGGGAGAGCCCCACATAACTAACCCCTGGCTGCCCCCGCGGCCCGGGGTATGCGCAAAGCATTTCCTCATGTAAAAAAAAAAAAGGGTTGTGTAGTCAACTTTTTGGTCACTTTGTGTGTCACGAACTATTTGACGCTGACTGTACAGTATAAGCGGGAACAAAATTTAAGCCCCGGTTTCCACAAAGGCGGAGCGGAGAAATGTTTTGAATAACCAATCAGATTTCCGTTAGATTGAATTAAATTGATAAAATGAAAAAAAACTGATTGGCTATTCAAAAAAATTCAGCTCCAACGGTGGAAATCGGGCCTTAAATTCGAATTTATTTGTCATAATTATAAATAGCACACTTAGCCTCGGATACATAGCAGATGCAACAATATTTTTGGTGAGGAAGGTTTCATGTGTACAAAACGAACTGAATGGATTTTATCAGACTTGCAAATATCAGGATAGATAGCATATCTTCAATTGCCAAACCGTTATATTTGTTTAACAATATTATTTTATCGTATTAGAAGTCGTATAAAGCTTACTTTAATGCCTACCGAATAATGATTAATAAAAAATGTTTACAGGGTTATAAATCCATGATATTCTGCTACATCACCTAAATTATAAATAACTTTAAAAAATCGAACTGCCTAAGGCGGGAATCGAACCTAAATCACCTAGCTCGTAACAATAGAATGAGCTATGTTATGTCACTTCAATCAAAAACATTCTAGTCAACACGTGAAGTAAGTGTGAAAAGGTTTACTTACACGTGATTGTAGCAAAAAGATGAAAAAAAGTACGTTATCGTACAGTCGACAGGAGATCGTTGTACGTTTTTGGAACTAAATAGCACATAAGGTAACTACATAATACCATGGCGTTTGTTCAGCTTGATATCTGTACCTCTAGCACGAACAGCTTTTGTTTTCGAATCGTTTGCGTATTCGAGTAAATTCCATACCCAGCCTTTTACTTCAACGATAACGAAATGAATTCGAAGGTTGGGCATCGATATCGAATTTTGTCGAATACGCAAACGATTCGAAGACGAAAGTTGTTCGAGCTAGAGGTACTGGTCGTCTGTTCAGTCAAAATCACATCAGACTATACATTTTTGTAGCAAAACAGCACTTACAACTACGAAATAAGACGCCTCAGTATTTAGCTTGAAATGAGTTCGTCGGTAACATAACGAGCTGAAAATGACAACGCGTGGAGAATTGGTTCATTGACATCGGTGTGAGACAAAGAATGGTTTCAGTTGGGAACTTGCCAATACAAGATTATTTGTGAAACCTTTTTTTTATTAAAACACTCTGTATCCAACTGTTTGTTGTGAAACATACTCAATGTTACTTTTAAAATATCTGGAATAACTGTGTATTTACGTGCATAGATACACACATTATTAAAGGACAAAAATGTAAGTTTGTATCTTACGAAGCTTTATTTACCAACTCAACTTATGAAGGAGAGTCAAGACCTTTCTTATTATGAATTGATAACAAAAGAAATGCAGGAAATACATTTTATAGAAATTTATTTTAATTTGAATTAAAATAATAATACCTAACCTTGACGGCTTTTTACAACTTTCTATCAACACACCTAAGGTTCAATTTACTTAAAATAAAATCTAAATAATCACAATGACGATAATTGACGTCTAAGCAACAGCCTTTTGCTAAAGCGTTAAAAAGGTAATAAATCAGCCGGAAAACTTTCACCTAACGATATTCGGGCGCGCAAAGAATAATTGACTTAATTTCAAACGTGGTAATGACGAATTTAATTTGATATTGCACATGACGTTTGGGGCAGTGTTGTTAAGTGTCTGTTATCGGGGAATCGTAAAAGGCTCCCGTTATCGTATCGTTATTACTGGCAAAGTAGTGATAAACCACTTATGGGAACACCGAGTAGGCTTTGTGCGTGGACCGGCGCGTGTATAGTCTAGAACAGGGTTTCCCAAACTATGGGTTGCGTTGCGATCACCCAGTGGTGGGTCGCGAGCGAACATTGAGTGGGCCCTGTCTGTAGAACGACACACCACCCTACCGATCCAACCACTGGGCAGCGGGCGACAATAATTGTACTTCAACTTTTGTAAAGTCCTTTATTTAGGTATATGGGTGACGGTTAAATTTCCTATAGGTGGGTCCCGAGTTTGGAAACTTGTATTAGATGAGTCGTAGTCCAAACAACTTTGGGAACCACTGGTCTAGAAACTAGACGGTCTACTTTACCTAAATAGTAAGGATTTAGACTGAAAGATATGCCTCTATTTACATTACTTAAACCCTTTGATTGCGGTGACGGAATAATTGTCAAGATATAATAAACTTTATTGAGAAGAAAATAAGGTTCTAGCGCAATGAACAATATTTTTCACTATAAACAAAGAAAACTGGTTTCGTGGTACACATTTGTTGCGACTACATAAGACTTTCCTATGTTTATTATATGCATGACTGCTTTATGTGCCTTAAAATAATAATAACATAAAAGGTAGACGAACTCGACGATATTTGTAATTTAAATTTCAAAAACCATTGATATAAGATAATGTTCAACAAGGCTTTTGTTGATCCAATCTTTACGAATACTTAATTTCCATTCAAATAATTCATTTGCTTATGAAACACTACGGTGATTTCAAAGTCGTTGAACAATAAATTATACGACCAGGATTATGCTATCGCAAGTTTATTATAGGCGTATCCGGCTCGAAGGACCATTCTCTTTAATACGTGACCAATATTTTTTTTGATTTTTGTAGGTACATTTTTATATTACAATAGGGAAGCCCGGGCAAGAAGCATAATGTGGGTAAGAAGAATAATCGATTTTACTAAAAACCTACAACACATGGCGCTACTGGACGTTTGCGGGTCTGTAAAACAGCAACACAGCCACGCCATGATAGTTCCACCAAAACAATATGTGCGTGAACTTTTTGTCAATTCGAAATCAAAAGTTTTTTCTTACGATTTTTGGCAAGGTATGTGTGTTGATTTCTTGTATCACGTATTAAGTGTTGACTTATAGACTCTGTTTAGTTGATTGCATGTTAAATTAAGTTTAATTTGTGTATGTTGCTTTTTTTCACGGGTAGAAATTTATACAACTTTTAAATATTGGTGCTTTGGGCAAGACGGATATGGGCAGAACGGATAGGTAAAGACAGCCATAACTGATTAGCAGGCCCTAGCAAAACCACACATCTGAAAACAAGAACTTCCAAACAAGACTTGTCAAGAGGAAAAATGACCAAAAACAAAAATCTGATGGAGAAAACAAAATATTTATGTTGTGTGCTCAGAAGAATACACTATACCACCTACCAAGGATTGGATAGAGAGCAATCAATGCAAGAAGTGGGCACACGAGGATAGTACCTTATATTCAGGCATAGGCAGTTATTATTGTGATGATTGCAATGATTAAAGCAGTTATTACTGTACATATCCGTCTTGCCCAGGGGGGTCGGGCAAAATGGATAATTGGAACTTTTTTTTAATGACATTTTTATTGTAGAATTTGTTTAAGTTTCTAAGTTTATTCTTTACAATTCCAAAGATGATTGATTAACTAAGATACAAATTATTAATTAATAGACTGTTGTTGATTGCATATTTATGTGCAATAATTGCCACTTTTCTTAAGGTATTCGTGCTGCCCGGGCTTCCCCTACATGAATTAGATAGTTGAACTTAGTAAAGATAACATTATTTTTGGTTACTTCAAGTATAAACTGTGAAATATACATTACATTCGATTAAGACAAATAAAACCATCTGTTATTTTGACAGCGCCCAAATAATAACTGTTTATCCAACATGTTTGCACAAGCCACGCCTTTTGAACCGCTATAAATGAAAAACAAAACTCAATTTAATTTGAAATACGGATTGAAGCTTTAAGATTAATCCTATTTCAATTATTTAGATCCAATAACTGGATATAATCTCAGATAGATTGAATCGAGTTTTGAGCTTAATAATACGGACAATTCTCATCATTTCTCACCTAATATGTGCACTGGCGATGATCCTGTCTCCAGCGAGTTGCCACACGTGGAATTCGTGCACTGCCAACACTCCATCCACCTTCTCCAAAAGTCGTCGCTGGATCGCGTCCACCTGACAGAAAAAATATTTGAATTGATTTACTAAAACCAGTGGCGGGTTTACAAATTTCCTGGGTGTTGTTGGATCTCATTGGACTTTTATCTTCTGAAATCGAATAAGTGTCCTCTGAAATCTGCCGCCCCTAGGATGCTGCCGTCCCTAGACCGCGGCCTATTGATAAATCCAGGACTGACTTAAACTTATGTAGAGTCGACAGTTTGTTACAAAATCGCTCCTATTACAACCATACAAGATTCAACAGAACTTGTTATGCAGTTGTTTGTACATTTATTTTTATTTATTTATTAAGGTACAGCAACAGATCATACCTAATAGACACAAGATGGTAAAGCTCTTACAAAGTTAAGAAATATCGGCGCATTCGTTGAGAGATGTCATTTAACAATAGCATTGACAGTTGACAGTGATGACTTTCGTAAACCGTGTCCAGCAGTTTTTGTTAGTTTTGGGAAAAGGAATTGTGATTAAAAGATATAACAAAGTTTATTCTACGTGGTAAAGGAATTGTGTATTGTTTTTACATACGTTTCTTGCGATTAAAAAGTTACATGCGCGTAGCAGATTAGTAAAATTTCAGTAAAGGTGATTTTTATGGAATCACGCTTATTTTTAAAACTTTTGAAATCATTTTTTGGAATTGAAGATGCATAATATAATTACTCGTACACTCTATATTTATGCACTTTGTTGCGTTCAAATCTAAACCCATTTTAATACCAATAAACGGTTCCCACTGTATCGCATACACCTGGACAAACAAACCCCAAGTAATCGGGTCACTGGTCAACTGTGCGGTTATCAGTGAGCAAATATGCTCAGTCAGCGGCGTGAATAGGGGTCAGCCAATGCACGCGTGCATGGCTTCGGGATATTTTTTAAATATTTTTAGTTTACCCGTGACTAATAAGGCGTATTGTCTTTGGATCAAGATTTCAACACGATGTGGGCATAAATTGAGGTTTTAACTCTTTTGGTATTGCCAATAATTATGTTATGATCGCTAACCATCAGTGACACACAAGCTCATTTGCGTACTTTTAAAATAAATTTCTTTAACTTATTCTTTTCCCATCACTTCAACCAGAGTAAATACAAATGAGTAGGTCATCTTTATAGAAACGCCCGAGCACGGTTTGTATGTGAGCGCGCCAATACGTATGCGGCGCGCACGCACACACTGACAAAATTTAGCGTTGATTAGTGGTTAGTTGCCCCGAATTTTGTCAGTGTGTGCGTGCGTGCCGCATACGTATTGGCGCGCGCTCACATACAAACCGCGCTCAGTGCGTTTCTATGAAGATGACCTACTCATTTGTATTTACTCTGCTTCAACTCCCGCGTTACTAAACTAACTCCAGTAATGGTAGTGCTATGCGATGAAAATAATCAGAAGAAACTATAGAGATAAAATAGAGTTAGTCCTTTGGATACCAAGACGACATATACGATATAAATAAAGCTTTAGAAGAAATAAAGACACTACGAATATTTCGTGTAATAATTTAAGACCTTATGTGGATTCCCAAGCGTAGTTATTTTGGCATGACTGAAAACTTACAATTTATTTGACGACCTCATTCATTTTATAGCTTTCTGTTTAATAGGGCGACCCATTGGGTAACGTTTCATAGTTACCTCTTGCAAATAAAAACGTATCAATTTATCAACTCACCTGGATATGTGTAGGAACAGTCTGTAGCAGGATAAGCGAGGACTCCCTCAGCAGTGGCCATACAGACGCCAGAATGAGGATCACGAGGACGATACTCAGCGCGGGGTCGATGTAGTATTTGTACTCCCAGTCGGTCAGCCAGACCACTAGAGCTGACCCGACCACGATCAGCGAACCTACGAAGGAAATAGGTAATTATCACAGATCACAGAAACTAAAGAGAGATGTGAAAAGGGGGCGGGGCCGGTGTCGCAGCAATATGCCCAAAAACAGATCGCATTGCTCGTAACAGCAATGATGACAGCAGCGACGTCATAATGTGAACAGTTTACATTGCTTGCGTAGTACTAAAGATTTTTTTAACGTTGACTAGTGATACCGCAGTGGATAATGAGCACATATTTTGATTACTTTGCATGTGTGAATGCTAATGCGACACTGAATTTCGAACTTAGCGCATTAGTTGGCATCTCTCTATATCTCTATGGTTAGAACCAAAAATGGCTACCACTTAGCATAAGGGACTATTCCCACCTCTCGTTCCCACCGCTGCAACTCCTGTGAGTACGAAACTCAGTGTCGCATTAGAAATTCTCATCTCTCTATATCTCTATAGTCATTATTATTACGTAGAGAAGGGTGTTATCTGTTTGTAAACACCACTTGAGCTGTGATCGTGGGAGAAAAGTAGATAAAAGTATCTTCAATTTTCTCTTATCGGCTGTTTCGGCCTAAATGTAACCAGAGTTGTCGAAAATCTAAAAAGTTTCTCCAATGTAGGTTCTATCCAACACTCGATATGCATTCAACAGTCTACACGTACATTATAACATTTATAACCGTTCCTTGTGCGGTATAGTTAAATTAGTAAAACATTAGACTTTGAATATTAAATAGTGGTTTTAATTGAAGATTATTGTTGAGCTGATATGTAGTTTCTCAACTAATTTAAGTTGCTGGCAGAAATTGGAGGCCACAAACCAAAAACTGTATTTTAAAAAAAATGGCGCGTGTAGAAGCATAATGATAAGATAACTTAATGAGCGTTCTGGATATTGAATATTGTTTAAACACAACATTAGATGTTATGCCTGATGCATAAAAGACTAAACTGGGATGAACAACTATATCACAGCGTTACATTTTTAAAATCCATTAAGTTATTTCCGTAAAGAGGTCTTCGTATCGTTTAAAGTATGTTTAGTCAACGTTACAGTTTATAAAACGTGTTTTTATAGAAAAAGCGTCTTCACATTTTCTTTCATCAGCGAACGCGTAAGATATTTGAATAGACTATGCGAGTGCTTTTTGAATAGAGCTTTGGGTAAGTGGAAATCTTTAAGGCTAAAGAAAACAGTCGCGTTTGTAGCAGCTTTCTAAAATATGCCATCATACTTCAACGCGTAGAGTGTGAAAGGGACAAGTACGTTGAGGGAGGTACTTTAACAAGATTGATGTTTAATTAATTTCACATTTTTGCTCGTTACGGATGAGATCTGTATCTTTATTATAACCACTATTAGTAATGTGACATGCAATTAATAATTTGAACTATGAGACTTTTGTCACTTTTTTCGATTGCACAAGGTTAACAGGCGCCATCGGTTATCCAGTCTAGTCATTTTGGATTTGTAAATACTACACCTGATAAGGTGAGTAATCACTATCGTAAAAATAACCGCATTATATCGCGCACTTGACCTGTATTTCTATCAATAACTCGACAAACAACTTTGATTTTGTAACTAATATCGGACGTAATTATTGGCACTCCTGTCATTAACCTTGTTATTGATAATATACCACCGGTTATAATCATTGCAACCGATCACCTAACGTGTGATAACATTAGTAAACCAAAAGTGGTCCAAGGTTAGGCTTCGCATGTTTTCGTCTACCAAATAATGTCAATGACGGCGCACGCGCCGGCCGGCTTTGAAAGTGGCGAACCAGAGCAACGCACTAATAAAAAGATTTTGTGTAAATATTTTCAGCTTCTGAATATATTTGAATGCTTTCCAAACACTAGATAACATACTAAGAATTTAGTAGATTTTTATTTTGGTGTTAACTGGAGGTAAATATAAGAATTTGGTTGTTAATCTTACTTTTGATAACAATATGAGGTCATTGTAAGATGACAATAATATTAATCTTTTAGTCACTTATACTTGGTTTCCACCAAAGCGGTGAAGAGAGGAAACAAAAGGAGATGTGTTTTCCGAACCGAAGTGGAGCGGAGGTGATGTGGAAATAACGAAATCCGATTGGTTATTCAACAATAATTTCTCTTTCGTCCCTTCTCCTTTGGTGGAAACCAGGCTTAAGACTGCACTTCATGTTATTCAAAACTCCTGCTTTCGCAGTCGGACTGGACCAATAATCACAGAGCAGGCGGTCATTGCTCTTGTAAAATAAATAAGGAAAACTCGTAAATAATATAGTTTTTCTACTACATTTATTTTGCTTTCTGATTGTATGTTTTTTTCCTTTAAGTTTCAAGGTGATCGGCCTGTTGATTTGTAGATATTTCTCCGCCTTTGTGGTATGTAGTGGTTAGAAAGTTGGAATGTTTTGGCTTAGATTTTCAGGGTTCGATCTCCCGTTTGACCACACAACATACAAAACTTTATAAGACGAAAATATCCAATAACATTTTTCTTTTTCATTCAGTTAACCGGTGTGTGTCATTAATATCTTTACAAAACAAAAACAATCAATTTAAATATTACAAGCGTCGATTTGACGCAAGCATTCACATTATCATGCAGATACCAATCGAAGCGCATTACTGAGAAAAATACGTAGAATCAACTGACTAACAACGTCAAGGGAACATGTTAGGAATGTAACAAATGACAAATCGATTCGCGCTGCAACTGGTCAGGTGAACCGACGGGCCTCGGCGTGCGCGAGGTCGCAACGCAGCTAGACATTAGATAATGTATTGTCCACAGAAAAAGTTTGCTTAGTTTCGAACAAACTTTTTTTTAAACCATTCATAACTGGGAGAGGAATCATACAAATGGTTTAGGACCCTTAGTAAGTTCCAAAGAAAAGTTTGCTTGATTTAAAAACAACTTTGTTAAGCATAATATACAAGTGGGAACACTGGAACCAGTTAGTCATAGTTTTAGTGCTTGTTTTGTTGTAATTTATAGGTAGTCTACATTTATTGTTATCTTAAGATAGCAGAGATAGTAAATGTTTATTTTTCTATTTTCTTAAAGTGTATTTAGTGATTGCGATTATGTACCTATTTACATTTGTTATTTTGAGGAGAGACAATGCTGATAGTTTTTAGAAAAGATCTTGGTAGATATGCCAACAACGATAAAATCCTTTATCTTAAAGACATTCCACCTTGTGGTACCGACGACCTCATACAGAAAGGCGCTGGATGCAGGCCGCTACCAATCGGCCATTGTGGAAATCATTGGGGAGGCCTATGTTCAGCAGTGGACGTCTATGGCTGAAATGATGATGATGATGATGAAAGACATTAAAGAAACTATGAAAGAACTTATACGAAAGTCCCTACTTGGCCGGGAATAGGGCATTTGTCATGACGTTCCTTTATCAGGATTTTATCAAGCATATTCTTTGAAAACAGTTTTATCATAAAGGAAAGTTATAAAAATCACATCGTAAACTTCAACGGCAATTTAGTTTCCAATTTAATTGTCCATATGCACTTGATTTTCTAAATGCTTACATTAAGTATGTATGATATGACTTGCAGCGAAACAACTGTTAGTTATTAGCAATGAATAACACAAGGTCGAGTAAAGAAATCGGTATCCAATATATTACACTGATTCACGTTTTTGTTAAGGTGCTCCCAGACCTGGAGCATTTGCCTGTAATGTAACGTTAGAGAGACGAGCATTACACCAGTGAGGGAGGCAAACCGAGCATTAAAATGCGCAACTTTTATTGTACCTTTATTTTAACCTAATATGTATAATACAACATGTAAGTCGAATCTGAAATTTAACATTACAGGCAAATGTTTTATCAAATCAGGATGGCAATATTGTAATGTTAATAATCAAAATCAAATCTAAAATGTTCCATTACAGGCGAATGCTCCAGGTGAGGGAGCACCTTTAAGTTTGTATGACGTAATTGTGTGCGAATTCTTCCTTGTAATTCGTCACGATGCAACGGAAGGATTGCCTCAATGACTTTAATTTCTTAAAATTGGTCACGGGTAATGACCTTAGAGGAATCTAATCATTTCCGCATTGATAGTAAAAGTCAATGTCGAGGTAAACAATCTAATGACATTACACTGGAGTTATTTTGCCGCCATTTCAAATCAAGGTGGCTGATGTAAAATGTCGGAAGATATTGCAGAGAAGTGCCTGCTGTATAATTGACATTGGTACCTACTTGAAAGATAAATATTTTTATGCTATTGCGTCAGACTACGGACAAATCTTGATCCAATAGTTAGTAATCGTCTAGTGAAGATAGTTTGCAAGTTTTTTAATCTTATACTGTTTGTATTGTTGACAGGACATCAGATTATATTTTTATTCCAAAATGGCACCTATTACGAACTACATAAGATGCAATGTTTACCTACTTTAATGTGCTGTACGATGATTGATCAAATTCACATTTACGTGTGAATAAAAACGGCCGAGATTAAAACGTTGTCAAGATTGTATCACTCAAGATTAAATCTTAGTCAGTTACCAATTTCAATATCATGGTATCTCTCGATTGGTTTGCAACAAGAAAGTCATCAATCAAGGTACATTTGACAAAGATAAACCAACCGTCACATACAGGGCCGGACCGTGAGTTTAGGGGGCCCTGGGCTAATACTACTTAGGGGCTATTACTATATACGATACTCTTTCGCATTATCGTCTATTTTTGACTTTGACTTGACTTAGCTGGGACCTCTTGAATCAACGGGGCCCTGGGCTGAAGCCCAAAAAGCCGTATGGTAGATCCGGCCCTGGTCACTTACCTAATTAACTTAAAACTCCTATTATGTTCTTCTGATAAATTTCGTTGCGGGTCAAATGATAGTTTAACTTCCCCCGGGACAAACTTGACTTTCACTGGTTAGGTTTTTATTGGCGGTCAAGCTGTAGATCCTGGCAACACAGGAGTTGCAGCGGTGGAAATAGTCTTCTTAAAAAAAATCACTTACCCAGAGCATCCGACAGAACGTGAAGGAAGACTCCCTTCATATTCATATGTCCAGGATCGTTGTTGGTCCTTCGAGGGGTCTGCTTGTTGTTGTTTGGCAGTTTAAGGTTCTTCGGTGGGACCATCTCATCAGTCTCTTCGGTGTCGGTCGCGTTGTGACCTAAGGCCATATCGGCGTTGCTGTTCACGATTTCTGTGAGGTGACGAACGTTGGACGGTGGTGGAACGCCGCCGTGGGAGTGGCCGTGGCTGCTGCCATGTTCTGGAAGAAAGATCTTGGGTAATATAATGGGAATGGGCAGTAAGTAATGGGGTAAGAGCGGTGCTTTGTTCAAGGGGTAACAATTGGGGCAAAGTAAGAGAGAGGGTTATTTTATCATACGAAACCAATGTTGGGCAACTGACACCATCTGTGTGGACTGGATTTCGGATGAAGATAGCTTTCACCTTCCGCCTGATCGTTACATTCCATTAGGACCTAATGGAATGTCTGATTAGGTGATACATTGGCCTGTATCCCACCTAATGCAGTAGCTTTTGGGTAAAAATAAATTAAAATAAAGGTGACGTTTATACAAAGGACTAATGGGCGCCGAAAGTTTAGATAATATTGACTCTGATAACGTCTAAAACTCTTGCGCATGTATCCAGTTGTGTGCATCGGAAGTAAGTATCAGGACTTTGTTTTAATATTACGCACATGATGGTAAATTTAATTTTAATTAAGATTCCAAAAAACCTGGATCAAACCAGGAAGAGCATTGGAATCAGACACCTATATGTGGAGTCATGCATGATGCATGACACAATGCGAATTGTATTTGTGAACACGTTTTACGAACACAAAGGATAAGGAAGCACAATGTGTGGTTTAATTTTGGATGAAAACAATCATAAGTGTGTTGATTTTAGTCAATTTTGAAAGTAAAGTTTAGGGTTTAAGACTTTGTACCCTAAACTGTATCGACTAAATGATATATTTGAGTGTGTATGTTACATTTTGCAGTAACTTCACAAAATTGACTGGCCATTGTTTTAGAGTTTGAATAATGTTGAAGTTCAAGGCGTATTTAAGTTTGGTGTTGCAAATGGCAGTATCAAAACAATTTGACGTTTGTGTACCCTCCTTGTTTAGAGGGATAAGAACAATAGCTTTTGTCCTTTCAAGAGGTAGGTACGAACAAAGAGAGTTAGTGAAATATTCGGCTAAACACTGTATTATAGGTCTAAAGTTAAAGTCAATTTTTTTTTATTTGTTTAGACTAATAAATGTTCTTGTTTTTCTTTCCTGCACTAGAAGTACCGCCAAACAAATTTCTTTTCTGCTCAACCCAAAGGTAAACTGGTCGAGAATGCTTTAGTGCATTAAGTTCGCCTTATGTACAAATTTATTTTGGCATTAAAGTTTAAATAAATAAATAAAAAATAAATAGTTCTTACAAATCGACATTTTGCTCTTAAGGAGCCTCTACATGTCTCATAATCTTTTTACCCTACCAGCGCTTCGAGACCAACATTTGGCAAGTGCTGAGAAGAAGCGCCGCAACAAACTCAGTCACCACTGTCTGCCGGTTAATATAAATAAATAGAAATAGCAGTAGTAGGTACATTCGATTCAGGAGCAGTTCACTGAATTTACCATGCATTCTTGTATGGTGTACCTATCTTATAAGAATGACTATACAAAGTCTAGCGTTTAAATCGGTTGGTGCCTGAGGTATGAGAGCGGCTCGGGAGGGTGTTATTGTAACGTCAAACATCGCTAGATTTGAGATCTTCAGAATAGTATGCTTTGTCATGTCACAATATGTCAATGTCACCTCTTCCGTGCCGATCTATACTTCAGACATTGAATGATTTAAGCGCTAGCCGCTAGACCTATACAGGCTGTTAGGTAAATGGGTATATGAGCCGACACTAGCCCATGTTAACATGGGCATATAAATGGTATGGTAAAGTCAGAAAATTGATATCTTCATTTTAATTATTTTAATTTTCATACAAATCGGATTTTCTCAAAATTATTTTGTATGAAAATTTAACCATACCATTTATATGCCCATGTTAACATGGGCTAGTGTCGGCTCATATACCCATTTACCTAACACCCTGTAGATAGACCTGTTTTTACTTTCGTAATAAGTTTATCTTTTAAACATTATAATTTACGATCAAAATCATGGTGTCAATGGATGTAATTTTTTTACATATTATTTCATCATCTAAAACTTGTTTTCTTTTTTCTGTACAAATATTATAGTGTGAATAATGGCATAGAAATAGTTTTCTTATCTCACTCAAACAATCTAATGCATTTGAAGTGCCTTTAACAATTTCATAATACTAGCACATACAAATACAATTTATAATAAATGATGTTGTTAAATTACCTACATTAAATATAAAAAATAATAATAGTATTTACAGAGTAATTTATTTTTCTTCTTAGATTAAATACTATTTCTGTTACTCAAAATTCATTTAAAAATAAGTACCTATACACATTTCACATGAAAGCAGACAAAAACTTGGATGACACTGGTGGACCTGGTCAATTTATTTCTTTTTTAAAGCCAATGCAAAATAGAAACTCAATCGCCTAAAATCTGAATCATCAATGTCATTTTAATAAAGGAAATGATTTCTAAAACTCACCATGGAACAGGAAAAGTCCAACAATGTTCAGTATCAGCCCCAAAGTACCAACAGCAACAAGGAGCTTCTCATCGTGTATCATTTCGATCTCAATGAATCGCTTCACAGCCTCTACTGTGATGCTGAAGCACAGAGCGACCAAGAACACAGCATTCACGAGAGCCCCGAGTACTTCTGCTCTCGCCCACCCAAATGTGTTCTTCGACCATTTCTTTGGTGACATCTGTTAAAAAAGAAACTCAATTAGGCTGAGTTGCACCACCTAACTTTGATCGTAATTATAATGATAACCGGTGTATTTTCTATGGAGTTTGATAGATTTTTGATGTATGTTTTATTTATTTAAAATACTTTTGCACATACAACTGTACAGTGGCGGACTTAACGCCAGATGGCATTATCTGAGAGTCAACCACAGGTCGAGTAGAGAGACTAAGGCACGGTGCAATAAATATGACGTTTAATTAATATGTTAAAGCTAAAGAAAGATGGTGAAAGGTATGATGGTTGAAATGAGTTTTGTGTTTGTGGTACAGATAATGTGCCTATGGTATTTATTTTCCTTAATAATAATGTTAATTATTAAAATTAACATAATGGTTATATCATACATGATGTACCAGGAAATTAACAAGACCAGCCTTGGGTTTTGCTATTAATTACATACAATACTTTCCAGGGGAAACCCATGGTATGTATGATTCATTATGGCTCATACAATTTTCTAAGAAATATTGTGGTGACAGACAATAAGGATGTAAGAAAGGATATTCTTTAAATAGTAATACAAACTAAACTGAGTGTAAGCTGTATTTACCTATAAAGACACATCTTTTGGTCTTGTCATCATTGCATGCATTACTTGTTTATGTAAAGTTGTGTTGTTGGTAGATCTTTGTCAATAAATAAATAAATAAACTTGAATGTTAAGTAATACAGGAAAAATAAATTGTCAAAGAATACCTACCTACCTACTTGTGTTAAAAATTTAATTTGCATCATAAGTACATAATAAAGATAGCAAAACAATAAATAATATTACAACTTACTTTAACAGATAAAAATGCAATGACCAGTGCTGCAACATCACTTAACATATGAAAAGAGTCTGCTACAAGGGCCATAGAATTGGTGACGTAGCCCACAATCAGTTCTACAATGAAGAACCCACTGGTGAGCCAAAGCATCGACAATAGTCGACACTTCTTTCCTGAGTACCTCCCCATTGTTTTCTGAAAGAGAAATTCTTTTATAGCACTATTTAAAAATAAAACAATGATTATAAAAATGGAGATAGAACCAAAATGGACTACATTTAGTTTTGAATCTTATTCCTACTGAATAAAGGACAATATAGCAGCAATTCAGCCAGGAACAGATAACATTCAGTGCATGGTTTAATATAGAGCAATGTACACAATGAATTAACACTCCCTAGTTGAATAATAGGTCAGACAACACTCAATTAGTCAAGAAATTCAATGTCAATAAACAACACTTGGATCTTGATTGTGAATATTAATATTTGATTTGGTTGATATGATGCATGTCTCAGTAATAAGCTTGAATCAGAGAGCAAACTGGATGTTTTAGATATGACTCACCAGGACAGTAAGCAGATCCTACTTGTTAGTAAATGGTAGGCTATGAATTATTAGAATCACATTGGATACTTATAAGAATTCATGACACATGGTTTCAGATTATAATAAACTTATAGGTAGATACTAGACACATTAACCTAAATTGCAAGTACTTACACAGTTTTTGCTTGCCAATAGCTTTGTCTTTTTGTTCCTTTATCAGCAACCAAATCCCATCAGGACATGCGTTTGTCACAAAATATGCACACTCATTTCACAACAATAGGTAAATGCCCTCATACAATATCGATTCAACACCAACAAAGTACAAACACAAAACGCTTCTAATAAATGGAAATAGTAAACATAACCGCAAGTAGGTTATTCGAAAACAAATCTTTAACACTCTGTTCACAGAATTTCTAATATTGTGATCCAACAGCGAGGAAAATCGCGTGAAAGCATAGAAATTTAGACACCAAAAAATGTTGATACACTGCGAATTTTAATATGAAACCAAAGCACAAAGAAAACTATAACGTGTAAGGCGTCGTGCACGATACACTAAACTTTACTATTAAACTAACTCGTGATGAATTTAAGCTCAATAGCTCCGAGCAAATGTACAACAGACACCAATCTCTCACTTCTCCACTCAGCCAGACAGACAAAGTCAAAGTCAGGCAAATGGCAATGGCAAATTGACAGATGGAATGAAAAACTATGGTGGCGCTGCAATCGCAAAATGTGTAAAGGTTTGCGCGCATTTAATTTTCTTGCAAGGCTTTTTTTGTATGGATTCGATCAAAAAGTGCACATTATAATCGCAAACCAGTCAAATATGATCGAAAAGCCTTTTTTTGGTATGGAGTTTTGACGGATTCGATTTTCGATTCGATCAAAAAGTGCATTTTGTCTTGGGGGGCAGTTGTCATATTCGTGTCGCGCACCATGGAGGTACTTATTGTCAGTGTCACGCACGCAGCCCCCTGTAGCCTTATTCACGTAACAAAACTTCAACGACAAAACACTGAGTTGCGATCCTATCGAGTACTCGTTCTATCAAAATGACCCTTGTGAATACGGATTTAGAACTGTTTTTCAATGGGACTATGTAACAAAACTTTAATGACAACAAATCGCTGAGTTGCGATCCTATCGAGTACTCGTTCTATCAAAATGACCCTTGTGAATACGGATTTAGAACTGTTTTTCAATGGGACTATGTAACAAAACTTTAATGACAACAAATCGCTGAGTTGCGATCCTATCGAGTAATCGTTCTATCAAAAATGACCCTGTGAATACGGATTTAGAACTTTTTCAATGGGACGACTTCTGGACGTCATCAGTCAGCGAGATCTTGACTGTCAAAATACGTGAGTTAGGCCACTAGACAAGATTTTTGATTGAATCGAAAATCGAATTAGTTGCATACAAAAAAGTCTTTTCGACATAAAAACTGTCACATTTTGTATTTTGTCTAGGGGGGCTAGATTTATTGTATCTCTCTTCTCTCTAGTAGAAGATGAAAAAAAAATTCATCCCCAATAACATGTAAGGGCTCAGGAACATGTGTAGCTACACTAAAAAATTTTTTTAAAAATTTAATATACATCACTCCACAAAATTACAGCTTTCTAGTGCCAATGGTTTCCAAGCAAAACCTCGGACAGACAGACAGACATATCGAAACTATAAGGGTTCCCTGTCAGGACTACGGAACCCTTAAAAATAATGGAAAGAATATTGCTTTTTTTTTTCAAAAACTTATGTGATTCTTATCGAGTTGTCGTCAGATGTAAGCCATTTTTAAAATGCGGCAGCATTTTACTACTTCCTGTAGAAACTGTATTTTTTTTAGCTACCTACCTACGGTACCTTACGGTTGTAGCTTACAATAATCGAAATAGATGTTCGTCAGTGGATTTAAGGTTAAATACATTGTTAAACAAATAAAATAAAATAAAATAAATAAAAATATATAATGTTATGGGTAAAAATGTTAAAATGCTTAGGTTAATGATGGGTTAATGAGACAAATATTACAGCACTAGCGCCACTAAGATAGTTGTCCCTTGAATAAAAGGTTGACGCGCACTGTGTTAAGTTGTTAGCCGGTGCTATTTATTGGTCTGACAACACAGCTAATGTCAGTCATCAGACATGCCAATGTCAATGTCAATGTCATGGAAAGAATTTATATTGTTGTTGCACAGCACGAAAAAAATTGACTTATTAAGAGTTTAAAAGGGTTATGCCCACTTAGTATGGGACCTTTGGCCTGAGGTGGACAGACATTACAGCATGTAATTTGTTATTTATTAAATAGTCTATACCAGTAAGAAACAGAATATAAATATCATTTTGTATCCAAGTCCTTAAAAAAAATTTTTTTTGCTTAAGACTAGAAAGGTTAGAAGCAAAATAAAACACCATTTTTTTTATTATTATTATTTTAATCTGACTCATGGGTCAATAAAATATTGTCTAGGAACTAGGCAGGTGGAAATACATGTTCCTGATACCTTGCCCAGCTCAAAAACCACAAAATTGTCATAACATGAGCACAGCAACCTACTGTTATTCGGCCAATATCAGGGCAAATGAATCCTCGTCCCATCATGTGTTTGTTGGGGCTCCACAGCATGTGTAGCAGCTCGATCAGCTCACTGCCACTTAAGAATTACATATTTGGTCAGATCCCCGCAGCTGAAACAAAGAAATTAATTATGGTATCATCCAAAATTCATTCTTTAAGATATTGAGATGTGATGTCAATTTTTATCTATCAGTAAGAAGTATTTGTATAGAAAAAAATATACACTTTGTTCAAATATATCAAGCCAATGTCTTTAATAAAATATAAAAAATAATTATAAAAAAACTTACTTGACGAGGTGAAATCTGTTCCATTATTACATTATTTTCGAATATGTGATTCTCTTTCAGTGTTAATATGCAGTCTATGGAACGTATTTGTAATAAAGACAAACCACGTTAACTGTGACCAGTGCTAGTGGTTGCTTCTTCATTTGAAATATTATTTGTCCTTGATTGGTGCAGAGCCACACCGTGGCCACGGTCCAACATGAGTGACAACATACACTGCTGTTATCAATCTAAAAAAAAAGTTTTACTAGGATTATGGTAATCTACGGTAAAGGTAGTTGATCAAATACATTGTAAAAGGTATTCAACAAGTCCACACGCTCATTCAATAACTTACCAGCTGAGGAGTCATCCACTGACATTATAACCAACTGAACTTAATAAGCTCTAGGCTATGTCGCCTCCTCTGCATCATGTCAGCTATACAATTGATACATATCATAGGTTCCTCATGACATTGAGGAATTGCTAGTTGCATTATCCAAAATCGGGCTGGGGTTAACATTGGGGCTCGGGTCGGAGTCCATACGTAAGCCGTGGTCGGCGTTTAGGCAAGGTTCGATGTCCGAAAGTGAGCCATTGGTCATTGGTTGAGTGAGATTCGTAGTTCGAGAGTATGCCAGGGTCATCGGGAAAGGAAGCATCGAGGACCATGGTCAAAAAAATAAAGACGTCAAAAGGGAAACTTATACAACACTCTTCTGCTTTTATTTTGGCAAAGACTTGGTTTTGAGAACTAAACAACACTCACGATGAAAAATTCAAAACAAAGCGAATGACAGATAACAGCTGTGACAATATTTTCAGTGTTGCCATGCTAATAATATGGTGATGAATAAAAATAATCGATATAAAAATCGATTATATTTTTTGATGACTCGAAATAAGGTGTATAATAAGGTGTGTGTGAAATAAGGTTTCATTTAGTTATAAATATTTTTGGTAGTGTTATTAGAATATTAAAAAGGTTTTATAAATGTCATTTTAATGAATACGTATTTAAAAAAATAATAATTGTCATAGTCGAACAACAATCGATATGAATCGATTCTTACCGATAAGATTCATTTTGGCAACACTGAAATGAGTGTTAAAGACAGGAAGTTGTAATTATCACATAAAGTACTATTTAAATTGGATTTTTATAAAGGCACATTGATACAAAGTTACACTAAGTGAATACTTTTAAAATTAATTAAAAATTTTTGGCAAATTCATATTTTCATTAGCAGCTTGTCCACGCCAGGCCAGAAAAGAACATTGTCCTTTCCAGGGTACGGAAACTTCCATACTACGATCAAACTTGCTTCCAAACAGCGACTTCAGTCGATAAATTCCAATACTTTTTTTTTTTTTTTTCTTCTTTATGGCTCTCGCGGATTGCGTTTAGCCACGACGGGGTTCTTGATTTTTGCGTTCAGTTTTGCCATAAGTTTTGCGGACATTGCGTGGGATTGGGTTAAAGTTAAAAGGTAGGGAAACGAATCAATTACGGAAGGAAACGGAACAAAGGATGGTTTTCATAGGATCAATTTAGGTGTGATATAAGTACAAAATAATAAAAATAAAATAATATTTACATAAGTACAATATACATTACTATTTACAATTTTATATTATTATGGGTAATAAATTCGGCTAGGATATTATAAACATCAATGTTATTGGTATATAATAGGCAAGTGATGGATGTAGGAAAAGGAATTTTAATGGCTAAAAGAGAACTAATAAAAGAGGAACGATCATATAGGCAACAGTAAAAAAATATGTGATTTAAGTCTCCGACGCCAGAACCACAAGTGCACGAATCATAATCAAGTACATGAATTTTAGCCAAGTGTGCTGGAGTGCACACGTGACCAAGTCGCATTCTAGTTAAAATGGTAGTAACTGTTTTGGAAAGATTAATTTTAACAAACCATGGTTTACAAAGGATGGATGGTTGAATGAGCTTGTAATGTTTCCCCTTAGATTGGCTAGTGAACTCCCAATTCTCATCCCAGGCAGATTTGAGATAAGCTTTGGGAAGGGCTGCCGTTAAGTCATGGCAATAATTTGTGTACGGATGTATATCTCCACACTCAACCGCTTCATTGGCCAGCTTATCAGCTTTATCATTTCCTGGAATATTGGTATGACTAGGAATCCACGCAAAATTAATTAAATGACTGTTAAGACTACATTTGTGAAGTAATTTCCTGCATTCTGTAATAATAGGATAATTAGTATTGTTCTTAAATGGAAATTTATGTAATGCCTGCAAAGCACTTTTAGAGTCACAAAATATTACAGTTGTGTTTAATTTCATAAGGAGAGCATACTCTAAAGCCTTAAACAGTCCAAAACATTCTCCTGTAAAGACTGATGATTCTGGACGGAGTTTTATTTTCTGGACAATATGATATTGTTTATGGTATGCGCCAACGCCAACATGACCCGTTGGAGAGTGCTTAGATGCATCGCAATAGATATGATGCCAATCGCCCCAGTGTTCGTCTACGATCTGATTGAACTTAATGTTAGCATTGTAGTCATCCTTATGTATGTCTAGGTTGAAATGAATTGTCGGAGTAAGAATAAGGGATTCAAAATTTACAGAAAATATCGGAAGAAAGGAGGTTCTGTGGACTGGGGCTTGGATTGATATAAATTTACGAAAACTAATAATCACACAAGGAGGAGATTTACGTGACCAATAAGAGGAAGTATCAATTAAATCATTAAGTCTGTTGAGTTTGCTATATATAGGATGGTCAGCAAATTGAAGTACACGGAAAAGATACTTGTCACATAAATATTGGCGGCGTAATTTCAATGGGGGCTCAACACATTCAGCTTGCAAGGCATTGATTGGACTCGATTTCATAGCACCAGCTATATTCCTTAGCGCTTTAGATTGAATCGCATCCAATTTACTTAAACCAACTAAATTACAAGGCTCTAGATAGAAACTGCCATAGTCAAGTACACTTCTTATAATAGCATTGTATAAAAGTCTTAATGACGCTGGGTGAGCACCCCACCAGACTCCAGAAACACATCTTAAAATATTTAAAAGCTTTTCAGATTTTGCAGCAATGCTATAACAATGAGGAAGCAATACTTTTTAACTACCCTAAAACGCTTTAGATGTCGCTGCTCCTGTTTCCTTCATATTTTCATTTTTTTCTTAATTAAAATATATTTCAGAATATTGTTAATTACAATGTGAAAACTTTTTTTAAAATGAAATTAATTTGTTTTAATTTAAAACTGAACGGTGACATTTTTTGTTATAATTTACATAATAGAGTAGTAGAAATTACTATTTAACATATGGCAACTTTGTTTTTCCTCCAAAATGGCCGGTGTTGTTTTTGTTAGGTTGAATGCATTCTTGTTTTCTTAGCCATCGTTTATGAGTTCTGTGGCCCTATTAAAGTATTGAAGAGTCGAGTCAAATTCAAGTTCATTCCTTCGTACCTGCTGCTGTTCTGGTTCATCGGAGTTTTGTTCGTTCCTTCGTGAATCGCGAAGAAACTTTCTGTTATGTTCACAAGTGATCTGAGTTTTCTCAAAGTGCAAATGCTTTTTTAGTGTTGTTGAAAACTTTGCGAAAAGACGCTTTTGGTGTATAATATTATGTGTGTTCATAAATAAAGTAAAATTATTAAATTGAAAAGTTTTTGTTTATTTGCATTTCCATGTGCAATGTAGAATTTTTCCAAATCCATTGTTTTGAAAATAATACAATACGTACACCATAAAGATAAATACTTTCAAAATAATGGATTTGAAAAAATTCTACATTGTACATCAAAAAAACAATAATTCTTTGAAGGTTATGAGGGCCTATGTGTGCGTGAACTGTGTGTATGTGTGCGTGGACTTTATGTATGTATGTGTGCGTGGACTATGTATGTATGTGAGCGTTACGTACGTAGGTTAAGTACAGGGAATTTAACACCAGGCTGTCAATTAGTAGGTTCAAAAATTTGACAGAGAGGGTTCTCTATTTCCTATGTATTACTTTTCTCTATGGTCCTTAAGTCCTTTCGGTCAAAGTGATGCTAATTATGTTGTTGTTAACTAAATAATGGCTACGTTTATTTTTAATAACTTATGTTTCCTAAAAATGTATCAGATTCTTTCTTTCCTATTTTAATTATTAATATTTTTATGTAGGTACAGGGTTATGTCATTTGAACTAAGATTCTAGAATTAGAATAATGCCTTTTCTAAAGACTTTGGGTAAAACCTGTGGATTTGTGGGATATGTTCTACAATATGCTTGTGTTACGCATTGTACCTTTGAATATATCGGAGACTTTGTTATGGTGAGTTTACTTTTGAATACAATAGATTATTTTTTTAATTTCTAATTGTATTGAAGTTTTATGAATGTCAAATATCTTTTGCAGTGTTCTGGCCCATCAATGGAACCAACTCTAGAGTCTAACAACATTCTCTTCACGGAGCATGTGACTCCACGGCTACAGAGATTGCGTCGTGGGGACATCGTTATAGCTAAAAGTCCATCGAACCCCAAGCAGAACATTTGCAAAAGGATCGTCGGATTGCCCGGAGACAAAGTTCGTGGACACTTTCCGAAACGAAGCCAGGTTGTGCCAAGAGGTCATGTATGGTTAGAAGGAGACAATTCTAGTAATTCAGCTGATTCGCGAGTGTATGGACCTGTACCGCAGGGTCTGATTCGAAGCAGAGTTGTGTGCCGTGTGTGGCCATTAGACAAAATAACATCCTTGACTGAATACTAGCAATAACAGATTTATAAGACAATGCTGTAAGCATATACCTACTATGTGTTTGTCTTCCAAAGACATTTTTGTAATGTAAATAGTAAAAATAAAGATTGTTTATTTTGAAAGTGTTTAATAAATAACAAGGTACATGACTATACTAGTTTAAATTGATTTCAATAGTCTTCACTGATCTGGGCTCCATCCGGAAAGCCAAGAGTCTTGTGTTTATCTGAACATTCACATTCATTTCTCGATGGAACCTAGAAAAAAGAAAATTTATTAACAATTGGAAAAGTTATAATCACTTATTCCTTAGTAAAGGGGTGTTTACATTAGTCATTGTGTGCTATAATTTCTTAAAATAATAGCCAGGCTCATGCCCATTTCCACCATCAATCCCAAATTTTTAAGTGACCCCTATGGTAACACAACAGGAATTTGGTTTTCCTAGGAGTCACTTAAAAATTAGGGATTGATGGTGAAAATGGGCATCAGTCTCACTTGTGTACACCAAGGTGTCTGAAAATTGTGTGTCTCATCAATATATCTATGGGCACAGCTACAAGTAGTATGTCATGAATACTTCTAATGGAATCATTGTACCTGTTTTGAATCACCATAACCATATTCCCTTGTGGCGTCATCACGGCCAAGTGCTCCAATTGGAATATGCTGCTACGAGAGACGAGGATACGGCGGGATCCTCTTGGTATGAATTTGGAGAAGTGGCCCATAGCGTAGTACATCGGCTGCTTGACGAATTCGTCATCTTCAGCATATACAAGGATAGGCGCATCTACGAAATTGTTTGCCCAATTCGGTCCACCGGTGGGGTCCAGGCACAGGTTCCAGTCGATCCAGCCAACGACATCGTGATTCAGATCCTGAGAACATAAAAATGGAAAGGAGTTAAGGTTCAGCCAAACCAACGCGATCACACGCGATCAGCCGGCGTGCAGCGATGGCGATCAGACTTAAATGCATTTATATTGATTGATTGCGGTTTGACTGAACGCTTATGTAACAGGAGTATTCCCACCTCTCGTACCCACCCCTGCAACTCCTGTGTAGCCAGGATCTACAGCTTGACCGCCATAAAAATCCAACTAATGAAGGTCAAGTTACCGCGCTTGTTAAGGCAAAGGATCATAATGGGAGTGATGATAGAAGAATCAAAAACTTACTTCCAAGATACTGGTAATGTATCTTCTCGCACGACGCCACGATCCGAGTTCAACTTTTTCTAAATCCCACGGCATCGGCCCTAAAAGTTCAAGAATAAATTTTATTGAATCTGTATGCGAATATTCACTGTCTCAAAGAAACGAACAGTAAGATCTTGCTTATTGGCCAAATCTACCTAAGGTACGGGTAGGTAGAAAAACTTAAATTAGTTAGACTGGGAATCGAACCTCGGGTCTTTAGCCATTACGCTGACAGGCAGTCATGATTTGTGATAACTGGCTTGCGTTCTAGTAACATGCATGACGACAAAGAAAAAGACGGCGTAATTATTACCTATAACTAAAACAAAACTGACTAACCTTCACAAGCTTCAGTAGAGAGCAACATCTTGTCAGGGTAACGATTTTGAAGGTTCCTCAAAATGGCTGGAGGGAAAAAGTTCCCATAGTAATGGATTGCGATTCCGTCTATGTAGTCCAGAGCTCTAGGGTCCTCTCTTTCAATCTGAAAAAAGGCGTAAAATGAAAAAGTTGCTTTTAGAATTTTTACCATACGTAATTGGGTTCCTTTTCGGTAAGTTAGGTTTTCGAAGTTTTTCGCTAAGTTTTCAAAAAGTAAGTGCTTTTTAATAAACCTACTTATAATAAGTGCTATACTTACGCCAACCATGTAGAAATGCAATAGGTATCTCTGATCATCAACGGCCAAGAGAAGAGTTTCGTTGAATCGAGAGTTTCGTAATGTGGGGCCAAGATTGTTCGCCACCCAGCGAGCCTGTAAATGAGAAAAATATACATTTAATTAACATAAGAAAGTCCTGTTCCTTACTTACCTATACGTCTTGAAGTGATACTTATTTTGTTTTTAAATTGATCATTTGTTCACGAAGTAAAAATCGATGATAGGATGTGCGACGGTGGATGTTGCATAGGCCAGTGTATTACTACGCCAAATACTTAGTGGGTTAATATGCGGGAAGTCGCTTGATGCAAATGATTTATCGTCGTTTACATTTAAGTAGGTAACCATTTTATTCTAGAGACGTAGTTAACTACTTATGTATTTATGCGAATTGGTTTAATTTACAGAGTATTTTGGAGTTCTTCACGAAAGGACCTTATTTACTAACCATTTGTGAAGGCAGCCACCCTAGCGAGTTGAAGGGCGCCAGGGGCACGATGCCGTTGATGGGTTCATTGGTCGTCGTAATGGCCCAGAATTTCACGCCTGCCTTCTCGTATTCTTCTAAGAAACTGAAAGTTTACAGTAAATTAAAGACTATTAGGTTTGGTACGAAATTCATACCACAATAAGTAGCAAATCAACAACGATTTTGCGGCAAAAATGTAGTCTGATGTGCTGTAAACAGTAGGTACTCTGAGCACGAATAACTCGTAATTTTATTTCAAAAACAACTCGCTACGGTTGTATTTGAACGACGATTATCGTTTACCATACCACGAGAGCGATATTCATTCGTGCTCAGGGTACCGTACCTAACCTAGTAATACGATTTATCAGGGCCAGTTAAATCAGCAATTGTCACGTTTTTGAAGTATTATTTCAATTAGGTAATAGTTACATTTTTTTACCAGATTTATTTTAAAACAGCACTCACCGTATGTGGTAGTCGGCAAAGGCCTGGTAGTACTGCGTCCTTAGTTGCCCGAAGCCGGTGATCCGTTCGTTGGTCTTCATCCAGACTGGTGGTGACCAAGTACTGGCAGTGTTCTTCACTTCAGTCGTAGCAGCGCGTATACATCTCAGCAACATAGGCAACTGGAATTAAAATAAGTTATGTTTATGGACGACCTCATAAAGGTAGCAGGAAGGCGCTGGATGCAGACCGCCACCAATCGGCCACTATGGAAAGTATTGGGGAAGGCCTAATGTGAGGCCTACAAAGGTAGTAGAAATCGTAAAATTTTATGGCTTCTATCAAATTGATTCCGAATATCGCTGAGCAGATAATCTGGGAAATTGTACTCAAAACTTCTATCTTACCTTGTAAAAGTAGTCTTCGCTGGTGAGCGAGAAGTTGGTGAGCCCTGCATCATGCCACGGGTAGTCGTTCAAGGTGTAAGGGTGCGTGGAAAAGTCGGCGCCTCCGATGTGGGTGCGAATCAAGTTGTACTCGATGCCTTCAGGTCCGAAATACGTGCTGAAAATACGAGTAAGTAGTAAATGTCAATAAAAATCACTAAAATATTTGATAATGTTTTTTAGGCTTGGACAAAAAGCAAGCGTAGATAAGTAGTACAATTAACAATACTGTAACAATTTCAGCTGATTTGTAATATCAGCTTACTATTTTTCTTTACTGGTGCGCTGTTCTGCCTTCACAAATTTTGAAATGGATCTGATGGCTTGGATGGCTTTGATCGAAATTCCTGTGTTAGGTACTTAGTAGGTACGCAGGTTTATGCATGTAAGTAATTAGGCATATACTCACTTAACCATTTGAGTCTGTGCTGCATCAGAGAGTTTTCGCCAGTTGATGGCTGCAGCATCGGTAACAGACCCCCCGAAACCCTCGATTTTTTGGAATTGAGTGTTTGTGAACGCGCGCAGGTTCACAGTGTTGAATAAAGTCGAGTTTTGTTGTGCATCTGAATAAAATAGTAATAACATAATATTATAGACAGGGCACATAGTACGCAGAACTGATGACCGATAGGGCAGCAAGGTTTTGGAGTGGAAGCCACGTACTCGAAAACGCAGCGTAGGACGTCCACCCACAAGATGGACCGACGACCTCATGAAGGCGCTGGATGGCCGCCACCAATCGGCCATTGTGGAAATCATTGGGGGAGGCCTATGTTCAGCAGTGGACGTCCTATGGCTGAAATGATGACGATGACATTAACTTATCCAGATGATGTGATAAGGCATTGATATTTTCATGGGTTGTACCAACCTTCGCTATCATCCTCGTCGTCCATAAAGTAGCCGCGATTTTCATCTTCCACTTCTTCCTCTTCCTCTGGAGCTGGTTCTGTAGTTGGTTCTGGAGTTGTAGGTGTTGGCATGTCTTCTAATTCACCAAAGAATTTCTCAAAGCGCTGACCGGCCTGAAAATGTCAATATTAATCATTTACCTGCTTCGCTAGCATTTGAAACTTATAGATTTTTCTCTCAAAGTGATTCAGGGTTGATAAGGTGTGTTAAATAAATGTATCTTTTATTATTTTCACTTATTCTTCTTTTTTTTTCATCTCCTTTTCAACCAAAAGAAATCCATTTTTACAAAAGATTTCCACAACGATCGTTACTGTGCGGTCCAGGCGCTTCCCGCCACTCAACACGACGGTCCACGGAGTCGGATGCCTAAATGCTTAACCATACTTTAGTGGCAGATTTACCAGCAGGCTGAGTAGGCTGAAGCTTAGGGCGGCACATTTAGTTCATAAAGTTTTTATTTCGTTTGACAAAATTAATAACATAGTCCTATACATATTACAGCCTACAAGCGGCAAATCAGTAAATCCGCCACTGCTGATATTTCCAAATTAGTTGGATATTGTACTCGTATAAGGACTAAGTGGCAGTGGGCGGGGCACATAGCTCGTAGAGACGATGGCCGTTGGGGCAGAAAAGTTCTTGAGTGGCGACCACGGGCTGGAAGACGTAGCGTGGGCAGGCCTCCTACTAGGTGGACCGACGATCTGGTAAAGGTCGCGGGAAGAGCCTGGATGCGGGCAGCGCAGGACCGTGCATTGTGGAAAACCCTGGAGGAGGCCTTTGTCCAGCAGTGGACGTCATTTGGCTGAAACGAACGAACGAACGATAAGGACTACTATACCTGGCTACTAGTGTACATAACATAGCCTCCTGGAGTTGGTTCTTCGCGTGTGATGGTGTCACAATAGTTGGCATCGCAGACGCAAAGTATTGACCGTCCTTCTATGCCGGTTTCTCTGACTCGACATGGTTTGTCCTCTGCAAATAATAATAGAATTTTAAGTACCTAACGTAAGGTGGTTATTAAGAAGGGAGGAGTACCTATTAAACACGAAAGAATGGTTGTGATCTTAGGTCCTGTTAAAAAAACGGTTGTTATAGATACAGAATAACCGATTTGTGTGTAAGAAAAGGTTTTTAGTTTTGACTGATATCTACTTACCAGATTTGATCGTAGTCCATGACACCAGCAAAACTATCACGAATAATCCAAGCCGGGTCTCCATCTGAAAATTGTAACAGGCGTATAGATAAATCTAAGAAAAACCTGAATACTTATGTAAACTTTGCCTCCAAAGTAAACAGTTACGAAGTTACCAGTTATTTTTTTCAACTATAACAGAATACGCGAATGCATTATTATCACATGATGCGTTGTCTTCAATGCAGTCGACGCATCGTGTGGGTGCGCCCTTTCGCATATAAAGTTAGATTAGAAATCCTCCGACTCTCACGCAATCACAGTGAAAATTGTTTCTAAGTAAGATTACAATCGTTAAATTTTATATCTCCCAAGAGATGCGTGTGCCTTTAGGTTTCCAATACCTTGTTTGCTAAATTAGAACCTAAGCCAGGGAAAATTAGAAACCTTGTACCTTTTTAATGAGCTTGTATAAATTAAAAACTTAACTACCTACTAATGACCCGTTCAAAGCTTTAATTAATTGGATAAAAGTATAAAAAATACACTATTTGCGACTTACCTTGCGTAAAGATGGTATTCAACAAAATGTTATTAATTTGGTGGAAAATGTAAACTTATCAATCTGATTACTTTATCTGTGAAGATAATTAGGGGCTAATTAATTGTAATAAGCATGGGTTATCTTTTATATCATTATATTGGTGGTCACCACTCTTATTTTTTTGGAATTCCATTCTGTTACCGTCATTGCATCTTGTTGGGTACCTAACCATCTAAAATAGCAGAAGTTCAGATGACCCAACTATGTATTTAATATTTTGGATGTAGAGTCAAATCGTTTATCCGTCAGTGAATTTTCTCTGTTAACAAACTCCACCTTTATTGGTTTTGGAGAATATTTAAAAAATACTTATTGCACCATCAAAGGGCGAATCTTAGAGCCCAAAATGCAGAATTACTTAATGGGTTTAAGTAATTATAAAATATGTAGTTACTTACCTATGTATTATCTTCAGACATAGGTACATTGCGAAATCTTCCATGGTCTAGGCTCGCACTGTATCTACATTATAATTTATTGTCAATAATTATTGATTGCTTGCTTTGTCTGGCACATACCCATTTTATTTAGGGTCGGCCCTCCGCGTCATGCGTCTCCAGGCGGCTCGGTCCTGGGTTGTCATACTGTTAACTTGATTATAATTTATTGATTAGGTACAGACACAGAATAAGTAATAGTACAGGTACAGAAGGATTACTCCGCAAGACGATTTAAATAAATGCGAGTCTTGCTACGACGCGATACAGTGGAATTCAGCTCGCACAGCACTACGTACCTACAATTTTATTCACCTACAAGTTTTGTCTCTTTCTATCGCATGCCTCTGAACTCTTCTTACGCTGTTAGGGTTGCTGTCTAGTAGTGTCTAGTAAAAAAATAATTATATATACTTATTTGTAATGAGGTACGTATGTAGGTAAGTACGCATTCATTATGGAAAACCTTGGGAGAGGCCTTTGTCCAGCAGTGGACGTCATTAATTGGCTGAAACGAACGAACGCATTCTGAGCAGTAGTCATGGTAGGTTAGGTTCCTATACTATCCTAAGAATTATTGATTACCTACCTGGCCAACATACCTTTCAGCATCTTTGGGAAGCGAAAAAAGAGATAAATCCGGTAGATTTCTTTTCGAATTTAAACACCCGAACGCCGCACAATAATATTTCTTTCTCTTTATGTCCATTTTTAAAAATACTTCGATCATAGAATTAGGTACTACAACGCACGCCAGCGTCCTGACGGGCGCGCGCGTGACACTCGACTGATATAATACCCGCCGGCGGGGCGCTTCGCTGTAGGTAATTATCGGATGTACCGCGCGGAGTGAGCCAGGCCTGGTACAGATAAATAATTCACGTTTGATACGATAATTTTTTTGTTAAATACAGTAACTAAATATTGGTCATAGTTAATACTTGCGAATTATGAGATAACCCGATACTAAGATAACGATTTGTAGGTACACCTATCTCCTACTTACCATGTGCGTGTGTACCAACATTGTGGAAATATTTATAAAACTAGCTTTTGCCCGCGGCTTCACCCGCGTGAAATTAAGTTTGTCACAGATCGTCATAAATTATAGCCTATATGTAATTCTGGGTTATAAACAATTATAGTGTGAAGTTTCATCAAAATCCGTTCTGTACTTTTTACGTGAAAGAGTAACAAACATCCAGACATCCCGACATCCAGACATCCAAACTTTCGCATTTATAATATTAGTAGGATTGATGTAGCTAGGTATGTGTGCATTTGTCGTATATTTGATTTATAATTCAAAATATACTTTTACAAAACTTGTAACTTGTAGGTACATCTTTGACACTGTGGCACCATCTTTAATGGCTAATGCATTTGGGAACTCTCCTCCAGTTAACTGTTAGGTTAGGATTTGAAGATTTTATAATAGGTATAGGTAAGTATAGGTAGAACAAAATCAATTCACCTTTTCATCACCTACTTTTTTAGGGTTCCGTCTAAGTAAATAAATAATAAACACATAAATTTAAGAAGACAATATAATTAAATTTTCATACAAATTTTAACGTAATATTATCTTTAAAATACTGTACAATGTCGGCTGGTTTTGCAGCAAATCATTTGCTGTAGGTAGTAACAAAAGTAATACACTCGTCGTATCTGAAGAAAATAGGCAAATGATTGTCTCCAAATCCGCCGACTAAATCTTTAATATTTTCATTTTGATATGGCAGATTGTCGATATGAAAAACTTTATAGAAGCAAAAATCGCTTAAAGTATCTACTAACAACTGAAAAATGCACTAAAGTATAATTTATTTACATGACACGACCTTTATATTATTGCATAACGCCGTAGGCTTTTCAAACAATTCCGTTTATACTATTCTAGCAAAAGGATTTATTATTATCGAGTTAATCTCCCTTGAGTACATAATTATAATAAAAGTAAAAATCACAACTAAGTAAGCAGATCTTTTTGCTTGTTTTTTTCACGAATTTCCGTACACAATGATAAAAGTTGTGTCGATTTAATATCCTTCAGAAAACAAATTAGAAAAATGTAACAGAACATTTGACCATCTTTATCTAAATGTGTAGATAACATTTTATTTTGGAAAATATTAAGCATTAATAGCAGAAGGAAGAAAAATATAGCACTAAACTCTACTTTTATTATTGGTCCATGAATGAAGTACAAGAACAGTCAAACTATCTGTTACAAAGAAATTAAGTTCAATCGCTTGCTTAAGTACTAGGTACGTGACAACATTACCTACAATTTCTGAACGACCATCGCCATAAAACAAAAAAACTTAAAGCTATTCACTTTACAATTTACCTAATATAACTCTATCAAATAAATACAAAAATCTCTTATTATTATCTAAGATAATATTTTCCTACCTCATGTCTTGAAACTAAATACTATGTAATGCACATAAACTTAACTGATTAAAAATAATAATATGTGCGCGTGACCGCGCCGACGGGAGGACCCTTATAATATTTGACTAAAAGAGAGATCAAATCATTGCCACATAAACTTATTGTATCGACCGGCTGGCTAGCGAGCAATACCCCTTTGTACTTTGAAACTTGAAAGAGCCGCGGTGATATAGTAGGTACAAAGTCTATCCATTTTGAAAAGGCTTCAAATGTCTAAGAAATTCGAATTATTAATATTCAGTAATTTTTTCATATTTTAAATAGTGATTTATAGGCAACTCAAATACGATGTCTGTATTATCATTATAGTTAGATAAATCATTTTTAGCCGTTCCAAAATAAATAGACATAAGGTTGAGTTTAAATATCCCGGAGTTTACAAGTCCCGGTTTAGATGAAAATTATTACACGCCGAGTTTTTTAACAAGGTGACGTCGGGTATATTATTATAAGAGCCAGGTAATCTTATACCGGCCATGAGAATAATTTAATCACAACACTTGTATCATAACAGAATCTTAATTAATTTAAAATCGATCAAAAGAGATCGTCAACGTAGATTAAATACTTACAACCGATATCACCTTGTTTTTTGAACACCTAAGAAAATAGCTGCCTAGAAGAATAGTGTCATAGGTGTTACAAATCAATGGGGACAAGAAAAAGAACGGTACAATAACTCTTACATTTTAACATGTGACCGAACGTCTATTCTCTCGTATGATACAATTTAGTACAGACCCTAACTGGCAGACCATGTGAACACATGAACACTTTAACGTAGGTACATACGAATATTATATACATGTAGGTACAATTTGAATAGTTATTGTGGCAAAGACTGTTATCAGTACGACTATCTGGCAAATCATACTAAGAACAGAAGTGTCTTACGACCTAACAAGACGTTAAAATAAGTAGGTAGTTAACGTAAGAAGCATATGAGTGCGTTTAGATAACAAAAGTAAAACGTTAGACTGAAGTATTTACACTTTGATTTGACGAGAAACTGAAATAATGATCAACCCACCACGAGTTGGGCGAAATGTGGCGGTTTTAGACATACCTTAATACTCTACATTTAAACCTACGCATGATTCAAGGACCCTACACTAAAATTTTAACCTTTTCACTGCTATTTATTTTATCTCTTATACTTTACTATCTTCTCTTAGCTCAAACCAGTGAAAAGATTAAACTGCTCAAGTAATTTATGTTAATGTAACATAATTATAGAGGCACTGTGTGTATTCAATTCTATATCATCTTATTTGACATTATTTTACACAACTATACCGAACGTTATTTAGCATTAAGAATTATGTAAAATATTATTGTTACTCTTATTTCTTTTACCGAAATAACAATCTCGTCTGGACCACGTGAGTGGTTATTTAAATTTTATATACAGTGAACAGTAATAATGAAGATAATACAGAAAACAGTTTTAAATTATAATAGAGATATTAAAAATTGAGCTATACAATAAACATTCAGTTATAAAAATACTTGTAGCGTAATTTTCAGATCACAATTTGCTATGTTATGTTCACATTAAAATATTTTTTGATTTAATGAAGAAAGTGGTAGATAGAGTTCTTTGATTTATACCAGATTAAGTCGAGTATTATAATATGGGAATATGAAAACCAGAAAAATATGAAGTAGGAAGCACAAGACAAAACATAGTGTAGGTAGAATATAGAAATTTTCTCTTTAAGGCTTTATGAGCAGATGGAAGGAGTTTTTAGCATTGCGACTCTACATACTGCTGTTCTACGAGTACGTACTATATTATTGCACACTCATGGTCTGAATTTATCAATGTAATATCGAGGATGGTGCAGTAATGTTAATGTCGCCTGATAAATTAACATGAAAGAGAGAAAAAAAGAAAGAAAATATCGCGTCAAAGAAACAGTAACAGTAACGGCTGGGGCAATAGCTAAAATGTAATGAGCACAAAAAGATGAAAAGGAAGGTTATAATATATGAAACTAATGTGCTACATGTTTAAACTTAAGATCGAAATTGCCACAAGAAAGGCAGAATCAAGAAATGGAACGATTAAGAAGGAAAGAAGAGAGAAAGAAAAAGAGAATGGCAAGAATTTGAAACGCCTTATGGCTAAAAATAATGACCGGTTGTTATTTTTAGATCTAATACAGCCAACGAACAAACATAAGTAACTGTCACCGATGAAACGACTTGACAATAACTACATAAAACCACATCACTCGTATCTACCGATATTTTTGGATTGTTATGAACTCTTGAAATACCATCTTTACTGGTGACGGAATAGCACTGAATTTAGATAACACATTCATGTAAAAGCATTTTTTCTTCGATGAGCATTGTATTTATGTACTACGTACAGAACAGACATTCCAAATCGAGTGTTTGCCTGGAATTACGCGTATTGCAACTGTTTGAGTGAGACAACATGACATAGAAAGTGCATTTTTTTTAAATTGTTTTTATTTCCCAATCAACATTGAAGTCTTATACAGCTAGGCGTTTGACTCAGCTAGGTCTAACAATAAACAGACATACATTGAGTATTTTTAAAGTACACTTTTTCATCTTATTTTTGGGCTAATAGTTACCATAAATGGCGAAGATAAGCCATATTGATACAAATAAAATTGTCATCTTTGTCACCTGTTTCGTCACAAGTCAGCTTCTATTATGTCCCATTGAAATGTCAGTTAGTTCATTAAAGCTCTAAGGTCACCAAATGTCACAAGATTTATGAGCTTAACTTTGGACACCTAAGGCCGCTTGTTCACGCTAAGAAAAGTCGCCAGGCCTACGCAGGAATTCGTGTCGTTTCTACACACGAACCGTGTATATTACTCCGGCACTGACCAAGATGTAATTCTTGTCTTCGCTAGATACGACACGCGGTGTAGGTACGCGCACTGTGTGACTTTTCGTAGCTAGGTCCGACGAAATTCTTGTCTTGTAGGCAGATACGGTGAAATTACTTGGCATGTACAAGAAGCCTAATGGATTTGCAAATGCACGCTCTATGTCGTGTCGCCTTCAGCTATCCACGTGACCGACTCAGGGACACCGTTCGGCATGACTGCTCTAGTACACTTAACTCATATGCGCACGCGTTCGGACGCTTCAGTCTTTGACGAGCCGGTAGATATGGTGCTGTGCGCCATGCTCACTGTTTGACACTTCGAACACAAATGCCGCGCACAGTAATGTCTCTTGTGTGTCTCTATTTGATACCACCTGCGGGAGAGAAAACGATTTTGTTAATAACGATGAACTGGAACTGAAAATAATCTGTCTATAAAATAAAGTTGCTCCATCTTTCTGTACGCTTAGATCTTTTAAACCACGCAACGGATTCTATCTAACGCAGATAGACAGAAGGCGAAGTTACAGTATCGCGTTTTGAGAAGTTTGACTTTTTGACTGGTAGTGTCAACTGCTTTATGGCGGAAAAATAATGACATTCGATGTAGAGCCTCTATGATTCATTTTACACGACGTCATGTAGTCCCTCCCATACATTGGTAAAACTTGTAGTCACTGAATATTTTTTTCTGTAATGACTAGGATAACAGATAGGACAAGGGATTGAAGAACCCGCGATCTATAGCGCAATCCTGAACCAGTACTTCCAGTCGACAATCGAAAAACGTAACCGAAACAAAATGAAGCACCATCGGTACCAACCTGTAGTATAGTGAAGTTTTCGAGCACACTGTTCATCATGTACTTTTCGGGCAGGTGCTTGAGCTTGTGTATGAAGTTGACCATGTACTCGCACATCGGCGACCGGTGGATGCGGTACACGAATCGCCCGCTCTCGAACCGAGCGTATTCCGTTTCCACCTTCTCTACAACTTGTTTCCCGAACGAACACACTTTGGTGCTGCACGTTATCGTCATGTTCTCGTTGCTTTCGTATCTGGAAAGGTTGGAGTAATAAATTAGCTTTATTCACAGATCACAGAAACTAAAGGCAGTTGTGACAAGGAGGCGGGACCGGCTGGTGTCGCAGCAATATGCCCAAAAACAGAACACATTGCTCGTGAAAGCAATGATGACAGCAGCGACGTTATAATGTAAACAGCTTACATTGCTTGCGTAGTACTAAAGATTATTCGAACGTTGAGTACTGATACCGCAGTGGATAATGAGCACATATTTTGATTAAGTACTTTGTGTGTGTGAATTTCTAATGCGACACGAGTTTCGAACTCAGCGCATTAGTTGGTATATCTCTATGGATAAAACTTATGTATTTAGTAATATGAACTCGCATTTTGTAATTGACTTTCTATCGGCAAACAACTATTAGTTACTCGTTTTTTTGGATCTTAGGAGTAAGAAAAATAAACGTTAACAGCCGTTACAAGTGGCAGTCCCTGTTCCATTGAAGTCTTTACGATTAAACAATAGTAAATCAAACGAACTGATCGAGTTTATAGCGCCATTAAATGACCAATTAGCACTAAATGAAGATAGCCAATGTCTTGTAATTCGATCATTAATGCACGCTATGTTTTATTACCTACTTTTAATGAGTAGTACGCTGCTGTTCCAGTTAATGGTTAAGAGTTAGAATAATTAAATAACTCTTTTACCATTTGACGACTTAAGGTTTAGGGTTTTCTGGGGGATGAGATCCAAACCCAACAGTGGGATGATCGGGCCCCACAGTTGGGGTTAGGCATGTACCATGGAGTGGGACGTTAGTTTTTTTTGCTTTTGTTTAAGTAGCAATAAAACAATCAGAGGTAAATGGGACATTTGGCCTACACTCCCCACGCAAGCCAAACGGGTTGGGGATTTGGCCTGATGTCCGTATACTTTTGCCTCTGTTAATATACATAAATAAACGCTCTCGGTCGGGCCCTGATAGTTTTTTTTTTGTCTTCGGCACTTTTACGATTTTGGTTAAAGTACCTAATAATGTGCTCACAATTAGACATGATACTGATTATGTCAATAAATAAAGTGACTTACACACTAGTAACCCCATAAAAGGCACCGGGGTCGTCCAGATTGCTTGTGTTGAGGTCCGCCCAGAACTTGACGAGGAAGAACGCGTTCCTTGGACCCTTCTCGTAAAGTTCTTTGAGGCCTCCTTTCTTCTCCGGGAACTTATCGTTTATTTGTTGGACGTCTACGGACTGTGGATAAAATACGTTTCATTATTTAGTTTGTAAATTAGAAGCCTCTATAGGTAAATGTATGGATGTTCTTGAACGCTTGCTCCCATAGCGTATTTATTCCTAGATGTGCATCACTTCGATTTAGCAAGTAAAACCTTTTCCATAATAATTTTGGATTAAAATATTCTGTAAACCATCTTTTACAGAAGGACATACTTGATTCACGTAATATTGGTCGCTATTAGATATTATATAATAGTATTCATAAAGTTTATAATTAAAGTACTCACCTCTAGTAAAGGATCCGCGTATGTGACTGTACCACCTATATGAACGAACAAATGCTGCGCCGGCGCTGCGCTCGGGGGATACTGAAAAGAAATAGTTCTAAATAGTATAAGCAAGTATAACTTCAATAAGCACAAACTTTCAGATTGATTTTGATTGATAAATAAGGCAATATTTGCAATAGCTGTTGCAAAGAGCCATAGGGTATGAGTGTATATTACAGTACTTTGCAATTTGCATTCCATTCTCCTATTATATGGCATAATTAGATTTTGATGAATTAGTATTTGAAGTAGATTTTTCACTGAAACGTTAGTCAAATATTAACTTCATAGACAATCGCTTCTTCAATATAACCAACGGCTGTCATAAAAGATTCTGAACATGCACGTTTCCGACTCGAAATAGCAGAGGTCGTCTCGGATCTACCATTGGGGCAGATCTGTAAAGTGTATCAGGGCATCCAAAGTTCAAGGCCCCGGCAGTCGTAATGCAGCATTCGCTACGGCTCTTATTTCATACTTCGCGATCATTCTTGGCGGGTCATGGCCACGATGGGACGGTGCTTGACAATGTTAGAGCGCTACAGGGGGTCTGACTCTGTGCAGCGAACGATTTTGATAAATGGCCTCTGTCTGTTTCTAGGCTAGTTTTTTGGAGCTGCTGTCAAAATCTATACAAATTCAGAGCATAGAGATGATTGAGAGATTAGCTTTTAAGCCCTGCTCACAAGTAAAAGGGTAGATAAATCTGATATATCAGGCGATCTTTCTGTAGTTAATTTGACGAAAGCTGCGCAAATAAGTACATAGGTACATTTAAGAGATAGGAAAGTCGATGATGATGACTTAAGCGACCAACACATCTGACCCTAGAGACTAGTCTGTCTGCTTCTATCTATCCTAGTGCATCGACTCTTGAGCCGGTACGGGCGTTGAGTTGGTGCTCATGGCCCGTGTTTCTTCTCGGCTGGCTACTGCCAGTCCTGGCACCACTGTCCCGCCCTCGGCACGGTACTAGCCCACCGGGTGAGTCGACGTTGGTCGAGGCCCAGTGAACGACCAGCGAGCGGGCGGTTTCTGGATGCCAGGGAACTTTCAGGTAGTTATGGACCTGTCTGCTTCTGAAGCAGATGAAAGAACTCTACAGTTCTTTAGTCTTACCGTGTCAGGGTCCCTCGGGTGCTCCACAAACGCCGAGAACTCGACTAGCCTCAGTTTGTGGGTAGCAATAGCTCGGCCTTCCCAGGGAGGTGGCGGCGCCACGTCTGTCCCTCCAGGCACTCCCACTCCTCCCACTCCTGGGACTCCTTTGTAGCCTGCACCGGGGAACGGCTTGACACTGGAAGAAAGAGTTTGTTTTATCAGTTTTGTTACCTATTTAATAGCAGCATGAGATCAGCCTATCTAGGCTCTCTTTCAAAAATACCTAGCACCATAAATCTTTGATATACAGGAGTTGTAGAATGAGAGTGGGATTAGTCCCGTTTCTGAAAAACTACCATCTGCATTTTTTCAGAATTTTTTCTTTAATGAAATAAGTTAGTACCTACTGTACCTAAGTACGAGGATGTTGTGTTGTAAAAGGAAATAAATCCTTCTCACATAGTGAAAGTATTGAAGTTACTATTTTTCACGGCTAAATAAGACTAGCTAGTTAAAAACATAAATACTTACTCTTGTGATGTCCCAGCTTGTAAGCCCGGTTGCCAGAATTGCTGAAAAGAAACAAGAAAATAAGTTGACAAGTTGTCATATTACACACGGACAGACAAACTAAAGCTTATTACATTGTTATTTGCTCGTCGGTTAATTTGGCACACTTCAAGCGTGTGAAGTTGTTATTTTTTAACGTGTAATCAATTACAATCTACGTATTTTAGTAAGTGATCCCTAATTTCTAATGAAGAGTACAACAAAAACATTTAGCTCGCGACAACTTGTGTCGGTTTTGTTTTAATGTTTTTTTAAAGTTTGTGAGTGAAGCAGCACTTCTGTTATGTGAACACTGCGCCATGCCGAGTTTAGAAGCGACAAACGTACACGACATGCTTATTCTAAGGCCATTTATAGGTGCTTAGCTGGGATTCTCCATTACATTGTCCACAATTTATCTACAATTTTATTACCAACAGTCTACGAAAAGAAAACTATTGGCATCATTAGCGGTTCTACTTCAATGGCTAATGGAAATTAAAGTCCCATAGTGTCTAGGGAATTTATGTTCCATTTCATAAAAGTTTTGTGGATTTTTGTTACTTATTCCTAGATGTTAACATGACCAATAGAGTCAGATACTTAATATCTGAAAATTGTCGCATTTTCAGGTACGTTCTCTATTATATTCATCTCTATTTCTCACACGGAGACGTTAGCATTATGCGTAACATACACGAAAAGAGCCTATAGTGTTGGGAAATAAATGTAAACAATACTAGAGACAAAATTTTTTGTAGCCGGTGGCTGAGACTGAGAACTACAGATTGCCGGTGGCTGCTGAGAGCTACAGTTATTGGTCTTTAGGATTAAGGATAGCTGTAATATCTTTAAGATCTATCGTAGTATGACTCCAACTAAGCACCCATAATAAGGCCCTAGTGTTAGCAAGTGCGGTACCGTGTGGTGGTAGGCCGGGTGCGGCAGGCCCGCCACTATCTGCGCGCTCGACAGCGTGCTCATCGACTGCATGGCTTTCTCTTTCATCATACCCCCGTCCTGGATGTTCAGTTGTTTTTAGATTTCTTTTGTTTACATTCAAATTAACGGTATCTAGGTATTTGTTCGCCCACGGTTCATAGGCTCATCATCTTAGATGTTCAGTTGTTTTGAGACTTGAGAATTACACCCGTATTCACAAACGATGCTTGCAATTGAACGCACAGCGTTGAATATAGCTCTGGTGATTGGTTTGTATGTCACCCTGTGCGTCCACGCGCACTGTGAGATCTCATAGTAATGTTTGTGAATACGGGCGAGAGTCTTTACAGAGATATCTACTATCACGGTTTAAACGCAGCTCAATGAGTTTATCGATAAAATTTTGCCATCAATTACGCGAATTGAGTCACAACAAAAATGGCGTGATAGATAGTAGTTAAATATTTTACATAAACATCTGCACAATATCAAATCTACCGTAGAAGATATTGATAGCTAGCGTATTCGGTTCGTCTAAGCGACGCGTCGCAAATTATATGAATTGCCATTTCCTTTTTACATGTTTGTAATGAGAATACTTTATTGAGTCCTGTTGCTGTACCTAAATAAATATATAAACAAGATAACTAATAGAAGGTATTGCTAAAGCATAATGAACTTTTTAGTGAAATACAATTTTTTTCATCATTCTGTTCCTTCGTAAAAATAGCCAAAGTATATTGAGAAATAAGTTCTTAATTACTGCTCATTTCAGCGACCGTCGTATATTGAAAACGAACGGAACCAAATTAATAAACTTATTGTGGGATATAAGCTTTTATACATTAATCTTAGCCATCCCCGGATCACGGGAAGGGTCGGGCAACGTCGACTCAAGTATGTCTACCTGGCTTATTAATTTACACACTAATCTACTTCAATGCCAGTAACATTTATTCAAGCTCTACTTATTGGCCATGTTTAATAAATACGTCATTTAGTGCTACAGTATCTAATAAAACATTTCGTGATCGAGTTTAAAACATCTGAAACGTTACAAGGTCTGTGACTGTGCTGTCAGAGAAAATTTTATTGACACATACAAACTGACTATGTATTGGTTAAATCATGTCTGCAATTTATTACACTCCAATTAAATGATACTTCAAATTAAACAGATTATTTTCCATTCTGTCACTGCTTTTAATGTAAAATATTATGATGACTTCGAATTTAATAATGTCTCTAATCCGTATGAATGTGACTCAAATTAATTTATTATCTATTGTGTCTTCTTTGCGGACAGTTATTCATTTAAAAGAAATTTTATTTGCCAAACGAATCGCAGAAAATTGAATCGACTATTATACTCGTAAAATCGCAAATTTTAATATGATCATAGCATATAATACAATTTTCACAGTCTAGCACAGATCTAGCAGCTAACGTATTAATATTTCTAACGCCCGTAGAGACAGGTAATTTTGCAAATAAAGCTGAATTATGAACATTGAAATCTAACTTTCTATTCTGTAATACATAGTAGGTACACAAATCTTCGATTTAATCACTGTTTCAGCCAATTTTAATTTTTAATTTACAAAATTACCGGGTGTCTAACGGCGCAGTGTATATGCAGATGATATTTCAGCTGTAAACTTACCACTTTGAGTTTGGCCTGTATTTCCCTTAGTTTTCTCCTAGCTAGCACCTGTATGTGCGAGGAGACTTGTTTCCTCGTGCGGGTCTTGCCTGTCCTTAGTTTTATATACCTCGCTATAAGCTCGTTCCTTCCTGGAAAATAATAATAACACGTTAATTTAATTAACATGCCGTTAATTCCGAACTATTTCAGGGGGGAGGTATAAAATATTGGAACGTGAGTTAATTTCAGTACATAGGTATTTTAAAACTCTGAGAGTTGTAACTGATTTGAACTTCAAGTCAGAGGTCCTCTTCTGTTATTTTATGGGTTATAATAACTGAGATCAGAATCTAGTGATAGTTATAACCCGCCATATTTTGACAAATATGGCTCAATTAATCAAGTCAGATACAAACTATACAGACGAATATTAAAAATGAACTGTTTTCATTAAACAATTTTGCTGACAATTTAAATACCAGCAGAGCAATAAATAATATGAAAAGGATCGGAATGCCAGTCAATAAACAAAACGGAAATTTTATTAATAAAGTTGACGGCCGCCTAGCCTGGTAGTTTGTGTTACTGGGCTAAAAAACCAGAGTGGTTACGCATTCGAATTCCGTTTAGACCATATTTTACCACGCGGGCCCAGTGAAGATTGGTCACCACAGTAAAAAATTGTTTTAGTCAACATACACTCCAGTAGGAGTAATAAAGTATTTATTGGAAGTAGTTCTTACTAAATTAATAACAAAGTTTGTAAGAACATGATTAAATGAAAAATTTACAACATGTAGAAAAAATAAAGTTAGAAAATACAGTTATTAGCACGTCACATATCAAAAATGTTGCCCCAGTTCATCCCTTGCACGAGTGTAAAAAGGGGTGAGAATCATGTGCCGATTGACATAACCGAGGAATAGTTGGGATGCCGAATCAGAGCGCACGTACAATGCGATTCGGCGCATCGCCCGCCGATCCGTTATGAAACAATTTTCAAAATATTTTGAATAGCTATTTTCAATGATTGAAACTGCAGCTCGTTCGGAATGCGGGGTGGATCGCCCAGTGCCAGCTGCCATTGTTAAACAATTTTCATTACCTAATAGATAGTCGGAAAATAAACATTGGAAACCGAAATTCGAGCGCTTTCAACCGTGGTTTTGTTTATTAAAAAGTTTTGGGAGATATTGTTTGGAGTAAAATTGAAACTGTTGTTGGGGTGAATTTTATGCTCGACACTGTAATACAAATGGGTGTCACTGTAAAAATTCAGTCTCAGATAGTACCTATAGAGATACAGTGGACAGATCCTAATATTGCAAGTTCATTTGGTAATGACGACAACGTTAAATCGAGATCAGATATCTTTAGATAAGGTATTATTGAAAGCCTTAGGGTAGCTTTCAAGGTACCAACATATAAATAGATAACATCTAGTCAAGATCATTTCATCATAGATCGCATCTACAGTGTAAGATTTATATTAAGAGCCAAATGATCCACTCCATTCAACATAAAAAATAAAGCCAATAACATTTCACAAGCCGTCAAATACACTGTAGAGACTAGAGAAAATGTATCATGTTGTACATGAAGCCTAAAAGAAACTAGAGCGCTGATTCGCTCCAATACTCGACTGTATTCATTTGCGGACAGCAAAGGAAGACCAGACCAAAGTAAATTGAAATCTCATTGAATTCGGGGAATGCGATGGCGACGAGAGCCGGCTGGTGCGAATTTAATTAACCCTTGCTTGCTTGTTGAGGCGGACGCGTATGGTCTAACTATCCGTACGCTACTGCTCGCTCGAATTTCGCTATGGTAAAGGACGGTTAAAGATTTGAAAATGTTCCGTCGATGGTCAATGCCTAAAAGTCTCTTTGTAGAGTCGGGCGGGAAAATTTTGAATTTGAAATTTTTCATAAAAAAATGAAAGATGTTTTGTCACTTTCCATGCAGTAATGTTGATTTTATTGTAATGAAAAGGGAAAATACTGTGAATTAAAGGTGGACACAGTATTCATGATTTCTCTTAACGACGAAAGGGATGCTTTTTATTAAAGAACTAGAATTTATTTGTATCCCTTTATCATTAAAGATTTTTATGTGATCTGTACTATTCTCGACCAAGTACCTAACTAATTAGAATAACAAAACATCTTTTAGGTTTCAAGTCTTCGTATTTTTCATTTGTTTTATCCCTACTTATTTCCGAAGATGAGAGCTCAAATTCAAAACCAAAAATTATAATTCTACCTTATTCTGCCATTAAACTCGAAATTAAAGAGTCGACTACGAGCTCGCAAAAGAAACTCTTGAAGACTGTTAAGGCAAACATTCTTGAAATCGCTTCGAAATTATGGCACCGGCGCACAGTGATCTGAAAATGAAGCTCCCATACCATAGAAACTTAATGTCAGAAATTAATAAATAAAAATATGTATTGTGTTTAGTATACCTCCCTTTGTTTTATTAATATAGTATAAAGGGTATGAGTAGCTCCATGTGTGAGAAAAAAAATATTTTTATTTTTTTTGTATGGAAAAAAACACTTAAAGTAGATTTTTTTAAAACTGAATAGAACTGAAGGGCTGGTACTCACATGAGCTATTGCACCATACATGGCGATCAAGATGACATACAATTCTTGTGCCGTTGGGTGCCGCTTTGCACGTAGCAAGCTTTGAAAATTTTGAATTTTCGGTAGGTGATCTTTCATGTCCTTGATGTTATTTTATGAAGTTATTAATCGCTTTCAATACGAGAATAGTATGTAAATTAATACTCATATAACTAGGAATGTATTAGGGATATTTTTAAATAATTTTTATTTTGTAAATATAAAAAATAAAAAGTTTAATCATTGAATGAAGTAACCAACCAGTTGGTAGACATTGTTATTAGTTACTAACCTGCTAAAGCCTGGTCCGTGAGCACGTAGAATTTTTTCCAATGACCCCTAGCTACCCATCCTTATCGCTCGCACGTAATTATATTGCTGTCGCGACTGTGCGACGGGCACCCGCAGTGAGTGTGCGAGCGCGATAGCAACATAATTACGCGCGAGCGATAAGGATGGGTAGCTTGGGGTCATTGGACAAAATTCTACGTGCTCACGGACCAGACTATACTAGTTACTAACCACTGACATTGTTATTAGTTACTAACCTGCTAATGACGTTTTAATGAAAATAATAGAAATCAATATTTATTAAATAAACAACTTAAAAAATCGAACTGCCTAATAGGCCAATAGAATTACATTTGAAATCGGAAATAATTCCTACATAAGATTTTATTATTTTAATGGCTTCATTTGTTACCCATTAAGACTATCCTAAATTTTCGACTTCGACGGAGTTGTGCTTAAGTGGTGGGGGCCCCCGAAAGGGGCGTTTTTTCGGTTTTACGGTTATATCGCGTAAAGGACTTACCCTATCAAAAACTGGTCTTCATGACGGTTGAAGGGCATTTAATAAGACTAAATTCATATGTTTTGGACAAACCGTTCTCGTGATTATCTTCGAAAAAGTACAAAATGTACGTATAATTAATGATCCTCTCCACGTCCAATGGCTCGATACCCGCAGGATTCCAAGTTTTGAAAAGGACCGCCTCAACCAGTGTAACCCTGTCAAGGCTTACGAGCTGGATGCGCCTATCCTTGTTCGTCCCAGCCATTCGATACGTTGCCTAATCGATGCCTGGTATGGTAACACAGAATCGTTCAGGAGAGTGCAAGAAAGAGGTGCAGTAACCGCAGTTAAGGAACGGCTGGGACAAACAAGGATAGGTGCATCCAGCTCTTAAGCCTTGACAGGGTTAAACTGGTTGAGTCGGCCCTTTACAAGGCTTGGGAGCCTGCGAGTGACGAGCCATTGGACGTAGAGAGGGTCAATAATTATACGTACAGTCGCGGAATGAAAAGGTTCGTCACCTTAGTGTCGGTTTTCGCTTGCACTAGGGACTGTAAGAGTCAAACCTGCCAACATAACCGTGCAAGAAACAGTGATGCTAACATTTAAATAAATAGGTATGACGTTTGCTAACGAATAAAGTTTTGCTTGTTTATTTTTCTATCCCATCAGTGCGATGTTACAAAATGTAGTTTTTTTATTTAATAGATAATGGCAGGTTGAACCAACAAGAAGGTTTTAGTTTATCAATCATAATAATCTTCTTGACAAGTTAAGTCGTCAAACAACTTTGATCTGAATAATTTTGAACTTTACTGTCGAACAGTTAAAGATTATTTTCTCTAACTCGAGATTATTCTGTAACATAGTTTTAAAAGGTAATATGTGCTCGTGATTCGTTGAAGGAATCAATTTGAAAACTGACGAACCTTTTCATTCCGTGACTGTACATTTTGTACTTTTTCGAAGGTAAGCACGAGAACGGTTTGTCCAATACATAATATTATGTATTATGAATTTGGTCTTATTCAATGCAGGATTAATAAATGCCCTTCAACCGTCATGAAGACCAGTTTTTGATAGGGTAAGTCCTTTACGCGATATAACCGTAAAACCGAAAAAACGACCCTTTCGGGGGCCCTACCACTTAAGCACAACTCCATCGAAGTCGAAAATTTAGGATAGTCATAATGAGTAACAAATGAAGCCATTAAAACAATAAAATCTTTTGTAGGAATTATTTCCGATTTCAAATGTAATTCTATGGGCCTATTAGGCAGTTCGATTTTTTAAGTTGTTTATTTAATCAATATTGATTTCTATTATTTTCATTAAAACGTCATTAGCCGGTTAGTAACTAATAACAATGTCAGTTACCAACTGGTTGGTTACTTCATTAAATGATTAAACTTTTTATCTTTTTATATTTTCAAAATAAAAATTATTTAAAAATATCCCTAGTATATTCCTAGTTATATGAGTATTAATTTACATATTATTCTAGTATTAAAAGCGGTTAATAACTTCATAAAATAACATCAAAGACTTGAAAGATCACCTACCGAAAATTCAAAATTTCCAAAGCTTGCTACATGCAAAGCGGCACCCAACGGCACAAGAATTGTATGTCATCTTGATCGCCATGTATGGTGCAATAGCTCATGTGAGTACCAGCCCTTCAGTTCTATTCAGTTTTAAAAAAATCCACTTTAAGTGTTTTTTTCCATACAAAAAAAATAAAAATATTTTTTTTCTCACACATGGAGCTACTCATACCCTTTATACTATATTAGTAAGACAAAGGGAGGTATACTAAACACAATACATATTTTTATTTATTAATTTCTGACATTAAGTTTCTATGGTATGGGAGCTTCATTTTCAGACCACTGTGCGGCGTAAACTTTTCACGGCGGGTGTTAAGCTAAAATTAGTAAGTGCGGCCACTCTAACAAATTACTGTTAGGCCGAATTAGTTAGAGGATAAACACACCGTATAAACGTGGCTTCCATGTGACATCGGACGCGAATTAAGAGTGCTTTCACCCGAATCGTCGTATGCATCTCTATTAATAGCGGTGCAGAGGGATCAACTCGGGACGTTTCTATTCCACACAGAGTAGAAAAACAAGAGATCATTATTTATTAGTTCGTTAGTTGGTTAATTTGGTCCACTGCCAGCGCTCTCGCGCGCTTCAGATGAAATTGTGCGTGTGCGCGCCGCGTATGAATATTAAACAATTTCTTCAGTTACGTTCAAAATACCATTTTCATTTATTTAATCACTTCGACATTGATATCTTGTTCGAACGTCTTTTTTTATTTACGTTGTAATGTGGGCGTAGATATTTTTATTATACTTTTCAGCTATAAATAAAACGGATTTATTACTACTTAGGTAATTTATTCATCAACTAAGGTATTGGAGATCCATCAGAAATACATTAACGCCGTACCTACTTGCGGATGGTCTCATGATTGTTTTTCGGCTAGAATTTATGCGTTTACATTATGATCAAATAAACCATTTAGTAATGATATTTAAACTCAAAATAATGATTTCAAGTTCAGAAAACCATGAACCTAAGGCAATAAAAGATATGAAAGAGAAGATTAAAAATAGACGTTGCAAGAAGATTTCAAGTCAAGCATAAATTTCAGTTCAAAGAACCATGCCCAATAAAAGAAACATTAGAATTTGACTTGTATCTGGATTCGTGGAAGAAATTCACGCTGACCCAAACAGGAGCTATGCGATGCGAATCCTACGAAAGGGTTGCGACGGGTCTAAGGAGGATTTCTTGGGAGACAATCGGGAGTTATGCCCAGGGCGGGCGGGGCGCTAAACAACGGGTGGTGGCCCGCCCCTTCTTTATATTTTCTTACTGCGTTCGCCGCCTAGCGGCGCGGCCGGGCCCCTTACACGCTCGCTCGCTCACTAATTGCGCATTCTTCGCATAGTTTAGCCCTCCCGAGCCCCCCCACCCCCCCGGACCACGTGAAGCCGTGCGCCGACGAAACTTTCATACTCCCAGGATATTGAGCGGTTTTGAATGTCTTAACTCACGAACACGCCACAGGAGTAGCAGCAGCAAGTCTTTGTTCGCTGCAACGCACCAGTAACTTCCCACATTCAACTATTACGCGACTCCCAAAGTCCCAACTCCTAATCACAGGTTAAGATGCGATTGATTGGAATAGTTCCCGTCACAGTAATTATAACAATCGGGATCTCTATTAGAAGCACAACAAGGTAACATGATAAGGGAACTTCGGGTACTGGAGTTCTGTGAAGTGCTTGATCGGCTTTGGAACGTGTCGGACTTTTACGGATTGTTTTTGTTTGTACGTTGAAACTTTTTGTCTGTCTCTATCTTGTGTTCTATCTCAGTCTTACATACTGTTGCGTGCAAGTGATTTTTATTTTGATCTGTTACCATGATTGCAATAGTCTACAATAGCGAAATTAAGTGCAATCATTAACTTTTTTACATTCACAAAACAAAACTAAGCCATTGAGAGTAGAAGTGAGATATTTCAAGTAAGAAATTTTCCAGTGATTCTGTTCACGAAACATGAATAAATGCTCAACATAAGTAAACGTAAGAATACGACGTACATTTTCTTTTTATATTTTCGAGTCACATTTCAGTTATTTACTAAAACGACAAACGTGTGTGGAAGAGCCTACATTAAAAGCTTGAAGCCAAGTGGGATAAGAAAGTATTTCAACTTTCAAACTGTAATTCCTTTTGAAAGCGTTTATTTCCGCGAATCAAGCAAGTAACGACACTTACTCCTAGAGCACTTCGAAACTCAGAATAAAGAAAAATAGTAAAACTCCTTTCCAGTTTCTGGAATCTACACTTATTATGAAGCGTTTCCAGTTACGTCTTGTGGAAACGTGAATGAACACGAAAATACCACCATTCTTGAGTTCCATAATACACTGAAGAAAGCGGGACGACAAGGGTGTAAGCTAGATTTAGATGAATCTATTTATAGAAAGAAAACACGAAATTATTTTTTTAAACTGCCACTTAGTTCAGTTCAGTTGAACTTCATGCAGTCGATATTAATTCTCAAACTTTATTCATATCTTTTTATTTGATCATTTTGCCAAGACTTGTTTAATCTTTTGCGTCATCTTTTTAAGAAACAAATAACCTACAACCAAATACCAAATGCTAATACGGAGTTTAAACTTCAAAAATTTAAAACAACAGGTTTAAGGTCAACATTATAAGAATTACACAGCTCTATTATTTGTTCGCATTTCCGCCCTCGATTTACAATCTCTACACGCCTCTTTACTTGGGCTTACAACAAATACTTGTGTGTTTCTCAGTAATTAACAATAACATTAAAACACTCTATCAACTGTGGCTGTACAAGCCTACTGATCAAAGTCAGAAGTCAAGAAGTGACAACTCCGTAGTAAAATAAGACTGAAAATAAAAGACAGCTACGAAAGTCGACTCTACAGAGGGGTGAGTGGACATGAGAGGACAGAGGGTGTCTTCCAGTCGCTAGATTAAGCTCCGCGGGACACGTCCGCGAGTAATGTCGCCATATATTGTCCACGACGCGCGACGCAATTATAGTGTACCGTCTAAATATAGGGTCCTTTACATTTTATTGGGCAATGTAAGTGTCACGCAATAAAGGGAATAATGGAGCATCAGCACACCCTCCATAAGCAATTGACAGCTAAATGTGATTGATTTGGAGTTTAATTGTGCTTCAAAAAGGAAATAAGCTACGGAGACGTGCATTGAGTTTTACGTCATCAATCCTTCATACAAGTAAAAAAAAAACAAAAGACAATCGTTTTCAGTGGCTTGTGGTTTGCGAGGTGGATATATTAATTTCTGAAATGTCATACGAGATGCTTTCTTCTGCATTAACCCAGTAAAGGGCTGTGATAATTAAATCACGATGGCACAAAAATGCTCAGCATCCAAGTAACCCTCCAAAACGACCTGTACCTCTAATTTCGTCCAGAATCCGGTTAAGATTTAGCAATTAAAACATGGCATTTCTTTCCGTCTATTAAATCACTTAAGGTGGACACATCGCTTGTGGCGAATTTGTTTAGTAATTCCATTTGGCGGGACGGGCAGTCCTTTAATTAAAAGCGAGCTTAATGTGCCCCGAGTAATGGGTGTCCGGCTGTAACGCCTAGCCCTTAGTAGTAATTGTCTGACGTCAATTGTTTTCCACGATATTAAAATACACTACGTTACGGCACTGATCGTTGACTTCGCTAGTGTTTATTGTTTAGATCCTAATGGTATGTATAATGTTTTCATTTGCGCTTCAATGAAATTACTTGGTCAAGGGCAGATTTTTGATGCTGCAGTATTATACTAGCGGCTTGACATACCAAAGTAGGTACAGTCATACTTCTTTATTTTCTGAAAATCAGTTGAAAGCTTGCATTGTCCCCAAAGTTCGAGGGAGCAAAATATACATACAATTATGTCAGTCTGACTTTGGAATCGAATTCAAGACTTCGAGGTCGTCTGAGTTAAACTCTTCAGCTACTGGGTCTATGGAGGCGTTAAAACATAAGTTCAATTCATTCCTAAATTCGTGACACAAAACCAGTTTCTCGGAATATTACCGATTTTCGATAAAAAAATTCAGGCGAAATTCCTGGAAATGGATTTGCTACAATATTTTATCATCGTCCGATAATCTTTCAAAATTCAATTCCTCATTTTCACCGCCAATATCTTAGATAAACAAGTCATATATAACAGAAGCTGAGGATTTCCCCAGCTGTTAATTTACCGAGGGCAAAAGGTTTATTTTTGTAGCAATCGTCACGTCGCGTTAACGAGCTTCCTTAACACTGTAACGTGAAAAAATTCGCTTTCCACGCCAGTCTTAGAGGAGCTTTTGTTTATATCGAGTTCAACACTTCCCAAGATCATAAACGCCATAATTAAAATAACTTCGCCGCTTCCTGGCTCTTAGATGAGTTTTTAACTAATCAGCTACTTATAATTCGCTTTCTAAATTGTTAAAGTCAAAATCGGATGTTTAAAGCCATTAAAAGATCCTTTGTGTTATTTGCGTGCAACTCATTTCAGCAGAAATTCAATGACAAAATTAATCATCTCACAACAATCACACTAGACTTGATGGTGTAGTAGAACAGTAGATGCCGTCCCCGGTTAAATGAAGTTATTATATGATTAAATACCTACTGAATTAATATTTGCGAACGGGTGAAGCACACGTACTTTCCACGAAACCGGGACTCGGTCAGATCGAGATAATTATTGTCGGTTCACGTCTCCCCGGAATCCTATTGCGCAAACCGCTTTGTCGGCTTGGCATCAATACCTATGGCTTTGTCTCGTGCCTCGGCCATTGTTCATTGGCCTTGATACCGCTTCATAATACAACAAAATTGACATGTACGCAATGTTGGAGTAAGCGGTCCTCGATACGGGAGGTTACACGCGTGAGCGCGGCGAAAGTGATATGCTGAATCCATTACGGGTCAATTGTTTTAGCTCTTAGAGAAGTTTCATCCTTCATTTACTTCTGCTCAATTGGAGGGGCTCATGCTTCTTTAGTGGAGACTAAAATTTAGTGATAATGATGAAATAAAAGCTACCAAATGGGTAAAGTGTACATTGGAGAACAGTGAGCTGCCGTGAATTGGGGTTTCAATCAAATTTTGTCCAATAACAGATCGAGTTTGGCTGATAAGTACTAAAGGGCTTAAATAAAGTACCGCGCACGCCTGGACTCACTGTTCATAAAGAGCAGTGAGTTTTGCCATGGAATGGGATTAAACCAAACTTTGTCGAATAATGGGTTGATTTTGGTCGATGATTAAGTGCTAAAGGGTACTCTAGCATGTCCGGACTCACAGTATATCTGCATGAACAGAAACGACAAAAATTAACAATCATACAGTGCAGTGACGTGCCGTTTGCCATGGATTGGGATTAAACCAAACTTTGTCCAATAATGGGTTGACTTTGGTCGATGATTTAGTGCTAAAGGGTTCTCAACTCTAGTATGCCCGGACTCACCGTACATCTGCATGAACGGCAAAAATAAACAATCATACAGTGCAGTCATAAAGTTTGCCGTGGATTTGGATTAAATCAAACCTTGTCCAATAACGGATTGATATTAAAATTTGCTGATGATGAAGTGCCAAAGGGCTTATTCGGACAGCTTGTTCGGACTGACCGTACATAAAGAGCAGTGAGCTTTGACATGAAGTGGGTATTAAATAATGGTTTTGACTTTGGTCGACAATGAAGTGCTAAAGGGTACTCTAACATGTCCGGACTCACCGTACATCTTGCCCTCATCGGAGAGGATGATCTTGCGCCGGCCGCAGGGAGGGTAGATCGCCAGCGCCTCTTGGAAGCTCTGTTCGATGTCCGGACTCCATACTCCTTCCGCGTCCGCCGCCGACAAGTCCTGGAAATGCGGTTGTTAGTCAATAGATAGAAATATCAAGAAGAAAAAAGCTTCAACCACACCAACGCGTGCCGATCGCCATCGCCGGCGCGATCATAAGCTAATGACAGGTCGCGCGACCCATGACAGTACGCGCGACTTGTCATTGGCCGATGATCGCGCCAGCGATAGCGATCTGCACGTGTTGGTGTGGTTGAAGCAGCCCCCCTAGACAAAACGCACTTTTTGATCGAATCAAAAATCGAATCAGTCAAAACTCCATACAAAAAAGGGGCTTTTCGACCACTTTTCGACTGGTTTGCGATTATAATTTGCACTTTGTCTGAACCCACAGAAGAAGGTACGTATATAAGTTTACTAATAAGGGCCTACAATCTAAAAAAATAAATAATATAGAATTTGAATTTGACGATCATTCAGATCAGACCACGGGACGTCCACTGCTAAACATAGGCCTCCCTCAAATTTCCTATTTTCCGGTTGGTAACAACACGCGTCCAGCGCCTTCCTACAGTCTTTATAAGATCTCGTTTGCCGTTATACTCGTAGATAGATAAGAAATTAATTACACACCACACCAAATTGGCAAATACAATTAAAGGAATACAAAATTTAAATACGATTAGTGCTATCGTTAGGAAGCGATCTCTTTCAGACAATCCAGGGAAAGAACAATAATTTAGGATAAAAGGTACATTATTTCACGGACTCATTTGTTTATTTTCACTTCTTTTTATAGGCGATAAAGTGAATCATTAGCGAAAAATCTTTTGCTTGCCAAATCATGACTTCACGAAACAAGAAATACATAATTTGTAAAATTCCGTGTGCGACATCAAATTATTCTTACTACTCCTTAGAAAGACCATAAATAATTGCTTTTAATAAACAACTTCAAACCAAAACATAATCTATAGCATCTATGTTTACTTCGATCTCTCTTGTCAACATCGAGCTCATTTCGAAGTAATTTCTTTGTGTTTAATCTCGAATTAAATTGCGCAATCAATTAAAGGGCACATCACAAAACGCGATTTAGTCATAAAACGATGTTGTAACGTTTGATGTTACGCCTTTTCGCCTCAGATTCGGATACAAAATGAAATTTAATACAGTAGGGTTCTGCTTTATTACGAGGAAATGCTTGATATAATAATAATAATAAATATCTTTGGACAATCTCACACAGCGCCATCTAGCCCCAAAGTAAGCAATTAATATGCTTGTGTTATGATATAATGCAATAGATTTTACGTGAATTGATAAAAGTAAACAAACTACCTACATCGTTTTCATTTCATAAACACACAATAGCTATTAGTATAATTTTATCAACATTTCATCAAGGAAAAATTAAATAGCTAATTTTCTACGAAAAAATTCAATAGCTGTATCTTTGAAAGCTCTATAATAATAAACAGAATTATAAAGCTTGTCTGTGAGCGATGTTGGCGAGTCAAAAAAAAATTATAGCATATTATGCTAATCACAAACATTACTATGACACACGGATCAATCTCAGAGCTCTATTCAACGCTGTGCGTTAGATTTGCTGCTTCACTTAAGCAAGCATCGTTTGTGAATACGGGCATTAGACACAAGATAAAAACTTGAAAAACTTCAAGCACATGTTCTTTGCAATTCCCCAGACTTGGAAAATAAAGTATTACATGTTCCTTACTGAGCCTGCTGTTAGAGTAGGCGCAGACCGTTGATTTTTCATCGGCCGATAGTTTAGTCGGGCAGTTGATCAGTATGGGCATGTATGGGAGTGCGCACACTACCGCCCGATTCCTATATTCAATCCTTTTCCAAATCCGGATTACAACTGTCAAATTGAATTCAGTTTTAGATTTTATTTCCAAAATGTTCGATGCATTTACACTTTAATATTGTTTAAATAGTCTTATAAACAATATAAAAATGTAAAAACATCAAAAACCGCAGATATTTTGGCCAAAAACAGTTTAAAATTTGACAGTTGACAATCCAAATCCGTCCAATTTGGATTAAGATTGAATATAGAAATCCAGCATACGCCGATTCGATTTGGCCGATTCTTCATACAATTTGAAATAGGGCACAACTATCGGCCATCTAAAAATCAACGGTGTGCGCCTACTCTTACAGTTTCAGTTGCGCACAAAGCGTGGAGTGCGTCATTGTAATTAATAGACTCGCTTCTATTCTCAAAAGAAAATAAAAATAACCGCCCTCGTCTTGGTCCGGCGTCGAAAACATCGTGAATCACGGTTCCTTGAAACCACTCGAAATGAACGTTTCTGTTTTGGTTACACTAACCGGAGTCAATATTTACGGGTTAATTCCTACAGAAATTAGTAACCCACTTTATTGACGACTGAATTTATTGTCTGTTTAGTTTAGTTGATAGAGATTTATTAATTCATTGGTATTGGTGATCATGTTTGATATTAGTAGGATGTACCTATTGTGAAATAATTTAGAATTTATCGTATGTGAAAAGGAAGAATCTACATAATTTAATATTCATATTAAAAAGTTCCTATTTATAGAAATGCCTGGCAAAACGCGTTATCCTGTTACAATATTAATATTTGACTATTGTACATGTGCTGTATTAGTAGGAGTACCTGATTGGTCTCTGAATATATTAGACCGACACTCGGTGATAGAGATTAAAAGGATGATGATGAGAGAGAAAAGTTAGTGGCAGTAGGCAGTAGCCATAAGAGTCTGAGTGGGGGCAATATATGGGGTAGAGTTAATGACTGTCACTAACATTGCCGGATATACAATGAGTATTTGAAGCTGTGTGGCCGTATGGTTCCGGCAAAGTAGAATAGCATCATACCTACTTTTTCCTTACGTTAGAATAGGCGTCTAAGCGACAAATGGGCGAACATCAGGCCTAGTTAACCCACCTGGCCAGCATGGAAGGTATAGGCAAAATTCTCTACTTGTAGCCCTTGTAGGTAAGTTTGAGACATGGCGGCGTGCTCATGCGATGGTAACTAATGATCTGATGACAATAAAAGTATTCTAGGGTTGTGGCAGCAGTACCTTCTCGTCGTCGCTCGCATCGCTGACGTCGAGCCGATGGTGTCGGGCGACTTTCATTCGTCGTCTAAGTTCATAAGTTTTAAATTATGGTGGCAGTACCTTCTCGTCGTCGCTCGCATCGCCGACATCCAGGTGTTTGGCATCGGCGCCGCCCGAGCCGTTGGTGTCGGGCGCGCCGGCCGGCGTGCTCCATGGAGACGCAATGGTGCCGGCTGCGAGCGCACCGCTCGCTGTAACAAACAAAAAGGGAGGTTAGTTATCACTTCTACTAAATTATTCCGTTGCGGGTTCAATAACAGTTTAACTTTCCCCCGGGACAAAAATTCACTGTTTGTGTTTTTGTTAGCTAGCAGTAAAACTGTAGATTCTGACTACACAGGAGTTGCAGCGGTGGGAACGAGAGGTACGAATAGTTCCGTTTTCTACTAAACAATGAAAACCAATTGTCAAATAATAGTGTTCTGTAAAACCTGGACTGCAAAGTATAAGACACCCCGCTGCCGCGGCGCTGACTACAAACTGATGGTCGATGAAAAGTCACTACCTAGTTTGCGGGGTGTCAAGGCTTTCTTAGATGAGATACAAGATTTTCGATTAAAACATTTTAGATCTTGTTATTTATTATTAAATGAAGGAACGGAGAATAATATTTGTTATTATTCACCCCATTTGACGTCTATGAAAACTCTACATTACTAATTAATGTCATTGATAACTTGAAAGAGAAGACATTTAATTGACTCATATTGGAAGTAAACCTGCTAAAAGCTGAACCATTTTTAGCATCTAAATACTCGTAACTGAGTTTCTTTTTATTCTTTTTCCGCATCACAAACTAAACCCATTTGGCTAACGCGTTTCATTTCACCTGAGCATTCGGAATAGTAAAAACCGCGTCAAATCCGACTACATCTTGTTGTTTGTTTGTTGGCGAGAGTGGACCATTGTTACTATACTACAATGTCAGACCGATGAGTTGGGGTTAGGCTGGAGATACACTACGAGTAGTTAGTGGAATAAAAGTGTATTGCTGTGTATCCCGAATGAATACTTTGATCTCTAGTCTCTCAGTATATTTTAGCTGAGTTGCACCATCTAACTTTGACCATAACTATAGCGATAACTGGTGTTTTTGTATGGAATTTGACAGATTTTTGACGTTTGTCAAAGTTAAAGCAAGATGGTGCAACCTAGCCTTATACTCGTAAATAAATGAGTGATTTATAGCTGTTTGACTTTTGGAATAAGTACCTACGAACGTATCTTTTTCGTAGTGACCGGGGCGGGGACAGAAGTCGGTGAAAAATTGAAGAGGAGGCCTATGTTCGAAGACGAACCCTAAAGGCTACTATAGATAGATAAATAGATAGCATCAAGGAAGTTGTGTGTGTGTACTTACTACTACCTGCTACTGCAGGTAATAAAAACCTGTCATTTAATTAATTGCGTCATGGTAACTATTCATATAAACTAACTAACTAACCACTGACCGTTTGGTGTAGTGGTTCGAAACGGACTACTATTCCGGAGGTAGCGGGTTCGATTCCCGCACAGTACAAACATTAGTGTGCATGAACATATTTGTTTGTATTGGACTGGGTGTTGTCTATGTATAATAAGTATGTATTTACAAAAAAAAAAGTATTTAAGTATGTTTATATCCGTTGTCTAGTACCCATAGTACAAGCCTTGCTTAGTTTGGGACTAGAAGCGCAGTGTAAAATGTCCAAGGATATTTATTATTATTATTACTGACCGAATACAGTGTGTCTCTATCTTTACCAGCGCTGCAACCGCCATGAATCATGTCAACATTTGTCGAAGTCAACGTAAGTAATTATCGCTGTGGTTTCACACAAATAGACTCGCAAGTACCCACAACTCCATTCAAGTGATGCAATCGCTTCGGGATACCGGGAATTAATTATTTATATTAATTGAGGAAGATGAGTGTTTTATTTAAATATACAGGCTGTTGTAGAAATACTACGTTACACATCGGGGAGGCCTATGTTCAGCAGTGGACGTCCTGCGGCTGAAATGTTGATGATGATATTATTTCGATCAAAAATTGATCGAACGTTACACATGAATTTTAATATACGAATAAATTAAAGTAATTTGTTTAACTACAAACAGTTTTAACCTAAGCATGGAGGTGGCTACGAAAACCTCAATGAAAACTCGTAAATACCTATGACGCTACACTTTCACTAAGCCTTGCTTCAAATATGACATAGATAACTCTTTCAGTTTTCAGTTGAAGTCGGAATGGGATGCCCTGTTTAAAAATCTATTAAGTTACCCATTTATATCCTTGTTTATTTCCTGTAAATGAAGCGCAGAGCTATAATCTGTTTGTATTTATTATTAGAAATATTGTTCCTAAAAGTTTGTGTTATACACATTTATAAGAATTGAAATAAACGCTGCTCATTTATGTCCAAAGAAATTCATTAACTCATAAAGTTGCACCTTTGAGCGGCCGCCCTCTGAAACTTCTAAAAGCGCTGTAAAAGCAAGCAGCGTGTAATAGTTCAGTGCGGTTGTCTGACGTCACAGAGTTTGTCGGATGCGTGCGAGTGAACTTCCAATCGCATTGTCGATATAATACAGTTAGCTTCCAGCCAATACTGAGATAAACGCTCGATCCAAAGCTAATAGTTTCAGCTTTGAGCTAACTCATTGAAATAGCTCACGAGCTAGTGGCGTAGGAACATACCTAACCCCACAAAGTTGTTTGCGTTACGGTGGCCATAAAAAGGCCCTAATCCCAGACATAAACGGGAATACACAAATGTTAAATACCTACGAGAACGCGTGCCGCCAAGAATGTTTATTCAACAATAAAACTGAAAAATTCAATCTGCTCTTACCGAGAAGAAAATTTTCTTAATACCAAATATAATCTTTGTTTCCTCGAGCCGAGGTCGTAGGCATTCCGGAAATTTTCATATTTACTGCTAGAAATATGCAGGTACGAAATGTTTACAGTATAAATATAATATCAAAACAGAGAATTTCTTTATGAAGATCAGATCCGCGGAGGCAAGTATTTGCCCGCCTTGCGACGCTATTGCCTTTCGCTACTTTATAAAATCTTATCTCTCACTACATACCGGAATCGTATTTTTATCAAAAAATTTTTGCAACTATTCGTTTAATATCTGAGTTTGAATGCACAAGTTTTATTCCAGTTAGTATGTCAGTTGCGTAATACGAGAAAACTCATAACATAAGATTAAATAAGCATCAATTTAGACTTTTAACTGGGTGATATTCAATATTTAGATCAATCACAGGATCTATGTCTGAGATTGAGAATTTTAAGCGTTGTTTTGTAAATACGAGAGATAAAAGCTAACCGTGTAATGTTCAGATACATAAATAAGTATTTAGTATTTGGGATGAGAATAATAGTTGTAAATTATAAACAGCATTAATTACATCCTTCGTTCTACTTTCCATTACTTAACGGAAATAATATTTATATTCGACACAATCATTCACTTCCTTTGAATGAAAGTACATTAAACATTTAAAAGTATTAATTGTACCTACTTCGTTTAACCATTTAAACCATTTAAGAGAATCGTTCTTTCCTTCCCTTTGAGCAGAGTGTGCTCATATTATTTAATATAATATTGATATTATTAAGTATTAACACGTCATAGCATTTTTTATCGCAACGTTATGAATGTACTCGTACGTCAGATTTTATTAACAGGAAAACGGCCTGATCATTTCATTAAGTAATTATACACCACTAAATTTTTATCACCGAAAAAAAAAATTCTGGGTAATGAGTTATTGATACTGATCCCATTTGTGCAAAAAAAGAAGTTAAATAAAGTGACTCAAAATTTCCTCCTAAAATTGGTAATTTATGGACACACGCGCCGCTAGCACTATTTACGTATGATAATGTAACACTTATTAGAAATCAAAATGGTCTAAGTTAGCTAAGTATGTAATAATAACACTAGAAGCGTGTTCGAGGCGTGAGCGAGACAGACAGATCGATGCAACGTGCGAGCGCGTACGACTACTCCAGCGAGCAGCGGAGTGACAAAGCTGTGACGCATAAAATACGGACTAAAGAAAATTTAATAAAAAAATTAACTTTATGAAAAACATTTCTTTTTCTTTTGCTTTAAATATTTCACACGTTTCTACATAACCTGTTAAAAATTTTTCGGTGATAAAAATTTAGTGGTGTATATTTCAGTACAATAATAACAATTAATAGTTCGATATAATGCGTATTAAGTTTCATTTAATACGCATGATAATATTAATTTTTGTTTAACCTGCAATGACGCAGTCAACAAGTTATAAATTATAGGTACTTATACAATAAAAGCGAAAGCTTATAGAGGCCGCTATGAGTTTTATTGACAAGGAAATCGGATTTACCTAAAATAAGTACCTACAATCAAATTATGATAGCTCAAAAAGTAATTGAAGTCTCTATGCTTTCAATGTAATTTTCTAATTTCAATTTGTGACCTTTAGCTTTTTCGACAACATTAGAAACAGACAATGTTCTTGCCTTCATTTGTTTCCATTTCATTAAATGGAAGATTCTTTTGGCCTCAACTGCATCAAAGCGTTCAATAATGACACGGTACAACCGCGATACCATGGCGTTCATGATTGTCCCCGTAATATCCGCCGATGTAGTGTCAAGTGGCACATAGAGGGTTTCAATTAGTTCAATTCTAGTGACTAATACGAGCTGCGCTCCGCAAAGGGAGCGTAACGTGCAATAATTAAAATAATAAAGCACCCGGCCTTTGTGGACGTATGACAAGTGTCCGCAATAAAGGTCCTGGGGGTAGGGCTGCATATTTTCTTTTCGGGACGAATTACGGCTTTTTTTGGAACAGAACCACTTGGAAAGTCAATTGTGAATATGTCAGTATCAACGAAAATACAAGCAGAACTCAATAGTTCAATGGTTTTAAGATTAGAAGTAGGTTGGATTTTGATTGTTCTTTTTTATTTCAAACTTTTTATGTGAGATTGTCCTGATGTTCTTATAGACAATTGTTGTTATATACAGTTTCCACTTTATCTTTTAAACTGTGTTTCTACAATAGTAAACAGAAGTTCTGTTTACAAACTTTTCCTTTTTAACTAGGGAATATTCAATGCTATTTACCGGGATGTCCCGAGAAAAATACGGCAGTTGGCAGCCCTAATAAAAGGGACGCGATGCGACCCGCACTTTTGCTTATAAGTATGATATTCAGTGGTGCGATTCGCGAGGGGTTTTGATGGTTATGAATGCGTTTGAGCGACGACAATGTGCTCAGTTTGTGTATGTCCTCAGTTGTTCTATTGTTTTGCTCCTAATATTATCATTTAGGCGAAAACAAGGGGGATTATAGAAGTAGGGGACTCTACATCTTGTTTTAAGGGACAAGTGTTTTATTTAATGATTACACAAATTTTCTTAAAGTAGTTTGTGAAAATGACTCTGTATTATTACAGCATATTTTATAGTGATGATTCGAAAGCTGACAGAGCTCCTTGACCTCTTTTTGTGGCAAAAAAGTAAAATCAAGTAAGAATTAATATAAATGTATTTGGTATAGATACTAATAGGTCCTTGCCAGACAAGTTAAATAGACATTTCAACAAATTGTATAAGTACATGTTGCACGATTATGCCAATTATCACTCATTGCGCCCATGAACTTCAATGACTCTCGTTAACAGATGTATTTCAAGATTGTGGTTACAATTAGCCTTTCTTTGTACTCATAGGATTTTACGCATCCTATCCAATATCGTAGAAAAGAATGATTCGTAAACATATACCGAATCTTGCATTTCAGAAAGACATCTTTTACATTAGATTTAGACTACACAATGACAATAAATTGATTTGTAGAGTTTTGCATAAAATTAATAACTAGCGACCCGCCTCGGCTTCGCACGGGTGCTAAGTAAAACCTTTCTCTTGAATCACTCTATTAAAAAAACATATTAAAATCCGTTGCGCAGTTTTAAAGATCTTACATAGGGACAGACAGCGGAAAGCGACTTTGTTTTATACTATGTAGTGATGTTTATTTCTCTTGTATGTCAGTTAGATTTTCCTAACAAAGCACAATATAAAAAGGTAATAAATTACTGATGTGCTTTTGAAGTAAGTCTCAGTAAGGTTGAACTTTGTTTCTTTAGCTTTCTATCACCATTAGCGTATAGAAGGGCATGTAACACAGCTCTACCTCTTGCTAATTGCTCCTTCAATCAGTGTTAAGGATCGTGACCCCTCTATTTGGTCTTGTTGATCTCTATCATCACTAACGCCCGTATTCACAAACGATGCTTGCTTAAGTGAAGCAGCAAATCGAACGCACATCATTGAATTGAGCTCTTTGATTGGTGCGTCCACGCGCACTGTGAGACCTCATAGTAATGTTTGTGAATATGGGCGTAATACAACTTGTACGAATGATCACATCAAGTTAAGAACTGTGGCTCTATGCACTTGTATTAAGTGTGATTTTTGTAATGAAAGTGTGTTGATGCTATCGGTCTAAAACACAGATCATATTTGGTATGCTTATTAATGTATCGGTATAGTTTTAATGTACCGATTATCATAAACATGCTGCGCTTTGCTAACATGGTCAAACATCTTCGGTCGAACTATAAATAAATCTAGTATAAGCTCTCCAGAACGATTCAGACTGGAGTGGGTGGTACAAAGCAGCTGTATTTATAGAACATAATAACGCACAAACGGATTATGTATTAGGATATTAATAGATCGCATGTTACTCAATGCATGTTTCCTTATACGGCATGCCCAAAATTGATTTCGCGAGATTCATTTTTGAGATTATTTTTCAAGACTGTCATGTTAATAAATATGATTCTAATTAGTAAAATTGTAAAGATTAAAGATTAAATGTAGATTCGTCTAAGCACTACTTGCTCAAAAATCATTTAAACTCGCTCTTATAGAGACGTTAACTTTGTGTCAAATGTATTGTTAAAATTAACAAATTATGGTTAAGTAACTAAATGTCTCTAAGAACTTCCTAAAACTTCCAAACCTGTTTCATAAACAATTCCAAAGCACATAATAAAAAGGCTAAAACATAGATTTACAACCATATTCAAATGATTATGTCGCGAAAATGCCTTGCCCTTGAATCATTTTCGAAGAAAACTCGTTTTAATTTATTTGTATTCGTGCCAAGTGTCATTTAAAAATGCTGTTGTTAAAGTTTCCATGTTCTTAAGAGAAAAAAGGGTCATTACTGTGAACTATTATGCGATATGTATTGCATGCAATAGCCTTAATTGAAAAGCTTTTGCATTTCAAATTTAACCATCCTACTAACCTGGAACGAATTGAGAATATGTATGCGTTAAGTAATTTGGATTATTAATAAGATAAAAGGTTTTATATTAAGTAGATGGAAGTGTAGAAGAGAGACTGAATGGATTCGTGGAGTGGTAAGTATAATGATACTAATAATATCGGCATAAACAAGCAGCAACTTGGCTCTACCGTCTATTTACCGTTTTTCAAACATTTTATTACTCAAAACATTCACGAATTTGAACCCTAAAGGCGTCTCAATTAGGGCAATTAATGACTCTAATAATACTCATGATTTTATTATATCTCTATGCAATCCGACATCTGGAGCTATCCCTAGCGAACACGTTTCATATCGCTGGTACCGCACCGTACTTCTGTTTGGCTATAATGTGTTTTTGTGAAAGGTGATAAGGTGCAAAACTGCGTGAACTGCAGCGAATATCAGGGGTGTAACTCGTATATAGGGTGGCGGCCACCTGTGCGAGGGTTGCCCGAAGTATGTTAATTAATTTTCGGCCGTCCGCCGCCGGCCGATCGGCCTGTGCGGTTTGCCTTTTTTGTTTCTAACTGAACGTTATTAACACGTTTTTAATATCGCCAAATTACGAAACAAGCTTGTTTAATACACCTATATGGATAGATTTTGCTGCAGAATACGTTGGGACTTTTACAGGGGGACGAGTTTTGCGAGTGAGGAAAGAGTTAAGCATGAAATGTTACAATTTTGAACGGAGTGAATATTTGTTCATCTACGAAGTTAAGTAATAAGCAACGACAGACATGACAGTATATTTGAATACAAATATTAATATAGTGAAAACTGAGTATGTTCAGTGTAGAGTTAGATTTAGAATGTAATAATACAGAAAGAGTATGTTGTATTATTTGTCTTGTTTCAGCAGATTACACATTATAGTTACCTTACTCATAATAATAACCAAAAGATTTGTATAGCCATTCAGTGTTATCACATGAGAGTCGCGTGCGCGTTCATTTCAGGTTTTGGCCGTGAAACTGGTTTTCGCGCGCATTTACATAATATGTCATGATTTGACATTTCTCTGTACTAACATGATGACATTTTGGCATGTAGTCTTTAGATTGAAGTAAAATCTATACGAAAACTAGAGCAACTAACATTACAACATCGTTATTGCCGATTGTTGTCACATGCAACGTGACGATAGAACAAGCTATATTTCAGACCTGTATAAGTGTCCTGAAAAAGGCCTTATGGTATTCTATAAAACTAATAAAGAATATGAATTTGTTTAACTTCAATATTCTATCTTCTTCTACATAATATTTATAAAATCGATAGGTCCCTGATTCTCAGAAACTACAAGTGCTAGGAGTCTCCAATTTTGCATGGAGATTCCATTTAGTACGTAGATGCTCTCAAAGAACGGGATCCACGCGTCCGAAGTCGCGGGCGGCCGCTACTCTAAGATAAAGTCAACACTTACAGTGATCAGGATTTATTTTCTTGCAACTTTTCTCTGTATAATCCTTTTTAAAGGAGTGTTTGTCTACCTATTAACGCCCTTTGAAGCCCCAGATGTGAATGTGTTACGGACTAGTTATCGAATCAATAACGATGCGTCCCCTCTCGATTTTCGTCGCGCCGTTATATCAATTATTCAATGGACAACCTCCCCTGAAATGGGGCAGTGGGATTTTATTAATTCCTCATCGGCATACTTAATCGGGAAATTAATATCCGAGTTTGTGATGGTAATGCTTTCTTGTCGGAATAGGTATTGTCGTGGTTAGATGTTTGTACGTGGGTTCATTAATGAGATTAAAATTTTACCTTTAATTTTTTTTTGTAAAATCTTTGTTTGTTTTAATTATTTTAATATGGCTTAAGAAAAGTTTGTTTTAGTTAGGTCATTATTTATCAACCTATAAAAACGGAAGTTTTTCTGATAGAATACGAGTAAGTTAAAATGAAGCCTGTATTTTCTGTATCTGACTGACTGAGACAACTTTTTTACAGACAATTTTGTAAAAATCCTTAGATCACATACGACTGGCCATTTCTCTAGTTTTCTACAAAAGAAAGAGTTCAAATCTAATGTCTCCACGTACCATAACGTGTTTCAAGGGTCATCAAACTGCTGCGCACAAACTAGCTGCAAGCGCGTGCGCACCGCAGTCACAAAGATGTTTACCCGCGCTGCCGCTGTTTACAAACGTATCGCGCGACCACATGCAAATGTAAGGACATTTCATTGCTCTAACATGATGAATTGTATTGAAATAGAATATACTATTTGGTGTGGTATTGACGAAGATAGATCGTTGTAAGTGCAGCAGGTTTAAAAACGATCGCTTTATTTACTATACTACTATGTATTTTGGGAGATGAATGTAGAGTTAGGTAGGGATGACGCAGCAGGACTCCTGAAAGACCAAATGAAAAAGGTACGTTTCCTACTTTTACCTCTTTAAAAGTATGTACTTATTAGTGACGAATGCGCCGGCTACGACAGCATGTGCATTGATAAAATTAATTTTTATTTCCAACACTTAACCGAGCATAGACATAAATCCCATAATTGATACCATTGTCTCACTTTCCACAAAGGTCGGAGTAGTGTAAATGTTTACAGTCGGTGCCATACCTGCGCAGGAGTGCCGCGTCACCAGCGGTAAACAATTGCAGTGACGCACAGGCCTACTGGTTACTTGTGTTTACATCGGTCTAGTACGGGTTACAGAGATGTTTACGCCTCGGCAAAAATGTTTACAAATGTGCGACGCTTGCATACTCGTAGTTGTAGCACAGCAGAAGTAAATGCCGAAAGATCACTCTCTCTGGCTATTTACTACTCTATTATAGCACTGCTTAAAGAGGCTGTAACCGGCACCAAGTGTTTATCATGCAAATAAGCTTTCTTATCAGACAATAGCGTTGGTTAAACGTGTTATATTCTAGCAAAACTGTAAAATACTTGACACTACGCAGCTGTCTTTCTGCCAGTTTAAAAGCTACTCAGATGCAACTTCAAAAAATAAGAAGATACATGTTAGAACAATATCGAGATTTCTTTTAGTACCTTTTACACCTCCGAAGAACTAGTCCAAAAACTTCAAAACTAAAACTATCCAACAATCCTTTCAGTAAGTACAACAAATGTACAAGCAGGTTGAATTGAATGATCCACATTATATTCTTTGATAAACCTTCTGTCCATGCATCCATTATGGACGTAGTGCGTGGTCTTCCAATGTTTTGTCTACGTCAGCAGTCCAGAGTGTGTCAATCGTGATCGACGCGTGGTGGTTTACTTGGAACTGCTCTAAATACCGTGTTACACCTGTGCGTTTCTCCAAAAAGGTCACGTGCAATGTTTACCCTATTGCGTAGAGGAGGATAATTTTATGCACCTAGCTTTGCTACTCAAATAATTTATTTTTGTGACCTGCTATTATTGTTTTTTTTTATAAATCGCAAATTGCTCTGATTCAAGGCTCTACTTCGATAGGTAGGTGTATGGAGAATCTGAATCATCATCATCATCAATCTTATTATTTCAATGTTAGGTACAGCTATTTAAATCACCGGTGTTTTAAATGCGAACATAAACAAGACACCTATCTCATCCAAATTCGACCTCCTTCCTCTTAAATCCCAACTCTTCAAAGAAATCAGTGCAATAAGTATATCTACTTGTTTATAAATCACGGAGTTCTGAGATAGAATTTTCTATTTACTTTGTGAGTAATCGAGGCGATATTTAAATTTGATCAAGCAACTCCCCGATGAGAATCTTTGGTCCACTCGGGAGCACCTCTGAGTCACCGGAACGCTTGCCAACTCCATACTGCCAGATGTAAGGACGTATCTACTTGTGTTTGTTGCGCAATTCTCAACTTTATACGTTATCAGAAACCGAACTAAACTGTACTAAACATAGTGACAATGAATCATATTGTGGGGTACGTCGCAGCTGCGAATCAAGACTCAGGTTGCTGATTGCTGTGGCGAATAACCCTCTCGCGTTACTTTCGAGATTGAAACAAAACACAAATCGCTTCGGAGGATCCACTCGTACTCGTGTTTTAGTAGCATTATTTCAATAACAAAGACATATTGTGAAGGGTTAAGATAAAATTCACCCTGACACTTTGGATCGGCACGTTTAGTTCACTTGTGAGACCTAGAATAGCTTCCTTCGTTATGGATAAAAAAGTTTGTAAATATAATACCCGTTTTCACCCTCATTTTTAAGTGACCCCTATGGTAGCACTTAGCAGGAATTTTGTTTTCAAAGGGGTCACTTAAAAAATAAGGATTGATGGTGAAAACTGGTATTTAAGTCAATTAGCAGAAAATTTTTGAACGACAAGAACCCCTATTTTTTTTTCAATTAACGATAACATTATCTTTGCTATAAAATTATTATTACAACTGTCAAATCTAATTCAGGTTCTTCAAGCACTAAATAGCTGCAGCACAAGCACAAGCGATTGCAGCAATTCTGCCTTAAAAAGTGAAAAATAAGGGTGTTCTAATATGGTTTTGTCGAACATATTGCAAGATCCCCGACCTTACAAATTCAATAAGGGCGCAGTATTATTCAAACATGATGATATAGGTGCCACGCTAACAAAGAGATACTTATGAAATTAAGACGATAAATCAGTTCTCGAGCACGGGCTGTATGAATGAGCCGGGAACAGAGGCTAAGGGCCATATTATTCTAGTCAGATACCATAGATTTGACAGAGTATGGTGGATGGATATTGTTTTATGAATACTGGCCAGTAGCTAGGTTTTTTTTTATAATTAGTCTTGTAAATTAGTCACTCATTGAGTGTCAATAATTTTTTATTAAAATTATGTGCCAAAATCTAAATTTTTCAATTTTTGGGATAATTATTAGACTAAATAAATACTGAAAGGCAGTCTGCTAGACGTATTCATTAAGATTTTAATAAGCTGGTGAAGTTTACGGAACTGGCGCAAACAATTCTAACATAAATAAATGATATCCTCATTTATTTATGCAATTATTGAAACACTTCACAGGCGGAACTTCTTTCTTTATTTTCTTCTGGTGACACTATGCAATGGCATCTTGGTAAGGGCCCTTATGTAAATGACGTCGTGTGACGCTTCGCGCCTGCTAGTCGTATATAAAGTAATATGTCGTAGAACATTATGTTCTCGCGCTCGTGTATATCCATCCACTGACCAATAGGTTGTGCGATCTTATTGTAGATCTGTCAGTGTCGTCTTATTATACGAGTTTGTTAAGTGTTTTGTTTAACATACCAACTATTTTAACTGGTTTATTAATTGGAATGATTTGGCATTTATAGTGTTGCCGCATACCAAAGTAGAGTAAAGTAGGTGTCCCGATATTCCGGGACGCTCAAACCGTCAACAGACTTACTACATAAATAATTTGTCGATCACAGACCAAGATATTTCAACAAATGCATCATGCGTATCGCACCTGGATGTCAACGAACCCGCAATCCTCAGCCTAATCATTCATTAGCATGCAAAACTATGCACCAGTTAAACGATAGGTTTTGCAAAACGGATGCACAGATTACTTTCGGTGTGGCGCAAAATGGAAGCGTCAGCGCGGAACGGCGAGAGATAAGCGCAGGAGCGCGGTCTGCAATAACTTGATGCGCTGGCAATAATGCAGCAGCTATGGTGCATTGTTGCGACAGTTGGAGGGACTTTCAAAAGATGTCAATCTGGGTAGAAATTTCAAGTAATGCTACTTTTTCTATTGGTTTAATACTCAATACTTTATTGCTAAAAAACTTATTTGAAGATTATGATAATAGTGCGAACGCTACTTTGATGGGATAAGACTAGCCAGATATAAGAACTGCAAAGATTTATGTATTCGTATCTTAACCTTGGCACTATTAAAAATGTCAGTCATGGCATATATTTGTCCTCCTTTTATGGAGTTAGTTTTATTTTAATAGGTAGGTTAGGTTAGGTTACTTCATTTAAGTAATATTTTTAAATATTTTTTCAAGGATTGAATTTTTTTCGCAACTTACATATTCATCAACTTGAACATGAAGAGGTACACGGGTTTTCCCGGAAATTCGGTTAAGGTGACGCTGTCTGAAATAGTCATAATTCTAACTAGTAGGCGATACCCTTGACCTTCCGAAACGTGTACGCGGAAAATTGCACGGTATTTGAGTAGATGTCTCTTGTAGAAATTGTGTGCAAAGATCTGACGTAACCGATACGATAGCCGAGCAGCTACACTACGCCGAGTAAGTAGGTCCGTGCATCCACGTCTTACGCTTAATCATAATAAACACAAGTTGCACGTTGCAATATTGCCGGCAGACATGCCATCATGCGCGGACGCGCCGACAACTCACATGTCCCACCTTTAAACTGCCATTTAACAACAAATCCAATCAATACGCGTACAACTTGAAGGAATTCCAAAAACTCTACCCATTCAATATTTGAACTTTAATATTCTTTGACCGTACAGACATCAAACGTGACCTGAACTCTTTCCTATTGTGGTTCAATATCACACGACTACGTCAAAAACAATGAATTCATGACCAACTTCCAATACAGTGCGTGCGTTCGGAACGTCCGCCGTCTGAATATTGAGTAACAGTTTAATGTAAATATTTTAAAAGCTCCTTACTGAATGGAATATAGAAAATATGTGAATACAAAAGCATAGACCCAATTTGCGTTGCGTCATGTTTATTTCATTAAGCAGCTAGGCTTGTAGCTAATGAAGGGAATCTGAGAGCTTTAGCGAGATCAAGGTGCGCTGATAATCGAATTAATTCGAACTGCATTGAAGCCGGCAATGTTGCCGACAGAGGGTTTAACTAAGTTTATGACTATGCTAGGTACGCTCTTAGCGTGCAACAAGTTTGTTAGGAACGTCTTGAGTGCTTTGAAATCGGTTAAGGCATATAGAGCCGTTGGAGTGTTTCCTCCAATAGTTTCATACGCTTCACTTGACGAGCGCATGGTATGGCTTGTTTGGTTTGCCGAGGGTCATAAAGCGATGGTGGTTTGAGCAATTAACGACCGACGGACACTGTGAGACAGCTGCTTGTGGCGAGAGACAATTGTTATCGACAATCCGCGAGGTCGATGACCATTTAGATGCAATACGCACACCGATGAGATTATTTTCTTCTAGAAAACTGAGCGCTAAACTAAAAGCGATCACGGTGAAAGTAAACACAGGACTGAGCTCACGGTGAAAAATATTTACGTTATTCCGAGGACATTTTAATTGCTTTAAAAATAGTATCTTGAGTTGAAAGACGTAATTAAAACCCATGCTGATTTTAAAACGGTATTTGAGTTCTTAGGTCAATTATTATTGATAAATAGGTAAATTGTGCTGCTCCAAATACAATCGTTTTCATGTTTGCTTGCACAAAAAAGAGTTTCCTTGATAGGTAGTGGTCTTAAACAGAAAAACAAGTTAGTTAAATATATGGGTAGTGATTAATGGTATTCTGTTTTGTGTTGCAAAAGTGATTTGCAACTGCCAGGATCGATATTTTCCATATTTGCCTCGTGTTTTTTTAAAGCGATTACGCACAAAGACATTTGCGCACGGGCTGTTGAATAAAAAATCTCCACAGTGCAATAATACAGGAAACTGATTAGAAACGTAAATGACATAGTTACGCTTTACGGCCATACTTGGGCATCATTGTCCGTTTGTGATTCTCACAGTAATTATTTAGCTGCAGCAAATCCGTGCAATAATATTTCTAGTGGTATCAAGTATAATTGGATCGCAATGCGAGAGCCTATGCGGAAGAATGGCTGTATCGTCTCTCGTTACATTCTGTGTCTTATTCCGAGAACACCATGGGAATACCTACCGCATTTGCAGGTTACTTTTCCAGTATAGTGTTTTTTTGTGAGTGCAACCTTTTTAAATAATGGAAACGGTGAAATAGAGAGTCGAATTGGACTTTGTAACTCTCACAGAAAGATATTTGGCCAAATATTCGGAATGCTTTCCACGCTGCCTAAACAAAGCGAATTTCCCTGGAAATCTAGCAGCAAATAAAATATTTTCATTCACTTTTTTACACTTATTATAGATGTTTGATAAGCCCCGTTGTGGGATAGAATCGCGTGGATGCGAAGTCAAAACAATCCGCCGTGAGAGATTTCTAACAAAAATAAAATGCCGGTTGCAACTGCCAATTATACGAAAATGAACTTGAAAATTTGCGTGTTGATTTACATTTTGCATGCGTTCGGTGAATTATAAAAATATAATATGCAGATATGCAGAAGTAAAGCGATCCTTAAACCTTATTAGCGATGAAACTAAAGTTTAAAAAGGTGAGCTCAATAAATCTTAGTGCGATGAGTTATTCTGGTGAGTGGTTTGGACAACAAAATAATGATGTACAAAATGTTTTCATTCAAAACAAGCGAGTTGGGAGGTTAAGTGAAAAAGTGGAAACAAAGGCTGGCGTGGTCGGCGCTATTTAGTATGCATTTGGAAAGGAGTCGAGGCGAGAGCAATAAGTTTGAGGCGGCTATTTGCATAGATTGTGGCCCGCGCGATGGCGGCGGGTTCGGGCCGTACTTTGGTGATTTACTTGAGCGCGACGAGGGACAAACACCCGATAACACCTGGGGAACACTTTTACGGACATCCCTGGACAATAATAAATAATGACTACCTGATACCTATCAAAAAGCAGCCGTTATTTGTCATTGTGTGTTTAGAATAAAAATTGATTATATCTGGGTCAATTCACTACAGAACTGGCAAGTAATTTAATGTATGGCTTAGTTGCAATACTAAAGTTATTTTAGAAATAGATTCTAAGCTTGATCACAATATTTATTCTACTATAGTAAATCACAAACGTACAAACAGTCTCTTTACCAACAAACAAAATAATAAGCCACTCATAGCAGCATTATTCACGTAGGCTTCGCTGTGGCTAAATTACAGTCGCTCGCCGTCTAGGTACAACGTCCGCGGCATGTGCAAAATGTTACCAGGACGATTAGCGGAATTCCAGCCTCGCAATAGAACATATAAATGCTAAAAAACAAGGCTCTTGCGACATACATTATGTGCTTAATAGCCGTACAAGTAGTTGTTCTCTTGATTTGCCATTTATGTAGGCTGCCTGCAATGATGCGTCCGTTACATTGAGAAGCAATTATTATTTTGTTTCTGCTAACTAAGATACACTTACAAGTGCATGTATCGAAGCAACGCTACTGTTAATTGTCGTTCGTGTTTATTTTGAATGTGTCATGTTCTTTACCACTGTTGTGCGGGATATTTGTTCAGATGCAACAAATTTTACCCTATTGTGTTTCAATTCAATGAATCCCGTGGATTCTTATTAAAAGGAAAAAGTGCTGCTTTGTATTTGTTATGTATTAAGTCAAACAATTGCATGGCTTGTACAAAGAATAATTTTAGTTGTAATCTCGTTTGGCTATGGCTATAGGCTTTGCACATGTTTGGCTAAATATAGGTATTCACAATAATCGTCACATTGCACAAACCCGCTAATGGAATTGCCATAGTAATTAGAAAATAAGCAGCTACGACGCGTGGCACGATCCGCCTAGAGCCCTCTTTAGTGGTTCTTATGGCTTTGTAACGGGACACTAAAGGGACAACTGTCAAACAACAATATGACCCGTTTGTATTTACAATCTTTAGTTGGAATCTTTGTTCTCTTTTGGGGTTTCCCAAGAGACAAGTACGAATAGTATAAAAATCTCAGAAGAATGCAATGAGTCACAATGATAAATAAATATCAATACAACAATCAAACTGACAAGTTTCCTGTAGTAACACAATTAGAATCAATTTTTCAAAGTAATACGAGTAAATATAGCAGGGGTGTGTAGGCCAAATTCTACATTTGCCTCTGGTTCCTTGTAGTGGGTTCTATATTGGCTCACATAAAATTCTAAATCCTATTCTTTGTCTTACTACCGATTTGTGTTCATAATAATCTCTCTTCATAATTTTATTTTTCATACTTTTTTTATTCATACATTTTTATTACTACCATCGGAGCTCATAACAGTTAGTAATCATAATTTTTTTATCAATACTGTTACTAACAACAACCATTTAAAATACATAATTTTTATTTTCAGATCTTTTTTCTTCATAACATTCATTGATCATATTGTTTTAATTAATAATGTTGTTACTAAGAACATACTTCAACTCATAATGTTGTTGTTCAGAATAATTTACTTTATAACAGACATACTCGTATCTTTAAAAAAAACATTTATAATTTAATAGAGTAGATAAGCATGCAGAGCATGCAGCATGAAAGCAAGCATGCAGCATGCATTGGTATCTCCTCGTCTCCGGCGCTGCGGGATGTGCAGCCCTTCCGCCCTTGCGTAACGAGGCTCAGGCGCCCACGCTTGCTTCCGCAGCTTCGGCTTTTTGGATCGCCATCGGCGCCTTCGGCGCCTCGGCGACCAGCCTCAGCCGCTCCAGCTCACCCGGGCGCCTGAGCCTCGTTACAGCGGGCGAGGGCTGCCCTCCCTCCGCGCCTCCGGCTTTTAAATTACACTAGGGGTAGGGCAGACAAGACTACGTGGAGTCGGTTTTGCAGCGATTCGTTTCTGTCACGTTAGTTTTGTGGCACAAAATATTGCCTGTTTTGGACCATTTCAAATTAATTTAATGTTAAAATACGATTTAATACGAATAAAGACATTGTGATTTTCAATAATATGGATAAATACACTTATGAGTAATAAATTTATGAAAACAAATATTAGGATACACATTTATGAATATTATAGTTATTTATTCGAATGATTATGAGTTTCGATCATTAGTATAGAAAAATGTATGAAAACAAATATTAGTAAAAACTAAGTGTATGATTAGTGATATTATGAATATCAATGATTATGTTTTTAAATATGTAGGTTTTAAATTTTTTATGAAGAATGATCATTATGGTATCAAATTGTATGAGAAATATTTTCGGACCTCCAATGATAGGAATTGAAAAGTTATGTAAGAAAATGCGCTACCCTAACGATGTTTACACGGGCCAAATATAAAATAAAAAAAAACTCCATGTCGGGACACTGCATTAACAGCACTTTCCATCCCTAGTGCGTCGGAGTGTTGCGACACCGGCCGTTTCTATGCGGGTTATTATAAAGTGCAATTGTGCCTGAATGTTCAAACGCAGCTTACTTGCGCGTTTAGGCAACAAGCTGGTGCAGTTTCTCTGATATTATAGGTACACATTAGGCGTCACAGTTATTTTTGTTATGATTGTGAGATTTAGACTTTGGGACAGCAATAAATAGGGACACTTCTGTCGTTGCCCATCACTTTAGTGCGTCGGTGTTGCAACACCGCCTGTCTCTATGCGGGTTATTATTTTTGAATGCAGCTTATTTGCCTATTTAGCCAATACATTAGAAAGCTGGTGCTTTATTTATTATGTTGATTAGTATTGAAACTGCGCTTATAATTGTTATTTATTGCACTTTATCTTAAATGGGATATATTTTTTACCATTACGAGAGGTGTCTTTCTACTTCAAGAAAAGTGATATTATTGTGGGACAATTTATACAAATTAAAAATTCATAATATTTGCTGTCCCAAGAATTGATTTATTTGAAAGGAAGCAGCTACCCGCTGTCGGAATGCTAAATTAGCCGACGTTTGAACAGTCGTGTCTCATTTAGTAAATGTACTGGAAGTTTTAAATTAATGATATAAATATATCTATAGATATATTTATAGATAGATCTATGTATAAATTGACACAAAACCGAAGTATAAAATTAAATAATTTAAGCCTAAGATTATAACGATGCGCATACGAGACCTATTATCATCCAAATCTTTTAAGCCTTTTGTGGAAGAAGGTTGTAATAAAAGAAAGAAACACGCTTAATGTCCAAGGGCAAACGAGTTCCCTTATGATGCAGTCTGGTGATAAAATTTTCATCGTTACAAAGTTACACTACAGCTCTGTAAAAGGTAGGTACTTTATTCTTGTTTTCATTTCCGAACAGGTGATTTACGTAAAAGTAAATACGCACTCGTCAAGTAGTTTCATCTCGCAATTGAGCAGATGCATTGCCAGTTTACAAGTAGATACCCTTTATTTTCGCCAAATAAATAATTGTTCCAAGTGTACTCCTGTGAGAAAACTTTCTTTTCTGCACCCTGTATACGTTTATCATCGACGGGATTGTAATTCTTATTTTATGCGGGTTAAAGGCGAGAATTAGCTGGGCGTGTTTCGTTACGTGTAACTGTAAAGGCTGGTCATGGGCAGTGTGCCAGCGGCCAACGGTGACCGCTTCCGCACCAAACAGTAGGGTTGACACTTTTTCATTTTATTTATCACTTAAATTGATTAATCGATGACATTAATTTGACAGTCTTTTATTAATAAACGTCAGCATAAAGATATCTTCAGACGGTTACGACTCCACCGCCCTTTCTATAATGAACTGAAGATGAAAATGAAATGAATATCATTAAATATGCCCGGCTGTCCGCGCCCTAGATACTCCGTCGAATATTAACCAGATCGGCAGATAAAACTCCTATTTATTGCGAGATTTATGACGGAATTATATTTGCGACTCTACAATTATTTTTGTTTTAGACGCGTTATCATAGAAAAATGACACATGGACTAATTGCTTTTTGTCGTAATATTTTTTAATTGTTCTTTTAATAAATGGCTGGCTTTGTTTAGAACCCCAAAGATTGCAGATTAGATTTTTATACACATTTTTCATATTGTCTTACGCCATTTTCTACTAGTGAGAGATTAATCCAATTCTTTCCTTAAAATGTTTTCTACTTTTTGATAGTAGGATGTATAATTTTGATTAGTTTATATTTCTTCTTGATGACAGCCCTAGTAAGAGCCAATGTCGCCAAACCACTTGTCATCTGATACACCTAATATTGGGTTTTTTAAACTATAAATACGACATTAGCAACTTAACAGCCGTGAACGGGTGGCATGGTGGAACCTGTTATAACTCGATATCTACGAATAACAATACATTATAGTATTAGGTGCGGTTTGAAGTAGTTTTGATGGTACAATAAATTTGACTGTTAACTATTGGTTTGACAGAGCTTTAGGTTTACATTATAATATTGTTAATAGAAATAAATTAAATTGAATATTGTGTCAAAATCAGCTGTACGTTTAAGTTTCATAGTCTGTCAAAGTCCACTTTTGCATGCCGTGGCAGCCTGTAATGAGGGCTATCGTTTTAGCGCTCACCAGTTAGCGCCACTGTAGAGTAAGGTCCTGTCACTTGCTAGTAGCGAAGACAGTGGCGCCAACTTGTGAGCGCTAAAGTGGTAGGAGGACTATCGCATTTGCACTCATCAAGATGGCGCCACTGTAGAGTAAGGTCCTGTCAATCGCCAGGGGTGCCAACTGTTAAGTATAAAAACGATAGCCCTCATTAAGATAGCACCTAGTCCTAAGAAAAAATTATGTATGTAAACCCTTTTGCTTGAATTTGTGTCTGTTGTTGGTTGTCCTAATTAAATAAATAAATTGTTTCAACAGGTTTTCTGTTTCTTTTCGATTGATAACATGCTTAGGTGAGCGAGAAAGAACCATGTAGAGAAGAGGTCGAATTCTTAGAGAAACATTATAATAGTCTTTGTTACTTTTTATACTACAAACTTTTCTGGAAGAAATTGCTTCCTAGCAACAAGACTGCCTAAATAGCGCCATTTTGATTTGGTATTTCTTTTATGTGTCTATTTTATGCATTTTCTCTTTTGTACATAAAGTAGAGTTACTTTTGTTGCCGTGTTATTTTAGATGGGTCTAACCGAAATAATTCCTATCGGTCACAACATTGTGTAATCTTGTTGCTATCATTTTAATAAGTCGTTGACTGTGAACAATCGATTAGTCTTTAGTTAATTTTATTATACAGTTGCCCGCTGACCGGAACGGGTTGGTTGATTAGCACGCAACATTGTTCTGTACAAGACTTGTCTTGATTTATTATGACTGAAGCTTATTCAAATAATAGCCCGTGAAGACAGAACATTAATAAAGGGGCTGCTTCTAATTGACAAATCAGAAATTATTCATCATGTAATTCTTGCTGCGTTCCTTTAATACTTGTCTACTTATTTTGTCATTGAGAGAAACAACTTAAAGGATTGTTAAAGTTTGCATTCTGTCCGACTCATAAAAATATCAAAATCTTAGAACCGTAAAGTTCAGAAATATAGTTCTAATATTGGTTTGTTAATCACTTGAATAGAATATCTAAATCATGGGTACATTATATTGTGATTAAAGATTAAAAAAATATGGGTAAAAATGAGCGGAAAATCATGGACATATTAAAACAATTTTCAATATACTTAGGTACTTACTGTTTCCGAGTTTATTACTACAAACGGACGTGGTACTTATTAATTCAGTACAAGTTAAAGCAGTTTTTTGCATCATTATGAGAACGATAAAATCATTTTGTACCTAAGTGCATCCATTGGAACCGGCAGCCATATTAAGAACAATATCAATCATTCAAGCATCAGAACAACTACACGAGATCGTTAATCTGATTGTCAATAGAAAATTAAATTATTGTGTTGTCTCATTTTTATTTATTATTATTAATTTATTGTAATTGTATATTATTTTATTTAATAACTAGGTATCATAATCTTTTGCTTGCCAATAAGTGGTTCAATACTCAATAAGTTTATTGCTTCCATAATAGTCATTCAACTATAGCAAGTGATTTTAGCTTATTGTCTCTACATTACCTATTTATTTGTGCGAGTGCTTGACGTAGAAAAAATTTGGCTAAATAAGTTATTTCGTAAAATAAATATTTTGCCATTTGTCAAGGTTGAGGTTAACATCGGAAATAGCTAATTTCCTGACAATTTATTGTTAGCCAGGTAAAGTTAGAACGTGTATGTTAATTTTAAACTACTGGTAATTGAAATAGCTACTAAGATATAGGTATTCCTGTTAAAATACGGGTTAAAAAGGAAGATGTTGAATCTGTTGTATACCTATGACATGCAATATTTATTTTGCTATTACTTTGCAGTTTTCCCAGACATGCAGATCAATGCTTCAGAAAATATGAAGTTTAAACTTTGCAAGCGAAATGTCTATATCCAATCCCAATAGTGTTTCGCATAGCCCGAGGCGTAAGCGCACAGTGTTTCAATCTGAAAATAAAGTTGTTATGAACTTGGTCGAAAGTGAGGCGAGTCGAGCACGCGCTGAGGATCATTGCTAGCTTGATCTCTGACCTTCAGCACGATCGGTTCACAATTACAGAAGGAACTCTCTATGATGCATTCGTTAGTGATGATTTGGATAAATTGGCTGCCGGACTGCATTGGATTGGTAACGTTAATTTGTAAAGAAAAGGTTCATGACTTTTCACAAAACGTATATGTGTCATTCGAAATAGGATGAGTTTTTATAAAACCTCTGTAAAGAATCTCTATTTAGTTACTGATATGAATTTAAACAGTAAATAAACAAAACATTTTGCACTGCGCTAAGTATCCTAGTCCCAAACTAAGCAAATCTTGTACCTACTACCTATATGTGCCAGATAACGTATTTATACATCCTAGGTACTTAAGTAATAATAATAAAAAGTATAGCTTTCAAATTGTATCACTTTTGTCTATTTATTCAAGTTCAGAACATACCTACATATATTTATCCGTTCTAAGTTGAAGCGATGATTTTGAAATAAAACTTGTAGTTGCATAGCAGACGTGCAAAGCGCCATCGAATTTTTATTTTAGTTTGTTCGCCAAAACATTTCCTTCTGCATCAGGACAATCAGGACAAGACAGCGCCGACCCCACTTCCAGGATATTTAATATTTTTTCTGTTTTGAATAACAAATGAAAAACCGACAAAGGGCACGTTTTCAACACGCGATCAGCGATCGAGGGTTCATATAAATAGGGGCTATTTGTGTTTAAAAACCTGATTATCAATAAATCTGTAAAGTGTACTGCCAATAATATTCCGCAATATTATTGCAACAGATTTTATGACTTTTATAAAATATCAAATGAAAATGATTCATCAATATTACTTCAAATGTTAGACTTCTTTCACACTATGATGCTTTTTCAAGCATTTTGTAACTTGTGTCTTAAAACCGGTAGATTTTACTATTTATGTTTACTTTTGTCTAACACTAGCAGTGAGTGACGTAGTTTTAGTGATACCTAGTACTGTTGTGTATTGTGTAGGTAACTTATATGCAATATACGTTAGTGCATGACGTACGCAGAATGGAGCAGGAATTATTGGCTAGGGTGAAGCTCCTCGCTGCGAATTCGGTAACAACACTCCATATAATATTGTTTGACTTTATTGTAAACTCATTATCGTCGTTGTGTCGTTACTAAAATGATGTAAGAAACAACAATGAAGAATGATCTGTTAGGAGCTTTTATTGAGTAAAAAAAGGTCTTGTTTCAAAGTTTGAGGTTTTTAAGACAATAAATGGACAACCCTACACATTATAGGAAATACATTAAGACAGAAAAGGTTTTTAATTTGTCTTGATTGTAACAACACAAGCTCTATTATCAACATGATTGTTTCTAAATGTATCATTTACAATTAGTCAGGGTAAAGATAAAAGGCTATCCAGGCGTCTTAAACAAGACCAGCTTTCATATAAGGGTTGATGATATCCTTTCTCAACACTTATACCCTGCTTTGAGATCCAGACAGGGTGCATGACGTAGGCAGAAGGGTGCAGGCGTCCAAGTTGTCAAGCGAGAAGTTTTTATCGCGCTGTCGCGTTGAATAGGAATGAGTGTTGAATAATGCATGCGCCTCGCCCCGCACCGCGGCTGATTTGTTACGTGTAGGGCTGGTGAAGCTAAACAAATGCCCTTTTAATTTGTATTGTAGCCGGCGAACTCTTTAGAGACTGCGCCTTTGCGAGCATGTGACGCCCACGTGGTATATTCGCAAAATTGGTTAGCAGTCGCTAAAAACAAATAACGATCAGGGTCAATGCGTTAGGAAGAGCTGATGATGCCACTGATAGCTAAGGCACAGATTATAACGCCCGTATTCACAAACATTACTATGAGGTCTCACAGTAACAATCACAGAGCTCTATTCAACGCTGTGCGTTCGAATTGCTGCTTCACTTAAGCAAGCATCGTTTGTGAATATGGGCGTAAGTATAATAGTTCGGCAATCGGTTAACAGTTGCTAAATACAAATGACGATCAGGGTCAATGGGCTGATAATCAGTCTTTTCAGCGTTTGTATTTACAGGTGTAGAAATTGGTCTACGTATTTTATGATTATGTATTATGCTCGCGTTTTGTATTGTAGGATCAGGGACAGGTTACACTAAGAACTGATGATATTGAGTTGCTTTATTGCTGGTTATAAGCACAGTAAGCGTGCTATAAGTAAGTAACGCGTGCGTAGCCGCAGGCAATAGCTTACACTCCTAGAAAAAAGGTAAAGGCCAAACATAATTATATTGGCTTAGTAGCAATTAGCGTCTTAGAGTCAATATGCGTAGAGCATTAAAGTGTGTTCATGTAAGCATGAATGTGTTCACCCATGTGACATGGTAGAGTTTAATTACAATTTACTGAGAGCATGTGTAGGGATACTTTTTATCTCTCTATTTACACCTTAATTACACAGACCTTATGTAATATTGTTTGGTTGATGATTAAGGTGCAATAAAAAGGCAAAAAGCTTTCCGTGACAACCCTATATTCACTGTATTGCTACAACATGATTCTGTTAGGACAAATAACGCTCGGACCTAATTCTGATAGCCTGTTGAAGTAATCTTTTACTAAGGGTCTGACTACATTTCATGTCTGATAATAAGGAAACTATTACGTTTCCAGAGAATTGAAAAGCTCCATAAAGAGCTTTTTATAGGATTTTAACGAGTGAACAATAAAAATACATTTAATTAGATATTAAAAGTTCGTTGTATTCCTAAATAATCATTGGAACATGGTATTGAATTGCAAAGTAAATAACGTCCACATTTGAGTGACATAACAGAAAAGTAAACAAATGAAAAAATAGGTACAAACTTTTTCTGTAAACCACGTGTTAGTTGATAGGTTTTTGTTTTCGAAGAATAAACAAATTAAAAGAGATACGTTGATATATTTTTCTGTAAGTATGTATGTGAAATTTTGATAGTGTTTTGTTTTTGTGTAGAGTCAATTGTTTTTTAATCGCAATTTAGTAAATAGCCATCGGAATAGTTTTGCTGAATAGAGCCGATCGAATGGATTTGAAAGAGGATACGATATCTAAAACTGTAGTCAAGTCCAGCTCGAGAATCACTTGACAGGATTTTTTTATCAGTTATTGCCCCAAATCGAAGTACAGTTTAAGGAAAGGCGTTATTTTTAATTCAAGGTTTCCTCTGAAGTAAAAGTTGAACAGGCACATTCACCTCCGTAAATATGGAGCACATTTAAATCAATGTCTTGACTTTGTAAAACATTTCTCTTTAATCAAGGTATGTTTGTTTGATAAAAGTACATAAACAATTTCCTTTTGTTTGTGTATCAAATGACAATCACTAATTGAGTTAATTTTCAATAACAACAACCATAGAATTTACTCGTATTACAGAGTGGATTATAACGCTGACGCAATTACAAGACAACTTGGGTTTGTTTCATGAAAAGTGTTGAATATTTATTCGCTAAGAAAAGCACTAGAACTTTGAACTCTAGACTGGCCAGTGGGTGAAATACGAGTAGGCTGACACATAGATATTTATCTTTGAAATATATCTTACGTCCAACTACATCAGATCGAGTATGTTATGAAACGCGGAGACATGCGCCAGTTTCTCTTCCTGCGCCTTTGCCATCTCTAACATTTATCATAGCAATCATGATATTGAAGCCATAATTGCTTTGAGGCATCTAACTGTAATGATTTTAATTAGACGAATGATTCAAATGGATGTTGAAGGAAACGCAATAGCGGTGAGTTTTGATCGTTGCGACTTCTCTTTTTCTTAGTAACAACGTTTTTGTTCAATTATGATGATAACCTTCGTTAAATGGCACTATTTCTTCAGATTGCATTAATTTCAGAATATTGTCTATTTATTTTTTTAAGTACGCTGTAAAATTTAAGATGTATCGTTATGAAATAATATCCTGGCAAATTCTGCTAGATCAACACATTGTCTCTCTAATCTGTGACTTCTAAACCTCTTCCATTTTATTACTTTAACTTGAATTTGAGTCTCAATATTCATCAATAAATGGCCGATCGTAAACAGTTGTCTACAACCGTCCATTGTGTTTAATGCTAATTATTCCTTCGGCTTGGGATTCATCAAGCACACGAGATGGGTACATAGAAGTAACGGGACGGTACGCGCGCGGACCGGGAATGAGGCAAGCCATTTGTGGGTTAGGCCTGGGATTCACATAAGACGATATTAGGCTAGGAAAAAACATGATTTTGAGACTATTTGTGAGCCATGAAATCTCACAAATTGTATGTAACTCATCGTAATTGTATGTAAGTCATGATTCAATTATGTAGGCTTCCTGAAACCGAACCTGTAGGCTTATTAATTTGTTTAACTTTTCGGTACTTTTAGTTTGTTGGATTTAGTAACTAGTAGATCATTCAAGTTGTGACGTCTTTTGGTTGCAAATTGTTGAAAATTACGGTAATTTGTGAAAAAAATTTGCAATGTTTTACAAAGTCAACACTTTGTAAGTGTTAATTAGTTGTCAATTTGACACAAACCCACAAATCTTAAAACTTTGTTTACACTTCGTCAGTCGATTGCAATCGCATTTCAGTCGCACGATCAAAATCGTCCAGTGTAAATCCCATAGCATTCAGGTTTACAAGTCGTCGAGACGAGCCTCTTACACAGTAGTGGTATTAACGTAATAGCAAATGCTTATTGTTTCGCGCTAATCTCGCCGAGTTAGACAAAAGTTTCGTTACTTTCGAAGTATCCAATCATGATAATAGAGGATAGGGTTGGCACAACTGTTACTGGAATTAACATTAAAAACACAATTTTATTTTTGCTTTTAATTTATACCGGGCGTTCTTACAGCTTCAACTCTATTTTACCTGGATCTACAGCTCCAAACACCAACCAGTGAAAAGTCAGGAGGAGTTCGCAGTCAAGAATGGAGGGCAGTGCAAAGCGGATGACAGGTGACAAACAAAGGTTAAAGTTTTAAGTAAGACACGTGCCATGGACGTAACATGGATGTAAGTAACGTAATCTTAAACTTTTTGTAAACTATTTTTGGAGTGAACATTATTTGGCTTCGATATTCTATAAGATATATCAGTCCATTTGTTTCCCATCGAATATTGTCCGAATGTCACTCAGAGAGCGTGACAAAAGTTTGACGTGCCAAAACGTCTATCAAGAATGCTGTTACTTAATAATAGAACGACAAGTGGAGGACTATGTGCCCGTAATATATTAGCTTGTTGATAGAAACGTGGAAACTTTGTACAATTTGGTCTGGTTTATTTGGAGAAACAAAATGTAAGTTAAATAGCAACCACAAATTTGCAATAGGGTCGTTTTTTTATCCTCAACAGAGAAGCTTGGCTCTCACCTGATGGAAACTGATAATTTTGTACAAAAATGTGACTATAGCCATCATCAGATCCGTGCTCGTAAAGTGGCTTAAAATTTTGGATTTTAATGGATTGTTAAACAAAGTTTTTACTAATCATTAACAATACTTTTGTGGTAGCCCTAACTCTGTAATGCCCCAAATAATATACCAAATCAAGTGCCTCTTACATCAATCCCACTTCTATTTGTATCATTCGTCTGTAATTGATAGGTCAATCTAAAGCGGTCTTATTTAGATGTATTGACTGCCAATGATCTACCGAAGCATAGATGCCGATGTACAGTCGTGAACAAAAGCGGCCTGTTGTTTTGTTGCTTGTGCCTGTTGAATGGAGGGTTAAAAGTGGCCGTTTATTTGTGTTTGTGACTGTACAGACGACGGCACGTCAAGCTTTGCACAGTGGCCTCTTATGGCCTTAGAAATAGAGGTGCTTTTGCAATAAAAATGTATGGTATGATGTAGTGTCGACTGTACAACGGGATATTGACCCGCAGGACTAATGGCAATGCACTTTATTACATCACGCGTTGTATTTTATTGGCCTCTACGACAGGTGTGACGTGTAGCAGTCAAAGGCACTAAGTTGCAGTTTAGCAAAACAAAATTTTACAACGGAAACCTTTTTGAGCCGCAGAATGGCCAAAAAATCTTTGAAATATTATGATTAATTTTCAGTGTGATGTAAAAGCATTATGACTTATCTATCCTTTGATCAATGGTTTATTGAGACTTATGATACCTAGGTATTGAAAGATAATAAAAACAGATAAAGAATTTAATCAAGTGTAAGTGTGTAAATTCAATGAAATAACCCACGACATTTTAATAACATTTCATGTTGTGTTAGATAACAAGATATGAATTTAATTCATTTGGTTCTTTGTTGAAATACTCACGTTAAAAGTTCAAACAATTTACTTATAAGATTTATATCACTTGGTTTAAAAAGCTCTACCTAAGTATATGCAGAGGTTTGTAAGAAACAAAACACAATTTCTCTGTTACTCGTACATCAACATGTACCTAAACCAAATCGATTCCTTTTCACCATTCATAATCGAATGCAGCTCGATGCAAACTAATCGTTTTATTGCTAAGACCGTTCACTCGCATCACAATCGAGGTGCGCCCGCGCCGTTTGCGCCATCTTGCAGCTCCAAGAGTAACAAAAGGTCATCACAAATATGAGTTGACACCATTCAAGAATAAGCTTGGTCGTGGTTCAATTCAAAGTGCATGCTAAGGAATGTGGAGAAGCGAGTGGTTAATACAAGTGCGGAAATTATGACGCCGAGACCTTTGTAAATTGATATACTCGACTTTTCATAAGTCATGTGCAATAAAAGTAATATTTTATCCTGTTTTGTAACTCATAAAAAACTCATAAAACTCATTTATTTATGCTAGTAGGCTTTTAAAAAGCACTTTTACACGTCCCAGTATTAATCATACCACTGCTTCAGGACAATAAATAGGCCAGTGCTGAGAAGAAGCAGCGTAAGAAACTCAGTCACTATTGTCAGTCAAACTTTTGATTCTAATTACAGAATCGCAATACCTTCTAAGACTTCAAGCTTCTAAATGATTCGAGAATTCCGTAGACACAAAGATGTAAAGTTAGTATTCAGATACACACTCTACAAAACTTTTAGAGTTAACCTTGGCCATTCCGTCTGCCCAGATTTAACTCGAGACAGGAATGTTTACAACAGCAAACTAGAACCATTAAGTCTTGACATGTTTAAAAACGAGTTTAGATTTGGACTACAGACCGCAGATAACAAAGCAACAAAAGATGAAACAATCGGAAAGTTAAACGCGCGGTAAGGATCTGTTTTTATACAAAGGAGCAAAGCGAGTGACACGGGGAACGGTAAATAAGATACCTTCAACAATAAAGTCCTAATGAACTCCTGTTTTAGGTTTCTTCAGCAATCTCATTTGTTTAAAATCCGAGCTATTTATTTTCTTTACTTTGTACAACTACCCATTGTGATCTGCATGACTATTTTTTTATTCGTGATTCAGACAGATTAAGGAAAGTTTCATATACATATTCTGTAGAGGATAAATGTATGGAATTTAGCAGTCTAGAATGGACTTTTACTTTATTATGAAAGCTACTTTTTTGCTTAAACCATAATATAACATGTACTCGATTTCAATTGAACGAAAATGAAATCGCAGGATCATCAGACGGCATTATAAAAACGGCAGACAGTGAGACGATTAAGCCAAAAGGAAAAGTCAAAGCTACAGTGTGAATAGATTGAGGAGCACAATAAGCTCGGCCCACGCGCGGTGAATCACGCGCCGCACGCACACAACCAACGGCAAAAACATTACCTACTTTTGAATAAGTTCCCTTTCTCTTTCTACACTTCAGAGCGTGTGCCTTGTTTAGCGCCATTTGTTACATCAATAAATAAAACAAATGAATCATGCGCCGCAATATCAGCCCGCAACGGAACGACTTAACGGATAAAATATTAATCTCCAATGTTTACGACACTCCTAACTTTATTATACTTGTCATACTCAGCCGATGCGAACAGTTAACATACGAGTTTTAAAATAAAACCCGAATCGGGGATCGCTGTTTATACGAGAGCATGCCAAATGGCATTTAAACGTTTAAAGAGCTGTAAATTGTTCGCTTAATCCCACGATGCGATGACAAACAGAATGTCCTTTCACCTGGAAATGCAAATGAAACGAACTTAAGCTTAAACAGAATATGTTTCAGCGTTAAAACTAATTAATACGAGAAAAGCACTGATAAATCAATGAAATATCAATATGTTCAATCGATCTTTTTTGTAGTTATTTAATTAGCTTATGTGCAATTATGAGTTCATTGTGACGCGTGCATAGTTGCTGAAATTGACACAATTACTCAAAACCGCTAGATTACGCCAGCAAATAATTACCTAGCACATTGAAATGCAAATAATTATGTATCTGCCAATGAACGAGATACAATCGAAACCTTCGTCTTGCGAAACGTTCTCAAAAGCAATCGTTTTTATTGCAAGAAATCTATTTGCTTATTACTTTGGACATTAATATATTGTCGCATTAAATGTCCAGTCATTGCAGACAAAGCGTGACGGAGCGAGCGAGCGCTGCGGCCATGAAGTGCGTAGAGCGGCCTGCCGCTTGTACGTAGAAACGGTGACTCACTGATAGAGACGAAGGATACGCCGCGCCACACGCCAGATAAGGACGGCAGATTCCAGAAAACCGGTTTAAGATTTCGAGTTTCGATCCGATATGCTCCTGTGTCAAGTAGACTTCACTCGAGTAGAGTTGCTCTTATTTATCGGCGCTCACCAAAAAGGACGCATCAGTGTTCCTTTTTTAGTTGTCAACACGGTTTTATTTCGGGGCTCTACCGTTTGGAACTTTCTTTCTGGAGGCTTAATAGGTAGGATTATTTCCGTAGCTAGGCTTGTAGTGCAGTTTGTGCAGGTTAACAATTAGCAAGTTATTTATCTTATCAGGTGAAACTACTGAACGGAGTCTTTGGACGCGGTCTGTGACGGGATGATGTCACCACCACTTGGGGTTTCTTATCTAGAATGATAAAACATAACTTAAGAAACTACCTTACCTATGCGATACGATTTGGATTTTAACGAGAGTTAGAAGCATTGTTTATTTTTTGTGCAGTATGTTAACCTTTTTGAATTTTATAAGGTTAAAAATATTGCAGCTTGAAGGAGGATCCGAAGAGAAATATGCAAATACATATTGATAAACTTGTAAAACTAGAGTGTTTTGCATTAGTTTGTAAATACAGCTTTGCAATTAAAGAGAAGAATAATGACTAATTTACACGACGTCATAATAATATTAGCTCGTGCATTATCTTTGTTATTCAGTTATTGAGAAATATTTAAAGAAACAGTAAAATAGTTTTGATTGTAAAAAGTAATGGATTGTCTCAAATTGATTTGTAACTCTGCTCTATTTCCATCATTCACAAATGGTCATTCAGGAAATAGATCCGAGAGATGCGCGTACGTCGCGTGATGCTACAGCGAAAGAAAGTCCGCCATTACAGGAATTTTCCGAGCGACTGCAAATGATCGCGGGCGGTGAATCATTAAGCGTTTTTGCGCTCGCGCAGAGAAAACCGCGTCTTCATCTGGAAATTATACACAGCGAACAAATAGTAGCTACAATATTACAAGGAATCAAGATTGTCAAAACTTATCAGTACATGCTGATATGAACCAAAACAAAGCGGAAAGACGATGCATGGTTTATGAATGCGTCATTGTAGGTAATGTCTATTGAAACTGAATTATCTGCTTACCTGTATGGGTAATTAAATTCTAGTAAAACTCGTACACAAATTTAACGAATTTAATCCCAACTAATATTATAAATGCGAAAGTAACTCTGTCTGTCTGTCTGTCTGTCTGTCTGTCTGTCTGTCTGTCTGTTACGCTTTCCCGCTTAAACCTCGCAACCGATTTTGATGAAATTTGGCATAGAGATAGTTTGAGTCCCGGGAAAGAACATAGGATAGTTTTTATCCCGGTTTTTGAAACAGGGACGCGCGCGATAAAGTTTTTCTGTGACAGACAAAATTCCACGCGGGCGAAGCCGCGGGCGGAAAGCTAGTATTATCATAAGGCGTTTATTTTTGAGAAGCTACTGGTAGTTACGCTTGAGTACACTTTGCTCCCTGTGATGCGCCACTCAATGGTCTTGCTACAGCATTAACTAACCAATCCAGTTTGTTTTTGTCTTCACTTTGTACAGTTTTCCATGGGGCTTTGATGACGCAAAGGATTAAGCAAACCGCGCATTCACTCAAGAACTGGTGCGTGACGTTCAGCTTATATTTACTCGACACTTAAGCGATCTTTTATTCATAGATAATTTTGTTTGACATGTTACATAAGCGCTGGCATTGGACGGCCGGTTTGTTGGTAAACACTGCCAGAAATGTATTTGTGAAAATCTGTAACATCTGCATTATTAAAGTGGCTTTAGTGTGGTAGTTGTTTATGCCGAATCACGAAATTTTCCACATCAGGTGATGACTTACATTTATAGGTACGTATTGCACTTGACCTTCTACTCTTCTGATAACACAGCCGCTATAACATGCTGTTCATGTAACTTTTATTATATAAAATTACAAACAAACAAGTAATTTGAAACTATCAAACGCTACTTAATAAATTGGAAACTACATATTGCGCTATACTGCAAAATCTACGTGGGAAGCTATTTTCACGTTCTGGTTGGTTTTGCGAAAGGTGCGAAGAAAAACAATTTATTATTATAAACACCCATGTTTATATTGCAAAAAACGCGAAAGTTTTAAAGTAATTAGTTAATAGAATCTGTAAGAAAATTGCGCTTAAACTGCAACAATTTTAGATGAAGAAGCAAATAAAATTGAAGACCATTAAATTGTGAAAGTAAACGTTTACTTAATTGAATTCAACTGTTCCAATCTGTTCCAATCTGTTCTAGATGTTTGCTGCAATCGTTTAGGTATTTAGTGAGGAGTACTAATGAGAATTCTAAATAAGTTCGTTTGTATAGTAGCCCAAATAGGCCGAAATTTTGGCCAAAATCGAAAGTTCCTTAAAAGGTAAATGTTTAATTTTGAAAAATGGCGAGGTAGTTTTGGTTGTCTTTACATTTATTTTAGGTCCTTTTTATATCACCAAAAATAATATCTTTCAGTTTCAAAGGTTTAAAAATTCTGCTAAATTATAAACTGTAGCATGTAGAAGTTGGACCCAAATTTTAAGCTAAGGATTTTAAGCGGCTTCATCCGAAGGTGTCGGCGATAGCCCATTAATCGGCTAGGGCTTCAGACAAGTCGACCTTTGAAGTTATTATCATTATCTCCACTGGACTTCTCACTTATACACGTTATCTACAATACTATACCTACTTCGGCACTTCGCAGACAAGTTGTACAGATAAATCCGGAGTTCCAGACACAACAGGCTAAGTTACATTAGCCAGTCCACTGTTAACGTTTTCTCCAACAAATTACAATACAGTTTGAGCAATAAATCACTTTCTAACTACCCCAGATCAATGGGTAATTAGCGTCTTCAAGCCGCTATTTGATCGACAATTGACGTGTCAATGGCTTTGATACCTACTTATTTGCCTATTGTTCGTTGGAGTTCTTTGGTAGGGTAATAAGTTAGTGTATGCGTTACATGATACCTAGGTATATTTATGTATGTTGCTAAGATTTGACAAAAAGTATGCATGTTTATAAATAGTTGGATTTACTGATACCTCATTTTCCTTCATCTCATTTGTAAATAAGTGTATGTATTTCTTTCTAAAATCTTACTGTAGCGTGTATTTTGCCTGTAAGTTAAGTATGCCTTTCTTATCAGCACTTTGTATATAGTTGTATGCTTTGCAAAACTACCTGAAGCGTGGCAACATTATACTGTTTCTTTTTATCTATTTTATTCAATATGATTGCACGCTCAAAATACAATAGTGTATTCAAGAATTTAATAGCGCATTGTGGAACCTATAAAATAAGAAATAATATGCCTATTATTTGAACAGCCAAGTTATCGCTACATTGCTAGAAAGTAATGAAATAGCAAGGTTTTTATTAGTCTAAAGTTTCAACATTAAAATAGAAGGACCAAATGTATTGACATTTTAATCGCTTGGAAATTGTGTCTCAAAAGAAACGTTAATTAAACCTTCGAAAGTAAGACAATAAGCAGATAACAATAAAACTTCATAAGCCTTAGATCCAAATGCTTTGATCATAAGTATCAATCAATTTATTTTCAAAAATTGAACAGGAAAAACGATCAAAAAATCGTATCCAGATTTGAACAAAAGCTCTATTAATCTATTTCTTGATAAAAGCACCGGCCCGTATAAAACGGAACAAGGCATAATTTTATCGTGGGTCCACAATCGTAAGGCTACTGTTACGACAGCGTGCGCCCGCGCAACCGGTTTGACCGCTTCCACTACCGAAACGGCGCCAATCATAGCCTTAACGCGGCTTAACACGACCGGGGTATGGTATAATAGCAACATTTAACTCTATTATTTTGTCTGGAGGTACTCAGGAGGGAGTTTTCTCAGCTTGCTATATTTTTGGGATAGAAATCAAGGTAGAGCTTATCTTATGGCCTGTTTTAATTATAGACAGAGAGAGAGAGAGAACAACTGACGAGACTAAACAACTGAAGAAAGAACTCAATCAATTCCCGCGTTAGGCAGTTCGATTTTTTCAAGTTATTTATAATTTTCAAATGAAGAAAGAACTGTTTTTTCTGCTTTTCTCTATTTCTATTTATCTAGTAAAAAGTCTCATATACCAGAGACACAAAATAAAATTATACATCATACATTCTATGAGAGTATTTTTTTCAACGATTTAGTTGCCTTGTGTGATGCCTAATTTTACGAGTATATTGTAAGCGTAGGTGATAATTCCAAAATTAGCTTCGAGTTTTCCCTGAAAGTATTTTTATTCGACAAAGCTTATTCTCCTCCCCTCTTATTATGCCTACATATTCTTAGCGTAGGTGATAATTCCAAAATTATCAGTGAATCTTGAAATGTTAGTTCGAGAAATATCAAGTTGATAAAGTAATCTCCAGCTACGTAGGTAATCAATCATTTACGTATTGTGCATAATATCATAATTAGTGTTGCTGTTGATATTTATTTATCTTCGGGCTGTGAGATAATGGAAAAGTATGATTAACGTAATAAAACTTTGATAATAATACGATTTGACAACTCGTAATTAGAGAAAAATAAAATAAAAATCTAAATAAAAATAAATTGGAGAATTTTAAAAACAATAAATCCGCACCATCTCAATTTCTCAAATACCTTTCAAATTATATTAGAAAACCTAGCTTCTTTATCCACAGGTGAGAAGCTCTTGGTTTGCGTCTCATCCGATAGAAAGTTATGATGGCCGAAGGTGGAACCCTCAAATATTGGTTTTATAAGGCACTTCCAAATTATGACATTGTCCAAGATTCGCCCAATACAGCTGACATAAAACTTCATAAAATGCCCCATCGCTTTCGCTCAGCAGTTCCTTATCAGCCCAAACATAATTAATTTCTTATCAGTCAGCAGTCGCGTAGTCGTCTCACGGCTGGCATAAATGTGGAATGACTGTGACAAATCGCAACGTGTGCAATAGAGCTGTATTGGATAGTCAAGTTCGGATACGGATATTTTATTTTTGTTTGTTGGTTTAACTTTCCATGGGACAAACTGCCTTCACTTATTTTTTTTATTGGCAGTCAAGCTGTAGATCCTGGCTACACAGGCGTTGCGGTGGTAAGAATCAGAGGTGGGAAGTCTCGTGTATTGTTTTTTGGCCAAAGTATATTATTTTATATTACCAGTACTTTCTAAGTATCTTTTAATTTTTTTTCTGTTATGTTCCTGCAGTGGAGACTCAATGACTTTATGATGATAAAAACATGTTTCATTCATCTTATGAACTCAACTAACAGGGTTAGCTTCAGTAAGCATTAGAATCAAATGAACTTATTGTTATGTAAATAATAGTTGATTGGATTCAGCGGTACGTCAATTCTATAGCAAGTGGTGCAAAGTGTATCTTGAATGAAGTGTCTGGGATCATACTCCGCACGCCGCAAATGTTCCATGGCGGAATGTCAAGAATGTAAAGTCCGTTGTGGCTTGCTAACACTAGGATTATCACTAACTTTAGCTTGAACTAATGTTTCAGTAGATTTTTTTTCAGCTACAATAGTGTAAAGTTTCATAAAAATAAGTCCAGTAGTTATAGTGTGAAGAAGTAAGAAATATCCATCAATCTGTTGCTGTTACTAAAATATGCTTGGTTTTAGTTCTAGAGGTCTTAGGTTACATTGCATGCATTGGTTCAGAATATTTTCGGTAACATTACCCATATTCCTACTCCATGGGAAAATTTCTGACCTAGGGATATTTCCCGGGATCGGCACATCTCTAAGAATACCTAATATGACGTCGATAAGAAAAAGTAAATATAACCTTGAATACGTACAAGTTAACTCAATGCGAATTGTTTACGAAACCCACTGGACAACAGCAATGGAAATATTTTTACGACTATTATTAAAGATTGTATTTAAACAATTTGCAGTCAGGTATGAACGTTTGAATAGCAATGTCAAACGGCTTATGTAACAAAAACTGGCCGGCTGAAAATAGATCGCGTGGAATTATACTTTATTTTAGCAGGCAATTAAACTTGAGTGTGTATTTTAAAACAACTTTTAATTCGTACCGGTCGTTTTACAAATCAGACCACTTTAAATTATGATCCTGAATGAGAATTCGTGACATTACTGATTTGAGATTTCTGTTACCCTTCACTTTTGTTTTCAGTTATTTTTATGCAGCTTTCAGTCTAAAAGCATATCTACGAAGTAGCAATTCCAATATTACTACACCCAAGCTTTCATTGATATAATAGATTTCCAGTGTAGGTACATCTTCATTAATACCAAGCCACGTGCAAATTGTGGATAGTTCTACGTATCTGTGCGTGTTGCTATACTATCATATTTATAAATCATTTCATTTCTAGTTTATAGCCGATCCCGTGCCAAGTCTAGCATCCTTACGATCACCCTGTTTTGTCACGGATCCAAACAAATTGGGGGATTTTTCAATTTTGTAAAACACACAAAATTAATAAAAACAAGCTAAACATTATTTTGTGTTGCGTGTATCATCATCATTTTAAATACTAATACTACAACATCGTAAGGAAAACTTATAATGTAAAATCCTCGTAGTATTTATTATTGAAACAACTGAATTCAAATGTGGCAAGAAGGTGGTACTATGAATGGCGAGATCTAATTTGAATGCGCATTGATATGATTGAAAATTTGATTCGATGTAATATGTAGGAGGGATTGCTTTGTGTTGGCAATAATGATATTCGCTGTTAATACTTTCGCCGCATCTTATGCCACTTAATTTTCTCGTATTGTTCTACAACTGAGCTGTCAGTGTCTTAACGATGCAGTCGTCACGTCACTTGGTGCGCGACGATCATTGTACAAATAACAAATTGCTTCCTTTGTGAATTTTTTATTAATCGCCGCTGTGATCCGATTATCCAACTGTTGGCAGCGGCCAATATATCTTCTCTCACGCTGAAATTATCGCGTGTATTGGTGCCAATAGATGCCTGATTGATGGCTGGCCCGCCGGGCATTTATCCATACGCGAAAGAGTGTAGGCGGGCGATCGCCGACTATCAAAACGAGGCGAAAGTGCCTCCGAACCACTTCCTGCGAAGGCCGAAATTGGCTGAGAGCATGACAGGCCGGCCACTGAAAATTGCGTGCGTGTTGGAAATTGCATCTATCAAAATTTAGGAGCGGGTAATCGCCGATACGGCCCGCGGGCGCGCACCTGCGGGCGCGATTCATTCATGAGATCGGGCAAATGAAGCGGCGAGAGGTCGAGAACAATCCGCGTCGGATAATAACAGTTGGCTTTTCTTAGAAACAGTACAGCGTGGAGGCTTCGGCGGAGGGAGTGTTTGCGTCCCGTTCGCTCGCTGGGCGGGTGAGCGAGAGCGCGGGGGCGGGGCGAGCGCCGCGGAGGCGTCCGCTGCCCGCGCTGCACTCGCTGCAACTTCCCGACTCTTCATTATTATCGCTCGTCAAAGACTCGGGTTCACTGTCAGATAAACGGGCCTCGCGAACACTCAAAAGGTTTAATGAACTATAGCGCCGATTTAGGCTGATCACTTCCTGTTGGAGCATCAATTTGGGCATTTCGGGAGAGTACAGCCTATCTATAACCCAGATCATGGTAGTAGATCAGCCAGAATAGATAAAGACAAGCACCGAGTAGGTTTAAGGCCATTTCAGCAGCGTATGGCACAAAGCGCTGGTTTTATTACGGCAGCCGATGGTGAGACGTTTATAAATCATACTTTTATGGTTATTCTTAGCGATAAAGTTGACGTTTCTAACTCGGATGACTGCGTGTGCGCCTCGGGCCGATCGAATGCGGCTTTGCGTTTTGCTACGCCCAAAGCGAAACTAAATTTTAAACAATAAGTTAGTTATCAAATTAATGCAATTGTGAGAAGATAGCGAAAGCAATAAAGTTTTTTACAAGATTAATGTTGAAATTGTTAGAACTTTTTACATCATTTAATAATCGGTAAGGTCCTCGGTCAAGTAATAAACTTGTTTTATCAGCTAGGTTCGGCTGCATAGTATTTAAAACGGTGATTAAAATTACAACATTGTGTCTTTGTTTGAGACTCATACTCTGGATGATTACATTTTCTATTGTTAATGATCAACTTTCAAGTGTAACATATAAATAAACACCAAATTACTTCCCGTTCAATCCACTCTACTATTTACCCAATCAAATCCGCCTCCAATTTGTAAACGACAAAAAATGCCTTCAGAACGGAACCAGAAACAAATCATGTTACAAATAACCGCGTAAGTTGATTATCTAATGTATTCAAATTGGCCTCTATTTATATTCCTGCCGTAGTCTCCACGCGAATCATACTTGAGTCACGGGCTTTGGCACCAAACCGCTCGTCAACGAATCTCACACCGATGTACAGTCGGCGTCAAATACTATAGTTCGAGATATCCAAAGTGGCCAAAAAGTTGACATATTCCAATTAGGTATGGCAAAGACGTTTTTAGCCTCAAATAGATCGTGACACCCAAAGTGGCCAAAAAGCTGACAACACAGCCATTTTCCAATTGTAGGAAAGACGTGTTGCGAATTTTTTAGCGTCAAATAGTTAGCTATATCCAAAGTGGCCAAAAAGTTGACAACACAACCATACACGTATTGCGAACTTTTAAGGCTGGGTTGCACCATCTTACTTTAACTTTAACAAAAGTCGAAATTAAAAAGTACTTTGTGGTCGAAATTCTGTCAAATTCCATACAAAATACGCCAGTTATCGTTATAGCCACGGTTAAAGTTGATAGTGCAACTCAGCCTAAGTGTCAAATAGTTCGTGTCACTCAAAGTGGTCAAAAGGTTGACAACACAACCAAATTACAAGACGTGTTGCGAACTTTTTGGCATACTTTGGGTGTCATGGACTATTTGACAGCAGTACAGCACATCAAACTACATACTCGTACCTACTATGGTATGATTTATGTGGTTCAAATAAGAGATATAGTTTGTGCTGTCGAGTGTACACCGGAAAATAGATCATCCATTGACGTATGAGTAATAGGAATAGTTGACAATTATTATGATGATCAAAATGTATATGTAAATATGTGTTTATTGCAAATTAGCGCGTATTAAAACTACACAAGATGCTGCTGTCGTTTGTGCACAATATGCCAGAAGTGTTTTTCACCAGCTTATTAAAATAAATTAATTCTAACGCTCTCAAATGATGTGTTAATTGATTTATCCTCCAAATTAAATGCTAATAATTTTTGATAGAAGTTTATTACTAACATTAATTTCATACAAATTAAAGTGCACATTATATTATTTAACCATTACTATGACAAGTCGTTGTTAATTTATAATACATTTAGTACAATCGCAACGTAGGATTTAAACTCTAGCTGTGTGCTTTTTTGAGGTTGAGAGCCATCTGCGTTTACCTATTGCCCGGTGAAACTGAGAAAGTCGCTTATGGCTCACAGCACAGTCAGTCCGAAAAAAAAAGCTGTGTGCTTTTTAAGTGCTTTACATGATACGATCCTGATTTAAAATAAAACGTTTTATTGGCATGATTTTAGACAAATCTATCTAATCTATTCAAACTAAATAAAAAAAAACTTGTTGATTGATCATAATTACCATTCTGGTTTAAGAAAGTTTAGTTATTGATATTGCTACAACAGGTAGAGTCATTAGAAGTAAGGTAGCGACAAACCACACGATGAATTTTAAAGCGAAGATTTAAAATCATACGTGATTATGTAAATTAGGTTTCCAACTGTTATTATTACCTCTACGAATGTCACTATTGTGGTTTGTTTAAAGTTCTCTAGAATACATTGATACAAAACTTTGGTAGAGTCTGATTAAGGTCCGACAGGTGTCTAGGATTTGACGTTCAAACTCCAGTGTAAAGGCAAGTTTTCATTGTGGAAACTACGAGAACTTTAGGATATTTCAGTGTCTCTACCCTATAGTCATTATACGGTTCTGAGGTGAGCTCTACTCGCAGTCATGTCAGTGTGTTCAAAGCCCATTTTGATGAATACCTTCAAATAAATAAAGCTCAATCTTGATCGGAAACATTCAACCTTAAAGTAGAGTCAAAGCTTCATCTTTATACAGCCGGAATTGCATATCAATAAAATGGAACTTTACACGAGCTGGAAGACGTAGCGTGGGCAGGCCTCCCACTAGGTGGACCGACGATCTGGTGAAGGTCGCGGGAAGTACCTGGATGCAAGCGGCGCAGGACCGGTCTTTGTGGAAATCCATGGGGGAGGCCTTTGTCCAGCAGTGGACGTCTTTCGGCTGAAACGAACGAACGAACGAAAATGGAACTTTACCTAGTATAATGAGTTCAGGTTACTATGAGGAATAGATCTAGGAGACAAAAACATATCAAAGTAACGGCATCTAAAAACGATAAGACAAAAGCTTCTAACTATCAACTAAAGATGACACTAAAGATAAAAACGGTCACAGTAAATAACCAATCGAATTCGCAGTCCGTTGCAAAACACACCAAACCGGAATGAGCGTAGAGGTAGACACGAAAAGAAATAAAAAACTTTTCCTCAAAATTATAGAGTGATGCTCGCAAAATGGTTTCGGAGGAGAAGCATTAGCGGGGCATAATTGGCCAATCAATCGACAGTCGAACAAACACTGTGAGTAATTAACAAAAGTGCGAATGGTGAGAATTGCTAGCTATTTATATGCTTTAACAGATGGGCGATGGTTTATAAACGATGTAGTTGAGTAGCAGAGGAAAATTTGCAGGATTTTCATGAAATAATTTTCTCATGGCTCACTTTTTTTAAACTCAATCAAATGACTATCCGAGCTGTTAGCGCTTGCACTTTCTGTTATTTTCTATTGATGGATAATATAGTGTGTAAGCTGCTTTAATTTAGATAAAACTGGACATACAGTTCATTGGACTATAAGAATTTGCAATTTATGTAGATTAAAAACAAAAGAGCCTATTGGCATATTTATTTAAGAATATCTGCTAATAGTTACATTTAGTGGCATTATTCTCTCAATTCTCATACGACCTTGCTAAAATGAACACCGTTTTTCCCCGCGACGGAAACTACGGTCTCGTAAATTCTCTACTTACTAGGTACTACCTACAGTTAGGCGATGTGTTCAAAAGTTATGAGATTATTCATCTACTAATTTAGTTTTTAGAGACCTTGCCGTCGTTATGACCTTGCTAAACTGTGATTGTTTTCCCTAATGGACGAATACTGTGCCTACTTAAAGTAAAATAGTTGGGTATTTCTCATCGCCACGGTTCTCATCGTCACCTTCGTGGCAAATTTTATTTCTAACTTATTTCAACTTTTTGTAAACAAAAATTGTAGCGCTTGATGTGAAGAGTGTATTCTCAGTAAATCAGTCAAATAGTGAGTCTCGTTTGGAAGCTTTAACGTTTTGAATTTTTTGATGCCACGAAAGTGATTCTGTACTTCACAGCAATATTTTTTTCAAACTTTACTACTGTAAATGTCTCTTAAGTGTTTATAAAACATATATTTTGTCTTATTTTCATAGATAAATTGCAATAACATAATATAAATTGGTACCTACTTAAATACAAGATAAAATTTTACCGATAACGTCACCTACTAAGTTACAAGATTCTACGCAATTGGTTTTAAGGATGATACTGGTGGCATTCTGAAATGCTAAAGAAGCAAAAAAAAAACGGCCAAGTGCGAGTCGGACTCGCGCACCGAGGGTTCCGTACAAACCTGCAAGGTTTACAAAGTTCGTTCATTACGACAATCGAGTCATAACTATGGTATTTTTATTGCAAAATGAAATTCATAACATTACAATGGGGAAAGATGGAGGAGCATAAATTTAAGACAAAGATCTCTTTATCGTTTAAGTAATCCTTTATTTTATAGTATTTGATATGAATTTCAACTTGATAGCTCTACGCGTTCATGAGGAAAAAAGTAATAAGTTTATATTTATTAAAAAATATATATTTTGTAATGTAACTAAAAATTTAAGGTTTTCGGAATTTTTCCTTTATGTGTGCTATAAAACGTTGCTTCATGCCAAATTTCAAGATTCTAGGTCGACTGGAAGTACCCTTTAGGTTTTAATTCCCTTGCGAGTACTTGCGAGTTTCAAAATATGCAGCTTAAATTGCTGTTTCTTTTGATTGCGTTGACATAGAAGTTTTATTTTGTTACAGCTTAAAGGTATTATAGACCTGAGTATTTGGTATGAATTTCAATTTAATACCTCTACGCGTTTATGAGGAAATGGGTAGTAAGTTTAAAATTATTAAAAAAAAAAAATTATGTGATGTAACTAAAAATTTAGTTTTCGCAATTTTTCCTTTATCTATGCTATAAGACGTTGCTTCGTACCAAATTTCAAGATTCTGAGTTCACGGGAAGCACCCTGTAGGTTTTGATTCCCTTGCAAGTGTCGAAAATTTGCGGCATAAACGGCTGTATCTTTTGATTGCGTTGGCTTAGAAGTTAGATTTTTTCACAGCTTCAAGGGACAGTAGACCTGAGTAATTGATATAAATTTCAGCTTCATACCTCCACGCGTTCCTGAGAAAAAGGGTCTTGACAGACGGACGGACGGACGGACAGACGGACAACAAAGTGATCCTATAAGGGTTCCGTTTTTTCCTTTTGAAGTACGGAACCCTAAAAAGGATTATCAGTACCTCAGTAAAAAAGAACTCTAACTGATTTATCAGAGGGCCTCGTATTTTTGTTGTACACCTTTTAACTCAAACTTCAGATTAAATTTATCTTACAAACAGATACACAGTCACATATACAGACATACATACCAGTGGGTAGACACTTCTCATTCAAAAACTAGTCTCTATATGTAGCAATTGATATACAACCTTATCCCTTAAGCAATAAAGTGCATTTTGGATTGATTTCACTACAGCAGGGGAACCCGCGGATCAATACCACCATACTAAAAATAATTGTTAGTGTCCTTATGTTGGTAGTATTGTTAGTTTGACAAATGAAAAAAAATGTCTGTCAATTGAGTTTGAGTTTTTAACCGGCGAATTGATTCGTGTGAAGTTATTTTCTCAGATTTGGTGCAATATTACTGTAAATAAACTTTTCTGTCGTTTACGTTGAGTTGATTAAGTTCCTCCGTATCGGGCGTGATAAAGTTTGCTGTTCAGTGTTATGTTTTTTGTGAGATAGAGACTCTTTTAAATAAGCTGTGTTTCAACTTCTACAGAAGTTTAAACTCTTATTTACTTTTCTGTTTAATGGGTATGTTATCTACTTACTTGAAATATTAGATCTATTACAAATCTATTATTCATTAAAAACAACCCTATGTGATGAAAATGTAAATGTACTTTCAAAACTGGTAAATGCATGAACCAGGGCATTGACACTGGTTGGAGAGAAATTATAGGCTTTGTTTAATTAATACCTATTTCATTTTAGGCTTCTACTGATAATGGAGAGTAGAAACAACAAGAAGTGCGTTATTTGTAATAAGAGGCGAAGTCGTGGTGGATCACCCTTACTTTTGAGTAGGTTTCCTCTGGATTCTGACCGGTAAGTTTCTAATAACACTCATTTATTACAAGATAATTTTACTGATTGTGTAAACTTAAAGGCTGGGATTAATATTTTTAATCATACAGTAAATAACCATAACCAATTTTTAATTTCAGTATTTTGTTTCATACTCTGTAAATGAATTGCATAACAATACTAAAAGAAATTAGTTGATGAATAAATTTCAGTTTGTTATTCTTTTTCTTTTCTAATAGGTATTTCTTATTTCAGTTGTCGAATGTGGGTTAAAAATGCTGGCATAGAAGACTTAGCATATGTACCTATTGAAAAGTTACACCAACTGAAGTTTGTTTGTGGTGGGCACTTCACTCCTGAATCCTTCAATGCCAAAGGAACTCGGCTGAAGAACTCAGCTATTCCAACACTGGAATTGAGCAATCCCATCTTGCCAGATGAAGTTTTGACAGAGTTTCCTCTTCATGTAAAAGATTCCAATAAAGAAAACCTCAAGACAGGTATGATGATGACTTCAATTATTTTTTTTAAATTTAATTTACTATCAATTTTTCTGAATTATTTAGATGTCTTAATTAATTTTCTTTGGTTTCCAAAACAAACCAACCGAATGCAATTTAACAAGGTTCTTTCTTTGTAACCACAAACATGTGTTGTATGCTTATCAATAAATAATATATAATTTCAATTATTAATTATATCTATACTTTGTTACAGTTCTTTATGATCATTCATATTGCATTCCAAAGAAGTCAAATCCAGTTGAACGAGGTATGTTTATCTAAAATTATACTAATAATATAAAAAGGAAATATTTAATTGTTTGTTTGTATTTGATCGGCTCCGTAACTCGAAGCCAAGATAGCCTAAAGTGCGGGTTAGAACCCCACAGCTTGAATATTGTAGTAAACCCACTCGTAACACAATTTAGCTTAGAATGTGTGTTGAGTTAGAGGGACTTTAGTAATTTGTGTAATACAAATTCTTCAAAAAAAGTACCGGACCAATTTGAAAAATTTTAGGCAATCTACATTAATTAGCCAGGTCAGCTAGTTTAATAATATTTATAAGCTAGTAATTTTTAATGTGAGCAAGACATGTACTAGACTGATTGTACCCTAAAGTTGGGTAAGAACATGACATTTTATTACCCAATTCACATTTCATTATCTGCTTTCAGTTCCCCTTACAACTACAACCAAACAACTAAATTCAACATGTTTGGGAGCTGTGGATATACCAGATTCTGGTATTTCTGCGAAAACAACTTTTGAACCTCTTCCTTCTACTTCCAATGCACCAGAACATATGACCTATAAACCCATTACTCATGGTAAGTGTACAAACTAATTATTTACCTTCTAAAATATGCCTTCCCTCAAACTAAAGAATGCCACCCTGGATGCGTTCTGCAGTCTGCAGTCAGGTCAAAATGAACTTATATGTACAACATTCTAGGTTTCTGTACATTTTATATTAATGCTATTTGACCGTGCGGATACGAACAAAGAACGCAAAGCACACGTGACTGATTGCCTTATCACGACCACTTACAGATTGTCTTGACATACCCGCAGACCGCATCCAGAATGCAGAACATTAAAACCTCTAAATGCCTTTAATTTAATATTATGTCATTGTTATTGAAGGTGGGCCCACGCTTCATATTTTATGAGAAGAGCTATCATTATCCTGTCTTTGCATTTTTTTAAAACTTGATAATGATTGATTGATTTGGAAATAATAATATGTTTCATAAAACAACAAAATAAATTTTAAACTAATTTGCATATTTATAATATTTCAGATGATAAAAACATTTGCCATCAAGATGCACAGGCAGAAATATTAGTCCACAGTTATAAAAGACCTAAGAAAAACATTGAAATGAAAGGTAAGATAAAACATCCTAATTTAAAAAACTAAGTAAAATTGCTGATTAATTAACCAATATTCAATTCAATTTGCTTTAATGTTGTTTTTTTTACTAATGGAAATGTTTTTATTACAGACACTTCATCAACATTTACAATTAAAGAGAAGAGGCTTTGGCGACAGTTACAAAATGCAAAAAAAAACAATAAGGAATATAGCGAAGTCAAGAGTGAATTTAGACAAGTTAGATTCGGAAGTGCTGACATCGTTAGTAAAGGATGTAGTGCAGAATAACAAAAAAAAGTCACAAGGAAAAAGGTGGACTTTAGCCAACAAAATATATGCTTTGGCTATATTTAAACGGTCCCCTAAAGCATACCGCTATATGCAAAAGCTGTTTACGCTACCAAGCACTAAAACGCTCCAAAGGATTTTAAAAAATATACCAATGGAGCCTGGTATAAATAAAAATATAATTGATATGTTAGAGGCAAAAGCATCAAGTATGCCAAAGGAAAATAAATATTGCTCGTTAATATTTGACGAGATGGCGTTAAAGAAACGGATAATTTATAACGAAATTGCTGATAAAGTGGATGGCTACGTGGATTATGGAGAGGGCGAGAACATGGGACGAGAAAAGAAAATTGCAGACCATGCGTTAGTGTTTATGATACAGGGTGCTAAACATAAATACAAACAATATATTGCGCACTATTTTGTGGAAGGCACAATATCAACAGCAAAACTGGCAAAAATTATATCGGACATCATCAAAAAATTAAAAGAAATCGGATTTATGGTTCTAACAACAGTTTGTGATCAGGGATCTACAAATATAGGAGCTCTTAACATGTTAAAAAGAAACTGTGGACAAGGCATAGATAGCAACTTTTTCTCTGTAAATAATGACAAAATTTTTATAATCTATGACATCCCTCACTTGTTCAAATCATTACGAAACAATTTCTTTAAAAGTGGAAATATGTCTTTCGATGGAAAAATTGCACAATGGAGGCATTTGGTAGTTGCAGAAGAACACAACAGAAATTTTTTAAATTTTAAAAAACTGAATAGTACCATTGTAAATCCAACATTCAAAACTAAGATGAGGGTGAAGTATGCTGCGCATGCTCTGAGTAATACCGTGGCAGCTATTTTAAAAATGATGGCATGGAAAGAAGTTTCTGATTGCAATGATACAGCATTTGTGATTGAACAGTTAGATAAACTATTTGATTGTACAAATGGTCCATCATCTTTAAATGACGTAAAGAAAGGGATCCGGGAAAATGTTTCCACATCAAGTAATCACATTGAGTCTTGGACCTTTTATACTGATAAGTTAAAAACCATAAAATTTATAACAGCAGAAAACACGATACTAAAAAATGTTAAATGCGTAAAGGGATATCAAATATCTATCAAATCCTTAAACGATATTTGGGAAAAGTTAAAGAATGAAGGGTTTAAATATATGAACCTTAGACAGTTTAACCAAGACTCTCTGGAAAACTTATTTGGAATCATTAGGCAACACAGTGTAACCAATAGAAATCCCACTATCACGCACTTTACTGCAGCGCTTAAAACAAGCATGGTTACTGGGCTGAAAGTGCCTCATAGCAGAAGTGCTAATTGTGAAGCAGACAACAATAAACATATGCTGGAATATAAAGACATTTTAAAAACAACAGAAATAAAAATTAATGTTCAAGATTCCACAGACACTGAATTTTATCCTGTGTTGTCTATCCCGGACCCTGAAAACTTAGAACAGCCCATTGAAAATTTGTGTAGCCTTGAAAACCAACCAGTAGTATATGTAAGCGGGTATTTAGCTGCCAAACTATTACAGAACAGTTCTTGTTTAATTTGTGAAGAGTGTTTGAGCGTGAAAACTCCTGTTGACAATGATTTGTATGCATATATATCTCTTCGCGAATGGTGGCATGATAAAAAAAGTCTCGTTTATCCAACAATTCAATTATGTACCTACCACCGTAAATGAAGCTAAACAATTTTATCATGACCATATTGCCGACCAGATATATATGGAAAATGTTGGAAAATTCATTTTCTTAATGTTGAGTACAAATTGTAATTTTAGTTGGTTTAAATGTCAACAACATAATAAAGAAATTTATGATAAGATGTTTAAAATATTAAGTTACCTTTTTCTAAGAAAAAGTTGTAAAATCATTAATGACAGCTTCATAAAAAGTGAAAACAATTTTGCTGACAAAAGTAAAAAAGCACAGCAACAAAGCATTGAAAAGTAATCTTGAGGCTGAGGTTCGATCAGCTGATAAGAAAATTAAAGATGTTTATAAATAAAAATCCTATTTTTTCTTAGAAAAAGTTGTGAAAATAAAAGTTTACAAAATTATCATTTCTGTACTTTGTTATAATTTTCAATAATTCCTCATGCCTACAACTGCTATGTCATGTTCAATACTTATTGTAATATACCTATTTTATTTCGAAATAAATAATTTACGTTACAAAACTTCGTTTTACTTACACATAGTATAAAATAAAAATAGTAATCATTAAAATATTGAAGGTTCCTATACTAGATATCGATATGCAATTACAACCCTAGCAAAGTATCGATAATCGATAAGTTATTACGAACGTCACTAATACTGTCAGAAAATAAGGCATTATGTTGGTAGCTCCGCCTGTAGTTTGTGCGGTTGGTAAAGATTTGCGGGTCGTTCTCTAAAATGCATATGTGTGCGTGAGCTCAAAAAATATCTATGGAGTGCCGTCTCTTACTCTTTTATGCTCTTTGATACATACAGTCATACAGACAGACAGACAACAAAAACACGAGGCACTTATTTTTTTATTGATGTACTGAACTCTACTTACCACGTATAATTTATTAATTATTAAAATATTGTAAAAGCATAAACACCAGTTACTATATTTTTATTTATTTATTTATTTCATTATGTAAAGATATGACTGATACTATATTCACTATGTAGTTTAATTTGGTGAAAAAAATAAATAAAATTTTAAAATAAACCAAAGCAAGAAATCACTTTCGTGGCCTAAAATCACCTTCGTGTATAAAACACCACGAAGGTGATGCCACGAAGGTGACGAAAATTTTAGTTTTTTATGCATTATCCTTAAATTTGAATTTAACGGTTCAAGTCGAATACTACACAAATAAGTCTAACATGTTAAGTTTTCAATGGCCTAAGTTTCAATTAAATTCTTTAAATTTTAGAGGTAGAAAATATTGTTCAAGCAAGCGACGGTATGTCTATGGATAATCACAAAAAGTTACGTATTTTTTTTGCGGAGCGACGATCGGCCTATCTTACCTCCCAAATGGCCGGAGCGCGACTGACGTTAACGGAATAGAATGCTGTGATTGGTTGCTGGTGTTCGGTTTAACGGCAATCTTGTATTATTACTCATAATTTTAGGTACCTAAAATCGTGTGACCAACGTATTTCGCTTTCTCAATTCGAAATAATTATAAGAAGATATTTTTTTGACTATTGTGTGGAAAGTATATTTAATTACGATGATTTTAGTATGTGCTACACACAAATTGAATGAAAATTGTGAATGCAGTAACCAAATGTTTCAGCGTAACCGAAGGTGTGACACGATGAGAACGCGAAAAATGACCCCGTTTTTTATCGTTTCATGTGATTTTTTCGTATTATTTTTGCTTCTATTACGATAAAATTTATTTTGTATGTAGCTAAATAGATATTTTATCATCTGATTTCAAAGTTATTGTTCTAACTTATACCGTTTATAAACTATTATTGTGTGACCATCAAATTTGAGTGTAAATGAGAAGTACCCAGTTAGGCTTTGACTGAAAATTAAGAATATTTTACTTGAAGCAGTAGTTTCATTGGAAAAAATCATATGGTAAGTATAGGCGCGTAAGTCATCTAACAAAGTGACAATGGATTGATGGATATTTATAATATATTTTTGGATATATTCCTTCAACTAATAGACCTCACTCAGAACAGCACATACACACACTTACACCAAATATAAAATTAATAAAATGCAAGCGAGCAAAATCGTGGTTAGAAGAAACCAGTTAACTAATAACCTAGAATTTGTACTTCGTCTAAGACTTACTAGCATATCAAAGTGTTATTTCATTAGATAATATCTAGCCTAATTTTTAAATATGTGCTAATAATAGATCTGACACCTTCTCAAAATATTGTAACACAATTTAAGGTCACGTTAATTATCGGTTTAATTATTAGATGTAATCACATGGACTACTAACGAGGTATTGATTGCTCAGTGACTTAGCCCTAGGTCGTAGCCATATCTAGGCTATATTAATTTTCACTCGAAATGTGGATCTATGTGTCACGTAATTATAGCTTGCTATTGCTAATAGTAGGTTAAGTTAGTTAGGCTGAGTTGCACCATCTAACTTTGACCGTAACTTTAACGATAAACCGGTGTTTTTTTGTATGGAATTTGACAGATTTTTGACGTTAGTTAAAGTTAAAGTAAGATGGTGCAATCCAGCCTTAGGGTGAGTTGCACCACCGTTAGGTGACTTAGGTGATTTAACAGTAACTATAACGATAACCGGTGTTATTTTTGTATGGAGTTTGACAGATTTTTGACGTTTGTCAAAGTTAAAGTACGATGGTGCAACCCAGCCTAAATGTTTATTCATCTTATACTCCTGTTAGGAAAACGTAAACATGTTTGTTCGGATAATCTCGGTAACTCTTGTGCAGATAAATAATTTCGTCCTAGGACAAAGATATTGCAAAATGTCACTCAGTCTCAGAGAATAATAATAATAAATATCCTTGGACATTTTACACTGCGCCGCTAGTCCCAAACTATGCAAAGTTTGTGCTATGGAACTAGACAACGGATATAAACATACTTAAATACTTCTTTTTTTTTGTAAATATGTACATACATATTATACATAGAAAACACCCAGACCCGTCATAGAAATTAAAATTCATCATTTCAATTTCTGCCCGGTCGGGAATCGAACCCGGGACCTCTCGGCATAGTTATAGCATAGTTCGTTCTGAACCACTACACCAATCGGCCGACTAACATAGTTACAACCGAATACCTTATAGTTTCAATTCAAAATATGTATAACAATATAGAGCCAATGAAATAAGCACATTCACATCACCATTGTTAGCAAACGACTCTGTGTTTAAGTGCATAGATAGAGGATTTGACTCCTTCACCGATCCCAGATATCAGAAGGAACTCTACATTTTAGTAAGTACGTTCTGTGGTCAAATGGCAAACTAAGCCTGTTGACCCATGATTGTGATAAAGTCTGACACCAAAGTGCCATAAGTTGTTTCAATCCACACGATAGACTCGACTCGACTCCCGGGAGCTTTTATTGATATCGATTAACGATCATAATTATTTCTAGAGCTACGAACGTGGGATTAAGTAAGGCTCATGCTTAAAGCTAAATGAGTATATATGGGTTACGTAAATGGCAATCGGTATAAAGGTTGCGAGTCAACAGGTCAATGCAACAAGTCCTTTGTAAATCGATCACATCACTTATTTATATTCCAGAGAGTCTGCGGAGTGGGCGTTGAGTTTTACCTCCTAGATACTTATCTAATACTTTAAAGAGCAAACATCTGGTTTAACTAAACTGATAAGCGAGGAATATTCATTACCTATCTATCCAGGTATATTGATTTCAATAATTATGCAATAAAAAAAACTCATAAAACTTATTTTTGCAAGTAGGCTTTCAAAAAGCACTTTTACACGTCCCAGTATTAACCCTACCACTGCTTCGGGACAATAAATGTGCCAGTGCTGAAAAACTCAGTCACTATTAGTAATGTAATGATAGATGAGTTTTTGATAATTTTCCACGACTGAGCTTTAGCAAGAATTTTCCACGAATGTAATGTTTCATAGCTTCGATCATATTTAGGTTTATTTGATATCATTTGGTAAATATACGACTGTATGATTAATTTTATCGCGGGCAAAAACTGTAGTAAACAATACATATGTATAGCAGGTTCTGCTATTCTTAAACTACTCTATCTATTATGAGATTTTGATATTGTCATCACCAATAGGTAAACTTACTAGGTAATTCGCTAGAATGGTAGTTAACACCTGTGTGAAGTCATTAAGTCTTTGCTATAATTAGCTTGGCTGCGACTCATTATCACTTCCTAAACATGTTTAATAACTTTAAAAAACTGATTAGTCACTAAAGTGTTATCGCAGATAACTACTTACGATTAAGTTGGTGAGATAATCTTTTATAACGTAAATGTATGCTCATTTGAGATGAAATAATTATGTTCTAAAATGTTAGGAAGTTGGTAATAAGATCATTGTTATGATAGCTATTCTGGTATCAATGACACAGATTATTATAAATAACAAAAATGACATCTGAATTTGATAAGATGATGTTGACAAGTCCATATCAGAGCTGTGCTAAAACTGTCGGAAGAAAGCACTTTACTTAGTTCCTTTGTTTGTTTACAAAAATGCACAATAAAATAGACTAAATGCTGTGCTGTACCTAATTTAAATGCTGTGCTGACCAGTAAACGATCTCCGAACACTTCAACCAATTGAAAAGTATTTATTTATCAATAGTATGACTACGAGGTTTGAGCTTAGTTTCAGAAGGGCCTAAGCCTGCGGCTACAGCTCAATCTGAACTGAATTTAAGTAGTGGGTCTGCGTAAGATGACATATGCAACACTACAACTACTTATTTACTCGCAATTTAGGATACCAAATCAAAAACCCGGTTTCATCCGGGAAATGTAAGAAAATTCGAGCACGCTCTATCACCTCCAACTCTGTCACCTATAATCCGCGACCTCCAACAGAGAGACATCACAGAATATCACAAGCAACGGAAAAAAGTAACATAATAACATTATTTATTGTAAATAAACACCATAATCCATTCATGAAAAACATAATTCATGCACACATTCAACGGAGAGCCGTACGGTGACGTAAGCGACTGTCTATCAGATAGTTCCACGAAAACGATAAGGCGATAAGAAATAGTTAAGAATAACAATAAGGCAAAAAAGATAAGCGTATTATGGAAAATTAGATAGGTAAGATATTTTGTTTGACCGTGGAAATGTTTGAGGATACGACTTTGTGTGGGAGTGGTATCTTTTTGGAATGGATTTAGGATCGACAACGTTGGAAGAACGCGACGTAATTTAAATGCTCGAAGAATTTGTTAAGCAATAAGTTCAGGTAAATTAATAAAACTTAAATATTTGTATGCAAAATGCGGTCTTAGATAATATCTTTGTTGAGTTGCTGAGACTTCGAGATTAAGTCTGTTTTAAAAACAGTCGAAGGTTCTTACTCCGAGGAGGTTAAAACTCTCCTTTTTTAGGAAATGAAAGAAAGAAAGAAAAAAAAGGGGGGTGTTAAATTAATTAAATTACAATAGCTGAGTGATTGAAGATATAGGTTTGTACTAAACGAATAATAAATAATAATAATAAATAAAAAAATGTATTTATTGCCTTCGAACCATAATATGATTGATCTTATTCAATTAATCAATAATAATGGAAATCAGAAGTTGTATCTTGTTTATCATCTACCATAACAAGCAGACGTGTAAGAAATAAATTATGTAGAGTTTTATGAAGTTGACTTTTTAGGTTATAAAAACATTTCTTTTTAAATTTTTTTACACCATCGCCTTTTTCTACGACTTCTTACTATACTCGTACCTTTGCTTTGTGACATTGATAAGTTTCTCTCGTAAAATTGTGTTAGTATTTCTTAAAAGTATCAATTAACCTAAATAAACAGTAATGACTATAAACCCATCACCAAAGTGAACTGACCGAAAGATCTTGATCATTGGTAAAAATAGTTTTACTTTCTTACCAAGATTAGCGTAGTATCCTGCCGGGTGCATCATCGGTGTATCTTTCACCGGTGTAAACTTTCCATTTGTCACTTACCTATAATAAACAGAACGAATGGTCAACAAAAATTAACGTTCAAAAGTATTAAATGTAACGGCACCATTATGTACTGAAGTCTGTCATGTAAATAAAAAAGCCATGTCAAGTCACACCATCAAAATGTTTTGTGAGTAATGATAAAAGTAGTTCAAAGTATGATTAATAATGTCAATTTGGCTTCTTGATTGTATAGTCGCATTGTTGCGATCAGTATAATATTTGTCTGAAATACTATTGTAGTAAAATTGTGCCTTGAAAATTAATCAAAGTCGAAACTATTTTCAATTTCCCAATAAATTTAATAACCTTTAGATTAAATCTGGTTATAGTATACCTACCTAGACTGTCTAGCAGTCTGGCAATAGTACGTTATTATTAGCAATAAAGCACTTGATTAATACAAATTTGAGAGACCGCAGAATGTAATAACAACACGCGTGATCCATGTGTGCACGCACGCACTAAATATGAGATTAAATTCAGAACATGATGTTCTAATTAGGTACGTAGATGTTGGTTATGAATTAAATATTAGTTAGCAAAACTTAGTTTTAATTTTTTTAAATCATAATCTTGAAGTTTGATCGCTGATCAATCTTATCATAAATCAAATCCGACCTCGTATTATTACCACACCAATATACTCGCATAGAGAACACATCTGTACATGTGCTTAAACGTACTAATTATGCCAAACCTACCATCGTATATCATTGCCGGCGGTCGTAATTAATTTTATCAATAAGCGCACATTAGTCACATGAGTGAAATGGTCCAGTTAATCTGAATGCTCGCATGGGCTGCGTTATTCGACATTATTTGCGTCAAATGTGCATGGCATATTCTGAGGGGCCAAAACGCTAGCCCCGCTGCATACTCGGCCCCAGGCATGCGGAGGCGAGCACACGTGCCTGCCTGCTTCGGAATCTGACCAAATGCCCATCGGAGCTCGATTGTTAGCTAAATAGCATTGGCTTATTTACGAGCTGTACTGTTTGCGGCCAGAACAATGTTCAGAGGTGAGAGGTCTCTCGAAAAGGAATGCACTTCTCCACGGCTCGATACCTTACATCTTTATAACATTGCTCAGCCACCTCTCGTTTCGGAACTTTATCCACCTAAGAAATATGACTTAAATCGTTAAGCTTGCAACAAAGCCTGTGCCAACACACAAAACAATTTACCCCGTTTAAGTATAGATAATCCTCATAAATAGCAATTTGCGTCGTGACAAACGATCTCTGTTGTGACGCTCAGTTTGGAAATCGCGTATAATGCTGCTATTGTTAATTATACAAGTCACCGCGTCGCTAAACATACGATTTATTGTCAGCAAACTGGAACAACGATACGTCTAGCGTGAGATTTGTGCGGCAGCCGTGTCGCACAACGTTGAATAGTCTAAAACATTGAAAAGATAAGACAAATTATCGTCTTGTCGCAGACGAAAAATTCCCCGCTTAGAAGATTAACTTTCATTGTAGTCATCGATGGCTTTTTTTGTTTTCGTTCAACAGAACTGAATTTCGAATTCTTAATAACGAAGCCGATCGGCTTGTATTTACGTAGCATGTCATTAGATCTGGTTTACGACTTGAAATATCGACGTTTCGACTCTCAACAACGCGGTAACGTCAGTTCCGCGATTGGACGGGGAGATAACGCCATCGGACTTCAGATCTGGACGGGTGGTTTTCGGCCGAAAAACACTCGGCAGCGACCTTACCGTTTTACTAAGTTAACTTTATGCTTTTAACGGAAATTTTTCGCGATATCAAATCTGGTGCGGCGATTAAGAAACAATAGGACATTAATAAAAACTCGTCGAGCGAGGCATGAAAACGTTCCGTGCATATGAACACCGCATATCTAAGCTGAGTGCGGGTAGGCAATGCAATAAAAGTTCAGGTTGTTGGTACGTGAAAAAATAGTGCTGGTTACAGGTGTCAAGCGGCGCAGCGTGCTGGGGCTGTATATCTCTCAGTAAGCACCGGACAGTGGCAAATAAAACAATGGAACAATGAAATACGCGGGACTGAAGCGCGCCTCCGCTAATGAACTGCCTCGCCGACAAACGTTCTTGGTATTAGAACAAACATTAGATTCTGTTCTATTTCGTGAAAATATAGCCTGACCAGGAACATAAAAACCCTGGCATAGAGGCGCGTCAATTGCATTTGATAGTGCAACACTGAGTACAGTCGTACCTGTGTTAAATTAATAGGCTAACTTTATGTATCAGGATTCAGGATTACGGGCTAATTTGCTATTTTCATAAATTAACGAAAAAATATTATTATAGGTAACCTGATTTAAATAAATTAAATGAAACCATCAATCGAGCTAGTAGAATTTATTTTATTATTCATCAATAATCAAATTCTGAACTTGAATATTCAACTGCAATGTCTGCTCATGAACGCTTCAAACTCGGTACTTCTTTCCCAATCCAATAAAATTCAACACTTAGAAAGTGACAAAAAATTTTGAAATAGGTAGTTGAAACAAACCACAGCTAATTTTCATAGTGGACTGTACTATACGATAAACATGTCAGTCAATTTGACAACCTTTGTCGGAAACATTATTCAATGAAAATATTGTCCGAACCCTTAGTATTTCTCTTCGACAAATACTTTAACACATTGTGAACCACTTTTCTTTCACGACTATAAAAATATTTTAGCAATTTAATTCATAAAACCAATTGCGCACATTTAAAATAAACTTTGTTTACACTTTGACAGCAATAGACAGACATGCAAGGTGACATGTCAATGAAGTTTTCAGTTACTGTTGCCATTAAAAGAAATTAGTACCATTAGTTTTCCGCAACATGGCGAGGGTTTTTATGTTCCTGGTCAGGCTATACTTTGTATTTCACCATTGTGGAATTGGTGATGGAAGGTTAAACCACACATTACTCATTTTATTACTTTGGTCACTAAGTAATCATATTTTTTGCAACATTCAAATGTAAACAATAGGTATTGTAAACGTCAGTGAATTACGAGTTATTCGCCATGATCGCTGACATTTATTATGTCTCGTTCGCCCACTCAACATTTCAGCTGTGGATAATGTTTTCGAAGTGTGGGTTAAGTTTCATCATAACATAATAAATCTAAGCGATGATCTACATAGTATCTAGTTAACATTTCTATAAGTGGCTAGTATTTTTGGTGTTAGTCTTTATTGAAAAGTCATTGACATTGAAATGGCAATCCCACAAGTATCAAACAGGTTCGTCCGCGGTACATTTCCAGCTATTTTGTTTCAAGTCCACTGACGTTCATTTTCTTCGGTACACAATAAAATAATAATTGCATGTGAATAATTGATGTCGATTCGGAGTCGAGTCACGAGGCTCAAGTGCGTTCGGTCGGCGGGTGCTAGATGAAAAAGCAAGCGAGGTCCAGCGGGAGGTATGCGCGGAATGGAAGGGAGCATCCGGGCGGCTGCGATTGTTGCCAGTTATCACTGAATGTTTTCCACCGGGCATTTTGTGCCGCCACAAAAAACCACATAAAGGGCGGGCGCGGCTCGTTTGAGACGCCGCCCTGTGGGAAAATCGTCGCCAGAAAACTGCGGCGCAAATAAATTATAAACTCTCTCACATGGAACGCGACAACTCTTTATATGAAACGGATAAACCGGGCTTTGTTCCCGTGCTGATCGCGTTTTTGAGCGATGACACGGCCATTGAATTAATTAACAATCCGACTGAACCTGGGCTTTTTCAACGCCAATTCTTTTGTTTTCAATGCTGCTTAATTGGCATAACCACAAAGGTAACATAGCAATGAAAAGCTACTAATTTTATGATAGTTATCATCAACGCACATTAGGGTATCATTAACTAACGAAAATGTAATCCGTGAATGGTACTACATTCTAATTCGAACCGTATCAGACAAGACAGAGTCTAGAAACTAGAAAGTGCACGCCCATTTATTTATTTGTCGATCACCGCACTCTGATCGGCCGACGCCGCGCGGCGTGTAGATATCACCTTATCAACAAAGCACATCTGATAAATCGAGATGAGATGGAGAAGCGATTTGTGAACAAACCGGCGGCACAATCGGCTTTGTAAATGTCGCGCGATCACGGCGGGGAATCATTAGCGAAAACGGAGCGCCCGGAATAGATTGACAGCGGGACGATTGCACCGCGGTGATGGATGACGGGCAAGCCGGGTTATTACCGGCTTAATATCCAGGAGAGAATTAGATGAAAAAGACGGAGGAAAAAACCGCGAACATGGCTTAAAATTATGGAGATGATAACGCAGGAAACAAATTCCTCGATATTTTGTAGAGTCTGACTCTACATCTATTCTTATTTTACTCTGACTAACGAAATGAGACAGTAAAATTCCGACTTCCGCCACTAAAATGATGCCCACATAAATTGTCCCGAGTTGTACAAATAAAATCGAGTAGACGTCACTGTGGACGCGCCGTGTCGCTCGCATTGAAAACTCGCAGAAAATGCATCGGCGATAAGAAAAAATTCAGTCCGCCGAGCGCATATAAGTACAGCATAGCGACGGTGGCATTCCATGGGGAATACTCCGCATATCGAGACTTAAAGTAACCATTTACCGATTGCAGATACGCCATGGTCGACCAAGTAATCTGGTCAGATCGCTTCACGCGCATACTTGTTGCTACATATAATGTTTAACCTAAATAAGTAAGAAATATTTCTTTTCATAGTGGATAATGAGGTTTCGAGACTGCGTGATTGTCTCCAATTAAACTGTGATTGGTCGATAAGTAGCCCTATTAGCGCGTTACTTTTTAATATTCAATGTGTCGATTCTATAAATAAATTTTTGTGGTTAATAAAAATGGTAATAAAATTACAAACGTTAGTGTTGTCATTAAAGGAGCGAAGTCACAGTTAACGGTTGGTTCTGTCGTGGAATAAAAAAGGTTTGGTCCGGTTGTTTTGTCCTTGTCTGGTGAGGGATATGGGGGAAGGGCGGAGCAGGACAGACGTGTGTTTCATTAGGCGCTCTAATGCAAGTTGCGTTTAATTTATCGCGCGACAGCCGCCCGCGCGGGGAACGGCCGACATCAATCTTGCGACTTGAGCCGAGTGGTGCCGTTTTATGCAATCTACGTAATGCAACCGTAAAGCTGTAAAATTATTAATTACGCCCAACTAAATACTGGAACACAATGAAATGCCAGTTTCCAGTTCGTCGCACTTTTGCACCGCACGTGAGATGATGCAAACACGTTTTAAAGCTTCGCATTATTTCTAGATAGCTGGGATTCGTGTCAAAATCGTGACATTTATTTTTTGACAAAATCAGGTTTTAACTCTACCAAACACGTCATGTTGTTGGTAGAAACAAAATATCTCTAGCGCTACGAATATAGGTAAGCAAGCTTTCGTAGCACGTATTAATTTTCTTATCTCCTCTAATTTTTGCTTTGCCCGACGGGGTCCATACTGTCTTATATTATTTTGAACATTCCATTTAACGTGTGGAATAGCAATAAAGAATTTGAATTAATGTATTTTATAATCTGGGAAGTAGACACTTGTCTTTGTTTTTATTTGCGATTCAATCTGCCAACAGCGATGTGTTTCCGAGAAGACCGCTCGGCTTCTTCAATAGGCCCGCTAAATTGAGAACACAATGCTCCTCTATTTTTAACTGAGGCAGTTTACGAGCAATTATATTTATTGCAGCGCTTATTAAGCCTAGAGACAAAAACGTACTAATCTGCTAAGAGCGTTTTTGCACGAAACAATTTCTGAGTTGAAACTAGTCGAGTTTTATTTTATTTTGGAACATAAAGTTTATACTGCACGTGGGAAATACATTATGAAACATTGGTTTTCATTTATTACAAAAGTTCATTACTTTTGTTAACGTAACTAATACAACAAGTAGCTTAAACTTTCAGCCGATTCTAATCACATTATGTGCACATAGTGTTGTTCCTTATAATAATTTGTGTATTATTTAAAAAAACATCTATTAGGTATATGAAATGAAATCGATGTAACAATGAAATCTAGATCAATTATGTAAACAGGACTAATAATAGAGTGTGAAATTACTTATTATAGACGAGAGATTACAGACCGAAGGTAATGGAGCTGAGACTATAATTATTAATAACCACATGCGTTTCATTCAACGTTTTTCAACACATTTATGAGGATGAATAACTCAAAATTCATTGATTTAGGCCCAGTTTTTTGATTCATAGTTAAAATAACTAATTGTTAAATTTTGCTACTAATGGTTAAATATTAACAAAATGTAAACTGATAGTTAAAAAATGTACTAAAAGTCAAGTTAACCATCGTTCGAAAAACATTTTTCTCTGATATTTAACCACTTGTCATTTGACATCTGTCAAATTTAACCATTGGTTATTTTAACTACGAATCAAAAAACTGGGCCTTAATAATACAGATACCCAACCACAGATTGTTAACAGAGACTTCAATGGTTAAATTGGCAGATTTACAAATAAATGTATAAAATGACAAATATGAATTATAAGCTTTGAACATTAATCTATTTTAATTTTTAATCAACACTGCTTCAAACGATGTTAGAAAATTACATCAACCGATTGAAAGCCGTAGTCGGCTCAAGATCACGTACTAGAGTGAAAATCAATATAATTTCAATAAATCGACTACCATTTATCGATTAATGATTAACTATTAACAGATAAACGATTAATCACTTCTCTAACCCGCATGAACTCTATCAAAGCTCTTAAACATTTGATTAGTGAAGTGGACGTTTAGTTATCTCTACATGAATCTAACTTTGATGGTCCCATCTCAATTCATCAACAGTTTGGTGATTAATTTTAGAAAATAGGAAATTGCAAATTAACTGGAAACTATGTAGTGAGTGTATGCAACTATTTTATGACTAAACGTATTAATATGCGCATAATAACCTTTAACGTTTTAGTATGTGATGTTGGAAAGGCTCTTCCTTCCTAGTTCTTCTATAGGCCTAATACGTATGTTCGATTTGATCAATATGTAGTTACCTAATGTACCGAGATAAGATAAGCTATAAAACTTTATTTAAGCAAAGAAATGTACGAAAGTCTCGCGAGAGATGAGAGAGTCTCGAGTTGTACCTAGCCACTAATTGTAAGTTGCAGGCTGTTGCAAGCAGTAATACAATGTCTATGGATATCATTAAATAACACCAATAGATTTATGATGATTTCAGGACAAATTCCGTCATGTATGAAAGGCAAAAGTTGAGTGTTAACAAGATATAAATAATTCATTATGAATATAGAGCGGACAATCGGAACCGAAGCTTCTATGTTACTATTGTTTTCGCGAGTTTCCGTGATAGTAACAAACTATTTAGTTACTACTATTAACAGTATTATTCTTATTAATAAGTATAAGGCAAGCATTGTGTCATGTCCAGTTTAAGTAAATCAAATCTATTATGATTTATTCATACCAACATTGCAAGTGAACATTCAATAATAGAGTTTAATTCATTGTGATGCCTCTAAATCCTCTAATACACATCTATTAATGTGGCGCCTCTAGTCAAGGTTTGTTTAAAACATAAAATTTTTTTTAAAAAAATGGACTTTTCGGATGTAAACCACGAAAAATATTATTATAAAAGTTACGATATACGTTAATATTGCGTGTGGGAAGTTTTGATTTCACACGCAACGCTTCGAGCATAAAATTAAATAAATATGGAAATAAATATTGACATTTACGAGTTATTAATATCACTGAATTCTTGAAGAAAGCGCATTTTTAATAACTACGTACTGCGCATTTAATTCCATAGGCCAAATAGTAGTTGGAAATTTACGAGAGCATTAAGTGCTTTCTCAATTTTATTTCAGCTATAAAGTCTATAATAGGTTCATTTGCCTAAATCTGACGCAAGTGGAACCATGACGTTAACGCAATTAGCTCTTAATAATTACGAAAAGTATTTTATAATTAGCTCCAAACCTACATTAGGTTCAATATGTGTGTGAGAAAAATGTTACCAATTAAAAAGTTTTAATTGCAGAATAAAGTGTGTTTAAGATTACTTGATAGAAAAATAAAACGGTTCCAATGACAGTGTTCTGTTGAAAATAGGAAAATGTTTGCGTGAAGTTGAAAAGTAGGCGACCGACATTTTTCCGGAGGGGACGGCATTATCGGAGTCTCGTCTGAGCGCTAATGAAGTAAAACAAAAAACTTGTAATTGTTCGTCGTCACTCGATGTTTTCATCGCCGATATTTGCAAACGGAGCTTTTTTACAACTTTAGACCAAACCTGAATTGATTCAGTAAAAAGTTACTTTCCAACATTTTTTGTTGGCAGTTCACCGCGTACATTTGAAATGTTTATTTAGAACATTATTTGATATTTCAGGAATTACGGCATGCTATTACCTACGTTATTGAAACGTTCATAAGCTCCATCGATATCAAAACTACTATTTATATCGACACCTAAAAGCAGTTTCGTTGGTAGGCACATTATTTTTTATACAGCGCACGATTAACTAAAATACCCGTACATTCGATTTCCGAGAATACACCGAGGAAACGCCTAACTCACATAATGCATAGCAAATGAGTTCGCATCGTGAAAGATTACCTACAGTTAAGTGATTTCGCGAGTGGGGAGCTGGCGTTGTTCGAATACAAACGTTGTAACTTTTGACTATTTTGTTGTGCTGAATGGCCAGTTAGTTTGGAACTCGGCATGAAAGGCAGACAAGACAAAAGGCAGGTTCTGTTGGCGGACAGACAATCAAAGCGAACAGGGGTCCAATTGCGAAATAAAACGTACAAATAACAAGTTTAATTAAATCGCCAAGACCGGACTGCGGGCGTGGCGGAAACAATCCGCAACGATAGTTTAACAAGTAAACTCCGCCGGCTTCATACCCGGCTCTACCTGCGCCGTGCATCGATCCAGAGAGCATTCATTGTAATGCTCCTAACGCAATATGTCGCGAACATTTTGCATCTATATTAATAAACATGGAAGTCAATTGCCACCATATACATTTAAGTACAATGTTGATGCTTCGCGTGAAAACGGGCCGACTGTTTTGTTCCTAAATTTCAGCAAAGGAAAATGAGAGAAATAAGTATTAGATGATTTTTTCGTATAATCCTTATGTAAATACTTAAAATTAATGTCAATAGCACTTTTTACACACAATAACTATAGCAAATTGTGCTAACAGAATTATCGACTCTACATTTCATATGATTTGTAAATGGATGATCTAAGTTTAACATTTTGCGATTAAAAACAAAAATAGTATTTAATTTTTGTATTATTAGAAAAAAGTTACGGTTTACAATGAAACATGTCAATATTGTTGCACTAACAACTTGCTTCGTGGAGTCTAATGAAACATATTTGTTAATGCCGGGCATTAGCGTCGCCAACTACAAAGACAAACAAGTTTTTCTGGTTCCAAATCGATCTGGCGGAATAGTAATGATTTTGCTGCTAATGTTCCCAAACTCATCGAATTATAAATGCTCTTTATTATATTATTCAAATGGACGTTTGCGTTAAAACGTTTTAAAAGTGAACCTGGCACGATTTCACACAGACATAATCCTCATTTGTCACTTCTTCGGTGAGCGAAATTAAGATAAATAAGAGGCAAGGAGTGGGTCCTTTCGCTCGGTCCACGGTTCAAGAAGGTCGGGCGTTGCGAGCGGTTATTAGTGGATTTCAGCTCTATCTGTTGAACATTACGGTTGATTTCGTGCAGACAATGCGAGGGTTTCACACCAGAGTAATCCACAAATAGGAGTCCGAGAATAGAGCGAGGCTGCTGGACACCGCAGTATCTCCAGCCAGTGACGCGAACTTTTCGACGCTCACGTTTTCATGACGCAAATTTTCGTGTTATAAAGAGACTGGGTGTCTCCACTGGAATATGAATAAAATAAACGACCGCATTAAGTCTTCGCTGATTTACAAATCGTGGCACCTGTGCTGACATTTAACTTTCAAGACGCCAAAACGGTTACTTCGTTTCAATCATCTCAAAGAAAGATTTGTTTAATTAATACGATCACAACATAACCGCGACAGAAGACGCATAATTTACGAGCTATAAAACAAAACTATCGGTAACTTTCCTAACAATCACGTAGCAACTGAATGACTATTTTTAATACGCGTCAGGTGTTTATAATGGCAATAAATCGTAAATGCCGTAACTAACGCCGGCACCTTCCACTGAATGAATTTGATTCGTGGTCAGGAAGGTTGTTCGGGGCTTACGGAACCCTCGGGTCAATAGGAGCAGGTAGTAACCGCGCACGGTGGTCGGCCGTTGTCATTCAATACCGCGCGTTAGGATTACGCCGTGTTATGTGAGAGTGTACTTAATGACATGGGAAGGGATGTTTTGTACCGAGATGAGCTCCTGGCGAATTCTACTAGTTTATTATTTGAACCGTACAACGGTAGCAAGTTTAATCGAAGACAATGAACATTCAATTCGAGGAAGTAAAGGTGCTAGCAAGAGCAATTTCAACGTAGGTATTTCATGTTCCGCAGACGTTAACATTAATATTGTATTTAGTGTTGCAACTTCGGTTGAACGAGAGCCGGATTGAAATAACAAACAAATTCATAAAATTGTCAATGATGTAAAATAAGCACGCACCTCAATCTCAGTTGCAACAGCAAATGCTAACAAGGAAATTGTCTTAGTAAAGAAACAGTGTATAAATCGTGCAATTTAAAAATTTAAACTTATATTGTGAGCTTTACCTTGAGACCTGTCGCATGTTACTGGCGAAAAGCAAAAGTCGAGCTATCGCGTGTCCATGAACGCTGCAATATGTTGTTTGCCTCTTTGTTGGACCCACCAAGTTCGTGCAAGTGAATGGACAGGACTCTACGATTACAGCATCCGGAGCGAGCATCAACCGCACCTCAATTAAGCACGCGTGTATGCAACTTTGGACAACATCACTTAGTGCACTTCACACAAGTTCCACTTTGCAACTTTGACTCCGTGAAAGTTGAGCGGTAGCGTGAGTAATTTATGCGCATATAATTGAACAAATTAGTTCATTATTACATCTGATATTTTGGATAATTTGAATTCGAACGAACATCGACGGCAAACGCTCCGATTCAATTATCGGTTGCAACATCGCTTTGAGCAAAATTGACGTTTCACTTGAAGCTGTAAACTCGAGAGTCAGAATCGGTAACAATAAACTCTAGAATGGGATTCACGTTGTAGTACATTAAGGGAATCTGTATAAAAATGGAAGAGTTTAATCAAGGAAAGTAATAACCGTCGACGGAGAAGCGAATGGGGCTAAATTCAATTTCCCTAAGACAGAATACGTGATAAATCGTTCTGAATCGGCCATTAGATGTGACGCCGCGTGAGGGCCCGAGGCGTCAGCAGTTTACACGTCTTATTGCTTGTCGTGCGCTTCGGGGCGGCGTCGCGACGTGCAATAAAAACATCAACCGTATTGACCAAAATAACTCTTGGCACCCATTCGAGAGTCCGACAGATATACTGTAAGACTGTAAGTGAAGCGGTTCGCTATCTCCGGAGAACAGTGTTATGTCGCACTACTTGCACAGGTAGCGCTGAATGAAGCAACTAATGGGAATGTTCTACGGGCTCTGATGCGTTGTGGTGACATAGGAGAAGTGCCTTGATTTTGCTCTTAAGTACATCAAGTGTATAATAACTACATAATTAAGCCAAGATTTATGATGATAGATATAGGTACCACGTGGTGGGCAGTCTGTCTTTTATAAGTAAGCGTTTTATAGAATTAAACTTATATGATATTTTATAGGCGTTTTTTAGTTCAAATACTTAAATAGAGGAACAGGGTGTGATAATTAATAAATAATGCGCGCCAAAATGTCTTTTATGAAGGCTTATTTCATTATAAAGTGCTTAAATATTAAATAGAGTTAATTGTGACGGCCAGTAAGAATTTTAAGCCTTGCGGAATAAAAGAAAAAATGTAGAGAAAACTCAAGTAGGTAGGTACCTAAGCAAAGTAAGAAAGCCTGGCGATTTCTCCACGTTCTAAGCTTGATTTTGGTTTATTTGTATTTCAATATGAGCATCATAACAATGATTTAATTATTTTCCACACTACTCTAACCAATTAGTAATTTTGTCAACTATGCAGTGTGTTAATGGACAAACAAAAAACAATTTTGCACAATATGAATAAACATTCATAAACAAATTAATCATAATTAAGTAGGTAGACTATGTGTAGTCAAAACAAAAAAAATACAAATATAAGAAAATTGATAAAGTAGCTGAAGTAGGTAGCAGACAGACAGATATAGTACCTAGTGTTTAAAGATTACCTATTATCAGTAGGTATCATGTGCTACAAATAAACAATAATAATATGTAACCAACAAGATAAAAATCTGAAATAATTGGTTCAAAACTCAAATTATTTTCTTAATAAGTAGGAAGTAAGTTACTTTTACTTTTTAGTATTTATTAAGTTACGTATAATTCTACAAAATGCTTGTTAAATTTCCCCAATATGAAAGGATTACTAAAATGTTATAATGACTAGTTATAATATTTATTTGTAAGCTCACAAAAGATAGTAATTTAATGAATCGTATTGTCTCTACTAAAATATTGAAAAAACGCGCAAGTAAACCATTTTATACTAACCTACACGTTTAAAAAATGGGTAGTATTTAAACGAGTGACTGTAAATTTATGTTGTAAGTGTCAAAAATAATTAATGTGGGCTAAAGAATTACTAAGTGAGCGACTGAGTGTGAGTGACGAAAAAACAAAAGAACAGCAACTTACAAAAAAGAATTGAGTTCCTTAAAATACAAAATGAGAAGCTTCATAATATTTGAGCGACCTAATATTTGATTGAGTGTCAACGTTAGGTCCTGCATTTTTTTCAATATTTGGCAAATGCTTTTTTTATACTGAGCGGTATTTTTAACTTTAATGAAGTGTTTCGAATGCAAAAACTACTTTGAAAAATACTATTATGAGCAGCGTATTATGAGCCCACATTTAAATAAAAAATGATCTTATGAAATAAATATTTGACGGAACACTATTCTAGTAGCGAAAAAAATAAATCATTAAAATTTAAGGGTAGGTAATCAAATGAAACAATATATTACGAAAAATGAAATAAATTTGTATTTTCTTAAATCGAATCAACAAAAAAAAAACAAAATAAAATAAGTCGCTTCTGTCAACCCAAAAAAAAGTAATCTTATTAATAAGGTTCATTGATTGGTACCTATGAGGATTGAGGAGCTCTACCTACTCATCGTCACTGTATGATAAGTGCTGGCTTGGACTTAGCGGGCCGGCCTCGTTTTCTTTTTTGTCCAATAGGTATCAGTTTTGCTTCCAGTGGCGGTGTTGTTAGTTTGAGCCGAATTGCTAGACCCAAAACGTGTTTGCATACATATTTTGTTAAAAATTCGGGACAGTCGCCCCGCCCCCATTCGAATTCGCGCGCTGTAACAATCTGTAGTTTTCATTAATAAAGCGTATCAAAATGAAAAACATGAGACCTCAAATATAATATCAGTAACCAATAATCATTAATAAAGCAGCTCACAAAACTTTGCTTAGAACTAACTTTTTTGTAGTTCGTTCAGTAAAACCTCAATTAGAAAAATCTAATGTATCTTCATATTAAAGTTGCCCTCTCTGTATTTCTAGTCGCTCACTTAGTAATTTAGTCGCCCGGATAGTATTTTTATGTCTGAAATGTAATAATCAAAACCCACATTTTGTAAGCTCGTTCTGGATTTTATTATTGATCAATATTCGTCGTTAGTTTGGTTAATTTTTCGCTTACTCAAATTCATACCGCTCAAGGTATTAAAACAGTATGCCATCATCAGTCGCAAAGTTTTTTTTTAGTCGCTCGTTTTATAATTCCCCTTAAAAAATTAACAATTATAAAGTACCTACTTAATGTTAAAGAAATTAAATAATATTTTATTTAAACATTTAAACACAACCTATACCTATACTCATAAATTGATTATTTAGCACGCGACTGTAATGTAAAACGCTGCAACTGCATTTTATTAGATCCGACCAATACCTAGTGAATAGTTACATAATATTTTAATTTTGTTGCTATAATATAAACAAAAATCTATTGCTTTGTTTTAATTTTAAAACAATAGAATTTTATCTTTAATATTAATAAATAAACAATACCTAAGGCTGATGCGCGGCAAAATTATTTGCATTTGAAGATCCCGGTAACCGGAAGTGATTACAGAATTATATTATTTTAATTGATAAATTAGGTATTATGACACACAAATTTTGAATTTTACCAAAATTTTAATAACTTTAGTGATTAAGAGTACCTTTTATAGAGATTTACCAAGTTACGCAAGAGTTTCGTTAACTAAAAAATGTTTCTACTATGTAAAATATGTAAAAGGAAAATATTAATACTCTCATTACTCATTAGAAACATTCCGAAACTCGTTTTGGCTTAAATAATTACTAAGCTGCTGCCGCCGGGTGCCGAAAGTTATGTTAAAAAAATAATAAGATTAATAAATTATGTTTTGTAATTGTAAGTAGTATTCGTATTATTTAAAATTATGTATGTTAAATAATTTTTAAAGATTTTTTAAACCTTCATGGTAATTAAAAAGTTTAAAAGTACACTAATAGGCAATCCGTAATAAGTTATGATAAAATTTTCCGAAATCATCACGTATCCTTTTGTATTTCCCGGCAAAAATGTAAAAAGTATGCTAAGAATGCACAAAAGTATCTCAAGTATTTGTTTGTTTGTTTTGAATAATTCGTAATAAATACTCACGCCTCGGGTAAAATTTCGAATAATAACAGTCCATGTCACTCAGTTAATAATATCACTTCATGAACAATAATTTCACTGTCAATTTGTTTATCATTCACTCGCGAATTACATGTAAAACGTTTGACATTTCATAAAATAAGCTGACAAGTGACATCACAGCGCGCAGAATACGTCAAATCGCGTGCAGCCACAAACGCGACTGAAGTGTATCGCGGGCGAACGATACCATACCGCGTCTTTCGAAAATTGCGCCATCACAGTAAGCACACTCAGGCGAAATTAACAACACAAAAGCACCTCGAGCACACTTCATTCCCGACGGCTCACCTAAATGCGGCCAAATCTCAAAACTAGATAATGTTTACATCGCGAAATGCCGACACCCGAACGACCGGAAGTCGCAGAGAAGCAAACACGACAACTATGTAAAATATTGCAGGATCGCGATCGCATTGTTGACATTCCCGAATAAAAATCACCAAAATCTCGAGTTAAATGTATGAAAATCACTCAAAAAGTATTTTCCACTTACCTAAAATGGTGTTCGAAGATGAAGTGAAGGGGCGAATTTTGATAAAATGTCAATTTATGAGTAAATTTAAAGAATATACTCTTATTGGTATGCGAAGAATGGCACAAAGAATCTCGACAACGCACGCGACGAATGCGCACCTCGTTTGCGCATATGCTGACACAACTTCACGGACGTTCCGCCCCGCGCCCCGCGCGCCCGCTGAGATGCGCATGTGTGCGCGCTCAGAGTGGTCAAACGTGAAATTTTGTATCCGCATACACGCACACACCTAAACTTTATACCTGCCCTAGCTCCCGAACTCCGCCATGATAAATCCACGAGAGGGATAGACGATCTCTTTGTTTCACGTCTTTTTACTTTCAGTACACTTAGTGACATCTAGTGAATGAAGTAGGAGTAATTAATGTAACGCTAGATGGCGCGGTTATCGCAGAATTAACTAGTCAAAGTCAGAACTTTTAGTTTATTAATAGTTCTTTTCTGGTATTTTAAATATATTTTGGTGTTATATATGAGTTCAAATATTCTACGAAGAATAATCCAATTTGAAATTATGAATTTCTTTGTTTCAATTAAAACTTTGTAGTTTCAAACACGTTAATTGACTAATGGAGACTTTCTAGAAAATGACAACTAGGATGATCCACCGCGTCGTATAGTTTTAGAGTTATACCTAGCCGTAAAGTTATTTATTTAAGTATTATGTACCTACTGCCACATTAATTCATACTTACTATATCTTAGAGTATGTTCCTAACTACAACTCGCAGAATCTTGAGGGTTCTAAAGTTCTATTAAAAGGTTAAATTGATGATATTGAAAACGCTTAAATATGCATATTAGTATTTATTACTAACAACACAGAATTCATTGTTTAAATCTGTGCACAAAATAAACAAATTAAGTCATCCTATTTATTGGGAGGTATGCCGTAGGTACATTATAACAAATGAAGTGCTCTCAGTCATGACACTCTTTTATTTCTAATTTATAGCATCTAATAACAATAATTAAATTATTTTAAAATTTTAATCTATATAAAAAAGAAGTAAACTTAAATAGTCGATCTCAGAGTTGAGCTCAATATACACAATATTGACAAGGTACATAGTTTTGACTCTTTGAAAGAAATCTTTAATAATAATTTTGTAGGCACCCACTACAATAACATAAATTAATTTAGACACATGAAACCAGTGGTTGTCTGTACTTTTTTTTTTTACAAAAAATGCCATTTACATCATTTTCCGGCTGGGCACTCCCTATTTTTTAAACCGAGACTTTTGACAAACATTAGTCGATTATGTTTAGTAGCACTTAAATATTAGTTACCATTTTAAATCTTATTATTTAAATACAATAAGGCGGTTAGGCAATTCCAAAGTAATCCAAACATTTTTACTCGTTTATTTATCTCCTAAATCACTTTTTATGAAAGGGATTTAATATTTAAGTCGTTTACTTATCGTTGATTTGAAGATACTAATTAACGAAGAAAATTCAATAGAATTAAACTTATTTTAGACTAAACTAAATAGCCGCATACGTAATTGAAGGTAACTCCAACATTTGTTTTTGTGCGAAATTAAAATCAAATAATTAAAAATCCAATTTTGATTTAATGACAATAATATAGGAGTAACGAAATGATTAAGACTTACATTAATTGCCCACACATACAAATCATAATCATGATCTACTTACTGTTTCCAATTGTTCGATCGATCAGACACTCAGGTTGCATAACAATTTTGTAAAGTTACAACATTTATATAACGATAACAAAATAGGTACCTAACGATAAAAGTCAAAAAATTTTAACAAACGGAGAATAATAGTACAATTACTTATTATTTAAAACTATTAACTATTTCTAAAGTCTATGCGTTTTTATGCTAGCAATAATAACAACTTACTAACGAAAGCCTCATTGAAAATACCTAATATAATTTCAGCTGAAGAATTTCTGAAAAGCACCAACGGCGACTGTTTTTAATAAATGAACGATTAACAGTATTAAGTATGTAGCATTTAGTAAAGATATGTTCAAATACATTGTAGATAAAACGTGTAATTTTCCATATATACTTTGGTCCTTTATTGTAAATAATTGAAGGATTGCGTAGACGATTAATTTACTCTTACGATGTAAGGCTGTATGCCTTTTAGCAATTCTTAATTAATTTCCAATTTAACGCTTACTTGCAGTTGCATACTAAATGCAAACGTACTTTTAAGTTTTAATAGAGTTATTTAATTATTTTTAAAGGTGAAAAATCCTTACGTTGTATCGTGTCACAACATAAATGAAGCAGCCACTTCAAAATCACGTTACGAACGATCCTCAAGACTTTGAGACAGTTGGTCTTAAGGTCAATAAAAATCTTAACATAACTTAAAAAACTATTTAAATATAGAAGTACTTAGGCAAGTGAGTAAATTACTTACTCAAATTAAATTAAGAACTCGTAGGTAGGTACATATATAGTCATTATTTCTGATTGTTTCTATAACAAATGATGGCAAAATTGCCCTAAAAAGTTTTGTCCCTTTATACATAGAATAATTTAAATAAACGGATTAGGAGCTGGGATTGTAGCAGAATTCGTCGTGTGTAATTTTGAAGATTCTTAAATTCATTTATATTGCGACATGTTATAGTCATATTATTAGCAGACTATAAATATACATAATATTATTATCATACAATTGATTTGTCATATAAATACTTTTACGCCTACATCTGGATCAGTACAATAGGTACATACAATCGATTAGAGATAAAAACGCAACGTGAAAACAGGTAGCGAAGCTTTTACACGACACAAATATTATTTTTGGAAAATAAATAAATATAGTTAAGTTTAAGTAGGCAGGGACGCTAAATATCTGATAAGATATATTTGCTACTGTGATTAATCTATTTACAACTGTCATTATTGTCGTGGTCATAGTTAATTTAAGGTTGATGGAGTCCATTGTATTAATAAACTAGTCGCTTCTATGGGTAGTTTATCCTTACAAGTTTCATTTCATACTTTCAGGAAATAAATCTGTTGACATCTCTACAACTCTATCAACTACGAGTATTAATGCTGTTCTATTTAGGTTGTGGTTGTTATTAATATTCATAAAATGGCAAGCAACCATATAAATCATATGAAAATGTTGAGTTCTCGTTTAAGACACACAAATCGAACGTTACAATGTGGAAAACTTCATTTGTGTCGTGTTAGAAAAGCCTTACGAATAAAATTTGGTGTCATGAAGTCACTGAAATAAGACAACTCTAGTTTTCATGAAGACGATAGCCGATCTAATACATAATTTGAAAAAAATATCGAGTGATTTAGAAATTGACTTGAGATTTTTCTTCTGTGATTTCAGTGATAATTATAATTTCTTCGATACTTTATAGCAATCTTAATTTACTTAGGTATCTATGGCAGGTACGAAGGCTCTGAAGAATTAAGGCTAATCAAGTAAGAGGTATAGGTAACTAGAGATACGTGTTGCTATTTGTAATCATCTTAAAAAAGATATAGGATCTTTTGGCGACTTAAGCGTAATTTTACTTTAACGAAAATTTTAAGCTATTTGTTCTGGGAGTTCTATATTGGGCTAACTAATAGAGTAAATCGAGTGTTTAGTAAATAGTTAGCTGGTGAATGGCATAACTAGTACCTAAACCACTTATGTGATCTTTTTAAGTGATGAAAATCTTTTCATAAAAGTAATATTAGAGATAATATGCAAAGAGTTTGTATAGATTTACTTTAGATTAGGAAAATATATTTAAAAGCTACTAAAGCTTTTAAATATATTTTCCTAATCTATTTCCTAATCTTTTAAATAATTTGTTTCGCATACTTTACGAATGTAGGATTTTAAACTATCCAGTACCAAGAGACAAAAGAACTTAAAAAATCTTAAGGTTTACTAGCAACACGTATCTTTTAAAGCAGCATTGGAGAGCGTATCTACAGTAGAGTCCGATAGAGTTTGCCAATACTTGTCTTGTCACAATTTTATACAGGGTGTCCCAAAAACAATGGATAACCCTGTAACCATCGATAGGCCTCGCCATGGTCCCCCTAACGTCCAATTTTGACCCCAGTAAAAATATCACCGTTTTCAAGATTTTTAAGTTTTTGTGCATTTTTAGAAAATTGCCACCTGCGATTACTTTTTCTCATGCCATTTCTACAAATGAGGATACTTTTCAATCTAGTTTTTTTCCTTATCACAAGGGATAGTTGGGCTATCAAAAGAAAAGATCAAAGTTCAACAAACTAGTTTGAAAGTATGAAAATTTTAAGAAATTGCAGAAGAGAAGGAAAAATTAATTCATTGTCTTGCACTTTTGATCAGCCATCGTGTAAAAAAAATGTAGGAAGACCATCGTGCCCATTACCTTAAAAACTTCCTTGGTTAATTGAGATTCTAAAAAAGTATCACAAGCCTATGTATTCTGTATTATTTTTCTCTTATGGCTACTTGAATAGCAACTAGTATGAAAACTGCAAAAATGAGTTGTTCTCGTAATAGTTAAACTAGGACTGCATAGTCGCATTAAATACAAATGGATAATTTTTAGCGTAGGAATTTAAATAAAGCAACATTTTATCATCATCATCATCATCATTTCAGCCGTAGGACGTCCACTGTTGAACATAGGCCTGTACCCTAATGATTTTCATAATGACCGCTTGGTAGCGGTCTGCTTACAGCATCTTCCTGCTTATCTTTATGAGGTCGTCGGTCCACTTTGTAGATGGACGTCCTACGATGCGCTCTCCGGTACGTAGCCTCCACTTGAATCCTGCTGCCTCAGTTCTGCGAACTACTGTGCCTTGCCCTTTGACACTTCAGCTTGCTGATCCATCGGGCTATGTCAGCGACTTTAGTTCGTTTACAGGTCTCCTAATTTCTGATACGGTTTTGTAAAGAAACCCGATCATAGCCCCTTCAATAGCACGCTGTGCAAAAAATCCACGTTTCCGAGCCGTGTATCATCAGGGGCATCTGTCTATAGGCACATTTATAAGGTGTAAAACAAAAATTAAGTAATCACAAAAACGCAGAACGGACGGCCAATGGGGCAACAGGGTTCAAGTGGAGGCTACGTACCGGAAAGCGCATCGTAGGACGTCCACCTACAAAGTGGACCGACGACCTCATAAAGGTAAGCAGGAAGGTGCTGGATGCAGGCCGCTACCAAGCGGTCATTATGAAAATCATTGGGGTACAGGCCTATGTTCAGCAGTGGACGTCCTATGGCTGAAATGATGATGATGACGATGATTAAATGTTGCTTTATTAAAATTCCTACGCTAAAAATTATCCATTTGTATTTAATGCCACTATGCAGTCCTAGTTTAACTATTACGAGAAAAACTCATTTTTGCAGTTTTCATACTAGTTGCTATTCAAGTAGCCATAAGATAAAAATAATACAGAATACATAGGCTTGTGATACCTTTTTAGAATCTCAATTAACCAAGAAAGTTTTTAAGGCAGTGGGCACGATAGTCTTCCAACATTTTTTTTACACGATGGCTGATCAAAAGTGCAAGACAATGAATTAATTTTTCCTTCTTCTCTGCAATTTCTTAAAATTTTCATACTTTTAAACTAGTTTGTTGAACTTTAATATTTTCTTTTGATAGCCCAACTATCCCTTGTGATAAGGAAAAAAACTAGATTGAAAAGTATCCTCATTTGTAGAAATGGCATGAGAAAAAGTAATCGCAGGTGGCAATTTTCTAAAAATGCACAAAAACTTGAAAATCTTGAAAACGGTGATATTTTTACTGGGGTCAAAATTGGACGTTAAGGAGACCATGGCGAGGCCTATCGATGGTTACAGGGTTATCCATTGTTTTTGGGACACCCTGTATAGATAAGTAGAGACTGTTTGGGAAACTCTATTGAACGACATTAATATTAGTAATTAACTTCTTTATACATAATACATTGATGGTATTTTTCATGCTTAATGCAACTAGGATTGATTGGGTACGTTTCAGGGATATCTTTCTAATAGGTAGGAATACATTCCTTGAACAATATTTTATTATTCAAATACCTACTAGAGCTTTTGAATTTAAAGTTCTAACTTACTTGCTGGCACTTAACTCAATGGTTAAAAAAGTCACCCGGCAAGAAATTGGCCGCGGATTCAATTCCCACGTAAGGCAATCGATTTTTTACGTAGAAAAAAATGTTAACTTAAATTAAGCACGTTAATTTAATGGAAATATCAATCATAATTGAATTTGACAAAGTTATAGGAAGACATTTGTAATGTTTCGCTCCCTTTCACAGTAACAATCAAAATAGCTCTAAAATCGTCCTAGTTGCAAAAAGACAGTTAAACAGATTGTCTTATCTTTGCCAATAGTGTAAACCCCATTTCGAAGCACTTTTTGATGATTGTAAATAGTTTACAATTTTGGCAAATATTAGGAAAACAATGTAAATCTGGTTGTGCAATGGTCAAATATTTTTTGATTTATAAAACGCTGGATTTATTAATAAAACTGGCGAAAGGTGGCCTTTCACTTAAGTAGGTATATAGGATGTTTCTCAAGTTTCCAAGTCCCGTATTCTCAGAACTCCACTCTCTTACTATTGGTTTAGCGCAAAGAGGTTCAAATTAACTTGATTGATTAATTCGATTTGAAGGGTCTCTCAATAGTGGCACTCAAACAACACATCGATACTGGCTGGCTATCTGATTTGAATAAAAAAGAAGAAACAAAAGAAATAATCGAACATTATAATTTCGTTGAAATTCCTGACCATTGCGAAAAAAACAAAAGAAATAGGTAATAATCGAACAATGTGATTCGAAATTCGAAAATAACTGACCATTGCACAACGACCGTAGCAGCCATATTGCCGCCTAGTTGTCCTTACTGTGCGTGGGGCACGACACCTGCAGCTGATGCAGCGGCAGGTCGCGCACGATGAGCGCGTGGAACGCCATGTTGGCGGTCGCTAGGATGTACTCGCAAACGGAGAACCAGGTGAACGCTGGAACAGGTGTAGAGGGTTGATGAGTAAGGTTTTGGGAATTTTGGAGGCTGATCAGGGGTGCTAGAGGACTGCAAAGTTAATATTTTAGGAACTGCAATGTGGTAGGGATCGCTATGCAAAATGCGAATCACGGAGTTTTTTCAGTGATAAGCTCCATTGTGTTGAGAAGTTTGGCGGATCGCGTTAAAATCACAAGACCAAACAAATTTCGTAGTCTGACTGTAGCGCAACTCTGGCCAAATAGGGTGGGTACGGTAAACACTTTAAGACTTTCTTACACACATAAGCAAATTAAAGCGATTGATGGCCACACAGAACAGAGTAAAAACTGGGTCCAGCTGAACGTCAGTGCTAAATCTGTACAAATGTATATAGCGAAGACATAATAATACGTTACCTAAAGGGCGGCAAAGCAGCCGGTGCCGCAGGAAGCATTTAATTCAGTCCCACAGTGGCAGCAATGGCCATGTAGAACAGAGTCCAGACCTACTTGTTAGTCCGAACTGGCTCCACCACATCACTACTATAGCGAAGGTATAATACGTTACCTAAAGGGCGGCAAAGCAGCCTGTGCCGCAGGAAGAATATGATCAGCCCCACTGTAGCGGCTATGGCCACGTAGAACAGAGTCCAGACGAACTTGTTAGTCCGAACTGGCTCAACCACGTCGCTGCCGATGCAGCCGACGCGGGCTCGGCATAGCATGTGAAGGAGCGCCACTATCATGAACACTATGAAGATCTTCTCGTGAATGACTGGAAAAGGAAAATTGAACTCTTATAACATCAATGCATTACGAAATATTTTACTTTAAATGTTACCTATGTAATGATAAAATTACACCGCCGATAGTGGCAAAACTGGCAAAGTACACGTACCTACTGTAAGTACCTACTAGCTATTACTATGAGCTTTCAGCTTTGTTATCAAACTTTATTTGAATTTGAAAATTATAAATAACTTGAAAAAATCGAACTGCCTAAGGCGGGAATCGAACCCACGAATTATCGAATTTATTTGAATTATCGAGACCTTTTGAAAGAAAGAGCACTCGGACTCGCTGAGCTTAGTAGGTACTTAAATTGGTTCAACTACATCTACATAATACTCAGTTCAAATTAGACAAAGAAGAATGTTTAGTAATTCAAAAAACTATATCGAAACTTGTAAAACTGTCTGCGTTTTTAACAAACTCGCTTACTGATTGTTTCAGAGGAGTCTCATTTAATATACCTAATATAAAAATACACATTTATTTGTCATCACAAAACATTTCGTTATAGTATCACTTAGCAAAGAAAAAGTATACTCACAATAGTTTTCCCTATTGGAAACGTACGTCACTCCGGTGAGCGCAAACAACTCTATAAAATTGAGCCAGTAGCACGCTTCGCCCAGCTTTACCGCTAATTCTCGAGTCTGAAACGAACAATTTAATTTTCTTCAGTTTTCGTGCACATAACCAGTTATTGACTACTAGACAGTGCTACGAATGTTTCAGCTACGAAACGGCAATAGACAAGTGCTACGAAAGTCTTTACGAAACAGAGTGTATTTACTCTGACAGAGTTTAACAGGGCTAGGATGCGCGCCGTGATAAAATCTAATCGACGATTTTACACGACAAATGTATGGGCTTATCAGGTAAAATCGATAAAATGACACAATAATAGCTTATCGCGGCGCGCATCCTAGGCCTACAGGTGTAAAAAATAAACATTATTCTTCTCGTAAAAACCGTTGGCTTTATGTTGAAGATGATGTTGGCACTAAAGAAAATGTTGCGTAACGACAGTGCAGAACTCTACCTGCAGTGTCCATTACACGTTCCTGTCACTTTGCCAATTTCATTAACACAAAACCATCTAAAGTAGAGAAACTTCAATGCTTGAAAAAAAAATCAGGAATTGGCAACCGGTTCGAAATCTGTTAGAAATAAATTGGAAACATAGATTGAGTTGCACCATCTAACTTTGACCGTAAGTATAACGATAAACGGTGCTTTTTGTTTGGAGTTTGACAGATTTTTGACGTTTGTTAAAGTTAGGTAAAGTATAATAAAATGATGCAACCCAGCCTTAAAGTTGTAGCAGTGCATTACACTCGTTACAGTGACTACAGCGTAGCTACGAAATTCGTAGTCTGACTACGTCGACTACGGCATTTTGATACAGTCAACTGCATATTTCAGTGTAATGAAAATATTATCGTAGTTTCACCCGCATATACAGGGTGTCCCAAAATCAATGGATAACCCTGTAACCATCGATAAGCCTCGCCATGGTCTCCCTAACGTCCAATTTTGACCCCAGTAAAAATATCACCGATTTCAAGGTTTTTAAGTTTTTGTGCATTTTTAGAAAATTGCCACCTGCGATTACTTTTTCTCATGCCATTTCTACAAATGAGGATACTTTTCAATCTAGTTTTTTTCCTTAACACAAGGGATAGTTAGGCTATCATAAGAAAAGATTAAAGTTCAACAAACTAGTTTAAAAGTATGAAAATTTTAAGAAATTGCAGAGAAGAAGGAAAAATTAATTCATTGTCTTGCACTTTTGATCAGCCATGGTGTAAAAAAAATGTATGAAAACCATCGTGCCCATTACCTTAAAAACTTCCTTGGTTAATTGAGATTCTAAAAAGGTATCACAAGCCTATGTATTCTGTATTATTTTTATCTTATGGCTACTTGAATAGCAACTAGTATGAAAACTGCAAAAATGAGTTTTTCTCGTAATAGTTAAACTAGGACTGCATAGTGGCATTAAATACAAATGGATAATTTTTGGCGTAGGAATTTTAATAAAGCAACATTTTATCATCATCATCATCATCATTTCAGCCATAGGACGTCCACTGCTGAACATAGGCCTGTACCCCAATGATTTTCATAACGAGCGCTTGGTAGGGGCCTGTATCCAGCACCTTCCTGCTTACCTTTATGAGGTCGTCGGTCCACTTTGTAGGTGGACGTCCTACGATGCGCTTTCCGGTAGGTAGCCTCCACTTGAACCCTGCTGCCTCAGTTCTGCCTTGCCCTTTGCCACTTCAGCTTGCTGATCCGTCGGGGTATGTCAGCGACTTTAGTCCGTTTACAGGTCTCCTAATTTCTGATACGGTTTCGTAAAGAAACCCGAGCATAGCCCCTTCCATAGCACGCTGTGCAAAAAATCCACGTTTCCGAGCCGTGTATCATCACGGGTATCTGTCTATAGGCAAGGTGTAAAACAAAAATTAAGTAATCAAAAAAACGCAGAACGGACGGCCAATAGGGCAACAGGGTTCAAGTGGAGGCTACGTACCGGAAAGCGCATCGTTGGACGTCCACCTACAAAGTGGACCGACGACCTCATAAAGGTAAGCAGGAAGGTGCTGGATGCAGGCCCCTACCAAGCGGTCATTATGAAAATCATTGGGGTACAGGCCTATGTTCAGCAGTGGACGTCCTATGGCTGAAATGATGATGATGATGATGATAAAATGTTGCTTTATTAAAATTCCTACGCCAAAAATTATCCATTTGTATTTAATGCCACTATGCAGTCCTAGTTTAACTATTACGAGAAAAACTCATTTTTGCAGTTTTCATACTAGTTGCTATTCAAGTAGCCATAAGATAAAAATAATACAGAGTACATAGGCTTGTGATACCTTTTTAGAATCTCAATTAACCAAGGAAGTTTTTAAGGTAATGGGCACGATGGTCTTCATACATTTTTTTTACACGATGGCTGATCAAAAGTGCAAGACAATGAATTAATTTTTCCTTCTCTTCTGCAATTTCTTAAAATTTTCATACTTTTAAAGTAGTTTGTTGAACTTTGATCTTTTCTTATGATAGCCTAACTATCCCTTGTGATAAGGAAAAAAACTAGATTGAAAAGTATCCTTATTTGTAGAAATGGCATGAGAAAAAGTTATTGCAGATGGCAATTTTCTAAAAATGCACAAAAACTTAAAAATCTTGAAAACGGTGATATTTTTACTAGGGTCAAAAATGGACGTTAGGGAGATCATGGCGAGGCCTATCGATGGTTACAGGGTTATCCATTGTTTTTGGGACACCCTGTATTAGTATTTTTTTTAAGTGTAAGCACAGAATAAGTAATAGTACAGGTACAGAAGGATTACTCCGCAAGACGATTTAAATAAATGCGAGTCTTGCTACGACGCGATACAGTGGAATTCAGCTCGCACAGCACTAAGTACCTACAATTTTATTCACCTACAAGTTCTGTCTCTTTCTATCGCGTGCCTCTAAACTCTTCTTACGCTGTTAGGGTTGCTGTCTAGTAGTTTCTAGTAAAAAAATAATTAATCTACTTATTTGTAATGAGGTACGTATGTAGGTAAGTACGCATTGATTATGGAAAACCTTGGGAGAGGCCTTTGTCCAGCAGTGGACGTCATTTTTGGCTGAAACGAACGAACGCATTCTGAGCAGTAGTCATGGTAGGTTAGGTTCCTATACTATCCTAAGAATTATTGATTACCTACATGGCCAACATACCTTTCAGCATCTTTGGGAAGCGAAAAAAAAGATAAATCCGGTAGATTTCTTTTCGAATTTAAACACCCGAACGCCGCACAATAATATTTCTTTCTCTTTATGTCCATTTTTAAATAATACTTCGATCATAGAATTAGGTACTACAACCCACGCCAGCGTCCTGACGGACGCGCGCGTGACACTCGACTGATATAATACCCGCCGGCGGGGCGCTTCGCTGTAGGTAATTATCGGATGTACCGCGTGGAGTGAGCCAGGCCTGGTGTAAGTCATTGTGAGTAGTTATAATTGGACTGTTTTCAATTGTCGTTCCTACCGTAACAATGTCCTGTACCAACGTCTACAGCTAAAACGCCAATAAACACGAAAATTCCAAGAATAGGAGGGAAAATAGACTATACCTTTTCGTCGACGATATACGCAGTGCGTTCCTTGTGGTAGTTGTAGTACAGGGATCCTATCAACAATCTTGGTCCGAGGTGGAACGCGACGCATATCCTCCACACGTATCTTTGCGGGCTGATGCCCGTAATCGCACTTATTGAAGGTACTACATTGTAAACCTGGAGGTAACAACAATACGTCTATGAAAATAATAAAAAATAACTAAGTTTGTGTAAGTTTGTAATCCTCTTTAGGTAACCGCGTCAATTTCGACTGGTATAAATTAAGCTTTTTAATTACTTAGTTAAAAGTTAAGTGATTCAAGGGGTACAGTTTTATAGAATCATTACATTTTTAGTTTATTTTAAAAAAAACCATTAAAAACCAATTTAATTATAACTGGGATATTGTAGAGAAGAGAACAGATAAAAAAGAGACATAATGCATCTAGGTACTTACCCTACAATGCGTTTCGTGTATGTCATCTGCTTGAAATATAGAAGCTGTCACGTAACAAAATATTAAAGCACCTAATGGAAGCCAAAGAGCAGCTAAACAGATTTCCCTCAGACCGCATGTCCACAGAATTCCCTAAAACGAAACAAAAGCGAGTTAAATTTAGAATATCGAACGGTGCACTAAAACAAATGACGGTTATAATCACCTGAAACTCCAATCTTGCCGCGGGTCTATTTACATTGCACGCATCGTTTGTGCGTTCGTCCTCTTCACGCACAACCAAATTTGGTGGCGACTGTACTTGTGCGTCATTTACCATTTTCCTCTTGCTGTGCACTTTAGAAAATCACATACTCCTCAAATAGTTTGCCTTCATCTGTACTCCAGGACAGATCGACGTAACATTGACCAGATTGGGCACGCGTCCATGAGGTATCGTTAGCATTGATCACTTAGCGTTAGATGGTACTTTCGGGGACGTCTTTGATGTAAAATTCCTTTGTGCTTTACCTACACGGGTGGTTTTGTAATAATAAGAGCACAATGGCAAATCGTGTGGATGACCTAAGGCGTGGATTGAATGAGGTTATTTGGACCTGCGCATTGAGCGCTACGCGAGGGGTAACTCCGAGCACCCCTCTGCTGTGGATAATATTGCGTTGTTCATGGATGCAATCGTTACGTAGCTAGCTACATAACTACATTTAATATGGTATGGATCTACAATATTTTACATTTACTGAACTCTTTTCGCTAAAAGAAACAAAAGAATGACAAAATAGTATTTTTATAACTGTTATTAATGCACTAAGTACGTGTAATCAAATTTATTTCTCAATGTGATAATTCAGAATGATAATTTTGAGGATTTGATGTTTGAAAATTATAAATAACTTGAAAAAAATCATCGTGTCTTTCAATTCCCGTCTTAGGCAATTCGATTTTTTCAAGTTATTTATAATTTACAAATTACTTTGAGATGCAACTCTTAACGCTAAAAATTAATTGACTATTGGTAAAGTTTTATTTCTTGCGTCAATTTTTGGCTAAATTATTAACATAAAAAACGGAGGAAAATGCTTTCCCTGAACATTAATTAAAATTCAATATTTGGCGCCATTCCACACCACTTACTTCCTCTTTTGGATTTTTTTACATTAGCTGGCCAAGACATCGCTTAATAAATTCTACAGTAGGTACTATGTCTGCGGATAGATTACAGTCATGAAAAGAACCGGCGCAGCGTCACAGTTTGATAGATAACTGGAAATTCCGTGGAGGGTAGTTGAACGGGAAGCATGGTCGATCTGTTTTAATGGTTTCAATTTATTATTTAATGGACTTTAGTGTACAAATTTGGTGTTATTTTGTGTTCTAAAGTGCAGTGAAGTGATAAATTATAAAAAACATTGAAATACTTCGAATTTGAGCGCGCATCGAGTGTCGAGTGGGTTGTCGTATGAACAACCCGCTTTGGACCCGGTGGCGTCTCGAAACCTGCTTACGGGCATACTTGACTCCACGGAATCCATGAAAAATCAATAGAACTGAAACACCCACGTTCTATTTGATAACTATGTCAATATTTTTCACTCGACATTGGCAGAAATAAACCTCCCAGAGAGGTTTGATTGCCACAAAAAAAAAAAAAGATAGATAACTGACAGCAGCTGTCAGTCAGTAAAATTTGCTTCATTACTTTTCTCTATGATTTGCTTGTTTCTTCGCAGCAGCGAAAAATATGAAAATACGAAAAAAAAAATCTTTCTAAATAAATGGCATAGTTTTGGCTATCAAAAATGTTTCGCGGCACAATAAAAATGAAGGTCATGGTGTTTTTGTGGTTGTTTAGTTCGTGTACAATGAATATCCAGGCTACAACCCACTGGATGGTGACCGAGAGTGGCCTGATACAACCACGGGTATGATAACAGTTTCCGTTTATTAACTCCCCATTTAAATGGCAACGAATCATCTTAGTCGCTAGACTAAATAGCAATAGGGTTGGTGATGCAACGAGATGCAGAACTCTGTTTCTTACAACATAGTTGTAATTCTATCAAAATCACCACGGAAATTACGACCTTCTGCGGTTTCTCGATAACTGTTTGAAGTTATCGGTGCCGCGACCATACTGTCCAAGTTAACGTGGTATTTACCTAAGGCGGCCAACCGTCCCGCATTCTGCGGGACCGTCCCGTAATGACAGTTGCAATTCCGCATTGCAATATTTAATAAAATAGTCCCGCAAATCGTCCGAGGCGTTCCGTATGTCCCGCATTCCTCGTTTCCCATCGTTTTGCTCGCATAAAAGTGTTCCACATCAAAATACAAATGACGAGACGCGGCGCGACGTTGCTGCCGCAGTATAATATGATCAAGCGTGTGTGTGTGTACGGCTGTTATTAAATGTTAATTCGGTAGTAGTGTTGTTTGTTTCTAATTTAAGTACACCATTAACAATTCCAACAAATCCTAAGTCTTATTGTGGATAGGGGTGGGTGTCCCGCATTGACTTATTATAAAGTTGGCCGCCTTATATTTACCGCTCATGAAGGCTCTTTCATTTAGCATTTAGAAGTTCTTAGAAAAATGTTACATCAGTATCTAAACAAATACAAGTGTAGAGAGACCTTGCTATTGTTTTATTAAACATTTCCACTATTTGTCTTACTGTTATACTAATTAACTTCATTTCCAGGAAGATTCTCCATTTGAAATGACCCACCCATATGACTTGCTTGCATTTCTGAACCAAGACACAAGATGGGACAACATCTTTAATCTGTACGATGATTTGTCGAAAAGGCAAGAGTTTATTAATAAATTGTGGACTGATATAAAACTGCAGTCTGATGTATCTGACATCTCTACATACAATGAAAACTGTATACAAGCAGGGCAGCTCACCTTTTTAGATTGGTACGCTTCATTCTTGGAGGACGGTAAATCTAAGAAAATAGCCGATGAGGAGTATATGCTGTACAAACCATCAAATGGTCATGATACAGAAGTACCGGACTGCAAAAAGATTTCTTCTTTGACCTTTAGCATGCATGCATTTGAGCATTTACAGGTTTGTATTTATTATATTTATTAAAATTATGATTATTGTACAGATACTGCAAGAAAATATTTAATTATTATTTCCTTGTAAATTACTTATTTTAGGGTATGATACAAAGAGAAAACTTGACTGCAAATCCAGAGTTAGCTCTCCCGGAGTTGATATCTCCTATCATGACAGTGGACCAGTTTGGGCACTGGGCAGCTGTATGTTTAAAGAAAAACAGTTCTTCATGGCTGCACTACAATATGGCCTCATTATATTGGAGAGTTAGAGGCAATGCACCAAAAGCCATGGAGTGCAGTCGTCGCGCAGTGCATTATGCACCTAGGTAAGTAATTTCAAGAACAGTTGAACGCTGAAGCTGCTTGGGCGAAAATATTTTCTTGCTCATGCATTTTTGTTTGTGTGTAACATAGTAACATTATTACAGGAAATACAAAGATGTCGCTCTTTTGAGCCTTGGTTCAATTTTGCATCGCAGCAAGAAGACATCAGATGCAATTGTAGTACTTGGTGCAGCTGTAGACCATGATCCTGAATATCACACGAGCCACTTTATTCTTGCCACAGCATATGCTGTACTAGGGGAATATAATAATTCATTGAAGCATTTAGATGAATCTTTAAAGATCAACCCCGATTTTGATCTAGGCATAAATTACAGATATGGTATGCTATGCCATATTGCATTGGGACAGAGAATGGCACTTGTTAAAGAGTAAGTACTGTTAAAGTTCATGTTTTAAATGTCAAAATAATATCTGTTTCTTAGATTGCACAATCTAAACTAATTGGAACTATTTTGTGTTGGAGCTTGATAAGAAACTGATATAATAAAAAAGGTTAAAAAATGTGTTTTACCCAAATGTATTATTTTTTAGTTTGGTTGATACTTTACGTGAAGAATTGATTGCATTCCAAAGCAGAGAAGCTTATTGGCTCAAATCTCAGGCAGCATTTTTGAGGACAATGAAAGATGTAAAGGATTTTGGTAATTCTTGATTCATGTAATTTTGAACAACTTTTTGTTGTTTTATTTATTTTTCGATTTTGAAAAACAATTTTATATTTTAATACATTTTCATCTATGATTGAATTTTATCACATCATTTTATGATTTTTTAATGTAGTTCGTGATTCACCTTAAAACAATGATGAATTCAGTATTAATATTGGTATGAAACTTTACAGATTACACAAAATTGGACGAGAATTGTGATAAAATGTCTGCATTGACCGGTCTTGACATAAAGGATATAAAAAAGGAGGGTGACAAAAACTCAGTGATCCAATATTTTCTGGACGGTCCAGTGTCACTCGGTGAAAAATTAGAACGCAAAGGCGTTTATGCTCTCGATTCAGCGTTGAGCCTCAACAGACTTGTGAAACATGTGGAGAAACATGCTCACTTGGCACAAAACTATGTGCCTCCAGATATTAGTAAGGATTGGCAAATAGATGGCCCAATCGCCAAGGAGATTGGGCCCATGCCTGTGTTTTCAGATATGCTGCCTGATATCCAAAGTGAGAATGAAACTAATAAAAATGATATCCTTTTCCAAACCGATACTTTGAAAAACTAATGTAATTATTTGTTTTTCAGTCCCTATGTACGAGCCTCCAGATGAAAAACCAATATACGCCACTTCTGCGCCAGATTTAGAGACAAAGTCAGCAAGTTCGACTAATGAACATATGGTTAACTATTATGATGGACATGTGTTGTAAGTTTACCTCTTTCTTCTCTTTTGATTTTTCTTTTTCTTGTGAGAGAAGTGGACACCACCCCTAGTATATTTCAGTTTTGTACACGCAAATTGCACAAAAGACATTCTTCTTGACAATCTAATCAAGCAGTAAATCAGATTGTGTGAAATTCACTCTAGGCTCTCCTAAGTGTCATAAAATTTAATTCATGTTTCTAGGTACCCAACAACAATGAAAGTGAATCGCAATGTAGAAGACTTTGATAGAGAAAAAGACTGGCCTTCTAACAGATTTTGCAAGGAAAATGCTCCTAGTTTCCCTCCGCATGTGGAAGCTATTTATCCCGTTTTCTTGCCATTTGAAAATAAAGGAATTAGGTGAGTAACAATCTGACTTTCCAAGTATAGATCGCGTAGCGAGAGTTGAGGAGAGAGAAACTCCGAGTTTACCTTCTGTTATATTTTGTGGTTGAGGTGAACAACACAAGTAGTCTAACTGACAAGTGCTTTCTGTCTCGCTTGCACACTTAGCAAGAGCGAGGTAGCTAGTTTATTCGATATTTGAACTTGAAGTTTAAGTGTTGTGTGTGTTCTGTATTCCAATATTACAATAGTGTGAATATCATGTTCGCCTCAACTTTCGCTGAGCGAACTATACTACATGTAGTTAGCGCTCTATTATTTCGTTTATGATTGATGATCTGGATCACCATGAGTTTACTATGCTACTGCTACTACTAATAATGGTATACTATAATACATATAGTCCCAATTGTATTATTTTTTAGGTTAAAAGCACTACTGACTGATCAGATCGGAGTGCCAGCGAACCAGGAGCATGAGTTACCCTGGCATCCGCCTATATGTCCACAAGATAAGGAAGCTTCGTTTTTCACACAGAGGAGAACTGTCAAGTAAGTATCGCCTAAAAACACTAGTGTCATTCAATAAGGCAACTTATGTTATTTACTCAAAGTTGCAAAACGTATAAAGCCTGGTCCGTGAGCACGTAGTATTTTGTCCAATGACCCCAAGCTACCCATCCTTATCGCTCGCGCGTAATTATGTTGGACCAGGCTTTAGTCATAGTCATAAATTAAAGTTCTTGATGATCACAATTTTAATTACAGGCAGCAAATAACAAACATGGTGGTCAACACAGATTACTTGAGGCAAAAACTTCAACAGTACGTGAGTGAAGGTGACGTGGAATCGGTGAAGAAAATGCAAGACGTCGAGATCGGCCATCGCATTTACACGGCTATGCAAATGGTTGGTATACTTTCATCTTTTTAGGCCCGATTCGACCAAACTTTTATCCGAGAATAACTCCTGTATAACTGGCACATTGACAGTTTCAATATGTCAAAATGTCGAATAACTGACGATTTATTCTGAGATTAATATTTACTCTTGTTTGGTCGAATCCACCCTTAGGATACTAAGCTGATCATTAAATAGGGCTAGGAAGAAGCTAGACGCTTGCAAACGGTTTCTCTGAAAGTCAAAGCGGTAGATCCTACATTCAGCAGTAGAGGATGACAAATGACCTTTGGTTGATACAACCCGGTCAAGTTAATTGCGCACATCGCTGGAATGCGATTCTCCCTCGGACTCAGTCGCACATCTCCCTGCGTTCGCCCCGTCCGTACCAGAGCGTCGATGTGACGTCACGACAGCCAAGTGCCAACTTGATCGGGTTGTAATGGTGGAGGCCTAGGTTATTCTGAGGTTTTTAAAGTTGCATTTGAGCAGTAGAATCAATCTTTTAATTTGATTAACCAATTAATCACCCTGTATATTTTTTCATTGCAGAATCTAGCGCCAAGATGGCTTCTATACACACTGACGTCACTCTACTGGCGCGTCCGAGGCAACAACGCTAACGCCCTACACTGCCTGATGACCGCGAGTCGCATTGTGGACTCTAAGTACAAGGACATAGTGCTCACATCCATGGCCTCTGTGTATCTGGAAATGGGGTACTTTGATGAATCGCTGTTGACAGCTGAGGAGTCGTTCAGAGCGAGTTTGTATGAGGTAAGGAATAGACTCTCGAATCTGACATTTTTAATTTATAGAAGTCTCCCTGCAAAGAGTGGGCAATTTGGACTTCGTACAAATACTGGCTTTTGACGAACATAGTAAAGTATTTGAGTTGCTATGTATTTGATTTAACCTATCTCCTGGGACAAACTTGACGGGATTGGTTGGATTTTTATTGGCGGTCAAGCTGTAGATCCTGGCTACACAGGAGTTGCAACAGTAGGAACAGTCCCGATGTATTCGCCATAATTTATCTTTTCGCCATATCATTTTCTTTATTGTGTAAGTAGCTTCTGGGCACTTTAGACACTTCAGTTTTTTTTATTATATCCCTTTTTATTTTATTCATTCACCAAATATTATTGCAGCCGGCCACAAACTTCGTCCTAGCAGAGTTGAACATGATCAAGAAACACCGGAACACCCATATGTTCCACCTGAAGCAAGTCATACGGGTGGAGCCCAAGTTTCTGGGCGGGCTCGCGAGGAATCTGCTCAACGCGTGGGCCTGTATACTGATGCAAATCAACACTTTGCAGGAAGTCGGTAAGTTGCATACAAGTTTAATCATTAAGACTGTATTTTTATCGGTTTCTTTAAGGCCGTTTTCTGACTTGTCGGCTCGTCGGCATACGCGGTACTGAAAGCTTACCGAGCACCTATATTTCCATGGAGCGTTCCTGATTGAGTCTGTGCCGCGCCGCTGCCACGCATGATATTCCATTCGTGGCACATCATCATCATCATCATCTCAGCCATAGGACGTCCACTGCTGAACATAGGCCTTTCATGCTGCCCGGTTGGTAGCGGCTTGCGTCCAGCGCCTTCCTGCTACCTTTATGATGTCGTCGGTCCACCTTGTGGGTGGACGACTCACGCTGCGTTTTCCCGTACGCGGTCGCCACTCCAGAACCTTCACCATGTCATGGCATATAACTTCTATAAACTCTTCTCTTCTCTCTACTTTCAGTTTTCAAACAACCTTGTTCTATCCACTATTACAATAATATCAGAAAATATGCAAAATCCAATTGAATCAATAAATTAAAAGTTTTTTATTTATATTTTTTTAGATTATACAGGTGGTGATGTTTGCACTCAAGTGGAGCCTGGCGTCAACATGGTCTGCGAAAAAGATGGAACCAATTGCCATATGACCAATATACAGTGTTTTAGCAGTCAAGAGAGAGGTAATACAAATATTTTTGATAGCTTTAATAAGGTACAGTCAGCGTCAAAAAGTTCCAAAAAGTACCCAAAATAGCCAAAAAGTTTGCAACACGTCTTTGTTACTTGGAATAAGGTTGTGTTGTCAACTTTTTGCCACTGAGTGTACCTAACGAACTATTTGACGCTAACTGTACCTATTTCGCTGCTATGAATAGGGATGTTTCCTGGGTAAAAAAGCAAGAGTTTTAATTAGTCCGTCAGTTAGCTTATCAAAACCTACTCAACACGTATTTTTCACTTTTTAAAACTAATGAAAATGTTAAGAGATAAACCGTGCCAAAGTTTTAAAGAAAAGGCCCGTGACGTCAGTGAGTGCGTAAAAGTTTGTGACGTCGCGCGGAACTTCAACGCACTATAACTTTGTAATTATTTGTTTGATTGACAATTAAAAATATACGTGTCCAATATTTTTTTATACTAAAATTGACGGACTAAAAAATTTTTTTTAGGAAACTAGCCTATTGTCACTAAATTCCCAAACCTATTATTTTCCAGAGAGTTCCACACTAACCCGAATGATGGAACAGAAAGAGAAAGAAAAAGTGGAAGACAAGCGTGTGGACCCCACGAACGTGGATCAAATGGATGACAGCATGTTTGACGCGTTCATAGAGAACATGCCGCTCGAGCGAAGCGATCTGTCAGCGCATCGACAGAACTATGACAGCATGATTCGCAGCGTCGAGACCGCGCTGAAAGGCTGCGGGCCTAGGAAGTGTAGCGGTGAGTTGATATTGTTGTTTATGGCACATAAGACTATAATTACATCCTACTAATATCCTACTTAATATTGTCATGATATCTGGATGTTTGTTACTCTTTCACGCAAAAACTACTGAACGGATTTTGTTGAAACTTTACAGTATTATTGTTTATAACCCAGATTAACATATAGGCTATAATTTATGACGATATGTGACCAACTAAATTTCAATAAATAAATAAGACGTGGGTAAAAAGCGCCATCCATCGTCATTGGTTAAAATCTTCAGCGCTGGACAAAAAATTTGACGTTCGTAAATTATTCATGCGGGGGAAGCCGTGAAACGCCATCTATCAACATCATTAGTAATTAAATGAGGTCCACGCGTACGAAGTCACGGGCGGCCGCTAGTACATACATACATACATTTTTGTTGCAAAGTCGCTCATATTACAACTACGTAAAATGCCACAGTATTTAGCTTGATGTGCTGTCGACTGTACGTGAGGCATGTCAAAGTAACATTATAGCTTTGTATGAAGCGGTAATAGATGCTATTTTCCTACATAATTTATAATCTTGACTTGTTCTCGCCTATACGTTGTACGAGTTGGTATATCTTGTGGCAAGTAGCTCCACTCTTTCACGACAGTTAGTTTTTTTGAAGTTTGAAGTTACGTAACTATCTTTTTAAGTTTTTTTTTGGTGATATTATATTAACTTATACAACTTTGTTTTAGATATTCAACCAGAAGATCTGTCGCTGAAAGATGAAGATTGTACTTATCAGTATTTACAGTTGGGCTACTGGTTGCACATCGTTAGTTTTAGAACAATACTTGAAGAGACTAATGTGAAGTAAGTGGTTACAAAACTCTCAGGAAAACATTTGTAGTGATATACGGCATGATGGACAGTAAAGTCCTCTAGTGGCGACTGCGGAAGACGTAGTGTAGACAGTCCCTCTACTCGGTAGAGCGACGATCTGGTCATAATTGGGGGAATCGTCTGAATGCGGACAGCGCACGACTAATCGCTGTGAAAATTGTTGAGATATCTAGACAGATACATCCGGATGTATTTTGATTGAAGCGAACAAATAAACCAGTACTCTCTTAATTAGTATCCTACTATCCTTAATATTATAAATGCGAAAGTTGGATGTCTGGATGTTTGTTACTCTTTCACGCAAAAAGTACTGAACGGATTTTGATGAAACTTTACAGTATTATTGTTTATAACCCAGAAAACACATAGGCTATAATTTATGACGATTTGTGACAAACTAAATTTCATGCGGGTGACGCCGCGGGCAAAAGCTAGTGGGTAAATATAATAAGACAAAAGACTGTTGTTACATAATTTAATTACAATTACAGAGTACCAGCTGAAATCTTAGCGCTACCACCATCCGATAAAGACGGTCCAGAATGTGTGATCCCGCCAGAGTTCTCTGAAGACTTCTACTTAGAACGCTTGGGCAAGGTGAACACGGCGAAGTGGGAACCCATGATGAGTCTGATGCACCAGTTCACTGAGGAGTTTGATCATGCTGAGTTCTGGGGGCTGGGGTATAAGATCGCGAAGTATGTTGAATCTGTAAGTAAAATGATTTTTATTACTTCCTTATATTGGGTTTCGAAATTAGGTACTAATCTATACTTATAATAAATCTGTAGAGAGGTCAATTCTGTACATTAAATATATTTTCAAAATAACTATCAGGGGGTGATTAGTGATCGATACTGATGCCAAAAATGCAATCAGTAAAATTTTTGTCTGTCTGTCTGTCTGTCTGTCTGTATGTTCCTTATAGAAACAAAAACTATTCGACGGATTTTAACGAAACTTGGTACAATTATTCTTCATACTCCTGGGCAGGTTATAGGATACTTAGGAATTCCCACGGGAATGGGAATTAGCGGGAAAATCGTTTTGTATGAAAAATCTGAACCGCTTAAGTTAGTCGCTTGAAATTCGGCATGCAGGTACCTTAGTAAACTTAAAGCTTAGTTACAACAGGATATTGCAAAATTCCTACGGGAACGGGAGTTAGCGGGAAAAAACCTTTGTATGAAAAATCTAAGCCGCTTAAGTTAGACGCTTGAAATTTGGCATGCAGGTACCTTAGTAAACTTGAAGCTTAGTTACAACAGGATATTGCAAAATTCCCACGGGAACGGGAGTTAGCGGAAAAAAAAAATTGTATGAAAAAATTTAAACCGCGTAAGATAGATGAAGGGGGTAAAACGGGATTCACGCGTACGAAGTCGCGGGCGGCCGCTAGTTTCTAAAAAAGTTCTTCTGCAAATCTGTTTTGTATTTCTATTACACTTAGCGTCAAAGTAACCAAAAAGTTCGCAACACGTCTTTGTTACAATTGGAATAAGGTGTTGTTAACTTATTGGCCACTTTGAGTGTCCCGAACTATTTGAAGTTGACTGCACCTTGATGTGCCATCTGTATAATGATGTTTCTCTAAAGAATAAGCATGGGAATCTAGTAATTTAAGTAATGCACTCTTTAAAAAACTGTAAAAAAAACACTTAAATGGCTGTGGGCGGGGCACATAACTCATAGAACTGATGGTTATTTGGGGAGAAAAGTACTCGATCATCACGGACCTAAAGACAACGATCTAGTCAAAGTCGCGGGAAGCATTTGGATGTGAACACCGGTATTTGTGTTAATCCTTATGGGAGGCCTTTATGCAGCAGCAGTTCGATTGAAACAACGATCATTAAAATTATTTTTAATGCTATTTGTATACTTTGTGGGTGGACGTTCTACGTTCCGCTTTCCGGTACGCGACCTCCATTCCAGAACCTTGCTGCCCCATCGGCCGTCAGTTCTGCGTACTATGTGCTCTGCCTATTGCCACCTTAGCTTGCTAATTCGTCTAGCTGACATAGGTCAGCGACTTTAATACGTTTACGGATCTCCTCATTTGCTGGATGCAGGCTTTTGTGGGAATCATTGGGGGAGGCCTATGTTCAGCAGTGGACATCCTATGGCTGAAATGATGATGATGATAATGTATAATGTACCTTGTGTCATCACCGCTTTCCCTTACGCCCCGCAGAAGCCCCGCTGGTGGGTCGGTCTGCTGGCGGCGGGCTGGTGGTGCGGCGCGGGCGGGCGCGGCGCCTGCTGCGTGCGCTGCTTCGCCGCCGCGCACCTGCACGCGCCGCCGCACCAGGCCGCGCACGCGCTGCGGGGGCTCGCCAACATACTGCACCTGTGAGTGAGAGAGAGAGAGAATAGGGTCCTGAGTGTGCTTTGGAGACAGCTATACTCGCCGACATGCCGTTTCTATACTGACTACTGCGTGCGCCGCTTCGCCGCCGCACCAGGCCGCGCACGCGCTGCGGGGGCTCGCCAACATACTGCACCTGTGAGTGAGAGAGAGAGAGAGAGAGAGAGAGAATAGGGTCCTGAGTGTGCTTTGGAGACAGCTATACTCGCCGACATGCCGTTTCTATACTGACTACTGCGTGCGCCGCTTCGCCGCCGCACCAGGCCGCGCACGCGCTGCGGGGGCTCGCCAACATACTGCACCTGTGAGTGAAACGACACCTTAACTGATAGTCCTTAATAGGGTCCTGAGTGTGCTTTGGAGACAGCTATACTCGCCGACATGCCGTTTCTATATCAACTACTGCGTGCGCCGCTTCGCCGCCGCACCAGGCCGCGCACGCGCTGCGGGGGCTCGCCAATATACTGCACCTGTGAGTGAGAGAGAGAGAATAGGGTCCTGAGTGTGCTTTGGAGACAGCTATACTCGCCGACATGCCGTTTCTATATCGACTACTGCGTGCGCCGCTTCGCCGCCGCACCAGGCCGTGCGCGCGCTGCGGGGGCTCGCCAACATACTGCACCTGTGAGTTGATACAGATTATGACCCTTGTGTCGCCACCCATAGGAAAGTGTCTCAAGCCGTAGATTCTAGCTGCGCAAGAGTTGCGTGATCCTGAACTGCTGCGCACGCGAAGAAAACATCAGCCAATATGCACCTGTGACTTGATTATGACCCTTATGTGTCTCTCTCCACCCATAGGAAAGTGTCTCAAGCTGTAGATTCTAGCTGCGCAAGAGTTGCGTGATCCTGAACTGCTGCGCACGCAAAGAAGACGTCAAACGATACCAGAATACTTGATACTAGAAGCGACTACTGTTTTAAGGCGCGAGGAGGTGTGAGGAAACGCTATAGAGGCGCCACAATCGCTGCGCCACTACTATACCAAACGCGCGACGTGCGTTGCGCTTTTATAAATTGAATGAAAACTAGTGGTGGTGCGACAAGCGCGCTACAGTGCCGCCACTGCAGCGCTTACTCATGCCTATCGTCGTAACTCGGTTATCGTTTCGTCCACCAGTATCAAGAAGCTTATTAGATACTTGGCATTCGATGGTGCGAAGAATCTGCTGCTATCTAAGACACTATCATAGCTTGTGGCTCGGACTCGGCTACTTCAACCCTCAGTGGATGACTCACTGTACCCTGGCTAGACTGTTAGTATGAAAGCCACTAGTAGCCCAACTGCTAGCGTCCCATCTCCCTTGGCGGTCGGTCTGCTGGCGGCGGGCTGGTGGTGCGGCGCGGGCGGGCGCGGCGCCTGCTGCGTGCGCTGCTTCGCCGCCGCGCACCTGCACGCGCCGCCGCACCAGGCCGCGCACGCGCTGCGGGGGCTCGCCAACATACTGCACCTGTGAGTTAATACAATCTTTAAGTGTCTCCACCCATAGGAAAGTGTCTCAAGCTATAGATCTTAGCTGCGCAGGAGTTGCGTGATCCTGAACTGCTGCGCACGCGAAGAAAACATCAGCCAATATGCACCTGTGAGTTGATTATGACCCTTATGTGTCTCCACCCTTAGCAAAGTGTCTGAAGCTGTAGATCCTGGCTACTTGGAAGTTGCAATGTCCTTAGCACGCGAAGAAGACGTCATATTACACCAAAATACCAGGAACTACCATTTAGTGCCTTCAAATTAAACACATGAGGAAGATTAGCGCCACTGTCGCAGCGCCACTAATATGACAAACGCGCGACGTGCGTTGCGCTTCTATTTGAATGAAAACTAAGTAATAGTGGCGCGACAAGCGCTCTATAGTGGCGCGACATGCGCGCTACAGTGGCGCCACTGCTGCGCTTGCTCACGTCCTTAGTCTCATAAAGCACTGCCTTAGGTGCCTAGGTTTCCGTCCACCAGTATCTAGAAACTTATTAGATACTTAGCGTTCGAGCGTGCGAAGAATCTGCTGCTACCTAAGACACTATCATAGCTTGTGGCTCGGACTCGGCTACTTCAACACTCAATGGGTGACTCACTGTACTCTTGAGGCTAAGTTGTTTGCGTGGTAACCAAAGACACTATCATAGCTTGTGGGGCTCGGACTCAGCTACTTCAACCCTCAGTGGGTGACTCACTGTACTGTGGCTCGGGTCTTTGTGTAATAGCTACTGGTAGCCCAACTACTAGCTACCCATCTCCCTTGGCGGTCGGTCTGCTGGCGGCGGGCTGGTGGTGCGGCGCGGGCGGGCGCGGCGCCTGCTGCGTGCGCTGCTTCGCCGCCGCGCACCTGCACGCGCCGCCGCACCAGGCCGCGCACGCGCTGCGGGGGCTCGCCAACATACTGCACCTGTGAGTAAAAAGACTACCATAAATGCTAGTCTTTAATAGGGTCCTGAGTATGATTTGCAGACAGCTATATTCGTTTCTATATTGACTACTGCGTGCGCTGCTTTGCCGCCGCTGCGCACGCGCTGAGGGGGCTCGCCAACATACTGCACCTGTGAGTTGATACTGATTATGAGCCTTAAGTGTCTCCACCCATAGGAAAGTGTCTCAAGCTGTAGATCCTGGCTACGTGGAAGTTGCAATGTCCCTGGTGCGCACGCGCTGAGGAGACATCATAAGGTACCAGAATACCAGGAACTAGAAGCATTTAGTGCCTTCAAATTAGACACATGAGGAAGCGTTGCAATGGCGCCATTGTCGCAGCGTCACTACTATGACAAACGCGCGACGTGCGTTGCGCTTGTATTTGAATGAAAACTAATTAGTAGTGGCGCCACTGCAGCGCTTGCTCACGCCCTTAGACTCATAAAGCACTGCCATTGGTGCCTAGGTATTCGCGTCCACCAGTATCTAGAAGCTTATTAGATGCTTGGGCCTTGGCGTTCGAGCGTGCGAAGAATCTGCTGCTACCTAAGACACTATCATAGCTTGTGGCTCGGACTCAGCTACTTCAACCCTCAGTGGGTGTCTCATTGTACTCTTGGTGGCTAGGCTGTTAGTATGAAAGCCACTAGTAGCCCAACTACTAGCGTCCCACCTCCCTCGGCGGTGGGTCTGCTGGCGGCGGGCTGGTGGTGCGGCGCGGGCGGGCGCGGCGCCTGCTGCGTGCGCTGCTTCGCCGCCGCGCACCTGCACGCGCCGCCGCACCAGGCCGCGCACGCGCTGCGGGGGCTCGCCAACATACTGCACCTGTGAGTCGATTCAGATTATGACCCTCAAGTGTCTCCACCCATAGGATTTGCTCTAACAGACCGTACAGGCGCTGAGAGGACTGATTACGCTCTTCTAGTATCGTGCTATGGATCCTGGCTACGCAAGAGTTGCGTGAAACTGCTACAGACTGCGCAAACGCTGTGGACACATCAAATGACTCGGGGGAGTCGCTAACAAACTATACCTGTGAGTTCACAAACTGATTATGGTCTTCAAATGTCAAGCTATGTAGGAGTAGCGTGATCCTTTGACTGTAATATAGATATAGATTTTGAAACAATATTTATTTTGCAAAAACGTGCGATAAGATACTTGTATAAAATGAAAGCAAGAGCGTCCCTTAGAGAATTGTTTAAAGAAATTGGCATTCTCACGGCCGCTTCACAATACATCTTAAACTGTATTCTATTTATTCAACAAAATATTAACGAATTCAAAAAGAAAAGTGATATTCACCAAATTAACACTAGAAATAAAAATAAATTGGCTATACCCGCTTTTAGACTTAATAAAGTGTTTGCCACTTTTATGGGACAAGGTATCCATTTTTATAACAAAGTCCCTGATAAATATAAAGAGCTACCGTATAATAAATTTAAAGGTATAGTTAAAGATCACATGCTTAAAAAAGCCTATTATACAACTCGAGATTTTCTTAATGATAAGTCATCCTGGGAGTAGGATTATGGTCCTCTCATGCTCGCACTAAAAAGAATTAAAATGAAAAGTAATATTGTATAAACTAATAATAATTTCTCAAATGTTATAGTGTCATGCTTCTCAATCTGGACTGTTACTTAGCTTTATTATTAGTTTTTTTTTAAAGAGATACTTGGCATTGTCATTCTCACTAAAATGTCTCTGGGGTGGTGGCGTAGTGAGGCGGGTCGTTACATTCCCTCTAATATGGTCGAGTGAAGCGATGGCTGGTTCACTCGTCATGTCTGTGAACAGGCGCTGCTTTCGGGGACTGGTCAATCCAAGTTATTCAAATTTATGTATGCGAGTCATTTCTACTAGTACCTTAATATGTAAGTCTAGATATTAGCACGTCACTACCTTGTTTAATATACCACGCAATCTTGTATACCCATTCTTATGATACACCATACAAGAATGCATGGTAAATTCAGTGAACTGCTCCTGAATCGAATGTACCTACTACTACTATTTCTATTTATTTATATTAACCGGCAGACAGTGGTGACTGAGTTTGTTGCGGCGCTTCTTCTCAGCACTTGCCAAATGTTGGTCTCGAAGCGCTGGTAGGGTAAAAAGATTATGAGACATGTAGAGGCTCCTTAAGAGCATATGACGATTTGTAAGAACTATTTATTAGTCTAAACAAATAAAGAAATTTTGACTTTGACTTTGACTTTGTAAGGTTGTGTGACGTCATCAGGCTGCGCACGCGCTGACTAGAGACGCGTAGACTCGCAAATATTTACACCAGGTGAGCGTGCATAGGAAAGTGTCAAGCTGTAGTTCCTAATGTGGTTTCCCTAGAGGTGTGTGAAACCGCGCCAGACTGTGCACGCGCTGAGTAGACCGCGAATCTATTACACCAGGCGTGGAAGAATCTGCTGCTACCTAAAACACTATCATAGCTTGTGGCTCGGCCTCAGCTACTTCAACCCGCTGTGGGTGACGTTGTGTGTTCACTTTACCCTTTTGGCTAAGGTATTTGCCTGCTGCGTGCGCTGCTTCGCCAGAGATACATTAAAAATCGTGTGCCATTGGTACTGCACCTGTAAATATAAAAGAAAACTAGTATTGTGACGTATTTCAAAAATAACCATAATTAGACGTCTTAATTTTTGTATCAAAAGTTTCAAATAGTGTTTTGTCCCCAGGCAAAACCGGCAAGAAGACGCGAAAGATGTGTCGTACCTGTCATTCTACATGACCCCAAAGAACAAGATTGACGCGTTCCTGGTGGCAGTTGGACATTCCTACCTGGTAAGCTTATTTTATGTATATGTCACCGGAAAATATTCGTAGGAATCTAAACGAGAGACAAATTGTATTATTTTACGCCCACATTTTCGCAAATTTAGTAGGTACACTATAAATTATATTATGAGTTGAGGACAGTTAATTCAACTTTTATTAGGACCGTTAAAGCTTTAATGAAAAAGTATTAATGTATGTTACTTTCTCTCTATTTCAGTCGGAATTCGATCAAGCAATCTGGATGTTCCGTTACGCCCTGACATTCGACGACAAGTTTCTGCCTCCAAAGGCCTGTCTCCACGCGACCATGTGTATCATGCTGTACGGGGACCCCACTAAGGACGAAAAGCAGGCCAAACCAGTATAAACTGGTTACTACCGAATGTATCCATGGCAGAACTATACTGCAAGTTAGTAGTGATTTATCATTGATTCTATGGGTTTGTAATGGCTTGTTCCCACAGAGATATTCCGTTTTTTAGGATCCTGTTTAGTAGTATCCTGTTTAGTAGTACATATACGTGTTTAACGTTCACACGAACGTCCCGTTTACAGTGTGCCGCATAAAAACGATCCGTTCGTATTTGGTCTTAGAATTTCAAAGACTCATTATTATGTGTGTTCACACACGACAGTCCAGTTTTGCGGGTTCCTACATTACTAAAGCCCTGTCCGTGAGCACGTAGAATTTTGTCCAATACCCCAAGCTACCCATCCTTATCGCTCGCGCGTAATTATATTGCTGTCGCGACTGTGCGACGGGCGCCCGCAGTGAGTGTGCGAACGCGACTGCAACACAGCACAACAGCTAGACCAGACTATAGATTGCCTTGGGAACGAGCCCTAGGAGTCACAGAATCCTGTTATATTGTGATCTGAAATATGGTTTAAGTGAGTTGAAGCTATGAAATGATTATGGAATAATCGTTTTATGGCGCAAGTACACTGCGAAAATTGACTGAGACGAAGCGCAAACCCGAACACCGAAGTATGGGCGACACACGGGTAGGGGAAGGAGAAAGTAACCGAGATGGTGTTTACACAATTACGTCTCGGTCAATTTTCCAAGTAGTGTACTTGCGCCATTATTTCATAATATTATAAATTGCATTTTCGTAATTTAACCATTTAATATTTGTTGCGCTGACCGTGTTAAAGTCAAAACGGGATATTTTATTAAGTCAGTAGCGTTCTCTATATTACAGAACAATTAAAACCCCGAATCCAAATATTTGTTGTGACTAGTCTTTAATTTAACAATTTTGTTAATTGATTAGTAGTATTTGTGAAAATACTTAATTTCTATGCTGCAATAGAATTAACTAATAGTTTTGAATACATTCATACGTTTCTACAAATACTTCTAGCCAATTCTGATAGTTGTCATTGAGGCTACAAATAAAATAAGTATTCTATGGTAATAGGCTATTTAATAATAGCCTATAATAATACAATAATCGTATAATCCAGAATGTGGATGTAGTATAAAATCCACATTTCAAATATATGACGTATGTGATATACAAGCGTTTCAATTGTTTATCGTATAAGGCCGAGTCCGCACTACGGCTAAACCGCCGCGGTTTTTAACCGCGTGATTTTATAACCAAGTAAAACTAATGCAAGCTTTTTACAGTGTATACTTTTCAGGCGATCTTGCGGTTTGGCGGTTTACCGCTTGCGGGAAAAAACTATGGTGCGGACTCAGCCTAAAGTTATTTGAAATATACATATTATTCATATGAATAAACTCACACAAAATATATAACATTCCTCACTTTAATTGTTCGAAATAGTCGATTGGTCTTAAGCTTTTGTTGATAAGTTTGTGAGTTGATTAAAGTTTGTATGAAATTAATTTGCAAAACAAGTATCAAGATCAGTATGAATATTTTGTATTATGTTAGCTACCGAAAAAAACTAGGCATTCAAGTTTTTAAAAACTGATCTTTTCGATATCAATTAGTATTAATACGGTGCATTAAAACTCAAGGTGTGGTATGTTTATTGATGAATAATCAAAAAGTAAAATGTTATCAGGGTGTCCACATTCTGGAAAGTCAGGGAAAGTCAGGGAAAAGTCAGGGAAGCTCATAGCAGTCAGGGAAAGTCAGTGAAATAGAGGGGTCACCTGGAAAGTCAGGGAAACATTGAGATTTTGTCTACCAAAACACTGTCTCCCGAAATTTCCCAGTGATTGTAAAATGAGGGATTTAATTAATTTATGCTCTAGAAAGACCTTTGATCTTGACTATCGAAGCATTTTTTTTTTCAGGTTTGGAGTGATCTACATTATGACTTTGTTTTTAGTCATAATTATATTACTCCTTTTTAGTTTTTTATCTAATGAAGTGGATTGATCTAAATTATGACATAATTTTGTTCATAATTAGATTACTTTCATATAGTTTTTTTTTCAGGATTAGAGTGATCTATGTTATGATTTTTTTTGTCATAACTAGATTACTCCTTTTTGTTTTAATAGTTGTACTTTTTTGTTTCAGTAAAATGATATATTTTCTATTGTAGATGTGAAAGTGCAACTTATAACTTATGTTTATTTATATTTTTATTATAATTATTTATTGATTTGATTATTGAGTGCAGACTAGTGAGCAGTTCACTGTGAGTGCTATTAATACAGGGTGGAAACGATAAGTGATCTCATTCGATTATTTCTAAACTACACAAGATATCGAAAAACTGCTTACTGATCTTGAAAGTGCTTCACGAGCTCTTTCAAACGATATCAGTAATAGAATTAACTGGATCTATCCGAAAAGTCAACGTGTCCCAAAATTCAAGGATAAGCCGGCGCCGCAGGATGGTCATAGTCATGACTACTTTAGGAAAAATAAGGAAAAAAATCTATCTCAATTATTTTTTAAGTTCCACAATAAATTACGAAATTCTTCGAATATTGACACCCCTTATGATATTTTACATTACCACGACTACCATTTTTAAAATATTTCTGTTTTTTTGTTTGTATCGGCAACTTAAGTAGTGTTGCTGTCCACCCCAACTCTTAAAACTCCCAGAATCCTTGCAGTTTTTACACAAAAGTTAATCAAAATATTTTATTTCCTTAAAATTTTGAACGATTTTTACTTTCACTCCAATTTTACTCATCGTTTTGTAAAAAAAAAGTATGAACACTACTGCGGCAAGTTTTTTATAAAGTTGACGCAACTATCCAAGATTCCAAAATGGTATAATACTCTAAGAAGTCTAGTCGCAAAAAAGATATGCGTACCATTTTTACAAGCACTTCGCTTGTTAGTTATCTTGCAACTGAATTTAAAACCAGTTCTCCTCAACCGATTGAGCTGAAATTTGGTATACTTATGTAAGTACGATGAAAATGCAATATTATGGTACCATTGAGCTAAAACTGGAGGTGGCCACAGGAACTTCTAAACGAAACGGCGGAATTGCATCTAGTTTGGGTTCGTTGGATTTGTCTTTTAGAGCACTTTAGTGCTAGATGATGTCCAGGGTCCTGATGATGAAGTCAATTATAATTTTCAAACGAAGTCAAGCTTGTTTTTAAAAAAGTTTTTTTTTTATTACAACTTTATTTTAAACTTTTTAGTTGTTTCTCAATCTCATGGCCTAAGTGCTCGGGAAGACAAATCCAACGAACCCAAACTCGATAAGCTTCCGCCGTTTCGTTTAGGACTTCCTATGGCCAGCTCCTGCCACCTCTTGACTTCATCATCAGGACCCTGGACATCATCTAGCACTAAAGTGCTCGAAAAGACAAGTCCAACGAACCCAAACTAGATGCAATTCCGCCGTTTCGTTAAGAATTCCTATCTCAATGTCTCTCTGACTCTGACTCCATCCAGCTCAATGGTACCATAATATTGCATTGTCATCGTACTTACACAAGTATACCAAATTTCAGCTCAATTGATTAAGGAGAACTGGTTTTAAATTCAGTTGTAAGATTTATCCCATACTAACTAACAAGCGAAGTGCTTGTAAAAATAGTACGCATATCTTTTTTGCGACTAGGTTTCTTAGAGTACCATTTTGGAATCTTGGATAGTTGCGTCAACTTTAAAAAAACTTGCCGCAGTAGTGTTCATACTTTTTTTTTACAAAACGATGAGTCAAAGTGGAGTGAAAGTAAAAATCGTTCAAAATTTTAAGGAAATAAAATATTTTGATTAACTTTTGTGTAAAAACTGCAAGGATTCTGGGGGTTTTAAGAGTTGGGGTGAACAGCAGCACTACTTAAGTTGCCGATATAAACAGAAAATCAGGAATAAATTGAAAAATTGTGGTCGTGGTAATGTAAAATATCATAAGGGGTGTCAATTTTCGTTGAATTTCATAATTTATTGTTTAAGTTAAAAAATAATTGAGATAGATTTTTTTCCTTATTTTTCCTAAAGTCCTGTGGCGTCGGCTTATCCTTGAATTTTGGGACACGTTGTATACATAGTTGGTCAGGGAATTTTGAAAAAATTGTCAGGGAAAGTCAGGGAAAAGTCAGGGAATTTTTTCGAACATTTGCAGTGGACACCCTGGTTATGCATATAAGAGAGAGAAAGAGAGCCATTGAAATGGCAGGAGATGAAGATTGTAGAAAAATAATGTTTTTTCTTTATTATTTTTCTTTATATGACATCCCAAATGATTTTTTTAATGTTGGAATTCTTTAAAACGTTGAAGATGTGGAGTGGACATTTTTTATTTCATATCTATTATTATCTTTCATTCGTAGCTCTACGATTCAAAAGACGTAAAACTTTTACACTCAGAATTATTTTACTTTTCCTAATTACAATTTAACTAATTTGAAAAAATAAAAGAAAATCTTTATGCCTTTGAGGCAATTCAATTAAACGTTATTTAGTAGGCAGTTAAAGAAATGCTCAATGTATGTTTAAAATATATGCAAAAGATTTAAATGTAGCATAGTGTGGTGTATTGGCAAACTATGAATGAGTGTTGAACGGTTTTTGTGAAAGTATTTTAGTTTTTTCGATTGTGTTCATTAAATGCTTATTCTTTATTGTAAAGAATGTTAGTCTAAAGATCCAAACCTAACGAATATGTATAAATTTATAAAAGGTGTTGGTTTTGTTGAAAGAAAAATGGTTTTAATCTATTTCAAAAAATAAAACTAAGTGGTAAATTGAATTAAAAAAAAAGAAATAAAACCACAAACATATTTAAGTTCCTATTTTACAATCTTATTTTCTTTTACGAAGATATTCTATTGTTCAAACAAAAAAAAAGAAACAAAAAGCAGACAAATATGTTATTTTATTATTTTACATAATATTGACGGTGAAAATTTAAATATTACATAATAATAATAATATATTTTCCTTACAGTATTTTAAATGTCAATAAACCAATATGTCTACACGAAAAATAGTTCTCATATTCACATCATATTTACAGTTCTTGCTAAAATAATTTTGCAAATAAAGCAAATAAGGTCCATAATAACATTAAATATAGCAAATCTTGAAGATAGTGTGACCTAATTGCATAAGTTATTGCTAAAATCTTTTGGCATGGACTGTTATAATAATATTATCTATCGTAACACTATAAAAAATCCAAAATGGCTGAGCTGGGGGAATTCAAAAATGACGTAAAGCGAAGTTGGTATAATCCCATCTCATTCACTGTTATGATTGGTTTATTATGTTATTAGTTAGAAACTAAGCTAATAATAATATCTGTAAAATAAGGCATGTAAATTCATTTTTTTTAAATTATTTAATTTCATAACAATTTGTCCCTAAACTCAGCCAGCCGGAATTTTACAATGTTTTTTAGACATAATTAGACTGGACCAAAAGATTAATGTCTTAACTGCTACAAATTTGCATTTTTCCAATTTTAATCTACATATGTTACATAAACAGGTTTATGTATAAATCTTATTACTTATAATAACCTTATGTAAGTGACAATACAAGCAAGTACATTTTTATTGTTAACCCAAGCTGTTACATTTGTTTTTGTTAGTTACATTTTTGTTGCTATGTACTGTACCTAGTGATAGGTACTTAAGACTGATCGAAATATTGTCTTTTATTATAAGATGTACTTTGAATTGGAATATACACTTTCAATATTCTGTTGTTGTTTTTCTTACAATAACATCCATACAGGGTTTTTCAATTGCCAATGTTAAAGCGTTATTACTAATTAATTTTAACTAAAAAAGTTTTTACAGCTCTTGTGTTCTACGTCGATTCTGTTACTGATACGAAATATAATATTTTGGAACCATTGCTTGTAGTAATTGATAAAAACACTCAAGAACCAAAAAGCTATAGTGAGCGACCGTTAGTGAGCGGACCCTGTATACCTAGATCTACTGATCATTTAACATAGATCCATTTTGTAAGAAGTTTATTTCAGCAATTTAATCTGTAGCGTAATGGTTTACATGTTAACTGTCTTGTATACGGAATTTGCTCTTAACTAACTTGTGGTTCGAATAAAGGAGATAAAATCTTAGAACTGTTAGTCCCAGAAAAAAGTGACAGAGGGCGCTTGTTTCTGGAACCAGCACCTCTTCTGGTTGCCCTCACAACTCGGGTTGTTCTAAGCAGATAGATGGCATTATAAGAGCTGTACTGAACACGTCCGATCATAATCCGTAAGAATACGAATTTAAATCCGTATAATTACTAAAGAAACGATCTTAGTGCGTAAACTACCATAAAATATTAGTTCTACGACTACACGGGGCTGTATTTTCACGGATTCGGATGGGACGTAGTGCGAAACCTCTCTACCTTATTCAGTTCGCTTTAATGACAACGGGAAAGCTTTTGGCTTGCTCCTCATCTGATGAAATGTCAGCCACAGAGGTAGAAAAACTACTAGGTATTGCTTTAGCCACTGTTACTGCTAAGGATACTACGTAACTATCGGTTTACTTAAAATTTTAGCCCTTATTAATCCAGAACATGGTCTACCTTATGCATTATAATACCTGGGTTACATTAATACCCTATTAATCAGTCAGCCTTTGATTTCTCATCGAGGAATTAATAAAATAGCAACATTAAAATAATTTTAACTGCAGAAATCTAAAGTTTAGATGCTTGAGAAGAATCACCATTATCAAAGTTTGTTACTGTATTTTTCAACTATCTATGTAGCCTTTTTTGAATAAAATGTTAATCCACACAAAATGAGTTTTAAACAAATAATTAGTAGTAATTTTATTACAATTTAGGAAAAAGTTGTTTATTTATTTACAAATTGTCGTACATTTAGCTAAATACATGTTAATATTTAATACAAGCTGTTCCAATTTAATCACCTAACAGGTAAGTCTGTAAATTCAATAGTCAAGCATAGCTTTAGTGTAGACTGCGCTCTTTAAGAGTTACCTAAATAATTTACTAAATAATGAATGCATTGTTAGTAATAGGTAACATACAATAGCAACGCATTTTTTGTTAACTGTCGCAGATTCTTACCCACGAAATTCAATACAGGGTGTCAGCAAAAGATTCTCGGCGCATTCTTCTATTCTTCATACTGATGTAGTTTATGAAGCACCCACAATAACTATTGGAACACGCACAAGAGTATAATAAGTTACTAGTCCTGTGCAGTGACCAATAGTTGTTTTGGGCTTCGTAATGTGCCCGGCTTCTTTCTTCGTACGACGACACCTGAAATGAAATGGCATTACTAAAAAGAAAATAAAAATCAAACGAAACATAAATAGCAGAGAAAGTTGTGTATCATTCAAACAGAGAATTACTGAACTCTCAAGTGAAGAGTGAGGATGGTATCTTTAGACATTTTCTAAATTCGTTGAATTTAATTCGAGTGATATTTCTCTATTTTAATGACACAGAAAACACACAAAGGAAAACATTCACGAGACACAATTCTTGCAATGTCCAAATGGAAATAAGTAAACAATCCACGAGATGGAAAGTGGCTAGAGTCACTCATTTACCATAATCTTTTGCATTTTGAAATAATACAATAATCCAATTGTTATTACAAAAAATGAAATTACAATTTACAATAACAGAGTATACAGACGTAACAAGAAAATACATACATACACACAAATCACATGAACATTTTTATAAGAACACATTGTAAAACCATAGGTACCTACATAAAAGTACAGAATAACAAGAAAGTAATATGATATAATAAACGGATATACACATCAATTTAACATAACACTCCATCCACAAAAATGTTTAAAATCGAAATTAATCTAAATTAGGTCTAATATGTTATTACATGTCCCTAATGCCCGTTTTCACCATCAATCCCTAATTTTTAAGTGATCCCTATGGTAACAAATAACAGGTATTTTGTTATCATAGGGTCTACCTAAAAATTAGGGATTGATGGTGAAAACGGGCACAAGTCTATTCGTTCAAGTCTAGATAACGTAAGTACAACATTGTAAAAAAGAAACAAGATACGAGAATTATTACAATAAGAAATCCCCTATAAATAAATCTTGCATACCTACTCGTAGCTTTAGAAAAGAAATTCATGACAACTGGACAGCTTTTATCAGTGAGCTGAGCATCCAAAGTATTGATAAATTCTGTACCGAAATAACCTATCTTATTAGATAACTGTGACAGATACAAACATAGCAGTAAAAAACGTCTTGATAAATTAATTATTTTCAGGAAATACTTACTAAAAAAATATTTTTTATTTTACAGGATATAAAGAATCGCAGTTAAAATGGTTAGGAGCACTTAGATTTTTATCTTTGACAAATTTTCAATAACATGAATGGCTGAATAGATTTTTATTAGATTACCTATGCAGTACAGATCGTGTTCTGGATATAGATAAGAAGGTAGTATGTAAGTACATTACAGTGTCTTAACGGTTTAAGAAAAGTGATAATTTAATCGAATTTCATCAATTCCAATTATGTTTTCAAAGAAGAAGAATAATCTTCAGTTAATTCAGTATAGAGCTTTCACATCAAATGTAATACATAACAACAAGCTTTGCACTGAAAATTCAGAATGCAGTATAAAATTCAGAATATAAAAAGCAGTAAGTATAAAACCAAACATCCTCTTGAAAAGTAGTCTTGTATTATTTTACCAATTTTAAAATTAACTACATCCTCACCTCATATCTTCTGAGTGAAGACGTCGAGAAATAGGTACCTTGATGCGGACGGTGCAGTCCTCTTCTCACGTTCTTCTTTCTTCTAAATATCTAAAATTTACACATCAATACAATACAGAGCAAAACAAAATCTTGATAAAAAGCTTCTTCTTGCGGTGTTCTCACGGCGACAATGAACCGCCCGCAATAGCCGCTGTCACACGCACAAGAGTATAAGCAGTACTAATCTTGTGCAGTGGCCAGCAGCTGCTTTGGGCTTCATTCTCCTTATCTTCTTCAGCTGAGCTGCCGAAGGAACTACCATCTACTTAATTTACAACGACAACGCTACTGACTTTACCACGGTCCGACCAATTAGCTCCGTCTTAAAGCGATTTCACATTTAGGCGATTTAGCAGCGCGACAAACGCGCGACGGACGCGCTGCCGAAAATTTCATACTATGTGACAGCGAATGCATGCCTTCACATTATAATAACGCCGCTGCCGCGCTGCAGTCGCGCTACTAACGCCCTAATGTGAAAGTGCTTTTAGAGCACTTTTAGATTGCGACTTTTTACAGCAATACGGTTGCAATGCAGCATCGATACAGTCGCAAAACATCTACCTTTTATACACACGCGATACAATCGCGATGCAATCGCAGTATTTGAATAAGTAGTTCAGTAGTCCAATGATGTCCCTCCCAGTATACAGTGTGAGTCACGTTAAAGTGTACATATGAAAATAGATGAAACTAGACCTATTTTTATCGACAAAAAAGAGGTCAAAAATTTTTTGAGATTTTTTTTTAATTTTTTATAGAATTTTTTTTCTTCCAATTACTTATTGTAAAGAAAACGTAATAACTTTTAAACTAAGCGGTATATCCTGATAAAATAAAAAACAGTAATAATGCTAAATAACAGGCGATACTAAAAAAATACATAAAATACACAAAAAAGGCCAACAAATAATAAAAAATGATACTTTTTAAAAAAAATATGCTTTTAAATTCGTGTTTTTTTGGTTGTTTGATAAAGGACAATGGGCAAAATGGTACCCGGCTCCAATAGATATGCTTGTAGTGTCGTTTGAAAGGTTTTACCAAGACGAACAACTTTTACTATGGCCACTAGCCTCAGATCTGGTTGTGTTCGAAGATAAACATACTTTTTTTCAAAATGGTACCCGGCTCCAATGTTTATGTTTGTAGTGTCATTTGAAAGGTCTTACCAAGACGAACAACATTTACTATGGCCACCAGCCTCAGATCTGATTGCGTTCGAAGATAAACATACTTTTTGTGTAACCGAAGTATCATACGTGTCCATCGTATGGTACTTAGGTTATGCGAGGCATGAAGGGTTTACTGCTCCAGCAACCTTCCTTAACTCTATAATTATCGATAGGGATAATTGTGAAATAAATGTTTTTATTTGAAGGAGTGCTACCCCCTTATTGGATTGGATTAAAATGACATTTCCATACCAAATGACAATTTCAGCCAGAGTTCAACTAGGGTGTAACTTTTATTAATAAAGGTGTTGGAGTTTTATTACTTCTTAAGGATTTTATTATGGGTTGCTAAAGCGAATAAACCCACAAAACCCAATAAGTCCACCACAAGATGGACCGACGACCACATAAAGGTAGCGGGAAGGCGCTGGATGCAGGCCGCCACCAACCGGCCATTGTGGAAATCATTGGGGGAGGCCTATGTTCAACTAGACGTCCTATGGCTAAAATGGTCATGATGATGATGATGAAAGCGAATAAAGGGCTAATGGCTTGGGTAGCTCATCGTAGGTATAATCCTTTTCTTTTCAATGCTTCTTTTAGTTACATTAATCAATAGATTCTAGTCTTAGTACATACTCGTATACATCGATGATTGTGTTATACTTTCATATAATACTTAGTGGAATTACTGCTTTCAAAACGTGAATTAGAACTGGCCCCATAGCAGACATTTTTCTACATCTAAAGGCCTTTTGAAATATATATTGGGTATGGCTATTGGAGCGGGTACCACTTTCCATACATTTGTGCCCATCATCCTTTCTCCAAAAAATGCCCCTATAACCGGTGGTTTTTATTACTTTGTATTATTCTCTATCGTATTACCTTCGTAAAACCAAAAATCGCATGTCTCTATCCCTATCACAACGTTTGCAATGATCGTTTGAACAAAGGCCTGCCACAACATTATTCTCCGCTACAGGTAGAGACAATTTTAATTTTAACTAAAATGCTTATTTTACTTCGAAATCTTTTGTTTTTATTTGAAATCTAACTTGTCTTTATCAAAATTACAAATCTAGAGCCATTTTCAGTTTCGTTGTTAACGAAGCGTTGAATGGCACGCCCGGAGAGGCTTAGTTCAAACGATCATAGCAAATGTTGTGATAGGAATAGAGACATGCAATTTTTGGTTTTACAAAGACAATACGATAGAGAATAATACAAAGTAATAAAAACTACCAGTTATAGGGGCATTTTTTGGAGAAATTTATCAAATAACCAAAAAAACACGAATTTAAAAGCAGATTTTTTTCAAAAATTATCATTTTTTATTATTTTTTGGCCTTTTTTTGTGTATTTTGTCTATTTTTTTAGTATCGCCTGTTATTTAGCATTATTACTGTTTTTATTTTATCAGGATATACCGCTTAGTTTAAAAGTTATTACGTTTTCTTTACAATAAGTAATTGGAAGAAAAAAAATCTATAAAAAATTAAAAAAGGTCCGAGACTTGAGATTACACAAACCAGCTGTGTTCGATTTAAGTGCTTGGAACTGGTTGGCAGACCCTTCTTTACAACTAACGTTCGTTGCAACTAACTATTGTAGTAGTAATAAATTGCTATGGTAAGGTAAAGAACCTACCTAATAGGTAATGTGATGCATGAATCCATTATTAATGATCGCAATTTAAATTTAAAGAAAATAATGAAAATTCTGAGTATCAATTACTCGATGATTGATTTGAACAAAGGTACGAAGGCAACAAAGCAATGTTTCGAAAATAAAAAAAAGTAACAAGATGAAATATTCCAGAGTTTGAGCAAGTTTTCATAGTAAACGAAAGCTTTCTAAAGTTTTTAGACAGTTGAAATCTAATACGCTGGATCTATGATTACCTGCTACTACTACGTATATGACGCGTATAGATTACGAGAACAGATGAAAAAAGGTTTTAATTTTGAAGACAATAAATAAAAAAGTTTATAAGTATTAAATGAAACGGTATTCCGTGTCAACCCAGAGGACGGATGGCCGAGGCAAAAACCGTAGGTGTCGGGTGGCGAAGCCCTATCGCGCGGAAACCTTACTGCCGGCTTAAGGCTGTGCGCACGCGAACATAATCTGTCACTAATACGTGAGCCTTTATTATAATTTAAAAGTAGGTATCTATACCTTACTATGTTGTAATTTGTAAGTTTGTGTGGATCCATTTCGCAAAATTCCTGGATAAAACTTAGCGATTTGTAGCACAATTATAGTTCTGACATCAGAATACTTAATTAAAGAAAAGTTATTAGTTAGACTTAATAACTTTTTATTGAAATCTACGTGGAAGAAATCGCGGACAAAAGCTAGTTTATAATTATTTTTTAAACTAGCATAGATACCTATGTAATTTTAATTCACGTGTGTTAATAATTTTGATAGAGACGATTAATTAAATTGTATTTAGTTTTATATCATCGTTTAGCACAGTGAATATTATTTATTTATATGGTATTGCTTAAGATTTATAGACAAAACTTACATTAATGAAATAGAATTAAATAAAAAATAATAATTTATAAAAAAAGAAACAAATAATTCACGTTCACGAACGTCAAAAGAAAACAATCGAACATCAAAACCTAAATACTCACTTGGAACACAAAAAACAAAACACAAGCACTATTTAAAAACAAATGATAAAAAATAAAAACAAATGTTTGTACTGGACGTGTTCTCACGGGGTAGGTCGGGGCGCGAGTGGTGTGCCGGAGGCTTGAGCAGTGCCTACTTCGGCCAGGGAGCCTCTGAGGCTTAAGTCACGGGCGAAGGGAGGGCAGAGGGAAATTAGATTAGCGGTGACCTGTATGCGTGGAGTAGAACAGTAAGTCAGTGAAATGTGGCTAGTATGTTTATGTACTACGTCTATAGATATGCCTATTCGTTGACGACTGTGTGACCCTAAAAATAATTGATAAACACTTGCAAAAAAAAGTATCACAGTCCTATCATTACCATTTATTTAAAAATTACTATCAGGAAATAGCTTTTTGATGACTTTATTGCATAAAGATAAATTAATTAAGTTATTTTCGCTCATTCATCATTCTTACTCATCATCAATCTAGGTCTCGAAAAAATCAGTAGACGAAGTTGTAAATAGGTAATACTCGTAAATACAAAAACGTACATAGCAATATTTTTTCGAGACACATTAATAATGTCTCGTTGAAACTTACTGTGCAAATACTAATTGGGTCTTTCGAATCGCTAAAAACTTTACATTGACCCACACTCCAGCTTATCGGAGCTTCTGTTGCACGCGTTACGTTTTTTATGAACGTATAGTTTTTCAGAGTTACTTAAAAACAAATTTTATTATTATTGATTATAATAATTAATATTACTACGAGTATGTTTTTTTGTAATGCTCTTTCCAAAGTATTAGACTGGTTTACAACTAATAATTTGCTATTAAACGCAAAAAAAACTAAATGTTTAAAATTCACTATGCCTAATTTCAAACAAGTTAATACTAATATTACAGTAAATAATGAACGCATTGAACTGATAAACTCTACTGTCTTTCTAGGTATTACCCTAGACTGTAAATTACAATGGGGCCCCCATATTGCTGCCTTGGCGGGAAGACTTAGTTCAGCTGCCTTTGCGGTGAGAAAGATCAGAAACTTGACTGATGTTGAAACAGCAAGGCTTGTATATTTTAGTTATTTTCATAGTATTATGTCTTATGGTCTTTTACTGTGGGGCTCAGCAGCAGACATAGAATCAATTTTCATTTTACAGAAAAGAGCTGTTCGGGCAATATACGGTCTTAAACCACGTGACTCGCTTAGAGAAGTTTTTAAAGAAATCAATATATTGACTGTGGCTTCGCAATATATATTTGATAACATTATGTATGTCCGTAAACATATACATTTATTTACTAAGAAAAGTGACGTCCACTCATTTAACACGAGACATAAGAATAAACTTGCTGTTCCATCATTTAGGTTGCATAAAATAGGTAATTCATTCTTGTGGAAATGTATTACCATATTTAACAAAATACCACACAACCTTGTCGAATTGCCAATAAACAAATTTAAGATACATATAAAAAATACCCTTATGTCCAAAGGGTACTACAAGGTTCGAGACTATATTGATGACAAGGATGCGTGGTCAGTTCAGTCTGCACATATTTGATGTACTTAAATTTGACTATTCTTACCGTTAGATAATTCCTGGCAATAAGTGGTGACTGAGTTTGTTCCGGCGTTTCTTCTCAGCACTTGCCATATGTTTGTCTCGAAGCGCTGGTAGGGCCCAAAAGATAAGGAGACATGTAAAGTGCCCCATAAGGGCTACCTTTTCTTTTTTTATTATTTTCTATTGACGTTCATAAGTGCCACTTGTGGTCTAAACTGAATAAATATTTTTTGATTTTTGATTTTGATTTTGATTTGTAACTTGGATTTCTATTATGTACCTATACTTAGTTCTTGCTTGAGTGTTTTATTTGTTTTAATTGTATAACGTTGGATGATTGATAAGTATTTGTGTAGAGTGTGTATGTAAAAAGCTTCCTTCATTCATTTAAATCAAAATTAAGGTTGGGTTTTTATTGGCGGTCAAGCTGTAGATCCCTACACAAGAGTTGCAGCGGTGGGAACGAGAGGTGAGATAAGTCTTTACTTTAAGTTTAAGACTTGGTCCGTTCGTATAAGTGTATTTTCCATAGGTTTCTTTGTACTTGTTTTAATTAATTTTAAGAGATATATCCTAGGTAGGTATAAGGTATAAAAAACCTTTAAAACAATTAAAAATATGGTTTCTAGATTAAGCTAGTTTCAAATGTCACACCGAACGATGTTAGTAGGGATGCATCGGTATACGGTTACAGCGCGGGGCCGCCGAAGCCCCGCGACCGAGGTCGGCGCCTCCCTTGTTACAGGATTACTAGCGAACCGCCACAAAGATTTAAACCGATGGCGCGTGCCCGTTGTCACACGGTTATGTAATGGAACTCGGACGGCTTTTGTTTTTCACCCAAAAGCAACATTACAGCTACATGATGAATGTGTTTTGAGGTTTAGCGCTCCTGCACACGACGCCGGCGGCGGCGCGGCAGCGGTGTTCACGCGGCGCGTATACATACACAGTGCAAAGGCGCGGCGACGGCGCGGCGGCGTCGTGTGCAGGAGCGCTTACGATAATTTAGGTGCAGAAAAATATGATTGATGCTTTTCGATGCTACTTTATGTTGCACTAGCGGCCGTCCGCGACTTCGTACGCGTGGATCCCGTTTTACCCCCTTAGGGGTGGAGTTTCGTAAAATCCTTTCTTAGCAGATGCCTACGTCATACCTAACATCTACCTGCATGCCAAATTTCAGCCCGATTCGTCCAGTGGTTTGGGCTGTGCGTTGATAGATCACTATGTCAGTCAGTCAGTCAGTCAGTCAGTCAGTCAGTCAGTCTGTCAGTCAGTCAGTCAGTCAGTCACCTTTGAGTTACAATTAGATTTTTGCAACCTAAATCACGCTCTACTTTACGGCCTAAGATCGCTGGAAACTATCATTGTAAATGGTTTTATCGCGTTTTAAATCTGCTTCGTGTGAATGTAGAAAATACTACAAACTGAACAATCATTGCACTTAATCTTTAAATATAGTGTATACGTGTAATTAGAAAACCTCGCGACGGACCGTCTGAAGAATGGAACTGTGCTTAGGTCAGTTAGTAACGAGCATTAAGCATACAGAATAATGCATAATACTGTCTATAGATGTCGCGTCTATACCTAATTGATATTCGATCTATCGATTAGTTTTCTAATAGACATGCATTTATGGATTATTCAAGATCTCTTGCAAAAGAGAGCTACCTACTTACCTACACGGAGAAAATTTAGGAAACTGCAAGTAAAAATGAAGTGAAAGTAATGTTATGCTTGAGTATTATTTCAATTCAATTTGTCACATAATAATATATTGTTATTAATTATAGTCTGTTTTTCTGTTATTTATACCACAATATAGTTCATCTAAATCCGTTTAGTAGTGTTTGCATTAATATCAATATTCCACGCTCACAAAGCCCGCCGACAGCCCGGTGGCTTTGTGTCTGTATCAACGGCTTGTAGGCCTACTATATGACTTTTGACATGTCAAACGACAAAAGTCATGTTGGCGGGTTTGGTGAGTAGACTGCATTAGTAGGAAGAAGTAGGATATTCCATTTTTCTTCTACGCTGCAAGATTATGTAATACCTACCTACTTTGCAATTGCATGCCGATCAATAACCGACTCATTAGTCGTTCCTCATCGGTCGTCCAGTGATCCATAATAATTCAATTAGAGCCTAATAGGGTCCAATTACTGGACAAGTCAAGTTTTGAATGTATTATGAAGGGTGTGCTACTGTAAAAAGACCTATCGTACTACTTTTAACTGTCGTAGGTAAGTACTGAAACTTTAGTTATCTTGCTAATATTATAAAGGGGAAATGATTTGTTTTTTTGCATGTTTGTAATGAGTAAACTCAAATACGACTGGACCAATTAAAATTTTTTTTCACCGTTTGAATACTAGATTATCCCTAAGTAACATAAAGTTTTATCAAACCGAAATTCAAGCGGGTGAAGCCACGGGCAAAAGCTAGTTGCCGATAAAGGCATTACGTGCCTACACAAAAAAATATAAAAATACATTATGTAAGGAAGTATTGAGTGTCTACTCGTTCATAGAATCGTCCATCCTGCTAATAGGTTACTAGATCCGACTGGTTACAAAACTATGGTAAAAAACGGTCAAGCTGGAGTCCATTTTAAGCACACGATTCTGTAATACAATAACATGACAATTATTAAAATATCAGTAAGTTGATTTAGCCATGGCGACGTATTTTCTAATTCTAACTTCTCTATTTCATTTTGGTCCTTGGTTAATAAATAAATAGATAAATGTAATCGCCAGATTTACCAGGTAGACAATGCCTAATTGCCTGCACCACCACTCTTGTCAGGTGTGTTCAAGAAATGTCGCGTGACTTGCCTTGCCATGCTTTGTTATGGGAATGGGTCAACATGCAGAATTTATTGGAATGAATAGGTACACGTGCACAAAGTAATCAGTACACAAGTTGTACTGTTAGTTACAATGGAGCTTTGGATAAAATATAATGAATTCGTTCAATGGTTTATTACTTTTTACAAGTTAACAATAGGTATATATTTTCAGTGTTTTAGTCTAATGGCACAACAATCAAACTTAGTTTTGCAGTAAAAAGTTTTGAGTACCTAAATAGAAAATTATTTTACACGTACTTATACGTACATTTATATTAAAGGTGCTTTCGCCCGCAAATTCATCCGCGTTGGTTTCGATAAGAAGTAACATATACTCGTAGATATTATTGTGCTAAATCTAATGCATCAACTGTATATTTTTTGTGAGAAGGAACAAACATCGACACAACAATTTCCTTAAAATTAGTTGATCGAAATTGCGGTTAATCTCTACATTTTTTAAATCGTTGAACCCTAAAACAGCTGATAGATTAGAGTGCGAAGCCCGAAGCCCCGCGGAAGTGTGTCCGGCACCCGACACCCGACACCGGCCGTGTGACATGCCGGACGGCTATTGTACCCGGTCCGTATTCAATTACAAAGGTTTTTTAATTACGTTAGTTAGCTGCCGCCATGTTAGGTCTTTAGCATTTAGTACTAGTATACAGGTCTGAGGTGTGTGTCGTTTGGTACTTTACAATGTAGTCTGTTTTTTATTTTTTATTAATTATTTGTTTGTTTGTCACACGTTAATACTGGTGGTAACAATAGTACAACAATAAGTACCTTGCTCACATGGTGAGCGTTTCATTCGTTTTAATAATTTCTTGTATTATATCAATTGTGTAGTTAGTACGATTAGTAAAATTAAAAGCAAGCTTTTTTCAGTGATAAAATTAAGTTTTCTTCTTAGAGAATTTGTGCCTCATGTTATGTTCGTCGTGTAAACCTTAAAATATTCAATTTAACTGAACCAGAAAGATTTCAGAAAAATCTAAATTTTATACATAGAATCAATGTTTTTTCCACTAAACAGTTTCATTCTTAGCAAGACGCTGTCATGCTAGTTTCTGGTGGTTTTAGAATCTAGATAGTTTGAGTTACTTTGTATCTCTATCAATTAAAAAGTCTGAAATCATTTAATTTGTGGTAACTATTCTTCAGTATTTTGTACATCTTATATCTTATCTATATATATAAAAGAAAGTCGTGTTAGTTACTCAACTTAGGTATAACTCAAGAACGGCTGAACCGATTTAGCTGAAAATTGTCAGGGAGGTAGTTTAGAGCCAGGAGAAGGACATAGGATACTTTTTATCCCGTTCGACAGCATTCCCGTGAAATCCCGTGTGACTTGACATGAAACGTCAGTCACTATAAAACGTGGTATAACAAAAAAGAATCAGACTTGGAATAACAAACCACGCGGGCGAAGCCGCGGGCGGAAAGCTAGTAATAGATAAGACTAGATTCAATCAACCAAGCCAACTACGAATATCTATAATTAAAGCGTAATATTAAAGTAAAGATAAGCTGTTTTTGACTTTCTAATTGCGAGCTTTTTCTCTTGCTATTTGACACTAGGAAATTATAATTTAATTCTATACTCGTGTTTTATTAATAAAGTATTTTTATTTTATTTTATTTTTATTGCAATGACTGATAGATTGATCAAATACTGAAAAATAGTAATGATTTCATTCTAAAAAATTCCGTCCGTTCATTGTAACTCTCCATCCTGAATGATATAAAAACTAAATAATCGTAATACACCAATATTCTCCCAAAACATTTTGAAATCTGCACTTCCCTCTGCATTACCATAGATAACAACCGTTAGACGCGCTAGCAACGAAATTATAATGGAATCGGGTGTCCGCCGCCACACCAGCTCTATAAATAAATCGACCTTCAGATTAAAAATAGACGGCGGTCCCTGCCGAGCGAGGTCGGGAAACTGGGTCACTGGGGCTCGCCGTCTCGCTCCCCCGCCGCGAAAGCTCCAGGGAAGACAAGGACGGCACGAGAGCCTGCAGCCTGTGACGTAGCCGAGCCGTTCATTGAATTTTACAGGCCCGAGAAATACTTAGATGTGGTGCATTGAGTTACCGCTCTGATATTTGCTGTTTCATCTTCGTTTGGTAACGTTTACCTTTATTTATCTGCTGATCTATTACTGATTAGATTTGGTAATTTTTGTACCATTAAAAGTTGTGTAAATAAGTTCCCTTGTGATTCTTTTAGGAAAAAATCTTTCAGATTTGGTAACAGATAGCAAGATATTGACCTAAAAATGTATCTCAGATAATTTTTGTAACAAAATTGTTACTAATGTAATTCACCTAGATATTGCCTAGGTTCACAAGCTACAATGACGTCAAACGCGGGTGTGGCAAAGACCTATGACGTCATGGGAGAGCTCTGACGTCAAAGCGGAGGCCCCCGCCCGCGCGAGCCCCCCAAAGCCCCGCGCATACGAATTGCTTTAACAATTTTATGGATATTGTTTCTTTAGGCCTCAACAGATCATGCAGGGAAACCGCGGAAAACACAAGAAAACTTCTAGTGCCAAGAAAACAAAGCCTATTTTCATGAAATTGTAACAAAGACAAGTTCCTCATTTTGTACTTCTATGCATACTCGCACCTGAGATGGTAAAAAGACCGAGATACGTAAAAGTCTAATTTAAAGTAAAACAGTTTATTATTAGGCACTCAACGATAGTCGTGCCTTATCTTGTTTTGTTGCTTTAATGTAAAGTTGTTTTGAACTAAATATACTCCATCATTTTAAACTCTATGTAACGCTACAGACAAAAGATATCCCTATCTAGAGCCTGGACAATGAGACATTCAATTTGGAGATCGTGATAGCTTCGTTAGGTACATCCTACCTCGTCCTACGTACATAAAAACTTGTCAAAATCTTTAATAAATGAAGAGTATTATGGTATGGTACGTAAAGGCATAGAGCCAGTTGCAAATCTTATGATTAAAAATCTTCTGAATCAGAGACAGTACTATCTACACCATTCATTACACATAGGTACATTTACGTCATCGAAACATTATTTTCCTTTGTGATCAAGAACTAAATATAAATACTAGAGCTATAAAAGTTCATAGAAAATCTTGTTGTTGTAATTATTCGTTTTTCTAATTGGATTGGCAAGATTAGCATGGTCTACTAGCACGAAGTCTAAATATTATGTTGTACCTACCTGAAATCCCTTTGTTCCTACTCTTTCACGTATTTTATACAAGTCATAGTGTACAAGTCATAGTGTAATGCTTGTGTCAGGGCTTGCCTTGATACTTGTTCATCTCTACAATACGAAAGCTTCGAGTATTCAGTTAAAGATCTACTCGTGAAGTTGCAGGGAGCCCTGGCAAGGACGCCAGTTTCCGGGAGCTGGACCTACAAGGTCAGACCCCATGGACAAAGGAACATAATTTACTTACAATGGCATCGTCGAAAAGCTGAAATGCTTAAGCACGAGCTGAAGTTACTATTTGAGCTTTCATTCAATCTAGTTGTAGTAAAAAGTTATAAGTGAACTATGCAAAACACTTTTTTGGCTCTTAAAAAGGCTCATTTTTACAAGCTCTTATTTGACTTTGCTTGTTTATTTTACATAGTTAACAAATAGCCAAAAGATGTGTTGCTGTAGTATTTATTAGCGACTTTTTTGAGAGATGTTCCCGAAAGATTAGGTATAAGTTATTATTTTTAAAGCGTATTACAATCTACTTTGGAATAGTTAGTCAGTCAATCAGCTAGCAGTTGGCTAGCTAGCTATTGGCCAGTGTTTTTTGTGTAAGGTGATATTTTTGAATGTCATCTCTACATGCGCACTTGCGTGTGTGAGCGTTATCAGTTTCCATTCCATCATATCATAGTATTCTGTGGTAATGTCCATAACACAATAGCCATCGTAAATAAGTCAAAATACTTGTATAGATATTTTTGAAATAACGAGTCATAGTTCAACAAACAAGTTCCTTTTCTGTTATTTTTGTACGTTTTTTCTGAGAAATGGACATACGGATCATATTGATCGGGTAATTTATTTCACAAACCATTTTCCTGTTAAAATTATAACAGCTGATATCTCAGATGGTCAAATAATCAACATAAAATGTGCTTATTTTGTGTGACAACTATTAATGTGTATTGTGTATGATATTTTACAAATTAAAAATAACAGAGAAAGCAAAATGTAGAGATTGTTTCCATTCTATAGGGCCATTCACCAAAATTTTATGATCGGTAAAGAAAAATTCAGTCTGTTAATAATCCTTTGTTTGACTGATTTCTATCTAAATTGTAGTGGAAGGGGAAGTGTGATGTTTGTGTAACGATTTGCAAGAGGTGATATGGTCACTGGTGATAGCATTCATAATCTGGGCACTGGTAAAACCAGGTAAGATTTCCTTTTAAAACGTCACAGGATCAAAATTTTGAATAACGTGTTTGCGAGGAATTCATTAGTTTATGTTCTGCTTATGTACGAGGTAATATTAATATAACGAATTAATTGGAAATTAATGTAACAGCTGAGTGTCAATTATATTTGAAACAGGTGTTGCAATTATACGTACTACGCTTGAGACTAAAAAGGCAGCGGTTACAGATTAGAATACCAAAAGGAATAACTACTATTGTAACTCCACGTAATCTCTCCTGCATAATATTTTATAATAAACTCTGCTAAAGTAGTTTGGAAGATATAGCTTTTGGCGACAGGTCTGCCTAATTGTGCCCTTCCAACTTTTGTTATTCTTGTATTTATGTCGTCTGCAACTCTTTTGCAACGTCTGAATAGTAGTATAACATAAAGATGTAACTCAATGTACAGGTTATCGTTCGTTTCAGCCGAAAGACGTCCACTGCTGGACGTCTTTCGGCTGAAACGAACCGCATCCAGGCACCTCCCGCGACCTTTACCAGATCGTCGGTCCACCTAGTGGGAGGCCTGCCCACGCTACGTCTTCGGCTCGGAGCTTCCGAGCCGGAAGACAGGTTATAAATATTCCAAAATAATTGTGATTCTTTGAAATTATTTATCGCTTACGAGATTAAATGAACATATTTCAATTAAGGATGAAATCTGCGTTGATATAGATTTCTGTTTGGCCAGGCTAGCTCGAAGTAGATGGATTTAACCTTTGACCTATACCTGCGCCGTATATGGGTTACCTACTTTTCTCATCAATGACCTCCTGTACAATACATTGTATAGTTTGTGTTAATGTATGGTAAACCACTGTATGCATTATTGAAAAAAGTTTGTGATGTAAGATTTTAAAGGCAAATGCGCCTTTTAAAAGCCTTTTTACTATTAAAAATTGAGGTACTAGACTCTAATAAAATTGATAATGGATGTCAAATGGAAGCCATTTTTAGCAGGGGACGTTTATTTGTCTGTCTTAAAAAATACCCTGACAAGAGGTCTCTCGCTTAGTGGTAGTTAGGTGTGAATGAGTAGGTGTTTGCATTGAGTACATGGTCAATTTTTCTTATGTCAATGATAGCTTAGAGCTTAAAGTAAGAGTTAATTAACCTGTAATGAAGTGACGATCGATGCAGCGATAAGTGATTTAAAATAAAGAATACGGGTAGTTTCTTATATGGGTAGATGGTAGTAGAATCGAATTTATGTTTTGTGTAACAGAGAGATAGTATGAGAAACATGTGATTACGAATTTGATATGTTCTAAGTTAACTTTCATGCAGAAAATATTGATCAAGGTCACCTAGCTTAATGGCCTTGCTGTAACTTACAGAGTTCTGGCTACCTTTGAGTCATATATATATATAAACGGGTCTGTGATTTAGTTATTGCCGTTTAGGGCACAAAGAAAATACAAATGGCGGACTTTACCTTATTGTGAAATGAGTATTTAGCGCGGGATTACTTTACGCATTATGGCTAAGTAGGTATATGAATTTTAATACTCCATGGAATGTTTTAGTGCGCTTAGTGATTTTTTAATTGTTTAGCATGATATTTAAGACGATTAAAGCAACTCAGATTAGTGTTTTAGACGATATTTTCTCCACTTGTCATTAAACTTGTGCATTCAAAAAATGTCATTTTCTACGCTTTTTATTTATTTACATTCGAAGATTTTGTAAAGTCAAAGAGGGTCATTGTTTGCGGAAATAAGGGTGAATCTTGGTCGAGCGTGGGCGAAGTTCGGCAGACTAACAAGTGTGGGCGAGTCTACGGCGCTACGGGCTACGGCAGACAGCGCGTAGGCGTTCGTAGTACTCTCGTAGCTGCTACACGTGCTCAGTGGCTTTTCTGTTTTGTATCCTTTGATTTGAGCCTTGATTTAGTGTTTATTTTTTAAAAGTTTTTAAAAGAAAAAATTTGGAATTTCCCTAATCAGAGTACTGAGAAGCCTAAAATGCAACTAAAATCAAAACCATAACTTTTGATGGTGTTTAAAATATTGTGCTAATTACTAAGTACTTACCTAAAATCCCAGCAACAGAAAGATCCTTCATTGAACTATGAACCGAACATTATCGCATCGCAATTAAACATGAACATTACTAATGAATCATTAATGAAACATCGTTTGAACTCGAGATCGCGGCAGGCACAGCTGCCTCCATCGCGGCGGTCGTCAGTCGACTGGTGCCTTCATCCGACGAATTTCCCTTCAGGAGTTAGGCTTGAATGGACCTGCGCGCCGATTGGTCGGCGCGGCGTGACGTCATAACGAAAATCACAGTGATGCGGCGGGTGTGCATGTGTGCGTGAGGCCGCTATGAATGGGCGGGCGGCCGCGCCCGCGCCGCGCCCCTCGTGACGTCACATCCCAGCTTCCATTATGCAACTGAGCCTCTGAATAACGTTATTAATAACTTTCGAAGCTTTTTTGGGACAATCTATTTCAACACCTAATTCAGGGGAGGCCTTATGTAATTGTTTAGGCTGGTGGGTGTGTAACTTGTATTTCAGTAACAAATATAAATGCTAGATGAGCGTTGGTTGAAGTGGATATTCTAAAGTTTCCTTGTCCTGCTTTTGAGGAAGTGCTTGAAGTGCATCCTTGGGATTAAGTTGATAAAGTCCAATGAGAGATTCGTTTCCTATTTAGATAAATGTTTTGTTGGACCATAAAACGATATTTTGAAAATTATGTTTAATAGATAAACTTATCCTTCGAAACTGAATTACCTTATTCAGTTTCGAAGGATTAGTTGTTAATCTATTTCAATATAAGATAACTATTTTGTAACTAACAACATTTGTAAATAATAACAACATTTTTATAATGGTAGACAATTGAACTTATTATAATTTTGATTTAATTGGTTACATATTTTTATGGTTGGTTGGTTACATAATTACTCGTATATTGCATAAATGGCAAATAAATAAAATCTAAATCTGTTGTTAATAAAAATAATAATGTATTGTGCTATTTCACTTATTATTTACCTCCAAAATATTTATACAATCGTCTAGAGCTCCGGAAATAAACTATCTTGAAAATCACACAAAAATTTGTCTTCAGCGGGATTCGAACCTGCAACCCCATCTCTCTTTGCACCTACGCGATCAGTCCAGGTGTCATTAATAAGGATGTAAACCCCAAATGAAATCCGCTAAGCTGATCTGACCTTCCAACTTCACTTATGCAGGTAGGTTCCTGAAATAGATGCGCCAGGGCGCTGGTCACTGACCGATGCACCCCCTCCCCCCCGTGACCCGGTCACGTGCAACAAGTGGGGTGGGGAGGGGGGAGGGGGTATTGACTGGGCCCCTTTGACATTTAGAGCCGTTGCTAGCCCGGTGATAAGCTTGGAACTTCTGGTTCGGAGACGTCACGGTGGTGATTGGGGGAATTGATGGCTTAGTTCTAATCATAATATTATTATTGTTGCTTATAGGTTTGAGATCCTATAGCATTAGATAGGTACTCGTTTGCTTCATTTGCAAACAATAGATTCTTTTTTTTTTCAGGAACACGAAAAACATTGGTAATAATAAAAAATATAATGCCTATAAATGTGGCAGAAACTTTTATCTATGAATTTTATTATTTAAATGAATTTGCATTTGAAAAAAAAAAAGAATAATTAAGTAATTAGGCAACCTTTTATTTTTACCAAGCTATTATTACACACATAATTACCACGTCGTTCGTTTTCATTACCATTAGCTTTATATGAGTTTTTATTACATTTTTTATTCTTATTCTTATTATTATTTATCCTGAACTTATTTTTACTCTAAAACATTGATACCCGAGGAAGATTTCCACCATATATACCTTTAATTATTGTAAAATGAGATTACAATTCAGTGTGGTACGTCATTGTTATAATTTGTAATCATTATTATTATAATTTTTTTTTATCCACAACGAGGAAGCTCTTGGCCTGTATTTCACCTGATGGTAAGTGATGATCAGGCTGAAGGTGGAAGCGAGCTTCACCCGGAATCCTCAACCACGGAGGAACTGGCTAGTAGAACAGGAGGAAGTAACATGGCTAGTTATGTAACTCAGTTATGTACGAAGAACAAGGGTTTTTTTCTCTTGCACGAATTAATTTTCTGATTTGGAGACATAAAGCTGCAGGTCAACTATTTTGATATAGTTGACGATGTTAAAAATAGACATGGACAGTTTGATTAAACAAAATTAACAGTCATTATGGAATTTCTTTTAATTATCAACCCTTAAAAGCTGGAAGAGCTTACCGATCCATCATACCGGCCTTCAGTGCCGCAAGAGGTAAAATAAATCCTATGCTGTAACGATAAGGTTTGTTTTTCCATCTCACTCCCTGACCTTCCTCCACCCATACCGCGTAATGCTTGGGTCACGCAGCTACGATAGCTAGAAGTGCAGTGCATGAAGTTACACATGTAACTGAACATATTTTTAATAGTGGTCTACATAATGATGCCTTCTTTCTTCATCAGATTTCTTCTTGATGCACTTTTAACTTCTTTTAGATGCTATACATACCTACACTGTGAGTCTGGATAAAGTGCACATATGAAAACAAGTGATACTAGACCAATTTTATCGACGGAAAAAATGTCAAAAATATCTGAATTTAAAAAAAAATATAGATTTTTTTCTTTCAATTACTTATTGTAAAGAAAACGTAAAAACTTCTAAAATAAGAGGTATACAACGTGTCCCAAAATTCAAGGATAAGCCGGCGCCGCAGGATGGACATAGTCATGACTACTTTAGGAAAAATAAGAAAAAAAATCTGTCTCAATTATTTTTTAAGTTACACAATAAATGATGAAATTCGTCGAAAATTGACACCCCTTATGATATTTTACATTACCACGACCACAATTTTTCAAATACTTCTGTTTTTTTGTTTGTATCGGCAACTTAAGTAGTGCTGCTGTCATCTCCAATTCTTAAAACCCTCAGAATCCTTGCAGTTTTTACACAAAAGTTAATCAAAATATGATATTTCCTTAAAATTTTGAACGATTTTTACTTTCACTCCACTTTGACTCGTCGTTTTGTAAAAAAACAGTATGAACACTACTGCGGCAAGTTTATTATAAAGTTGACGCAACTATCCAAGATTCCAAAATGGTATAATACTCTAAGAAAACTAGTCGCAATAAAGATATGCGTATCATTTTTACAAGCACTTCGCTTGTTAGTTAGTATGGAATAAATCTTGCAATTAAATTTAAAACCAGTTCTCCTTAACCAATTGAGCTGAAATTTGGTATACTTATGTAAGTACGATGACATTGCAATATTATGGTATCATTGAGTTGGATGGAGTCTGGAGGTGGCCATAGGAACTTCTAAACGAAACGGCGGAATCGCATCTAGTTTGGGTTCGTTGAATATCTTTTCGAGCACTTTAGTGCTAGATGATGTCCAGGGTCCTGATGATGAAGTCAAGAGGTGGCCAGGAGCTGGCCAAAGGAACTCCTAATCGAAATGGCGGAAGATTATCGAGTTTGGGTTCGTTGGATTTGACTTCCCGAGCACTTGGACCATGAGATTGAGAAACAACTAAAAAGTGTAAAATAAAGTTATAATAAAAAAAAACTTTTTTAAAAACAAGCATTAATGCGAAATTTTACGAAAGAATTTAACGATAAAAATAATTGTATGCAAGTTTCAAATAATTTCGAAAGTTTGTAGCGCAAACAGAAAAAAAGAGGAATAAATTCCATGCGCGATTATAACTTTATTTTAAACTTTTTAGTTGTTTCTCAATCTCATGGCCCAAGTGCCCGAGAAGACAAACCCAACGAACCCAAACTCGATAAGCTTCCACTATTTCGTTTAGGAGTTCCTATGGCCAGCTCCTGGCCACCTCTTGACTTCATCACCAGGATCCTGGACATCATCTAGCACCAAAGTGCTTGAAAAGACAAATCTAACGAACCTAAACTAGATGCAATTCCGCCGTTTCATTTAGAAGTTCCTATGGCCACCTCCAGACTCCATCCAGCTCAATGATACCATAATATTGCATTGTCATCGTACTTACATAAGTATACCAAATTTCAGCTCAATTGGTTGAGGAGAACTGGTTTTAAATTTAGTTGCAAGATTTATCCCATACTACTAACAAGCGAAGTGCTTGTAAAAATGTTACGCATATCTTTTTTGCGACTAGTTTTCTTAGAGTATTATACCATTTTGGAATCTTGGATAGTTGCGTCAACTTTATAATAAACTTGCCGCAGTAGTGTTCATACTGTTTTTTTACAAAACGACGAGTCAAAGTGGAGTGAAAGTAAAAATCGTTTAAAATTTTAAGAAAATATCATATTTTGATTAACTTTTGTGTAAAAACTGCAAGGATTCTGGGGGTTTTAAGAATTGGAGTGGACAGCAGCACTACTTAAGTTGCCAATACAAACAAAAAAACAGAAGTATTTGAAAAATTGTAGTCGTTGTAATGTAAAATATCATAAGGGGTGTCAATTTTCGACGAATTTCATAATTTATTGTGTAACTTAAAAAATAATTGAGATAGATTTTTTTTCTTATTTTTCCTGAAGTAGTCATGACTATGTCCATCCTGCAGCGCCGGCTTATCCTTGAATTTTGGGACACGTTGTATAAAATAAAAACAGTAATAATTCGAATAATAGGCGATACTAAATAATACATTTAAAATATCCATTTTCTGCCAACAAATGATAAAAAATGTTACTTTAAAAATAATCTGTATTTAAATTCATGTTTTTTTGGTTATTGCCCCTATAACAGGTGGTTTTTATTACTTTTTGTTATTTTCTATTGTATTATCTTTGTAAAACCAAAAATCTCATGTCTCTATCCCTATCACAACGTTTGCAATTATTCACATCTGAAAACAACAAGAAAATTGTTGTTTTCGGATGTGAATAATTTTAGAATAGGTAAGTTGGTATTGTTTGGTAAAGTATCACTTCAAAAATTCATAGATATGTATTCGATTATTTTAACTCATTTTCTAGCGTCTCTATTACATCAAGAGTTTGGTACGTGGCCACAACGACTGGTGGAAATGCATTTTCCTTTTAAAAAATGAATATAACTGGCCACAACGCAGTGTACCCCATCTTATGTTTTTAATATGTGCCCAAGCAACTGCACTCAGGAGGATTTGATGAGTGCTGCTGACAACGCCACTCTTGTGGCGGAGTTTTGGGCTGACATTGTTTAGGTTTGTTGTCGACACGAAAAGAAGAAGTGTTTTTAATTAAAACAAAATTTTAATGCTGGTCTTTTTGTTTCGCTGGGTATACCACCACTTTAGTGTTTTTTTAAAAGAAATTCCAACCCTAAATTTTTTCATTTCTCATCCAGTGTTGGCCTGGTCCACGATAGCTCATTCACGCTCAAGGCGCCCGCGTGCGTCACCAAACAAGGACGCGTCTACTGCGCTATTTGGACAACCTGTATTCCTATTTTGGGCAGGTATTTTTCACACTGTCCACAATAGCCGTGAATGGATATCACTAATGAAGGCCGCGGTAGACACACTCTTTGTTTGTTCACATTGGAACTGAAGGCTGTTTAAAAATAGGGTATAACCCTGGAGATCTAATGTAATTTCAGGGCCTAGGATGACACGTGTTTGATTATGAATGGACCTTGTATTGCAAAGGAATTATGAAAGCATTATTTGATTTCAATTTATTTTCTCTTAGTCTTTAACGTCTTAAACTGACTGTAGTAGTACTGTATTTTCAATGAGAAATGTGGGTAAAGTGCATAATAATATTTTAGTTGGTTCATTTATGTTGAATTTTATGTATGCTTGTGTTATATGTATGTTACGGTTAATGTGATAAATTGAAAATTATTAATAATAACCGGTTATTATGAATAATTCCCGACAGTCACGGTGAAAGTGATAAATTAATCACATTTAACAGTGATTATTTAATAATTCAACCTTAGTACTAACAAATTTCATAAAAGAGAACAACATCTTGTGTACGTGTTCGTGTACAGCCAAACTTTTGAACGTTTTGATATCATATATTAATATAATTTGGCATAATGAGTTTGGAATGTTTCTTGCATAATATTACTTTTCCATGATGCCTATAACATAATGTTTTGATTTAAAGTGAAAAATAGGTTAAGGTGCGGCGGGGGTGGCCCTTGGGCCACCCCTAAGCCGCCTATTTAGTTTTATACACACATAAATGACCTCATATTAATCACATTTACCAAATCATGCGGTAATTATTCATAATAACCGGCGATTATTCATAATTTTCACATTTATCACTTTGACCGTAACATGTATAGTCCAGCTGACGACGGGGATCAACCTGTGACACTAGAATGAGTGAGTAGTCTAACAACGAAACAAACCAACGGACACAAAGCTCTTTGGTTCAAGTCCTTAACTATTTTTCTTAACCTGCTATGAAAGAACAATTTTTATTCACTTTTCCTTAACTGGTTAAGAAAATAAGCTAAACTAACTATCAAATATTTTTAATACATATAGAAAAAGGGGGGATACATTTTTAGAAAGAGTATACCTCACAATCCGTTAAAAACCTCTAACGTTTTATTGATTTTTAAGTCACACACGAGAGTTCAAGAGTATGATTCTTATTATTATTCACCTGGTTATTACTCAATAAAATATACTGTTCGTCATGAAATATAGCATAGAGTTATTGATTGCCCAGGATAGCTCTAGAGCTGCAAAGGTCAAAGTTTAGTAAACAATGTATCGGATCTGCACAACTAAATGTACTAAACGAGCTTCACTTAGCACAGTAACGTTGTTAAGCTCCCACTTACTCAATATACTGTGCTGAATTCAATTGAGTATAAAAATAGCTCTCGTATGTATATTCTGTTAAAAGCTTTCAATCTATGAAAATTAATCATATTTACTTCAGCAACTTATAGGAAAGGCCAGACTACAGACCTATATTTGTATGACCTAGTATTTTGATGGATTTCTATTGAAGAATGTATGAAAAAATTAAATTGCATGATGAAAAAAGCTCTAATTCGGAATTTTATTAATTGTATCATACAAAGTGACATACGTAGCGAACTAGAAGCGAGCCATATCCGCGATTCATGCGCCAACCAGGTGGGGCGTTCGATTACCCAGAGAGGCAAGAATGAACGGCCGTGCGTCACCCTGCGTGCTCCGATTCATGAATACTTGCACCCCGGGATGACCCAGTTTTTGACTCATGTCAAAATGACAGAACAACATAACCGACACAACCGTTCAAACCAATACCGCTTCTATAGCTCACGCATTCTGGGCTGAATTGGGTCATCAGGTCAAATTGGGATATGCACTGGTTTCGCTGAAGGCGTGCTATGACGTCATTCGGTGCGGAGGGGGATTGCAACAAGGAATTAGGTCAGTTTCATTCTGAAACAGGTTGGGAGAGGGGCGCGGGGGTGAGGCCGCTCGATCGCGAATTTAGCGACTAATTATGGTGTCCACCATGGTTGGTGCCTGTGGATGGGGCTCAAGGCTTCCTAGACGAAGGACTAATAGACATCAGGAGTCAATTTTCAGCTTTCAAGGATGCTCTAAGGTTGCTTGTTAGTTAGGTCCAACTTATTGACAGGGGTTTTACATGAGAAGGGAAGCTGCATGCGAGAATTGTTTGAAAACACAATTCTGACCTACACATTTATAATTATTAGTCAAAACTACCAGAATCATATTGATTCGTAGAGTAGCAAAGGTGAATAAGTTTTAAGTTAAGTTAATATCCGTAGCGATTTGCATGATGGGTGAGCAAACCCTTTCTAAATATTTTCTTTAGTTATTTCAGACTTGGTTGTTATTTCACAAATAATTAGGTACCTAGTTATAAGTAAGCTCTTTGTTCGAAGTGGGTAGGTACCTATCGTTTATAGCTGTTAGTTATTATTTTGTATATCATACTACTAAGTTATTTAGTTAGTTCTACCACAGAATAATAATAAGTACTTCGTACAGAAGATTTTCTTCGCGAAGGTATTTAAAAAAAAATATGCTCAATGTCGTTAACAATATGGTGTAATTTAGCTTGTCTCAAGAGTCGAGCACCATTTTGTTGACAAACGTCAGTGACCGGTACTGCGCCGAAGACATAGGGCTGACTTCGGTAAAATGATGTATGACATGAGGTGCCAAACTGCGGAAAATGGCGGAGGAAATACATGAATAAGCATGAATTATATTTTGTGTTTCTAATATTATTCAGGCAGTTAAAAATACTGCAGAGTATTAATTACACCATCGTTTTTACAAATTGTTTATTGTCTTTACAATGCAAATGGGTGAAGAATATGTGCGTGCGTCAATACTCGCTCGTGATTGTCCTGTCGATTAGGTATCTCAGGAGGGGTAGTCGCGCGTGTTTTGTTTTCGATGCAAACTCGGGGAGATGAACAGGCCTGGTTCTACATGGTGGTAAATGGCGATGTAGTCCTGCAATAATATTTAATTTACCGAATCATACTTTTCAAACTCAACCACCAGCTATTTAAATCACTATACTTATACTCTTTCCAAAATATACTCTTACAGAATTCCAAATTTCTTAGAACTTTCTTTTGTTATATTAATTCACTCTTGTTATCAAAAGTTCAGGCCATTAGCTGATATTCTTGAAAGCATATGCCTTAAGAGAAACCTATTTCCTCTACATCCATCAAAACATCATCACGCAATCTCCAACCAAATCCTTTTAAATAACCGAGTTAGGCTTCGTCAAACCATCCTATTTGATTCAGAGTGCATCATCCCAAAATAGGTGACCCGGATAGCTGTGCACGTAGACTAGGGCCGTGACGTCACGAGTCGGCACACCCTCCGCGTGCACCGATCCCGCATGCCCTTTGGTACAGGAATATCGACAAATTCGTTATTTGAAGCTGTACTTATATTATGTGATTTATTAGGGCAATCTGTCATATTGTCACAGAGATCCTTTATGAATGAAATGGCATTTAGCTGCGTACTTTAGGAAAGTTAATTTTAACAATTTTTGTTGTTATATCGACAGGTTCGGCAACTTGTCTTGTCTCCTACTTTTAAAGCCATTTTGAGAAACTTTCAACTGCTTAAGATTAATTAATTACAAGCAAAACGTGTCTATTGAGATTTCGTAGCAGGCTGCTACGAGAACTGCTACGAGCGACCATTCTCGTAGTTCTAAACATAGTCGAGCTTACGAATCCGAATCTTATTATTATCTCACTCGATTCGCGTTTAGTTGATGTTTTGTTTACTAATTCTATATTTTACTGATATTGTGAAATTGAAAATATTTATTTTAACTTCGATTGAAAGAAGCTTTTGCTTTGGTTTTACTATTAATTAAAACGGATGAATAAAATTCATGAATGAATCATGGATGTCATAAAAACTTATTTAACCCTGGAATTAAGAAAAAATAAAATTAAAACCATCTTGAGGTAAGGAGTCTGAAATAAAGGCCAATTTTAGGTACATCAATGCCATCTAGATTTCCATCTAGATTAAGACGCACAATTTTAGACTTTGTCGTCCATCGAAACCACAACAGTCTACTCTGCCTCACAATAACGTTTTCGTCACTCTGCGTAGATGGCAGCACTATCAGTTCGGGAAGTACTTACATATGTTTCGGGAAAGCTCCACCAGATGGCGTTAGGCGTTTCTTATCATGAAACCCAATATGGTTTTCTGGTTCTAGAGTAGTCAAGTTACGTCGATTGTAGTGATATTTTATTACAGGATTTTTATGAAGGGATCTACTTTTACATAACTTTTTCATGATCCTCCTAAGCTTCGTATCTCATTATACGTAGATCATGAGGTTATTCTAATAATAGAATAAAGGAACGCAGATAATATTCCTACAGAGGGATTTATAAAATTAGAGATAACTCGTATTGTTCGGATTAAAACGTCAATGTGGGCTTCATAAATCATCTTTGTCTTGCGTTTATTTTTCGATGCCTTTTGCCTTTTACAATTCATTTGATTCATGGCTCAAAGATGTGCAAACATTTTATTTTTCGCCGTTATAAAAGATATTTTACGTGGCTAGTATTTTTCATGATAAAGGATTGGGTTCTTTACGTTCTGTGATTTGTTCAATTATTGTCACTTGGTTGGTTTGTTCGTTTATTAGGTCAAGTTGTTAATCGGCCAAGGTTGAGAAGTAGGTATCAAGGGAGACTTTCGTGTATAGTGTCAACTTCCCTTTATTTCAAATCAAATCATTTAAATTACTTACAAAAGTACTTTTTCACGAGGTTTTCACCACAGATGCCTATATTTGAAACTGGTAGCTTTAACTAACGTTTCGTTGCACAGAGGCTGCAGTCTATCTCTTATTTCGGTAAAATGCACCTGCACGGCAGAGATGTTATAGATATCCGTAACCGTAACCGAAACTTTCGGATATCCGAAATAAAAAATATCTGAAACCGTAACCGTAACCGATTCAAAAGTATCGGATAGTTTCGGATGTAGGCAGTTGAAATTGTTTTTTGTATAGCATTATATGCAAAGGCATAACAGTCTGATTTACTTTTATAATGCCATCTAGTATCAATATTTATTTTTTTATTACTTTTTATTCGATCTAAAGTGTGCGGCCATGAATGAACCATGTTGGACAACTATTGCAAATTGCATTTTAAAGCACAGATATCCGTAACCGTAACCGAAACTTTCGGATAAGTATTCGAAATAAAAAAATATCCGTAACCGTATCCATAACCGAAACTACATATCCATAACATCCCTTACTGCACAGTAGCCTAGGTTTCCTATCTGCCTGTATCAAAGGAACGGCCAAACCCATCGGCCTTTTTATTAGAGACCGAGTGCGTGTGACGACTATTTCGTCTATTTACTGATGAACTAAAAGAGACAATTGCAACAGACTCCAGAGATCTCAGAGCTTGAACCAGTTTGAATGAAATGAAAATAAACACCAAAACAAAGATAAAAATATCATTCAATTCTTCAAAAAGTATACTGTATATATTTAAACTTAAAATAAATATTTAAATATCCGTTAAGCTAGCACCCATAACACAAGCATTAAGTTGCTTACTTTGGTGCTAGCTGGCGCTGTGTGAAATTGTCCAAAGATTTTTATTCACAACACGAAAACTTGTAGCTATTTCCAACTCGACCGGATAACGCTCCTTCTGTAATTAAAAGTAGAAAATGCAATGGCTAATTGTAAGAAGCAACAGTTTATAATTAGCTAATGGTGTCAAAGGACGATGCAAATTGGAATGAAGCTACTGTGAAGTCACTGAATTTTCCGCGTATACATAGTCTGTACTGTGCGTGTGTGTAGAGTGCTAGGATTTTGATTTTTCAACTCAATATAATACAGTAAATGCAACATGCTTAACTTCACATATGAAAATTGCCTATAAAAAGATTTTTAATTGGCTCTTTATGGAATAACGAAACCATTTTATTCCCATTTTTTCTTCTGAGTAATATGATTTTAATGTGACTTTTTATCACAAGGTGTTTAACGTTATCTTCCCAAACTTACCTTCATGGCCGTATTTACGATCCATAATATTCGAATGGCGTTTCAGTAGACAACATTACACGACCCTTAAAAGCTCCATAAACTGAGTTGATGAAGTTAAATAGCTTACTTATTTTGTAAGCACAGCTCCTGTACATAAATACATTTAATTTACGAACGCCTTCAAGCATTTTGTAAGTCAAAAATTAATCATAAACTCCCTAATTCCTAAGTTTATTATAATAGTGTGTCAACTGTTGAATTCATGGCGTAAATTCTACGCTTATTTAAAAGATGAAGTCTATTTTTATTTTTAGTCATTTGTCGTTATGAAATGGTATTTACAAAATAATTCATAGCAGTAAAATAGTGAATAGTAACTAGGCTTTCATTTTGTCTCTCTTTATCTTAAAGTATCACATAGCGTTTGCCCGCTCTACGTCGGGGAATCCAAAGCTGATAAAAATCATTCTGTCTTAAAAAATAGACTATTTAGTCCAATAAGAAAATTTTTAATACATAATAAATCACGTATACATTAACACAATCATTGTAGAGAGTATCACAAATAAAAGCAGAACACTTTTCCACATGAAATTAAGTACATAAAATAATCGAAAGATGGCGCTGTAGCCACTTAGAAGGCGGTGAACAAGTATTTTTTCCGATAAAGAAGTAGAGCAGTCTATGTTAGTGACTCTAACTCGCATATTCTTTTATTGTTATTTTTGGAAAGGTAAAAGTTTATCGACAGATATCTGGCGATAAATTTTTACTTGCAGAATATCTAAAATCTAGCCAGAGTTATTGCTCTATCTTATTTTAAATGTAACAACAACAATAATCGTAGTAGGCTGCTACGAGAACTGCTACGAACGGCCATGCTCGTAGTTCTAAACATAGTCGAGCTTACGAATCCGAATCTTATTATTATATCACTCGATTCGCGTTTAGTTGATGTTTTGTTTACTAATTCTATATTTTACTGATGTTGTGAAATCAGAAATATTTATTTTAACTTCGATTGAATGAAGCTTTTCTTGGATAGTACTATTAATTGAAACGGATTAATAAAATCCATGAATGAATCATGGATGTCATATAAACTTATTTAACCCTGGAATTAAGAAAAAATAAAATTAAAATCAACTTGAGATGAGGAGAGTGAAATAAAGGTTAATTTTAGGTATATCAATGCCATCTAGATTTTTTTGTAAGACGCACAATTTTAGACTTTGTCGTCCATATAAACCACAACAGTCTACTCTGACTCACAATAACGTTTGCGTCACTCTGCGTAGATGGCAGCACTATCAGTTCGGGAAGTACTTACATATGTTTCGGGAAAGCTCCACCGGATGGCGTTAGGCGTTTCTCATCATGAAACCCAAAATGGTTTTCTGGTTCTACCTAGTTTTTATTGAGAAGTCAAGTTACGTCGATTGTAGTGACATTTTATAACTGGATTTTCGTGAAGGGATCTGTTTTTATATAACTTTTTCATGATCCTCTTGAGCTTCGTCTCATTATACGTAAGTCATGAGGTTATTCTAATAATAGAATAAAGGATCGCAGATAATATTCCTACAGAGGGATTTATAAAATTGGAGATAACTCGTATTGTTCGGATTAAAACGTCAATGTGGGCTTCATAAATCATCTTTGTCTTGCGTTTATTTTCCGATGCCTTTTGCCTTTTACAATTCATTTGATTCATGGCTCAAAGATGTGCAAACATTTTATTTTTCGCCCTTATAAAATAAATTCTACGTGGCTAGTATTTTTCATGAAAAATGAATTCTTTACGTTCTGTGATTTGTTCAATTATTGACACTTGGTTGGTTTGTTCGTTCATTAGGTCAAGTTGTTAATCGGCCAAGGTTGAGTAGTAGGTATCAAGGAAGACTTTCGTGTATAGTGTCAACTTCCCTTTATTTCAAATCAAATCATTTAAATGACTACAAAAGTATTTTTTCACGAGGTTTTCACCACAGATGCCTATATTTGAAACAGGTAGCTTTAACTAACGTTTCGTTGCACAGAGGCTGCTATCCCTTAGTTCGGTAAACTAAGCTAATGATTTGAAACTCTACCGGATAACCCCTCTCTGTAATTAAAAGCAGAAAATGCAATGGCTAGTTGTGTAAGAAGCAACAGTATCTAATTAGCTAATGGTGTCAAAGGACGATGCAAATTGGAATGAAGCTACTGTGAAGTCACTGAATTTTCCGCGTATAGTTTGTACCTACTGTGCGTGTGTGTGCTAGGATTTTGATTCTTCAAAAACGCTCAAAAATGTAAAATAAATGTTCTGATACTTTAAATTTTAGTAAAGACTTATCCTACTAATATTTAAATGCGAAAGTTTGGACGTCTGGATGTTTGTTACTCTTTCACTCAAAAACTACTGAACGGATTTTGATGAAACTTTACAGTATTATTGTTTATAACCCAAAATAACATATTATAATTTAAGACGATTTGTGACAAACGAAATTTAACGCGGGTAAAGCCGCGGGCAAAAGCTAGTTACATAATATGTTTGAGCTAAATATATTGAGGTTGCCTTGTGGTGTAGTAGAGTATACATTAATCCAGTTTAACCAATATTCTGTGATATACATACATAACAATTAACAATGTATGTCTGAATAAAGCCAGTCTTCTTTAGTTCTCTGTTGGTCGCAATTCTAGTGGATCCATCAATCTGTCTGAGAAATCTGGCTTTTGTTGTAGCGGCTTTGTGTTTCTATATCATATGAAAATTGCCTATAAAAAGATTTTTAATTGGGACTTTATGGAATAACGAAACCATTTTATTCCCATTTTTTTCATCTGAGTAATGTTATTTTAATGTGACTTTTTATCACAAGGTGTTTAACGTTATCTTCCCAAACTTACCTTCATGGCCGTATTTACGATCCATAATATTATTATTCGAATGGCGTTTCAGTAGACAACATTACACGACCCTTAAAAGCTCCATAAACTGAGTTGATGAAGGTAAATAGCTTACTTATTTTGTAAGCACAGCTCCTGTACATAAATAAATTTAATTTACGAACGCCTTCAAGCATTTTGTAAGTCAAAAATTAATCATAAACTCCCTAATTCCTAAGTTTATTACAATAGTGTGTCAACTGTTGAATTCATGGCGTAAATTATACGCTTATTTAAAAGATAAAGTCTATTTTTATTTTTAGTCATTTGTCGTTATGTAATGGTATTTACAAAGTAATTCATAGCAGTAAAATCTTGTCTCTCTTTATCTTAAAGTATCACATAGCGTTTGCCCGCTCTACGTCGGGGAATCCAAAGCTGATAAAAATCATTCTGTCTTAAAAAATAGACTATTTAGTTCAATAAGAATTTTTTTAATACATATTAAATCACGTATACATTAACACAATCATTGTAGAGTATCACAAATAAAAGCAGAACACTTTTCCACATGAAATTAAGTACCTAAAATAATCGAAAGATGGCGCTGTAGCCACTTAGAAGGCGGTGAACAAGTATTTTTTCCGATAAAGAAGTAGAGCAGTCTATGTTAGTGACTCTAACTCGCATATTCTTTTATTGTTATTTTTGGAAAGGTAAAAGTTTATCGACAGATATCTGGCGATAAATTTTTACTTGCAGAATATCTAAAATCTAGCCAGAGTTATTGCTCTATCTTATTTTAAATGTAACAACAACAATAACCGGTGCTCTTTGTATGAAGTTTGAAAGATTTATGACGTTTTTCAAAGTTAAATTAAGATGGTGCAACAGATTCAACCAAATTGCGTACCTATCCGTTGTTGTTTAGTAAGACAGCGTATTTTCATTTAACTTAATTTTATAAGAGAAACGGAGTAGGTTTTGTAGAATCTTCTCATTTGTTACACTCTTGAAGGGTGTTTTCGTTTCCAGTAGGACGTAGATTCATGAGATGCGCGATACATTAAAGTGAGAATAATGATTTGTACAGGGGGTAAGGTTGTAATTTGAGTTTTATTCTTCAGGTCATAGCACAGGTGAAGAAGTTTACTATTTAATGCATCAGTAGCTTCTGCCTGCGGTTTTGCTCGGATGTATTTTGGTTTGTTACAAAGTATTTTATCGTAACTTTCTGATTCTGATTTCGATTTCCCTTAGTAGAATCCTACCTGATTTTTGTTTTATATTTTCAGTCATAACCTGCGGATTGCGGGTCGCTAGCATCAATACCTTGCTCGCCCTGGGGAAATATAGCTACAATATTACTTTCACCGGTACCTACCTTATTGACTTCAAATAATACCTCGATCGCCTCGTTTTTATTGAAAAGCTTCAGTTTATTCAAGATCATAGTTGTTCTGTAATTAGGAAGAGCAAATATTTGTATTTCTTATTATTAAACATGTTGCTTTTAAAATATTCTATGTTGAGACGTGAATTTAGGGACATAGCAGACATGCTACTTTTAGCTTTAGCGATCGGCGATTTTGCAACTGAATCGATTTCGCGACTTCATGCGTTCGGATGCGGTATCGGAATCGCGCGTTTTAGCGACTCTATCGATGCAGCTTCGCGATTTCATGCACTTTAGCGACTGCTGTCAAGCCTAAAAGCGACTCAATCGCCGTGTTTAGCGTTTTAAGTGTGCGGTGTGGAATGTGTGGTCGCTGCATTCAGCGAAAAGCGGTTCTTATTTCCAAAGGAATTTAGTATACCTAGTTATTCTATATTAGTTGGCTAGTCATGACTATTTTTGAGACTGAATAAAGGGGATGTCACTTTAAATAGGTATTCGCTACGAGTACCCGTTGAATAAAAATCATTCAAAATAGAAAGTATAAGAAAGTAAGCCTTTCCATTCACCAAAGAGACCCAGTGTCTACGTGAAACGAAATGCATTGAAAGATATAAATGGATTGTGAAAATGGCCCAGGTTCTTAAAAGATTTGAAAGCTAAACTATAAGGATTTCTTTAGAATTTCTCGAAGTCCCCGTCCGATCGGTTTTATTCGCACGGAATAAGTAATGCTAGTTTTATTTCGGTTTAAGTTGGAACTGACTTCATAATATGAGGTCGGTTTTTATGAAGTTCATATAATTTTTTAAAGAGTTTATAAATTGATTCAGATTTTATAGAATTGATATTATGGTATACCTACTGATATTTTTTTAATACTTAGCACTATGTGCTTAGTTTAAATATGTTATAAGAGCTAAATTAAAAAAAACCTGTGATCAATGTAAGTAATATTTAATCGCTACAATGAAAACTACTAGGAAAATGCCTTTTTATTTGGTCTAAATCTCTTTAATCCTTGTTGAATGGTTATGATCCACTTTTATAAAGAACAACAATCAGTGAGCTCATTTTTCTTAGCTATTGAGTCGGTACAGGTACAGTTAATACAGTTTTATGTCAATTCAATTTATGTATTTTTTTAAGTAAGCTACAACTGGCAGTGTCTAACAGCGTGGATTAAGTTAAACTTTATTCGCTTGTAAATAAAGTTCAATGTCTCTAAAAGCTAAACAGATCATTTTTGTTAGGCTGACTGTACACCACCGAAAATAGCGCGCGCCTCTGGGGGTTACCGTAATCCGTGCAGCCAAGACTAAGCTCCTACCAGTCCATTATGAACTCTATCTCTATAATAATACGGATCATTAGCTCTGATTTTTTCAGATTGCTTTTTGTTTTTGGTCAGTTTAGCTCGTATTTGGATTTATGGCTGATAATAAACAGGTCTATGGATATAAAATCAAGGTTACATTACGTAAAGAGTATAAATAAGAGCTGACTAGACTAGTTATCTTTAGAACTTTATTTTTGGACTACTTTTTCACTTGTAAAGAAAATTAATAAAACGGCTACAAAGCTAAAGTGGCAACATTTCTTTTCTGATCAATGCGATACGTTTCTGATTTAATTTCTATGATTCTTCACTTTATTATTCTAATTTTGGATCAACTACATTAATAAACGTTATTATGTCTAGCGGGACAAACATTCGTCATGTTGGAAATAGATCAGTAGACGATTAACAGAGATAAAGTTTAAAAATAAAGATTATTTCTTAAAGTCCGGTAAATCAAGTAAATTAATTATTCATCCAAACATGTTAGTTACATTGAAAAGTAGACAAAGACATCCCAAAATATAATATTAATTACGAAGACAGAGTATTTAGTAAACATTGAGACGTCCGCAATAAAGTTTAATCTTTGATGTTCATTTGAACGATATTAATAATGTGAGAGATCAACATTGAACAAACATTAATATCTATACTTATAATAAATCTGTAGAGAGGTCAATTCTGTACATGAAATATATTTTCAAAATAACTATCAGGGGGTGATTAGTGATCGATACTGATGCCAAAAATGCAATCAGTAAAATTTTTGTCTGTCTGTCTGTCTGTCTGTCTGTCTGTCTGTCTGTCTGTCTGTCTGTATGTTCCTTATAGAAACAAAAACTACTCAACGGATTTTAACGAAACTTAGTACAATTATTCTTCATACTCCTGGGCAGGTTATAGGATACTTAGGAATTCCCACGGGAACGGGAATTAGCGGGAAATTCCTTTTGTATGAAAAATCTAAACCGCTTAAGTTAGACGCTTGAAATTTGGCATGCAGATACCTTAGTAAACTTAAAGCTTAGTTGCAACAGGATATTGCAAAATTCCCACGGGAACGGGAGTTAGCGGGAAATAACATTTGTATGAAAAATCTAAACCGCTTAAGTTAGACGCTTGAAATTTGGCATGCAGGTACCTTATTAAACTTAAAGCTTAGTTACAACAGGATATTGCAAAATTCCCACGGGAACGGGAGTTAGTGGGAAAAAACATTTGTATGAAAAAATCTAAACCGCGTAAGATAGACCCTTGAAATTTGGCATGAAGGTACCTTAGTTATTTTAAAGCTTAGTTACAACAGGATATTGCAAAATTCCCACGAGAACGGGAGTTAGCGGGAAAAAACATTTGTATGAAAAAATCTAAACTGCGTAAGATAGACTCTTGAAATTTGACATGAAGGTACCTTAGTAAACTTAAAGCTTAGTTACAATAGGATATTGCAAAATTCCCACGGGAACGGGAGTTAGCGGGAAAAAACATTTGTATGAAAAAATCTTAACCGCGTAAGATAGACGCTTGAAATTTGGCATGCAGGTACCTTAGTAAACTTAAAGCTTAGTTTCAACAGGATATTGCAAAATTCCCACGGGAACGGGAGTTAGCGGGAAAAAAATTGCATGAAAAAATCTGAACCGCGTAAGATAGATGAAGGGGGGGTAAAACGAGATCCACGCGTACGAAGTCGCGGGCGGCCGCTAGTACAAAATAAATACAGAAGTTGCAAAGTTCCAGTACAATCGAAGTTCACGACAAAACTCGACCTACGTTACAGTGTTTGCGAAAATTTTAAATTGGAAAACTAAGATATTGATCTATGTTGGAGTGAGTTTAGTTTGTGTTTTAGAGTGAAATATTTGTTAATAAATGTAGTCAACAGGTAGTACTTACTTTTATAAGGTATTTAGTAATTTTTCATGAATACCTGAACACTATCTACATATTATGAACTAAATTTTGCCTTTGTAGGCCTGTATTAACTACACTGCTAATAATTCACTCATCGTAAGGCTGAAAAGAATGTATTTAAATTTATGCCCTTTAGAGAGTTGTATTGCTGAACATAGGCCTCCCCCAATGATTTCTTTAATGACAGGTTTGTAGCGGCCTGCATCCAGCGCCTGTGGCTGAAATGAAAAAGATGATGATGATGATGAAAGGGCTTTACATTGTCATCCACTAGTTATTATCCACATATTTATTGTCAAAAATTTCACCCCGCTGGACTCTACTATTGATGCTCTCTACGAATATGTGTATCTATACAAAATTGATAATTAGGTATGTTTACATCGTAAAACTGTGTTACATTAATCTCCTACTGCCGTGTGGGCGGTAATAACTTAAACAGATTTTAATAATAGTAATCTTGCTCACTCCATCCTACATCGTAGCGGGCAAGCATTAAACATGTTTGTAGAATTAACAATAATATAATCTTCTCTCCTCTAACCTCTTCTTTCCGCCTCCGCTCCGCTTTGGTAGAAATAACCTGCCAGCTTCGCCGCACATCTACGCTTTGGTGGAAACCGGGACTAAGGCTGCTGTAGCGGTAAGCAAAACTCTTTGCGCCGGGTATAGGCTACGGCGGTTGCGATGGTAACCGGGTTGTTGATGTCAGGAGAACGTCAGGTAGTAAAATAGGAGATTTTACAATACAGTGTGAGTCACGTTAAAGTGTACATGTGAAAATAGATGAAACTAGACCTATTTTTATCGACAAAAAAGAGGTCAAAAATTTTTTGATTTTTTTTTAATTTTTTATAGAATTTTTTTTCTTCCAATTACTTATTGTAAAGAAAACGTAATAGCTTTTAAACTTAGCGGTATATCCTGATAAAATAAAAACAGCAATAATGCTAAATAACAGGCAATACTAATAAAATACATAAAATACACAAAAAATGCCAACAAATAATAAAAAATGATACTTTTTGAAAAAAATCTGCTTAAAAATTCGTATTTTTTTGGTTATTTGATAAATTTCTCCAAAAAATGCCTCTATAACAGGTGGTTTTTATTACTTTTTATTATTCTCTATCGTATTACTTTTGTAAAACCAAAAATCGCATGTCTCTATCCCTATCACAACGTTTGCAATGATCGTTTGAACTAAGCCTCTCTAGGCGCGCCATTCAACGCTTCGTTAACAACGAAACTGAAAGTGACTCTAGATTTGTAATTTTGATAAAGACAAGTTAGATTTCAAATAAAAACAAAAGATTTCAAAGTAAAATAAGCATTTTAGTTAAAATTAAAATTGTCTCTATCTGTAGCGGAGAAAAATGTGGTGGCAGGCCTTTGTTCAAACGATCATAGCAAATGTTGTGATAGGGATAGAGACATGCGATTTTTGGTTTTACAAAAGTAATACGATAGAGAATAATAAAAAGTAATAAAAACCATCTGTTATTGGGGCATTTTTTGGGGAAATTTATCAAATAACCAAAAAAATACGAATTTTTAAGCAGATTTTTTTCAAAAAGTATCATTTTTTATTATTTGTTGGCCTTTTTTGTGTATTTTATGTATTTTTTTAGTATTGCCTGTTATTTAGCATTATTACTGTTTTTATTTTATCAGGATATACCGCTTAGTTTAAAAGCTATTACGTTTTCTTTACAATAAGTAATTGGAAGAAAAAAAATTCTATAAAAAATTAAAAAAAAATCTCAAAAAATTTTTGACCTCTTTTTTGTCGATAAAAATAGGTCTAGTTTCATCTATTTTCATATGTACACTTTAACGTGACTCACACTGTATAATTATTATATTTTATTCAAAAGTGACTACGTGAGTTTCCATAAGCCACGTACCCTTTATTGGTGACCCCGATTTTCGTCCAATTTGTCTACAACTGTACTGCTTAATTGCTGCAACGGACAAGGACTACTTTTACACCTCAGACCTGAACTCCCGACCAAGGGTCGAGTAACGAGTTCCAACTTCATTTTGGAACCGCATCACCCCGTGCCCGAGCTCACACCTAGAAGTTGACACACAATTTGTTCCGTGTTGCTTGCTCCGTGCTCCGTGTTCCGGGTTGACACACCACGCCGCGTTCACCACAGAGGGAAGAGGCGTTCACCTGCCTTGTGAATGCTGAGCACCTACCTGTTTGCTGGACAACGCGACAGATTGCAAGTTTTTGAGTGTTTTTTTTTTAAATTTATATTACAATATTTAATTAACTATATTAATGTAAATACTTTTGTGTAATTGTGTACAGTTGTTTATATAGGGTGGTTATCTTTAAAATTCAGGTCTAGTTGGAATATTGTGAGCCGTAGCTATACAGGGTGCATTTTGTTTTTTATTGGCTTTGCGAATGTTGTTTTAGCACCGCTACCCCTTCACCGTTTTTTTTTATAATTTGTGTTCGTCTTGAGGTTTCTTTTTTCATAATAGTGCATTAACATGTCGACACAGGATTTGGAACGTCAGATTTCTGAATTAAAAACCAAGCTTGATTCCTTACAGTGCCCATCACAAGCTTCACATGTATCTGCCGTGTCGGTTAAATTGCCACCCTTTTGGGCCGACAAGCCTACTACGTGGTTCGGTTTAGTTGAGGCACAATTTCACATAGCTGGTATTACTCAGGACATCACCAAATACAGTCATGTCATTTCCATGTTAGACACCCGGGTGGCTGATGAAATCGAAGATATAATTGCGAGCCCACCAAAGGAAAACAAGTACGAGTGTCTCAAGGCTGAGCTTACGAAGCGGTTATCGACTTCGAGGGAGCAGCGGATTCGTCAGCTTTTGGACGAGGAGCAACTGGGAGATAGAAAGCCATCACAATTCCTGCGGCACCTTCGCTCGCTAGCGGGCGACGTTCTGCCTAATGATGATTTCTTGCGGGAGTTGTGGTTAAGACGCCTTCCACAAAGCGTCCAGGTAATTTTGACAGCGCAGGTCGACTTACCTCTCAGTAAAGTGGCTGAAATTGCTGATAAAGTTATGGAGGTAGCTCCACCTATTATGGGATCTGTCGTGGATGCCGTTGAAGCGAATACGCCGACTTTGACAAGTTTAGTACAGCGAATTGATGCGTTGGCTGAAAAAGTAGAGGCTCTACGCTCTAGCAACTCTAGTATTCAGCGAGGTCAATCTTCGTCTATGTCTCCAGAGCGTGTTAACAAGCGGCTTTGCAGATTTCATAAGCGTTTCGGTGAAAAGGCTCACAGGTGCATTTCTCCATGTTCTTGGGAGGAAAATGTCAATAAAGCAAAAAACTAGATAGGCAGTCATTGATGGCGGCATCTGACTGTCTAGAGCCCGGCCGCCGGTTATTTGTTACTGATGTGTCATCTAAGCGTCGTTTTTTGATCGATACTGGTTCTGACCTCTGCTGCTTTCCGCGTCGTCTTCTAAGAGGAACTCATTCCTCTTCAGATTATATTGTGTTAGGTGCAGCTAATGGGAGCTCAATCAGGACCTATGGCACAGTGACTCTACGCCTTAATCTAGGGTTACGCCGGGTCTTTCATTGGAACTTTGTAATTGCCGATGTCAGCATACCAATAATTGGATCTGATTTCTTGGCGCATTACAGTCTATTACCAGACCTTCGTAATAAACGACTAATAGACGGAACTACTAATTGCTCGACTGCTGTTTCAGTGGATAAGACTTCACAGGCCAGTATTAGAGCGGTGTCCATTAATCAGTCACCATTTTCCGAGATTTTGCTCGAGTTTCCAGATCTGACTAAGCCACCTGGCTTACCGCGAGTTGTCAAACACTCTACAGTTCACCACATTATCACAACTGAAGGCCCTCCGGTTTCGAGTCGCCCACGCCGTCTAGCTCCGGAGAAGCTGTTAGAGGCAAAAAGAGAGTTTGATGACATGGTTGCCTGCGGGACAGCGCGTCCTTCAAGCAGTCCGTGGTCTTCTCCTCTTCATATGGCGCGCAAAGGAGAAAATGGTTGGCGTCCTTGTGGGGATTTTCGCGCTTTAAATGCCAGGACGGTGCCTGATCGATATCCTGTGAGGCACATTGCTGATTTTGCTAACACGCTATCAGGATCTACTATATTTTCAACTATAGACCTGGTGAAAGCGTACCAGCAAATTCCAGTGAACGAGGCAGATATTTGCAAGACGGCCATAACCACTCCTTTTGGGTTATTCGAGTTTCCTTTCATGACCTTTGGTTTGCGTAATGCTGGACAAACATTTCAGCGTTTTATTGACGAGGTCGTGAAAGGACTCGATTTTTGCTTCCCTTATGTTGATGACATCCTTGTGTACTCCAAGGATGCAGTCCAGCATGCGCAGTATCTTCGTACCCTGTTTCGTCGTCATGTTGATTATGGTGTGGTTATCAACACGTCTAAATGTGTGTTTGGTGCGCCTGAGGTAACCTTTCTAGGTTATCAGGTGTCCAAAGAAGGTATTCGCCCTCCATTAAAACGTATTGAGGCCTTAAGAGATTATCCTTTGCCATTGACGGTACAAGGTCTTCGTCGTTTCTTGGGCATGATAAATTTTTACCGCCGTTTCATTCCACAAGCTGCTGCATTTCAAGCTCCTCTGATTAATGTTCTAGCTAATACCAAACTTAAGGGCGCTAACCCCGTTCCTTGGACACTGGAACTCAAACTAGCCTTTGAGAAATGCAAAGAACATCTGCAGAACGCAACATTGCTTGTGTATCCGGTTTGCAATGCTCGTTTAGCCCTGTTTACTGATGCGTCATCTGTACAGGTGGGAGCTTGTCTCCAACAGCAGGTTCACGGTACGTGGCAGCCTTTAGCTTTCTTTAGCAAAAAGCTCACTGCCCGACAAAGTGAGTGGCCGGCCTATTATAGAGAATTGCTAGCTGTTTATGAAGCGGTTCAACACTTTCGACACGTGTTAGAGACGCAACACGTAACAATTTACACAGACCATAAGCCACTCATCTACGCATTTGCACAGCGGCGTGAAAAGTTACCCCCTGTGCAATTAAACCAACTGTCCTTCATTTCACAGTTCACAACTGATGTTGTGCATGTGAAAGGGGAGGAGAACGTAGTGGCTGATGCTTTGTCGCGTGTAGATGCCGTTAATTTGGAAAGTGATTACGTGGCATTAGCCAAGGCTCAATCTGTTGACGAAGAGCTTCCGGAACTTGAAGCGAATTCTTCGCTGAAGCTTGAAAAAGTGAATATTCCTGGCGCTGATGTTCCGATTATATGCGATACTTCAATTGGGAAGCCTAGGCCTTATTTGCCACCTGACTTTCGTAAGGCGCGTTTTTTGATGCTTCATGGTTTAAGTCATCCTGGCGTAAGGGCATCTACACGTCTGATGGCTGAACGTTACGTGTGGCCTGGTATGAAGAAGGACTGTCGGAATTGGGCTCGTTCCTGCATCAAGTGTCAACGTAGCAAGATTAGCAGACATACCCGAACACCTGTTGGCGACTTTGATCTTCCTTCCGGCCGGTTCAAGCATATCCACGTTGACATTATTGGCCCACTTCCACCTAGCAAAGGGTTCCAGTACTGCCTTACTGCTGTTGATCGATTTACGCGCTGGCCGGAGGCCTGGCCCATCAGTAACATAACGGCCGAGGTAGTTGCTGAAACTCTTACTAGGGAGTGGATTGCTCGTTTCGGTGTTCCGTCTGTCGTAACAACTGACCAGGGGAGGCAGTTTGAGTCTGCTCTCTTCCAAGATTTGATGCGGTTTTGCTCAGCAGATCGAATACGCACTACTAGTTACCACCCCTGTGCTAACGGCTTAGTTGAGAGAATGCATCGACAGCTAAAGTCAGCTCTCATGTGTCACGGCGATTCCTGGTGCAATAGCCTTCCAGTTGTTTTATTAGGTATGCGTTCTGCGTTGAAAGAGGATTTACAGACTTCTGCGGCAGAATTGGTGTATGGGGAACCACTGCGTTTACCAGGGGAGTTTGTTTCGCATGCCAAGACTGATCGTGTTGAAGATATTAAATCTTATGTCGCACAATTGCGGAAATATGTGGCTGATTTGAAACCTTGCTCACCTGTACGTCACGGTCAACCGAAGACATTTGTATCACAAGATCTGGCAACGACTAGCCATGTGTTCCTTAGGGATGATATTCCAAACAGACCTGCTTTGAAATGCCCATATTCTGGTCCGCATAAGGTACTTAAAAGGGGTGATAAAACGATAAGTCTTGATGTCGGCACGAGGAATGTTTCTGTAAGCTTGGATAGGGTTAAGCCCGCTTTCATTGATGTCGATCCATCTGCGATTGCATCATCCACGCGGGTGTCTGTAGCATCTCCATCTTCGTCACCACCGTCATCGCCTTATTCATCACAACCCGCCGCAATTGTGCCTCCTCTACCAATCACGAAGGCTTATACCACTCGGTCAGGCCGTATGGTGAGGTTTAAAGTCCCCGCAGTTTCATAAGTTTTTTTTTTCTTTTTCTTTCTTATGGTGGATCCAAGTTTTTTTTAGTTAGTTTTTTTTGCCATGGGCTATCTTTCTTCGTGGGGGGGTAGTGTAGCGGTAAGCAAAACTCTTTGCGCCGGGTATAGGCTACGGCGGTTGCGATGGTAACCGGGTTGTTGATGTCAGGAGAACGTCAGGTAGTAAAATAGGAGATTTTACAATATATTATATTTTATTCAAAAGTGACTACGTGAGTTTCCATAAGCCACGTACCCTTTAGCTGCGTTTGAAATGAAGTGAAATAAATGAAGCGATTCTATTGGTTCTTTACAAACACATCCCTCGCTACGCATCCTCGCACATCTTTGGCAGGGTACTCACCTGTCATGTAGCACGTAACGTAGCATGTAACGTAACCAACCTTCAAGTGAGTACGGCTCGTCCACGGTCATCGCGTATCTGGCTGCGAGCTCCTGAATCCTACTGCGAGCCGCCTTTTGCTCACAGTGATACCGCCAGCCTAGTCGGCGGGTCGCTGCGATCTCCCTGCGAACCACGCGCGAGATGCTCGCAGCGGGCTCGTGCCTATGTACTCACTTGATACAGTATCTGATACATGACACGCTACACGGCTAGATGAGTTGAGAGCTTTTGGTGGAAACGCAGCCTATACACTAAAGTGCATCGTTACTGATTCCGGGGCTCCCGGGCGCGGCAAACAAATTGAGTTAAACAATGTCGGAAACTAAACAATGTTGATTGGAACGGGGAAGCAATTAGTTTGGAGTAGGTAAGTGTCAATAAACACTTTTAGTTGCGAATTTGTGGAACGTTGCAACTATATAGTTTGCTGGCTTCGTGGTTTGTTGTTACATAGTTTTGCGGATTCGATTCCCAGTAGTAGTGCAAAATAATAAAGAGACGAGAATGTATGGTGTAGTGTAAATGTTTACGCAGTCTTTATAAAATATAATAAAATATGTAATGTATATTCGTGATAGGTATGCAAACAGCTATTCGTTATAGACTCTTCAACTATAACTTTCAGATAAATTATTACGTTAAACTTATTACCAACTGGCCATAATAATATTATTATGGAAATTATTGGGGGAGGCCTATGTTCAGCAGTGGACGTCCTATTAAATGATGGTATTATAATTGATGATTAAGAAGTAAATCTTTTTTTAACTATGTAAGTAGTCCTTGGAGTTAATTTAATAAAATATTTATGCAACAAAATTTTCTGTAAAACTGTGTAGATTTTTTAATCAGACTAAACTGAAAAACCTTTGCCACTTTGTGAAAATGAAGGCTCTATAAGACCTCGTTGCTAAGTGAGCTTAGTTAAGCTGCGTGAGCTCAACTTGCGGTTTATCTCGCGCTGCTTTATAATGCTAAAGCTTATAAATATTAAAATACACTGAAATTCGTTAACACTATAATATCTTTTAAAATAATTACATTATTTAAATTCAACATTTCATAAATGAATAATCACCAATAAGCTGTGGAAATAATTGGAGAGGAATATGTTCAGCAGTAGACGTCATGTTGCTGAAATGATGACGATGATGATGATGAGTTGATGTACCAACAACAAATGGAATCAATCACACTACCTACCTACATTTAAAATCAATTTAAGCAAAATTTAACTAATAATCAAAACATTAGTAAATTATTGCTGTCTTGTCGTATTTAAAAGCAAAACGCACGCTCTAAATTAAACAACGTATCTAAATCGTAGGTAGAGCAAGGAATCAAATGTAATAGATCTGAAATAAACAATCAATTATGAAAACGAATAATCGCAATCAAGCCAAAACCCAAAGTATTAATATCTTATGAAAATAATAATCGCTTACGCTGGCTGAGCGTTTGTGTAATTAATGTAAGGTACTCGCATAATTTAGCAATTAATGTGTTTTCCAAGGAACCTTTATGATTTCTTGGTAAAATTCGGTAAACTGGAATACTGGCTCTTAATATAATATTTGAATATGTAGTTAATTACATTCCAAACTTTATAAACACAGAGTAGATAGTAGATACTTGTGTTGTCAAAAGGTCATTACACCGTTGTGTACTTGAGAAGGTAAAGGTTAACACGTTTATTATCATTTTGTTCACTTGTTTATTCGTTACTAATCGTAGACAATGTCTTAATTAAATGTTACTTCATTCAAAATCTCATGATAATTTTGTCTGGCCCTTCTTGCGATTTACAAGCGTTTTGGAAGACGGAAAAAGTTGATGCTCCTACTTTTTGCTCAATTTATTACCATCACAGACAACTTAGTATTCGGTTAGATCTGCTTTAAACAAGAACTCTGCGTAAGCTCGAAATCTGTACTAGAAAATATAGCTAGTACAAATTTTAGACTTTTGATTAGACTAAAAACAATGCCTCTGGGTTGAAAACCTATTTTACTAAGAAAATTCACGATTCCTCCTTAAATATTTTTCCGTGGTGTAGTTTACTGTTCCTAGTTCTATTCTAACAACTAGGAACAATAAATAGACTACCCAAAAATATAAAATATGGAAATATCGTAAACTTTTGAACAGAAAATCGGCTAAAATAACGAAACTGGACTGAACTCGTTTAAAAACGCTTTGCTTAGCTTTAGCTGTCCCTTATTCCCGTGTGCTTATTTAGCAATTAAGCAATATCATCATTATGCCATGCACTGTGGCGTGTATTCCACTAATTGCTCTGTGCTTATGACCGAATTTATGGGACTTAAAAAAGGAGAACGCTACAAAGTCGTCTTTACTACGGACATTTCGATAAAGTCATTATTCTATCGCGTCGGGCACGGCGCAGTAAAGACTCCAAACGACTCCTCCCTGATGGCAATTTAGGAACAAAGTTAGAGTTGACGCAATTTGATAGGGTTCTTGACGATTATTAATGTATTTAACGAATCTCGTCTTTGACAGATCATCAATCAATACCGGCGCGGCTAGACTTCATAAATTAATTTGGCAAACCGCTTCAAAATTAAAGGAGGTTTTAAAAATTGTCTTTAAACTTCAATTTCCAGTATAATATTAATATTACTTACCTGTATTATAATGGGAAAACACTTTAAGAGCTACACGATTTTATTTTAGCTGTTTAAAAGTAGAGTTACGGGTCTACAAGTCAAAACATTGTAAAGTAATGAAATTCTAAACGAATGTTATCAATTCTCAATCAAGACACCTGATGACTTTTTGTTTTCTTCCAAGTAGAAAGTAAGTACATTCAAGTTAAAGTGACTGAGGCATAGGACGTACGAAAAATGAAGAAGAAAATTGTTTGTTTTCCGGGTCTACGTTTATTATGTAAGTACTTTTATACTAACATGAAGCAATAAAGAACATGAATAGATCCATATCGGCGTCTAAGGTTCACTTTAAGCAAACCTTATTAACAATAGGGAAACAACCTACTTCTACCTTTAATAAGGAAATAATGCAATTTTTTAAAACCGTTCCAGCTCAAAGAGTGTTTTACATTTATTTTGAAGTTGTTAAGTCCTTTATTTGCTTTTGCTGGCTCATTTAATTCCACTCAATATCTTGTTACTGATTCTGAAAAGTTCATACAGGAACGGTTAATTTATTTAAGAGCAATGTATGGTAATATTGAAATGATTTATCGCTAAATTAGCGTAATTAATACGCTCCTGTGTAGCCAGGATCTACAGTTGGACCGCCAATAAAAATCCAACCAGTGAAGGCCAAGTTTGTCCCGGGAGTAAGTTAACTGTCATTGGACCCGCAACGAAATTAATCAGAAGAACATAGAATGAGTTATAAGGTTCCTATTAAGTAAAGTAATTACTATTGATCTTCATTTATTTATCTGTCCATTAATCCTGCCTGACAGATATTGCACCATTCGATTCTGCGGTAGGATCTATTGTACCCGAATCTAATGTGTACCTACAAGAGAAGTAATTATACCTTGTCACTGTATTTATTTAAGAGTAAGAATAATAACTTTTTATTTACTACTTCTCCATGATCTAAGAACCCAACTCTGGTGTCCAACTTAGGATACTTTCCCATGGTAATTTTGAAACGGGGATCCTGCATTACTGAGACCCAGCAAAACTGGACTGTCGTGTGAACAGACATATTACCTATTGTGTTTGAGATTTGCAAAATCGAACGGATCAGTTTTTTGTAAGCGGGATGTTCATGTGAAATATTAAAACACATAATAGGTACGACTACTACACAGTATCCTGCAAATAACAGTTCCTGCAAAAAAACGGGATGTTTCCTTGAGAAAGAGCCCTAAATGAAAGAGTTTGCAAAACAATTTATTAATCTGTTCCTGATTCGAAAAGTTGCTGCAAACAAGCTTGCAGTGCTAAAGTGAATGCAGTTGCAGTTTGCAAGCAATGTGTTGCAGCAGCCGAGAGCGAAAACTAATTAGCGGATGCAGCGGGGAAATGGCTGCTGTATTGCTTTAATGGCGATGTTTTGGGGTGATAAGTGTTTTAGATTTAGAAATGGATGGCTGTGCGAACGCTTACTCAGCTTTAGGAGTTATACCATAGTGTTTAGCTACAGCAATAAATGTGTAACAGATGTGTGTATGTTTAGCAGAGTTTAGTCTTGCTGATTCTGGCAGTGGACTAAGACCACCTCCATTCTTCCCGTAGATGTATTAGGTAGGCAACTTAAGCCTTGTTCATATTCTCACAGTGAAGACAAAGTAAACTGATGATGAAGATTTTACGGAAAGGTGCCTTGGAAGCCGAATACCTCAACTTATAACGCAACTGTTTCTGAGAAGAGTTTCTTAGTCGTTCTTCAAACTAGCCCGGCTATCAAACTATACATGTGTATGTGCATGGATTAGTGACTAAATATCGCTCATACTGATCATTATCTTACCAATGTACCTAATAAAGAACCGTTGCGAAACCGTTAATCTTGATATCCTACACTCAAAGTATCTCTCTCGCTAAATCTAAAAGAAATGTGTTACGTTATCTGCATTCCAAACTATTGACATTGTTCCAACTGGAGCCGTTCGAAGGAAACTATTGTTAATGACGCGTAAACTATCAGTTACTGCTGACGTCACGATGTCTGACATCTGGAAGATACTGATGGTTGTAGGAGGGTTTTAAATCTATGGCCGTTTCATTCTGAAGTTTAGGTTTAAAATTAGTAATTAGACTCGCGCGCAGGCAAAATGCACATAGCAAGATCGTTATGAGGGAATTCAAAATATCAGAAAATAAATACAAAGATGAACGTTTTTTTATGCTAGACAAGGCAGGTATTTGACCGCAATCGTACAATTAAAAGAAAAATGGTAGTTAAGTAATGTTATGTGATAAGTAGGTAATGTACCTACTTAGGCAGGAAAATGATTTCGGAAGATCTTGACTAAAATTAAAGTAAATTTTAATTAGCGGAGGCCTGTATTCAGTAGTGAACGTCCTGTGGCTGAAATGTAATTCTCACCTACAACCTTAATAAATTAAATACCCGATGTCAATATTTCAGAAATTATTTACACATGTCTCGAATCATAATTAACCCCACACATGAGTCGTGTTTCAAGCCAGAAAACGTACCAGTAATTACAGCTCCAGCCGTAATAGCTTACGTCCACTCCAGCTTTAATTAAACCGGTAATCAAACCCGGCACTCGCCACGATCCCGGCTGCGTGACTCGATTTTTCATTAATCCCTCCAATCGGTTGTTCCGACAATTTTATTGCTTTTTCGCGATAGTTTGTGTAATTCAAGGTGGGATAATATAGCTTCGATTTCGACTTACATGTACAATGTACAGTCGCGGAATGAAAAGGTTCGTCACCTTAGTGTCGGTTTTCGCTTGCACTGTGAGAGTCAAACCTGCCAACATAACCGTGCAAGAAACATTGCTGCTAACATTTAAATAAATATGACGTTTGCTAACGAATAAGGTTTTGCTTGTTTATTTTTCTATCCCATCAGTGCAATGTTACAAAATGTAGTTTTTTTTAAATTAATAGATAATGGCAGGTTGAGCCAACAAGAAGGTTTTAGTTTATCAATCATAATAATCTTCTTGACAAGTTAAATCGTCAAACAACTTTGATCTGAATAATTTTGAACTTTACTGGCGAACAGTTAAAGATTATTTTCTCTAACTCGAGATTATTCTGTAACATAGTTTCAAAAGGTAATATGTGCTCGCGATTCGTTGAAGGAATCAATTTGAAAACTGACGAACCTTTTCATTCCGTGACTGTACATTGTATATTTTATGTTACAGTCAAAACTCATAATCAGTCAAAAGTGGTTTTGACCAAGCGCGTTTTAAATCAGGCGAAACCACAAATGACTGATTTTTTGCACTCCAAAACCACTTTTGACTGGAAAAATCAGTCAAAAGTGATATTGACCAAGGGCATCAAGATTTTGACAGCATGATTAGGTATGAGTTTTGATTGTAAATTAATTATTCACTGTTAAATATGTATATCGACTATCGATTTTAATCACAAAATGTGTTAAATATGTGCTCACAGTTTTTATTGAACTTCGAAAGTTCTGAGCTCCAAGGGCGTTTAGTTGCAGTCTGCTAATGGATACAGTCTGCTACCAAACGTGAAAAGAGAGAGAGATCCAACAATACGTAGCTTACAAGCTATGTTTTGTTGATCCCCTTGAGTTGATGGACTATTGAGTTAATGAGGGCTATGAACGTGACGATTGTTTGGGATTTTGTTATGATTTGTTGTGGTTTATAGGGGTCAATCCGTAAATTGTTGCATGTCATCTCGTGCTCATGCCGGAGTCTGCTAAATATTGGGCAGTCTCGCATGAGATGGTCAATATCCTGTAAGCTGGAGTCATCGCAGGGGCAGTAGGGGTTGTCTATGATCTTGAAGCGGTGTAGGTAGGATTTGTGAAAACCGTGGCCAGTAAAAATCTGCGAGCTTTTAGGTACTTTAACCAAAATCGAAAAAGTGCCGAAGACAAAAAAAAAAAAAAAATGTGTTAAATATGTTCTTTCTTCTTGCTAAGGACTGTAATATCGCTCCTAATAAAAAGCCACGGTATGTATGTACCTTGATGTGCTGTCATTCTTATCGTGTCGGTAGAGTCAGCGTCCAATAGTTCATGACACTCAAAGTGGCCAAAAAGTTAATAAGCAATGACATTGAATTGGCAACAAAGAGATGTTGGGAACTCTTTGGCACGAACTATTTGACTCTGACTATACCTCAAACCGATGACTTGAACCAAAACTCGATCGCATTTTTTACAAAGCCTTACGACGCTTTGTTATAAATCTCATTTTCATTCGATATCGGCCAAAAAAGTTTTGGAAGCCCTGCCAAAACTTGTAGATTTTATTACAATTTTCATATGAATTAGGATGAAGATGTGTTCAGATTACAAAAGAGTTTAATAGGCTTCTTTCTACGTAAAAGGAAATAAAGAGCTCTGAAAAAAAAACAAATGGAACCTACAATTCTATACTATCTATACTAATATTATAAATTCGAAAGTAACTCTGTCTGTCTGTCTTGCTTTCACGCCTAAACCACTGAACCGATTTTGATGAAAATCACAGAGATAGATTGAGTCCCGGGAAAAGACATAGGATAGTTTTATCCCGGATTTTGAAACAGGGACGCGCGCGATAAAGTTTTTCTGTGACAGGCAAAATTCCACGCGGGCGAAGCCGCGGGCGGAAAGCTAGTAACAAATATAACTTTTAATATTTTCAAGTACTGTGGTTCCAGCGGAGTTACACTAGGTCCACTCCCACTTTTCCTGTGGATGAGATGAACATCAGGTCTTCCCAAGTCCCAACCCATATGACCAGGGTGGGAAGTGGAGGCCAAATCCCCTTTGGTGAATTAGGGAGGGTCGTCCACCTGCAATGGAAATATTAAATGACGTTGATAATGATTTTCAAAAGCTAGCGATCTTGCAAATAGAAAAAATCTCTTTATTTTAGTCCAAACATGATGACTTTCCTAAAAACTTCTACAAATACAATTCTTTATTTGATAAAAACCTTGTCCTGACATTACTATACTCGTATATAGCATTATGGCATAGCTACAAAATAAAATAATAATATTCCTGAAAATTTAATTATAATTAATTCCAACTAAGCCCTCTCATTACGGATTGTAAACCAGATTAAACATGATACTAGTTACTGTAATATTTAGCTCACCACCGGTTAGAGGAAATAATTACTAATGGATGAGTTCAGTTTATCTAATGAACTGTAAAGCGAAATACCTGCGGATGTAATAAAACCTCATAGCACTTTTTTTGGTATTTGTTTGTTTATTTGTTGCAGCAGATCCAAAATTATTGTAATCTAAAAGTAAATTACACGTTTTACAAAGATTTTAAGTGTAAACTCATTGAATATTGATAAACAGAGAGATAATACGAGTATTCAGAGGATGTAGGCAATATCAATTGTTTTTTTATTCGGACCCTAAAGTAGGTATATCATGAGCATTTAAGCAGATACTATCAGAAATTCAAATAATGGTTCGTATTTACAATTACAGTGATAGTATTTAAGTCAATCATGATTACTTCTAATGTTATTTAAAGGTAACTTTTAGAAAAATCAACAGAGTGACATTTGAAAGAACTTTTAAAGCTTCTAAATGACAGGAAAACTGCTTAGTTTTCCTGCTTATCAAGGCGTTCAGCTTGAAAGTTTCAACGCGATCACAGTAAGTATATAATGCGAATAATGTCTTGAAATATGAATAATTGTTTATACAATTAACCAGCGCACATGGCGACTCGGTCAGAAATTCACGAGGCATGCGAGATCCGAACTGGAGCTCTAATATTATTTCGGTCTCGGTGTCAAAACGACACTGCTCTAAAAATGTCTGAGAAAGGGGCTGGGGCGTGGGGGGAAGATTTTGCATGACCACAAATATAGAGGGGCAGAAGGATCATTTTGTTTCACGTCACACTTCAGCAGCCTATTGCATTCCACTGGTGGACATGGGCCTCCCTTAATAGGCTTTATTTTACCCTGTCTTCGGCTTGTCCGTCCAGATACTGCCAGCGATTTTTCTCTATGCCGGAAAATATTTTACTCTACGCTTGCTGAACCACGTTTATGAATCAATACAATTAAATAAACTAATAATTAAGCTTGTTTAATTGGAGAAGGCAGCCAGTGTAGCCAGGAGGAGTACATGCCAAATTCTTAATTTACCTTTGATAAATTGGATAATGTCGTGTTCCAGGCAGAAGACGGCTCTCAATCATTCGTGCAAACTCTACATGTTGTCCTGCTTAGTCACCAGAAAGCTATAAGTAATACTTTGCAACTTGTTTGCAGTGGCTGACATGCGAGCTTTTAGCGAGTGTCTTTATCTGGTAGAGTCACGCGCCATCTATGTATTGTGCAACCTAATTAATCTCTTCACACTGAAAAAATGTTTGGTTACTGCTTGTGTAAATCAAACAAATAATTCTGTAGTGAGCTAGACTTGGTTTGGTTATAGTTAAACACTTAGATCGCCAGTCACTTTTTTGTGTAAGCTGTAACCAAAAATTTTTTTCAGTACACCTTTTAAATACACACAGATATTGGTTTCCCGACTACGGGAACGGCCGGGCCTTCTGTATCTGTTTATGTTGTGGCGATCCCGCTAGGGCGGGCGGGGAGCGGGGGCGGGCGCGGCGCCCACGCACTGCCCGCCGCACCTTGCCGCCCGCGACGCGCCAGTCAGCAGCTGTGGCTCGTGTTGGCTGAACCATCAGATAGGGCCATCCTCTTTTCTCTTGCCTTAGGTGAGTCCCATACTAACGAAAAAAAAGTTTAAAAGTGCAGTGAAGTGATCCACCGTCTAGTGTTACCGTGAACGATGCTGCTGTGATAAAATTGCGTTAAACGAGTGTACGACAGTTTCCGGGACTAGTGGTATATGCGGATATGTGGACATGTACGCTGTGATGTCATTGATAAGGATATTTTGTGACGTCATGGGTACATATCGGATGACAGACATATAGACATTGAATATGATCGTCGGGATCGGATACTTATGATATGTCAGTTCATACAAAATCTCATCACTTAACAACTTACTGCAAGCCCACAGACAAGGCCACTTTAAAAAATCAATGGGCTTTTACTGCATAGGGCACACGTCTTCTAAAGTGTTAAAAAAATCTTAATAGTTCTCAGATATTTAGACAGACATCGTATGACACATCTACAATTAAATGAAACTTAACTTTACTAAACAAACATTATTAAATTAAATCAAAGTAGAAACGTAACGGGACACGATTAAACATGGATATCCGGTTACATTTTCCGACCGGTCCGTACCGCGTCGCATCCGAAATCCGAGTAACCGGACTCGGGGCGCGCCACCAAATTAGGATGCGCGGGTGTGGGAGCCGACCTATTTCCGTAGCGCGCGCGCAACCCGACCGAAGCCGAGCTTTGCCGAGCGCGCCCGAAACTAAATGCGGAATTTTCATCACACCACCGAACTTTTTATTGCACAGAAAATAATTCTTACACCGTGCATGTAATGGGACCAACCGTTACCGATTTAGGTCAAGAGTGCAATGTCCCAGCGTTTAACTATGCAATATTTTAGGCCAATTCATTCCAAATGAAGCAGCATTTAACACTCATTAGGGAATTCTAGTCCCGTACAGCTGTATTTTAGCAGATAATGGCGGAACCGAGGTGAAAATAATGCTTTTAAAGTATCAAATGACAGCTGTTCTCACCTAGTTTATTGGCGTTTATCCAAAGTTTCGAATAACAACGTTGTTTCTAATGATGTTCGCCAAATACGCGTTTAAGCGACATCGGAAAATAGGTCTTTGGCAGAATGTCGATATTTTAGTAACTTGTTTGTTGCAGCTGCTATTAATATATCGATAAGCGTTAGTTGCAGCGACTTGTTTTAAAATTAATTAAGTATTTATGTAGCCAGGAGAAAAACATATAAATTAGAATACACTCGTGTAATTGTATCCAGTTTGTGAAGATTCGCGTTGAAAGAACCACGTAATTTTGACAGTTCTCACACGAAGAAGAAAATTCAAAGTTTTTTCTTATTTCAGGACACCAGAACAAACACAATCACAATGGCGGATGATGAAGTAAGGTAAGATAAAAAGTCATCAATATTATACAACCTTGGTCTTTAAATAGGGATAACCTGGGTCAAGGACCACACAATAAGAAAGCTTTTTCTCTATTATTTAATATTTTCGAAGAAAAAACGCCTTCTCTGATTTAGATAGAAATGTATTGTAATCATAAGACGTCGATAAACCTCATTCCTCGGTTAACCATCATAATTTAGTACCTGTAGTATATTCCAGTGATCTGTATTCTACCCAACAACTCTCCATAGAGCATCGTATTTCTGCTTAGCATTATGTGGCTAGTTTAGATGCAGCTTGCACTGGGAAGTCTTGGTCCAACTTCTCAAATGTGCCTGTGTACCCCGAACATTAAATATGCATGCTATTGTTGAAGTTCTATGCATTCCGAGATGCATAGACTTGCAAATGATCTTGGATTCTTATTTTTCATTTGTAAAGCTTTGATATGCAGTAAGGTAAGATTGGTTTTAGACCTAATTCTAAATTAGTTGTACGAGTAACAGGTACAGTTAAAATGTTTTCTTCTAAAAAGTATTTTGAGAAAATAGATGTATCCTACTTGTTATTTATTTATTAATTGAATTAGAAACTATATTTTCATATTCTTCCGCTGTTGTCGTAACTTCCATGTACTGTAAACTCTATTAATTTTACTTCAACCCCTACTTAAATCTTGTTTCAAAAATCAATTAAAATTTGGTGTTAACACATTTTTTGTTCTTTTTTCTGTTCCATCTCCACTTTCATCGACTCCGGCGCATCTCTATCAACACAACTCGACGTTCTGCGATCCACATACTACAGTATCGGATACCATGTATCCTCGAGACCTAGGTAAATATTTTTGGCTTCTAACAACTCACACGCAACACAATATACACACAAACTGAATAAATTATATATATTTTTTCAATGATACTTGAAGACATTCATTATCACTTATCATTTTTTGACTTTACTTGAAGATTTCGTTATGATTCTAGAATGAAATCAACTTTTTTTCCGTCGAATACAAAAGTTACTGTTATTTTTTCCTCCTGACTTCAACATTCAACATAATTTCTGTTACAGCATTATTTTAGATAATAATGTTTAAAATATAGTAAGTGAAAAAAATTAATGTTGCTAGGTGTAAACTGCTAAACACTGTGAACACTAATACACACGATATAAATAAAAGCACAGAATATACATAAATAAAGCAAAATATGCACAGCACATAACACATAAGTGTCACTAACATCAACATGCACAATTTTTTATATGTAGCACAAACGACAATAATATGAATGTAAGAAACATAATGTCATTTGCGATTACGTGTATTTAGATATACATTATTTTACAGTTATTTTGGTAAATATTTAGGGTTTTGTACCTTTATATGTGATGAGCTTTTTCGTCAAATTGTCAATAACAGCAAATTAACTATGCTTTTCTCTCTACGCCAGTCAATAACCGTGTACGATAAAACTTTCAATGTACCTACTCATAAAATTAAACTGTCAAGATCAAACAACACGAATAAAACTGAATATATATTCAATAATGACATTATGTTTGAGTCCACACAAAACTGCCGTAAAATGCACAATTCACAAACTCACAGCGCGTTGTAATTTGCACAGAATAACGATGTAGTTTAACGCTTTTTACACCACCTTTCAATGGAAGCGCAAAATCCAATAACGAGATCAAATTATGAGCTCCAACAAAACTGAAAGTCATTTAAGTTTAGTTACCGCCAGATTTCAGCAGTAAATATTATTTTTAACAAATGTAGAGTTCAAGAATATTATTTGATAAAGGTGATGTAATAAGCATTGTTAATCTTGATTCAGCTATCAATAATTCATTATTTATTGTAGTTTTAGAACTCAAAATAATTTTTGAACTATTTAAAATAGAACGCGAAATAAAAATTTGTTACTGCTAGATACAACTTTTTTGTGTTACCTATCGCGCAATAAAATGTTCTGAATTAATGATAGCTGATACAATACTTATTTCCAAACTGAAAACTAATTATTTTGTCTTTTCTTTTACAGAAAAAGCGTCTCGAGGAGGTAAAGTAACATCGAAGACAGACAAATTACACCTAATCATATAAATTATCTTGAAAACATGTTATGAGAAACATAATACATGTTTTCCATTTAATGAGCTCGTATTTTCTGAAAATATTAATTTTCACTCATAAAGAGGAACTCTTTGCCTTCAGTGATATTAAAATACATTATTTTCTTATTTAGATACAAGAGTAACAGGTCATAATAACAATTCAAATTATTATATATTTGATCAATTAGACGAAACCTTACATTTCACATGTTGTTTTGTATAAGTACTTATAATTAGTGCAGAAAAGTTTAGGAATAGGTACATTAGTTACACCAAACACAAGTATAAATTGTCATATTGTTTTAACTTTAATCTTCACGCTTATGCTAGACATACACACAAGTATACAATACTCGTAATATAGGTATATTTCAAAATACGAAATTAAATACAACATACGTAGCATAATCACAACATACCTATTCAGACACATAAGTACAACACACAGCAACATTAGGTAACACACACTTATGAACTCTACAACACATAGGTACACAATTACACAACTTTAGAATCTATACTTACGAGCAAAAGTATGGAATCACCACCTTGTGTTTTGTTCTGAGCGATCTTAAGAACTGAATGACTATGTATGTATATGTGGTATCATTTTGAAGTTTATAATATAACCTTTAAAATGGTACCATTTTTATTTGTCTTCTATTAGTCATTTAGTTTTTGTGATCGCTTAAAACGAATAGGGTGATTCCATATTTTTGCTCGCGAGTGTAGATATAAAAATCTACACTTAGGACCTTAGCAAAAGGAATATTTTAAACATCTTATATCTGACACAAAACACTTAGAAACTAAAGCACTAGGTAGACGATTACTATGCCGTTGACTGTCTCCAGGCGAAGAAGGCCAAACAGGCCGAGATCGACCGCAAGCGCGCTGAGGTGCGCAAGCGCATGGAGGAGGCCTCCAAGGCCAAGAAGGCGAAGAAGGGTTTCATGACACCGGAGAGGAAGAAGAAGCTCAGGGTTAGTCATTCATTTGGTTTAACTAACACCTCTAAGTCAACATTTTCATTTTTTACCCATGATTAAATTCAATTTCCAAATGCAAAGTTAGTACCACTACATAACTTTGAAACTTAACCATTCATTAAATTATTATTTAAATGTTTTCTACTTGAAATATAATTTTACTTGACAATGGCTACTCGTAAATGTGCAAACCACACGAAGCCATAATCAACAAAAAGATAAAACCAAACCTTAAATCGAAAAAAAACCGAGTTCATATCATTGCGTTTATGTTCTCCATCATTAGCTTCACATTGCTCACGACAAGTCTAAATAACAGTTGCTGCTGCGTAAGAAAGCCGCTGAGGAGCTGAAGAAGGAACAGGAACGCAAAGCCGCCGAGAGGAGGCGCATCATCGAGGAGAGGTGCGGTAAACCCAAGAACATCGAAGATGCCAACGAAGGTAAACGTCTGTCCATGTGCCTTTCACACAACCTATAATATCTTATAATCTTATTCTCCAATAGACAGGTGTAAGACATACATTTAAATTATCCCCACACATCACACCACGGAACGAATGCGTCCCTATCAATGTGAATAAACCTTCAGATATCCTTATACATGTATTGTGTCGCATTATAGATGCTCTTGCGAGGGTTTGCAAAGAGTACCACGAGCGCATCGCCCAACTCGAAGATGAAAAGTTCGATTTTGAATACATCGTTAAGAGGAAAGATATGGAGGTAGTGAGCCGAGCTGATCTCAAACAGCTATCTGACGAACTTACAAACTTTTTTCGCCTTCATGACTTACTTTGTGTCAAACTGCCGTGTTTCTACGTCTGTTAAATAACAGAACTCAAGTGTGTCGGGCCCAGTTTAGGCCTTTGTCTATCTAACTCGTCTATCTACTTCCTCTAAGCTCCATGTGAAGTTGTCATCTTGTCTGCGAATACTTACTACCTTCTATGTTTCCAATTCTTTCTGAGACTCACAATTAACTTTCTGGTCTACGGTCCGTAAGCCGCCGGTCGAGGCTAGGAGTGCGAGAATATTGCGCGCGAGTAATGTTGTTGGTTTTGTAGCGGCTCTCACGAGCATCATTACCGGTTACCACCAACGTATCACCAAGCTCGAGGAGGAGAAGTACGATCACGAGATGGAAGTGGCCCGCAAACAGCTCGAGGTCTGACTGGTTTGGGCGCTACACAACTCATACGCTCTACATTCTAAGTAGTATATGCCGATAATGTGACTAGAATCTTTTATTGTTTTCGCAGCCGATTCACAATTATCAATCGCGGAGCTGAACCGAATTTACCTTAACCGTGTGGATAACAAGTATATAAGGCTAAATAACAACGACCCGTTGTAGCAACTCCGAAACTGCGAGTTGGTGTAGATACTCTCATCGAGTTTTAAGTCAATAACAACATAGTTTAAATTGCAGTAATAGTCCACCCACCTAAATACGATCATGTAGCTTCGCTTACGCTTGCTCCTCCAGTAAAGTGGTCCCAGTCCGAGAACCCAGACACGAGTCGACGAGCCGAAGGCGTCCTGCGCCGATGTGATACATGCCCTAAATGTGATTATGTTTTTCTTTAGCGGAACTGCAGACGATTTGTCAAATGTACTGGCACAGAATATACAACCTTGAGGGGGATAAATATGAACTAGAACGAGCGATTCAAATTAGGAAAATGGAGGTAAACAATATATTAGGATTGGGAATGCATATGATATGAGTTGATACTGATTTAGTTGTTACAACATGACATGATAGTTGTTCGGCTCACCGCACACATGCACACGTCGCTCCCGTCGACAGACGCAGGTCACTCACACAAATGCCCATGCTCATTCTGCTGGCTCAATAATCTGTCTTTCCTTTTTCTATAGCAATGCTCAAGAGAATAATACAGGAGTATTATGACCGCATGTATGTGTGTGAGGGCCAGAAGTGGGATTTGGAACATGAAGTCAGGAAAAGAGATTATGAGGTATTGACCAATACTTTATAACCATTGTGAATATCACAATCATCGATGTAACAAACGTGCGCGTGTGACAATTCGTGTTTATACATTGATAACGCTTTGTAAGTTTTCGGTTGTTTGTTGTTGAATTGTAAATAACGGCGGAGCCGAAGGGCCGGGTCGGTAGAGTTGTTGTAGAGCGGGTGTGTGCGTGTCGTAGACAGGCGGGGGCGGTGCGCGGCGCCCCCGGCCTCAGAGGCGAGCGGTGCAAAATCGATCTCCGCCGGCGCCGGCGGCGCGTCATCCGACATGGAGCTTACACCATTAACTACACTAACTACAGTAACCACGGGCGTAACAGTAACCACACTGCACTCACTGGCGCGGGCGCCCCCGCCCCGTCCATTGCATGATCGCGTAATTCTCATCTGTGTCGTCTTTGTGTTCACTCTTCAACATCTCACTCATCATCCACGTCTTGTCTTGCTCTGTCATCGCGAGCTCTGCTCCGTGATCGAGATCATCATCATCTTAGTAAACTCACACTGTCTTCTCCATTGGCTTATCTGCTAAAGCTTTTTGATTGTTGCATGTAATATGTAATGTACGATGCTTCCGAGTCCCGATTAATATCAATATCCTTAAAATAGTATGGCACTTTAATAATATACTGAAAAAGTGTGTTTATCGCAATAATACTCGCGTACCGTCGCTGCATCCGCCAGTGTGACGCTTCATGTGTGGTGGCGAGCTTAATGGCCTTACTGAATTTTCTCTTTTTATGATAACAACTAGTTGCCGTTGAAGTGTCAGTGGACCGCTGGACTGGTTCCTTTATTGGCACACGCAAGTGCATAGTGTAAGTGAAACTTCTTGTTCCAAATCTCCAACTTTTCATGTATGTGCCGTTATCCGCGCGAAATGTTTGCGTGTTCGGTTGCTGAGAGCCCCATAAACCTTTTGTACCCGTATGTTACTTTTTGGACTCTGAGTGTTTTAAATTGAAAGTGCCATGCTCTGGTCGAGTGCCCCCCTCCCGGCGGCCGAGAGGCGTCCTCGGCCGCCGGCGTTTGCATTACTCGGGACACGGAGTGGTGTATACTATCATTTGCGCGTCCAGATACACTACATTACAGTAAACCCACCGAACCACATCTGCAAGTCTGGATCGATTTTGCACCGTCACTCCATTACACACTTTGCTATGTCCGAACTCAAACATTGTTTGCCGTACCGACGTAGAGACGTACTAGTACATTGGAATCAGAATGCACATGGATACAGCGCTCAACATATTACAACTTCGAATAGCAACTTGAGAACATTTACACTTGAATACATACAAGGTCGAGGAATAATATTGTTGGCGCTGCCTTTTTGTTGCACTTGTAAAATATATTGCACTTATGTATTGATTGTTGAAGACACAGGAGCTGCAGGCGACCAGCTACCAGTCGAGGCACGATAGGTAGATTTGTGCACGAATAGTATGTGAGACATAGTATATTGAAGATGTGTATATGTAGGTAAAGAGCACAGGCTAAAGATATATAGGCCGTAGTATTAGGATACGGGACTGACCTTTGCGGATTCTTGATACTTACAAAGAACAGATTTCAACTGTTTCGCTCGCAAATAACAACGCCTAATCTTCGCTCAGCTCTATATCTTTTCTGTGCTTTTCTCGTATTAATCACTATTCTCAACATTAAGTAAAGACGCCTTTGTCAATTTGCTTTTCTCGAGATCTTGTGTGTTGAGCTTTTTTGTTTTCTTACTACTTTCGTGCATTGCATGAAGTTTTTATCTTTTGTGGAAACAATTCACAAGTTTGTTAATTAATTTCGTAAGAAATTTTGTAAAGTGTACACAATCAGTTTATTTGTAATTTATTTTATTTTAATTGTAATTTAATTTATTTGTACTTTATTTTGTTTATTGTTAACCATGTTTTAATGACTAAGACCAACTTGTGGAATGGGTTTTACATTGTACATACTTTTGCTTTATACATACATATTATAATATACTATTTCACATTTTTGTGTAATTAGCTTCAAGATCCATTGTACTTTGAACGTATATGTAATAAATACATGTTCATTTCATAAACAATAAAATCAAGATAAACTCCTTTTATTAAGTTTTCTTGTAACATAATATTTTTGTGTAGTATTTTTCTCTCATTAATTTGTCTTGTTTCTATTTTCATTTTCCTTTATCTTAACTACCTAAAACCATTTTTCAAATACATATATGTATAATCATTGTACACATCGTATAATAATTGTTATGTTTCGCCAGATCTCCGACCTGAACTCTCAAGTCAACGACCTTAGAGGCAAATTGTGAGTACCATTTCTTTTATTTTCTTTCTATAAATACAATCGTTTTCGAAGGGCAATTACGTTGAATATACTTTAGCAAAATATTGGTATCAATCAGTCTCAAAACAAAAATTGAGATCGAATAACTTCCGTTCGAAGCATGATTATCAAAGCAAACCTGACTCTATTACTTTTGATCAATGTTATTATTTGATTCCTGTGCCAATGGCGTGTTTTAACAATCAAATTACCTGCATCGCCAAAAAGTATGTGGAAATGGACATGGACAAGTTCTGCTTAGGAATACAATTTATTACTCCGAAGTGGACCAAGTTAGGCACCCTTCAGTTCATTGTCGCGGACTAGGCAACGCGTAGAAATGTAATTCAGAATTCTAAAGTTAGCAGACTGTAACAATAGTCGTTTTTGGTCGGCCATGTGCAACTAGAGTGAATATAATAGTCTACAGAGTCCCTTATACTGGCTAAATTCAAGAAGAAGTGGGAATTTATAATTTCAACATTATAAAAAAATATGTAATATTTATGGTTATTACACTATACATACCTACTATAACTAATATTTGCCTGTGTATTTGTAGAACTTTGAGACAAATTGATGGATTGCACTGCCCAAATAAATGAACCAAGTAATAAAGTTCAAGTCTCCAGAGAATCACTTGTAATGGAATTTATAAACAACTTGTAGCAAGCTAACAAAAACAAATGGCCCATCCAGTTCTAGACCTTTTACTTTCTAGGCAGACAAATAAAAGTATGTGAGAAGTTGCATCAATTGTATCGTCTTAGTCTATTAAATATGTACGCCTTTTGCAATTTAAAGGGATGCATGCATGAAACGACAAGTAAGATTCTCACAAAAATATTATACTCTCAAGAATGGTTATTATTCGGTTTCAAATGTTCTGTGAAAAATTTTCTGGTATTCTGCGATTCGCAAATTCGCAATTTTTGAAATGCAAAGTTGACTTTAGCACCTGTTAGAGAGGTTTCAAAGTCGTTTCATAACCGTTTTCTTAAAAAGATTGTGTGCATTAAAAGTAAATGCAGTCATTACAAACACTCGTATGTGTACTCTTGATATACAACTCTGTAATAAGCTAAATCAAACATCATTGATAAAACATCCCGTTCTGACATTGTTTGGTTTCAATTTTGCGAATCGAATATAATACGAATAAAAGGAAGTTGTATTACTCGTATATTGCAAAAGTGTTTGTCTATTCATTCCTATATTAATATCGCGCAGATATCGAAAATTATTATCGCATTTTAGGTACTTATTTTTTATTAGCCAATTGAAAACAAATGAGTATTAACCTCAAACCCATCTACTTGTAGCTGGCATGGTGTGGGCGAAATCCTTCATTTACCTCCGATAAATTGGAGATGATTTGATCGTGCTCTTCTCGTGGAGACTAATGACTTGCCGATGATGATGATGATGATGATTCTAAATTACAATTTATTTGTTCACAGCGTCAAACCTACGCTAAAGAAGGTGTCCAAATACGAGAACAAATTCGCCAAGCTCCAGAAGAAGGCCGCCGAGTTCAACTTCCGTAACCAACTCAAGGTCGTCAAAAAGAAGGAGTTCACCCTTGAAGAGGAAGACAAAGAGGTAAATATCATCCCTTCTACCATGTCTATCATCAATTCTATTTCAAAACTATCTTCTCCATTTCACCATTGGAACAGTTTCACTGGAACACCAACACCCAGACAAACGATTTGAAAACAGCAAAGTTTTCTATACAGATAACATTTGTCAAAACCAATGAATTTTTTTTTAGAATTTCTTGCAAATCCTAGGAAGAGTCTAATCTAGCCTAAAACTCGTGCATAAAGGTTAGTGTGACCTGCGAACAAATGGATTTGTGGAACAGATCTAGATTTATTGAATCCTAAAGTTCAAGCAAAAGGATCACGGGCCGCTAAACTAAAAGGATTGGATCAAAATGGATCTACAAATTCCACGTCGTTTCAATTTGGCCAACTTTAGGATACCGCACAAAGTTTTCGTTTTATCTGTCAAAATTTCACAGTGCTAAATACGTTAATGAATTTTCATGAACATGAGCTGAAACTTTTCAGATATTCACTAATACGTATATCAGCATGATGGGTCAATCTTGGAACGAACAGTTCTGGGTTCAATTCCCAGCCAAAGAAAACTTATGGTCTGGTGTCTCGACTGATTAGAGACGGTGAAGATTGGTTTAAAATCTGGGGCATAAAATACTTAAATTTTAGTTCGAATCATAAGGGTTGTGGGTGTTTAGAATTAATCATTTGTTTTCATAAGAAGTGAACAATCATTCTTTAAATTCCTACAGGCTAAGAAAGCGGAGAAAGCTGACTGGGCTATCGGGAAAAAGTAGACAATACCATACTTACACTTAACTACTTTCCATCACCGAAACGTCATGACGACCTAACTTTAATTTGAATAATTTAATTAATTTTATAAATAAACAATATTTTTTATGTAACAAATTCTTATTGTCTATTCATAAATATCCCGATTCGATATTGAGGTGAGAAATGTTTGACGCAAAGCTCAAAGCTTGAAATATATAGTTTTTAGAACATTGAAAGTCCCTGGAGGTACCCCGCTGAAAAGCTTACGCCTGCAAATTATTTAAAAGCGTATCCGTTTTTAAATACAGGCCTTCCCTTGCCAAGCTTTGCCAGTCCGTATAAATATAGATTCATGTTCTCGTCAGTGCTAATCTCTATTTATTAGATAATGCCCGTGACTAACATCCGTACGTGAAAATGCGAATCAATACAAGTAATGAACAAGGCAGTTTAGGCGGATTTTCATAATTTTACATAGTATTTTGTGGCTATAAATAGAAAGATGATATAATTCATATTTATACACTTTCCAAAAGAACTCAACAACAAATCCACTCATCATGAATTTCCATTTCATATTCCATTTCCGAACTTTGTTTCGTTTTTATTTGTTCAAAGTTAGTTCCTAAGCAATGTATAAAGTTGCGTAACATGGATACTCTCGTATTTGTGTTCGTTGACTTAGACTTTGTTGAACCGAAATTGTTTTGATTAAGTAATTATGCCGTCAGCTATAGCATTTTACATATTATAATGCGATGTTTCACAGGGCGGTGCTGGAGGAAAGGTAAATAGACACCTAGTCGACTTTCGATAGTGATTCTTCTAGTCGATTAGAACACACGGCATGTGTATTTTTAGCACAGCTTCGAGTCGTATAGCTGTCTAGACTGCCAACTTGTTTGAGACACATTATTGTATTGGCACTGGATTTGCAATTATTTTCACGACTTTAGGATTACCGCAGCTTTGTGTGAACACGACCGCTTCGAGTGTTCTCTACGACTGTAAATACACTGTAGGTGGCTATACAATACGCTTCTGTAGGATATTGAGGTTTTTAGATTGTCAGCGCTTCGAAGTGTGGTGCTTTAGGCGATTTGGCGAAGTTTGACCATCCGTACTATCGTCGCCAGTTACCTACTGGTTTTATTGGTGTTCGAAAATTTCGCTTCATCGTCTCAGCTACAAGTGACGTAGTCTGGGATATTTCATGTATTGTTCAGGATGAATATCAGGGACACTAATTTTCTGTAGCTCTTCATTTGTCTTTATTAAATTCCTTTTTTTTTCAATCCTTTAATAAGAAAATTATTTTCCCTGAAAAGAGGAACAGACTACAGTTTTCAGCTGATGAATTTTGTATATTATTTCAGTAGTTGTATTTTGTAAATAGAAATACTATGGTAAATAATAGAAATCATAGAATTAAGCTTCTTTTTGCAATAAGCATTTATGAACTTTTCCAACTTTTTGGTGGACTTTTACGTCTTTTAGTTTTCCAATGTTTTTATAACTTCACAGCAATAGTATAATAATAGTATAAAGTTCGTAAATGCCTATACATACCTTGGAACATAGCAGGCATAATACCCTCTCGTTCCTAAGCGGTATCTGCTATAATTTATGTAAACAAGAGTGACACTGCGCCATTGTACTCGTATGAAAAGCTCACTGAAAGGCGAGTAAGCTTAATGCTGCTGTCTAGTGTAAAATTACGTTAGACAGCGTAGTTTTATTAGAACTGCACTTAAAAGGCTCATCGTTCATTAAGGATATCGCTTACAGTACGAGTACATCAAGCTAATAGCGACTGAGGTTCTCGTATGCATACTTTTTCATTTAATTTTCTTAGATATTTTTATTATATTCAACGTAAATTAAGCGCTATGCAAGATAAAAGCATAATTTTATTGTTTCAAGTTGTTGAAGTTTTCAAGTTTTTTTTGACTTCGACAAAAATGCACTTAAATCTCAATTTCGATCAAGTAAGGACTAATATTGAGCATCGTTTATTTATTAATATTACGTTTCTCATAAGCTTTATTAGTTGCAATGAACATACAATGGCAACGTAGAACTCTTCTAAAACCAAACTGATTCATCAACTAGCTAACACCACCTCTTGTGTTTTCCAGAAAAAGCCAGACTGGTCCAAGGGCAAGCCAGGAGATCAGAAGGTAAAAGAGGAAGAAGTTGAGGCATGAAGTTCTACTTAATAACTTAATTGTATCCTAAGACCAGTGTCTCCAGCCAGAACGATCCACCTGTTCCATGACCATACTCCTCCTACCACGAGGCCGATGTGTTATCAGTTATCTGCCTGGCATATTCCTCCATTATGTATTGTCCGAAAATGCCAGCCTTTCGAACAACACAACTTTTATATTTATTTATTAAAGTAATGTTTTTTTAAGATACGTTTAATAAATTAATTTTCTGTATTACGCCATGTGTGTGATGTCATTGTACCCTCACCTTTGTCCTACCTACATGTCTTAAATGACGAACAAAATTTCGTTGCATTGTTCTCCTTATTATGTGACCCGCAGGCGAAATTCGTCCCTTTGTAATCCTTTAGATTAGATATTTTATATGTGCGGTTGTAAAAGTAAATAACAATTTTGTGTGTCCCCATGTGAACTGTTTAATAATAAGATAATGTTATACTTGTACACACAATACAATGGATTTCGATAACACAGAGATGCGGTTGTTTGCCTTGAGCGCCATTACGGGTTCGATTCCCAAAATGTATTAGAATCAGCATGTTAAGATAATAAAATATATTATAATGCAAGGGAATAATTACAAAACAATTGAATTCTACTAAATAATCACCGTTTCGTAGAAATTTGGATTACAGAGGCAAATTAAATTAGTTCCACAATTTATCAATCAATTTAGCTTCTGTTGATGAGCGATTCAATTGCTAAACTATCTAACTTCGTAACAACTGGTAATTAAAAAGTTATATTTCAGTCAAAATAGAGCATAATTATTTTGCTTAATCATATTAAATTAATTAGTGATAGGTTTACTATCTTTCCATACAGTTTCGTAGATATACTGCTGATATAACATATTACCACCAATGAAGTTCATAGACTAATTCAATACATTATTTGGTACACCCAGGGTTTCTTTTTGCTATAGAACTTTTTATAAAGAGCCTCATAATAAATGTAAACCCACGCAATTATTGTAAATGTACACATTAGCAGGGATTTTGTACAAATTGTTGCGTTCGACCTAAGTAAATACAGTTAATTTTGCGTGACGGGGCGACGCTTATGGCATTACGTAGTGCTAACTCGTCAACCCTAAATAGAAGGTAAATAGAATAAACGGGTACTTGCTGGTGTAATTAGAGGATAATATTGTTAGCGCGTATGATACGGATGGTAAGTTTAGCAGGTATAAAATATGTAGAGTGAACAGCGATTCTCTGTCGTCTAGTCAATTAATAGCAGTCTGAGCTGTAGAGTTTTATAGGTAGAGAATGGTGCCAGGTAGCCATTTGAAATAAGTCTTACATAACATGCCTAAGTAGAAATGCATGTAACAGTTCCCTCCAAAAAAAAAATATTTTAGAATCAATTCCAGTCGACTGATAGGTAGAATGAAGAAAATTTCCGACGGCAACCACTTCCAAAAACTTGTAAAATCTATCAGCGCTGTCTAAAGTCTACTCTTTAAAAGTACTATTACATATTGCTCCAATAGACAGTTAATGAATGGGATAACCGCCTAGTCAAGTTATAATGCGAGTAACTTGAACTTATGTCATACATTTTTAATTAGTATGAAAAACTCCACGATGATCTACGTAAGTCCACCTATGAGTGGATTTACAGGACTATACTTACTTAAATACAGTAAAGATACCAAGCAATTTCGATCAAAAGTTAAGCTAAGAAAATAAATTGATTTATTTATAACATAAAGTAAAATATCTATCAACTAAATACACAGGCTTTTATTATATTGAAAGACGAAATTGAATAAATAATAAAAGATATTGAAAGACTTTCCAGGCAGCCGATTCTCAAAGCTTTGGTAAGTTGTGTTAAGTTAAGCTTTTCATACCGCCCGCTTACCGAAACTGATTTCGTTCGAAATCTCGTGAACTTGGCCTTGCCCGCTTAAAGGCTTAATCTATGGCTTTATAACTCATTATTACTTATTACGGACTAATTTATATGTACAAAGGATAAGCGCTTATCGCTCTTGTGTTTGGGAAAGATTTGTATTTCGCAATTATAATAAAATTAACTCTCTGACTTGTAATTACACCGATTTTAGTAAGCCAGTGCTTATACTTAAGCTCTAATAGTCTACCTTGTAATACGATTATTAAAATTTACTTTTCTTCAAGTGGAGTTGTATGGAACGTAACATCCCAATCACGTCGCGTTACAGTTACATCTTTGTATCAGTCGATTGGATTATCACTGAATAATTAAATTAGTTAATCTCACTTCTGTTACAATTTCAACTGAACATTTCTATACAAAATATTTGATATTAAATCAATGAGATACAGTACAATTCTTTCCCAATAATAACGCAATACAATCGGAGATAGGTTATTATTTAATCCGAATTAACCATCACACGCCGTTCATACGATACCATTCAATTAATGAATTAACGTTGATTGCGACAATCCGTTCGATTGATCCGAATCAACTGTGTAACAATACATTTTAATGATCCATTGTCAATTTTATTGTCAACTGTTATAGTTGTTATCGATATTGACACTTACTTACTGCCTATAAACTAAGCGCATAAAGATGTAAATTAATTGTTATTACGCTAATTGTTTATAGAAGCGTTTTACGTATTTTTATTTAACGTGCATAACATTAAGGCTGGGTTGCACCATCTTACTTTGACTTTAACAAACGTCAAAAATCTGTCAAACTCCATACAAAATACGCCGGTTATCGTTATAGTTACAGTCAAATTTAGGTGGTGCAACTCAGCCTAAATCAGTAAGCGAACAATACTTAAATGCAGACTGCAGACGTATAACAAACAACATGTAAAAATGTATATAAGCTTAGTTACAATTTAATATCATTAAAACATCACGTAACAAGCTTTTCACAAGTATATTGCTTACACATTGTTCTCACTATTTATGTACAGAACTAATAAATACCCCAAAATTACCCCACTTCATTCGCATTATAAAATTATAGGAAGGAGGTGGTGGGGAAGGCGCCCCGCCTGCGGAAGGGGCCCCACCTGCAGAAGGTGCCCCACCGGCTGAGGGCGCCCCGCCGGCTGAAGGGGCCCCCGCGCCAGCAGAAGGTGCCCCTGCCCCAGCTGAGGGCGCCCCCGCCCCAGCCGAAGGCGCCCCTGCGCCCGCCCCAGCTGACGGCGCCGCCCCACCAGCAGCGCCTGCGGAAGGTATTGTATTTTAAATGACGTTTATTTTAGATGATGCTCTTATGGCCGTTTACACCATTAATCCCTAATTTTTAAGTGACCCATATGAATACAAAGTACCATAGGGGTCACTTAAAATTAGGGATTGATGGTGAAAACGGGCATTAGTCTGCGGCACGAACGGGCCGCCCCACCGTCGCCTGACCCGCCATTGCTCGGCCGTCGCCAGTCTCGTGCCCGCAGACTTAAGGTCTGGAGGCTGATAATGGTTTCCATTCAAGTTGTGTGAGATGTCTCCACGGATGACAACAAAAGGTTTACATGTTTTCTCTTTCTGCTTTAATGACTGCTTTAATTTACAGCCTTATTTCTATTTTATTAAGTTTGAAGCTTACTAATAAAAATACTGGTTGATACCATACCATACCACCACCATAGTCTAAAAACTTTCAGAGAACAACATCGAAATCTCAAACACCTCTTTTCTAATGTTCCTATCCAATTTCTTACAACGAAACCATTTTTTATCTACTACTTTCAATAATGCTATGAACTAAACAAATAATTACGGAAGCAAAATAATTGCTTTCAATTATTATTCTTAAATAATTAAACACTACTTTTTTACTTTGGATTGAAATAATATTGCATTTACCTTATCTGCTTTGCATTGCCAATGTTAATCATACTAACCCCAACTAATGCTAATGCTTCTGGATCCTTTGCAACAGGCGCGCCTGCGGCCGCTCCCGCTGCGCCTGCGGAAGGCGCCCCAGCGGCACCGGCGCCGGCGCCCCCTGCTGAAGGTAAAAATTACGAGTATAGCAACCAAAGTATCACTTTGCTTTGCTTCATAATGCGATGAACAGGCCCCTCTTTTCCACTGGGCTCTTTAGGCACGTACCCAGGGCCCCGCGACCGAGTGGCCCCCGTCTGCTCAAAAGACATTTTTCCAGATGATACTTTGGGCTTATCATCTGGAAAAAGAATCAAGGGGGGCTTTGATCCTTAGTGCTCAGGGCCCCTAGTAGGTTGAAGACGGCCCTGGCGAAGAAATTAGATATTTTTAGTCAATTGTAATAAAAAATGCATTATATTACAGGTTTATTATTTGAACAGTTTTCTTTAGACTCGATCCTGGTATTATTAGGAGAATCAAAAGACGCCTTTACTAGACGTGGTAACTCAGACTGAACTAATGTATTATTAAAAGTTGGTTTAACATAATAATTTTTATCTTTACACAGGTGCTCCCGCAGCGCCCCCAGCAGAAGCCCCAGCTGCACCCGCACCCGCGCCGCCCGCTGAAGGTAGGAGACACTTTTTAGATACCCACTCTTTACTGATCACTCTTAGCCTAGGCGCAGACCATTGATTTTTAGTATGGACATAATATGAAAGTGCGCACGATTTGGTATCAGCCAATTCTTCATACGAATTACAATCGTACCCATCTGTCGGCCAATTAAAAATCGGTGGTCTAACAATTTCATGAGTATCGTTCTTCTCATCTTCACCATGACAAGCCTGGTCAGCGTGGGGGATGGAGGCCAAATCCTTCATCCTTGCAAATCAAGAGAGGATCATGCTTCTGCTGCCTCATGATGATGATCATATTGATGATGATGATGAAAATTCTCTATGATTCTGAACCACTCTTAATATTTTACCAGTATCGTACTTTGAACCGTCACCAAGTCTACAGATGGTATTCAAGTCCCGCCAGCTGCAAACTTGCAGTTTCAATGTAGTTATGCCAATGCAACTAACCGCATTAAAACTACATTCAAACTGCAATTTAGCTGCAGTGTCCGTATGCAACGTCCGACTGTCTGCAATCGACCTCAGAGATTGTCTAAACGTGACCAGCCCACTGATACTTCAGTATACCCACCCGGCCATAGAGTTTGGAAAATAGCTTTGCTTTTCGCGAGTTCAAACTATGGTGGCATCAATTCTGTCACCACCAGGCAAAATTACCAGCTTTTCTCAGCACTTGCCAAATGTTGGTCTCGAAGCGTTGGCAGTGACATGTGAAGGCTCATGACAGTTTAACTTTCCCCCGGGACAAACTTGACCTTCACTGGTTGGGTTTTTATTGGCGGTCAAGCTGTAAATCCTGGCTATACAGGAGTTGCAGAGGTGGGAAAGAGAGGTGGGAATAGTCCCGTATGTGAAGGCTCCATAAGAGAAAAACTTTTAAAGTATTTTTTAATTAGGTAGTCTATTATTATTATTTTTATTTTAATACGATATTTTACGATTTGTAAGCACTATTTTTAATCCATGTAAATAAAGGAATTTTGACGTTGACTTTGAAAGGCTTTAAAATTGATTATTTTTCATAGCTGCGCCGGCGCCGGCTCCCGCGCCTGAACCAGCGGCACCAGCAGCGCCACCACCAGTTGAAGGTATATTTTCTTTTACTATGAAGATAAACTATAGGTACTTACTACAACTTGATAATTTTCTTTCGTTTTCGACCTTATCGATAAGCAAATAAGGTTAAAAGTGTGGTGGCAATGATTATGGGATAGAGTTCATAAAATAATTTTGAGGCAGCAAAGGTCTCTAAAATTGTTCTTCTATAAGGTCTATGAATCTATCATAGGGCAGATATGTACCATCCTAGACTGCATCCCACTTAACACCAGGTGCGATTGTGTTCAAATACCTGTCTTGTTATGCATAAAAAAATCTTAATTCTCTGGACATGATTATGTTACAAGTAATAATTTAATTAATATTTATCATTTTACAGCTTCAGCGTAAAAACACACAAGGCAGTTCGCTTCGCATCGCAACAACATGGAATCTTCGTACATTCACGGCAATGTTAAACCATAAAGCCATCATGGGACGTTTTCGATATTTTTGTACCATTTCACCTTTACTTTACATTAGTACATTTTTAAATTTTGTATAATGAAGGTAATAAATTATTGTTAAGTTTAAACGATCTTTATTTTTCATTGTTTTCTATAAAACCTTCAGCGTAAGTATGTTTTTTATGGGCTATCAGTGTCAATAATTGTTCACTGATAAAAGCTTTCTTAATATACGAGTATGTAAGTATAAGACAGCATAGTTGATAACAAATAAACGAATTTCAGGCCTCACCAATCCGTCTGGCCAACTCGTAACGCGGGGAGTGTTGGCAAATCCTCCATCTGCCTCTAGTAAATTAAAAAGGCTCCTACAGTAAAGAATTTTCTTGATTATCATAAAAAAATACTTATTGAAATAGAATAGGTTATTATCATATACCCTTTCACAAAATTCGATACAAAATCGCCACCTATTCGCACGGATTCACATCTTTGGCAACTGCTTATAAATTAAGCCGAGTCAGCAGCGACCCACGGGCTTAATCCGACCCTTATTGCATACTCACCCATTCCCATTCCGACCCGACCACTTATAGCATCGGACGGTCTAATGTAGAGCTTAATCTGTCTATTGGTATTCAGCTCAGAGGATAAGACCCTGAGTGCATCGAATGCAGTGATAACAATAGAAAAGATGTTACAGCTTCGTCAACAGAATACGAAGTATAATGGTGGGTCAGAAAACTAATAATGGAGACCAAGGACTGAGTAATAACCTCAAATGATTGTAGATAAGTTTGTAACTGATCTACTATTAATATAAAAACCAATTATTACAGGCTTCAGCCAAAGGGTTGTTGTCTTCAAATCCAAACCATTAAAACTCCAACGCCTACTTGCTTGATACGATGATACTAATCGAACGCACAGCGTCGAATAGAGCTGACGCACAGGGTGACACACGAACCAATCACAGTTCGTGTGTCACCCTGTGCGTCCACGCACACTATGAGACCTCATAGTATTGTTTGTGAATACGGGCGTAATTTTCCTAATAGGCTATACTTACACTCGGCCTAAATCTGGATCTTATCTTGAAAGTCATTATCTGGGGTTAGTCATATGGCTATAATATCAATCAACAATCAAGAATATTAATTTTCCTAAATATAGCAGAGATAAGTATAGGGATTAAAGCTGAGTTTCACCATCTTAATTTAACTTTGACAAACGTCAAAAATCTGTCAAACTCCATACAAAAAGCACCGGTTATCGTTAAAGTTACGGTCAAAGTTAGGTGTGCAACTCAGCCTAAGAGTACAAAAATACTTTTGACTCTACTTTCAAGCAAAGCTTCAACTTATCTTTGACTAGCGACTAGCTTCAACTTATTAGATTCCAAAAACAGAGTAATTAATTAATAATGGTTCCCGATACGTCACCATTGTGCTTAGATACAAAAACTAATCCTCTAAGATCTTACCGATAGAGGAAAATTCGGATCTTTCAGCTTATCTATAGCAACAATCATAATAAAACAATTCAAATCTGCCGGCTAACAGGCCTGTCTAACTGCTTATAAATTGGGCTGAGCCAGCGCTTTCGAGTTACCCTAATACTCGCCTTATTACTTGGGATCCCAACTAGAGGTTGCTATTCGTATCCGTGTGTAGTGAAAACTAGGTATAATGATATCCGTACTTGCCAAAATACTATGTACGATGTCCGAACGTTAGGACATCAAACTGTATTTTTTTATTGCAAAATACAACCTATTACAATGAATTAAATAAGATATCGTAATGTTTAGGTGATTTCGTCTGTCTGTACCTAGATATCTTCTCTCTATAAGACGTTGACGTATTATTAATCTGTTTTTGTTGAACATTCTTCAAGTTGGTAAAGTACAAAATTAAAAGAATATGATAATAATACCAGGAAAAAGCGGCTCTATGGATATAACCAAATTCTATTTTTAGAAAAAAAGCAATTGGTTTTCGGCCTTTTCTGGGAACTCATATCCATCGGAAATATTCGAATTCGAAATACGGAATATTTGTACTCTCATTTTTTTTCAAAAGAAGCAAATTTTACGATATCCGTATCCGTTACAAATTAGGATTTGTATTGTATCCGAAATAACGTTGCTAACATCTCTAGCCTTAACTACTGAACTCTGAGGTAAATTGTCACCCTACGGCCTTGGACAATCTATGTGGACCTCTTAAATGGGCAATACAAGTTTGTTGTGCCCTGAATTCTATATTGTGCTTTTTATGTAGCGTCACATTGCTGATATGAGGATCCGTTACAATTTATATCTTAGCATGGTCATGGAAACATAAGAAAAAAATATACCTATCTTTCTTTTTTTAAACTCAACACCTAAAATACGAAATTCTTCGAAAATTTACAAACTGTATGATATTTTAAATTACCACGACAACAATTTTTCAAATATTTATGTTATTAACACGAATGCTTGAAGTTTTTACACAAAAAACAATCAAAATATTTTTTTTTCATACTTTTCCTAAAGTGACCACTGACTATGGCCATTTCTAACCTTTTAGATGAAATAGAGACAAAAATTTAAATTTTAATAAATAAATCAAGCAATACTAAAAGGATAAAAGCCCAATCTACAATGGTAAAGAAGATTAAAAACTCTAAGAGTAAACATCAGTGTGCTCTAGATTGGAATGGTCTTATAATCATCCCTTATTCCCTTTATCTTAACCCTAAAGGGATATAGGACAGGGTACATTTAGTTTAATTAAAACAGCTCCTCTGTTATTTACTTTTCCTTCGTTTGAACGGTTTCGGGTGGTTTTGGTCCAGTAACTTTTATTTGGCTAATGTAAGAATATAATTCTGTTGATTCTTTTATTTTAGATACAGTAGTGATTTCGTTTTTAAGCATTCTATGAACGGTATTTTTATAAATGGAAAAGTTTTAAGATATTTATGATGTCGTCTATCATTAGAGTAATTTCTATAGTTTCACCCAAGCTACATAAGAAAATATTGAGATGACAAAAATATGTTTTTATCTACATTACTAATTCATACATACGATCAAAAAACAGGAAAAAGATTGGTAGAGCACTAATTTTACATAAAAACACGAAATGAGGGTGAATGCATGTTAGTTAATACTTTTATTTTATAAATACCTTGTAAATCTTGTAATACAGTCTTGGCGCCCAAGAAGAAAGTCGTAGTTATCAATTTCATAAAACTAAATCATAGTATGTACATTACCCCACCATGACAATTTACCTACTACAGTATTTCTTATTAACATAGGTACATACAAAGTTTCCCTTTTAGTAAATAAGCAACATCAGTTTAATAAAGAAATTTTTCATTGGGTTACGACTTGCTTTTGGTAGCTTTATTTTTGTGATTACTGACACGAAATTAGATTGGGCTCTTTTTCTTCGGATCTCTAATTTTCTACCTCCTTAGCTTTGCTGAATTCTTTTTTTAGCATTTTCAGCCAAATTGATAGTATTACATAAACATCATTTACTTACTTTCAATCATTTGCTTTGCAACTTTGTCGTAACGTAAACCAGTTTCTTTATAAGAAAATCCCTTCAAAGCAGGTACTAAACCAATTTTTATGTTTGTAGATCCTTTTTCGAATATTACTTTGAACAAAATTTTAAAATGGTCTTGTTTTATAGTAGGCGTGACATGATGTCGTGCCCTGAGGCCCGAGCAACTGCACGCAGGAAGATTTAATGAATGCTGCTGACAACGCCACTCTTGTAGCAGAGTTTTGGGCTGACACTATGTAGGTTTGGTTTCGACACGATAAGAAGAAGAAGTAGGTGTGACTACTCTTAAGTAGTCACTTGAAAAACCATATAAAGCTACAATTTATAGCGTCTGCAGGTATAAAAACTGCCATAACATCACACTAAAACGTACCAACATTATTTAAGCCGTAAAACAATCTTCTTACTCAATCTTTTATTGCTTATGCATAAATATGAGCACAAGTTTAATAAGATAAGCAAAAAACATCGTAGCCATGTAATGTGCCAGCTACGTGCCTCGGTTGTCATGCAAAACACGCAAAAGCCAAAAATGGGATACTGACATTCCGAATTCTTAATAAAATTTGACAAGAAAATGAGGGTCTGGTAGGGACCGCATAATGCATGAGCCGAAGAATCAGGGACGTGGGTATGGCCTACTTATTTTTAATCACCGACCTGTAGAAATCAATGGGAGAGCGATTCGGTTTTCGTAGAGACTGATTGTTGTCATTTTCCTGTTGAAAAATAGAGATAATTTTTACAGCTGAAAAACCTAACGATTTCGGAATCGTTATCGTTAGACATCGGTGTCTAATAAGAGTCTTGATTAACCGGGACGTCCCGGGTTTGATCCTCGGACGGAGCATACATCTTGCTCAAACAGTCTAGTATGATGTTATAGGTTATAGGTAAATCTAAATAAGAAGTATTCAAAGTTAGACAGCAGAGATATCGCAGCATTTGTGGAGAAAAAGAAGACTCAGGTGCCTAATTTCATGATGAAGGGACTACGTAGCCAATAGGTTTTGGACTGGCGAGTGATTAAATATTAAAATGAGGCCTCATTTTTTATTTGCGTTGACTTTGAAGCCTGATTTCTGTTTTAAATTGAAAAAGGTCTAGACAAGGTCAGAACAAAGTAATCCAGTAAAGGTTGACAGACAGTCGGAATACCGTAGGTAATAATGGTTTTTTCTTTTTGAATTACGGAACCCAAAAAAGTAAAAGAAACGAAAACATTCCATACCTAACTGACAGCGCACAATCTCCCAAACAATGGATAAATGTGGGGACGTTTGGGAAGTACTAAGAATCATGTCAGAAACAAAATTCTGCTTATTTGTGCCACAACAATATAATCATTGTGTTGTTTTTGACAATACATTTAATAAATATTAGCTCTGAAAGCTGTAATTTTTTGTGGAATTTTTAAAACAGTTCCACGTTCCATTATTGATTTAGGGTCCTTAATACGAAACCACATTTAAGTGAAACTCAAATTTTTAACATATGTTTGCTTAAATAATGAAAATCTAGAAATCACAGGATATCACTACTTTACGAAAATGAAATTGGACTGTGTGGAAAAGTCGTAAATTCGGGAGGAAGGAAGTATGATCTGAATTCACTGGTAAACTTTTTGCTAGCGTTTTCGTTACACCCTGTATACTTATTCATGGTTATAAGAATTCTTGAAGTCTAAAGAAGAAGGTAATATCTCGAATGTTCGTTCGTGTCTGGCAGTTATTACTTTAAGGCGTCTGGAACCCGTGAAATGTGTCTGAAGTCGGCAGATAGAAACTTTTCAACTATGTAAACTTTAATCTGCCAAAGAAAAGGGTATTAAATTCACTTCTTATGTCGTAAATTAGGATTTATTTGGGATTTTACTTCAGTCAGGACTTGATGAGATAGACAAAAGGAATGCTTTTTAAGAAGATACTTAAACATTCGTATTTAGATGAAAATAAAAATAAATCAGTTAGCTTTTCTTTGCATTACTACTAAATACTTAAGCTTATATCCCTTCAATCATTTAAATCATCATCATTATCATTTCAGCCATAGGACGTCCACTAAGTATATTATTAAAATTATTTATTTTACATATTGTTTAAACACATAAAAGTTTAGAAAACGTCAAATAACCCACTATTGTTTGTTACCCTGGTCAAGTTTGTTTGTGTTTTTTTTAAAGATTATTAGCAATTTGTATTGCCCAAATTACTAATAGTCCCATTAGCCCCTCGTGTTAAACTAAATAAGCTTGTGTTACGAGTGGGCTCGACTATTGCGGCGGTGGGATTCGAACCCGCGTTCCTCAGATCTCGAGTCGGCCACTCCGACCCCTTCACCGTTCGGCTATCGTGGCTATATTTTATTATTTTAATACTGTCTGCTTGATATGATGTGTTTAATAATTTTTAATTAGCACACTGTTATTCGGTGTTCAAATACCTTCACCTACTACAAAGCCCTCATATTATGACAACAATTTTAATTTTGAATAATGTTTGGTCCTCGTGCTTTGTCTTGCTGAACGTAAAACACAAATACCTACCTAAGTAATATTTATATGAGGAAATAATTATTCCAGTCGGAGATAAAAAAAAGTAGTAAAAGATATTTTAGATTTTACGACCGAATTTTCAAAAGTTTTAAAATCACAGGAAATCAGGAAATTTCATTGCAGGCCATATTCTGTGCGTTTAATAAATATGATCATTTACGTCGGAAACAGTAGAATATTTTAATGAATAAATTAAGCTAAAGAGCCTTGGCAAAAATCTAGGTTATCCCGCAGGATTACGGACGGGGACCTAGATTGAAATGTAGAAGTTTGTTGGACCGTTCCCACGGGAAGCCTAAACACGCCGCGTAGGATAATATTCTGGTTAAGTAAGTGCTCTGGTTAACACAAAATACAGGGTGTCCCAAAATTAGCACGTCAAGTAGCACGTCACACTGACACTGGAGGTAGCCGAGTCTAAGACGCATCGAACAAGCTTAATATGTCCATAGAAAAGTTTCATAAGTTTTAAGATATGACCAATTTTATCTATTCATGTCCATAGAAAAGTTTGATGAGTTTTGAAATATGACTCGTATTAGTTATTTAAAAAAACCTAAAAAAAATCGCATCAAAATCCGCAGCGTAGTTTTAAAGATCTAAGCATACATAGGGACAGACAGCGGAAAGCGACTTTTCGTTTTCGTTCTTAGTTTTATAATAAGTAGTGATGATATCGATGGATGGTGGTAATGAGCTTTTTTGCCTAGCCTTTTGCTTCCTTTTGTATTATAAGGCATACCTAAATTGTCTTTTAGGTAGGTATCTACTGTTGAACACAATTTACAGATAATAAAAAAGACTTAACGACGTTACTAGGGGACCGTCTCCGTTCACACGGCGGATATCTATTTAGTTGCAAAATTATTAACTTTATACTTCCTTTCGACTAAGAGCTGTAATAAACCTAATTTGCAACCCACAGGGGCATTTCAAGGAAATTTCATTCTAAAAGTGAGGCGAGAACATGCTTTTACATTTTCATTTTGTCTGACTGCTTTTACAAAGAAAAACTTGATAAAGAGCGAATTAAGTTCGTTAGGAATAGTCAGTTTTGCGAATTATGAGGAAATAAATGATGGGAACCGCCGTTGTTCTAATGACGGTTATGAATGACTGGCGTTTAATGTCAAAGTTTTTTTTGTAAGACGTTATTCTTTTGTTTTATGAGTTTTGGAAAACTACTTTCGCTTGAACTGTCGTTATGGACTACTCGGTGTTCTATGCATGAAATTACTTTCGTAATCTATACTTAGTAATGGTATTCCTTATAACTAGCGGCACTGTTTGGTTTTTCATACAAGAAAAAAGATTAGGTATCTATCATACCTTCCGTTCCAGATTCGAATCCTATTGGGAGCAAAATATTAGAATAATGAACACGAGCGCGTCCCCGGGATAATTTAATTATTTTTTTTCTTAAAAAAGTTTGCTATTTAAAATTAAGTTTTTAGCCTAGATCTAACATTTTCTATTTTAATATTCTTTCCTTTCTTGTTCACCTGGGGTCAGAATATTAAATATTTAACTGCCCACTATATTAAATCTTAGAATATTCATACAAGTATGGCGGATCGAACTATTGGAGGGATTGGAGAGGTGATAAAATATTTTATTAGTACCACTTCTTCTGAATCGTAAAAAAGACAAACGAACGTAAGGTTCACATTTTATAAGCCGTAAAATGTTTAGTATAGTTTTATGTACAAACGTACCGCTTTGCTATGACAATGACATGCTAGGTAAGACCACAATATGTTCGAGCATATGAGAATTAAGAATACGGAAAAAGTATAGTACATATGTGTGAAATGTGACGATGCATTGAAATACGATTTATGACTGTTCGAATTTGAAAGAAATTTTGAACTAAAGTAAGATACATACAAAATCATAACGAAACCACTTGCACATGGATAGACACGTACTCGTAGATGTTAGATAAAATAAATTTAAGCATTTAAAACATTTTTCGTACTGTTTGTACCTATCTGGGGTTAGCTGGCTGGATTTTAGTTAAAAAAAAGTACTCGGTATTTTTCAATTGTTTTTCGGTCTAATAAAATAAGTAATGTAGACACATGAGTAAAAAGTTATTATTTAATCTTTATGCTGGCTACTCTAAAATAAAAAAAAATACCAGAAACGTCAAAGTCATAAAACAAGATATCACTTTGAGATGGCGCAAGGGAGACTGAACTGTCGTTAAGGGCCGAGCAAGTTTACTCACGAATACCTAACACCGCGAAGTCAATATACGAAGCAGCACCGTTTTAAAAGAAGGTTAGCAACATTAAAATGTCGTTAAACTGACTCGAAAGTGTTTTATGTAGTGTTAAGGACTTACGAGTTGTCTTTTGTTTTGATTTTGCTGGTGGACGAAAGCCATCACGGCTTTCGTAAGAGTAGGGGTGGGTTGCACCACCTGTCATACCACCAACCAACCAACTATGACGATAACCGGTGCTTTTTGTATTGAATTTGACAGATTTTTGACGTTTGTCAAAGTTAAAGTAAGATGGTGCAACCCAGCCTAAAAGAGTTATAGGGAATAGTACCTACATTATTATTAAGTATGATAAATAAAATAAATATAGCACGAATTATTTGTTACAATTACTTAGTTATTTTTAACACAACGTGGAAGCTCTTAGTCTTAATCTAATGAAAAGTGATGATCAGGCACGAAGGTAGAAGCGAGCTTCTTAGACATCCGATATGATGAGAGCTATTGTAATTGTACTCTAGTTCGTATGACAGGCACTCAGACCTTTTACACACTAAATCTGTGCCGCTCTGCCTATTAGGGCGAGTTTCTGCACGGGTGTGGCCAAACAAATACAAGGGAGATGATGGCGGCGCTGCTGCCGCTGCAGCATCATGTGTCAACAGCTCATTTCGCCAAAGATGCCAACCATTAAGCAAAAATATTATATATACAAAATCGCTAAAATCAAGTGGCAGTGGGCGGGGCACATAGCTTGTAGAGCTGATGAAGGGTGAACGATCTGGTGAAGGTCGTGGGAGGTGCCTGGATGCGAGCGACGCAGGACCGGTCTTTGTGGAAATCCTTGGGGCAGTCCTTTGTCCAGCAGTGGACGTTTTTCGGCTGAAACGCACGAAGTAAAAATACGATAACCCCTATCGATTCAAGCGATTCTATCTGTTATCACCATCAGCGAATTACAGAGTAATAGAATCTTGTTCGCCAGTGGCGCCAACTGGTGATCACAAATACGATAACACTCACAAAGGAACCTTACTCGTATTAGAGCTTAAAGCATCTTTAGTTTTTCCTCCTTAATCATAAGCCTAATTAATTAATGCAATTATACCATCACTCCAAAATCGTTGGCCGAGTAATTAGTGAAATTAACAAATCGTCAAGAGGGTTCAACAAAATATACAAAAGGGACTGTGAGGGTTCTTCTGATTAATGTATCTTCGCGAAAGGGTCACCCTCCGGAGACAAGGAAAAAACTTAAGTACTTTATTTGATTATTGTTTTTGTTTTAGAACAATTATTTTTCATGAAATGGACCGACGATGCTTGTGAAGTTATAATTTTCCATGATTTAGAAAACAAGTAATCTAGGCTACTTACTTAATTTATTAATTCAGGGCTCCTCCAAGTTACTTCATTATTTTTTGTTACGTCATGTTTTTTTATTTTAAATTCTAATAATTTGCAGTTGTCAAAGAAGATTGTAATTAACATGTAACCGACTAATATTATTTTAATTAAAGGGCGAGATAAGAGAGGTATTGTTGATGTAACCGGTAGTGATCTAAATAAACAAATAATAAAATTTTACATGCTCAAATGGAAGTCAAAGAATCAGGGACGTGGGTATGGCCTACTTATTTTTAATCACCGACCTGTAGAAATCAATGGGAGAGCGATTCGGTTTTCGTAGAGACTGATTGTTGTCATTTTCCTGTTGAAAAATAGAGATAATTTTTACAGCTGAAAAACCTAACGATTTCGGAATCGTTATCGTTAGACATCGGTGTCTAATAAGAGTCTTGATTAACCGGGACGTCCCGGGTTTGATCCTCGGACGGAGCATACATCTTGCTCAAACAGTCTAGTATGATGTTATAGGTTATAGGTAAATCTAAATAAGAAGTATTCAAAGTTAGACAGCAGAGATATCGCAGCATTTGTGGAGAAAAAGAAGACTCAGGTGCCTAATTTCATGATGAAGGGACTACGTAGCCAATAGGTTTTGGACTGGCGAGTGATTAAATATTAAAATGAGGCCTCATTTTTTATTTGCGTTGACTTTGAAGCCTGATTTCTGTTTTAAATTGAAAAAGGTCTAGACAAGGTCAGAACAAAGTAATCCAGTAAAGGTTGACAGACAGTCGGAATACCGTAGGTAATAATGGTTTTTTCTTTTTGAATTACGGAACCCAAAAAAGTAAAAGAAACGAAAACATTCCATACCTAACTGACAGCGCACAATCTCCCAAACAATGGATAAATGTGGGGACGTTTGGGAAGTACTAAGAATCATGTCAGAAACAAAATTCTGCTTATTTGTGCCACAACAATATAATCATTGTGTTGTTTTTGACAATACATTTAATAAATATTAGCTCTGAAAGCTGTAATTTTTTGTGGAATTTTTAAAACAGTTCCACGTTCCATTATTGATTTAGGGTCCTTAATACGAAACCACATTTAAGTGAAACTCAAATTTTTAACATATGTTTGCTTAAATAATGAAAATCTAGAAATCACAGGATATCACTACTTTACGAAAATGAAATTGGACTGTGTGGAAAAGTCGTAAATTCGGGAGGAAGGAAGTATGATCTGAATTCACTGGTAAACTTTTTGCTAGCGTTTTCGTTACACCCTGTATACTTATTCATGGTTATAAGAATTCTTGAAGTCTAAAGAAGAAGGTAATATCTCGAATGTTCGTTCGTGTCTGGCAGTTATTACTTTAAGGCGTCTGGAACCCGTGAAATGTGTCTGAAGTCGGCAGATAGAAACTTTTCAACTATGTAAACTTTAATCTGCCAAAGAAAAGGGTATTAAATTCACTTCTTATGTCGTAAATTAGGATTTATTTGGGATTTTACTTCAGTCAGGACTTGATGAGATAGACAAAAGGAATGCTTTTTAAGAAGATACTTAAACATTCGTATTTAGATGAAAATAAAAATAAATCAGTTAGCTTTTCTTTGCATTACTACTAAATACTTAAGCTTATATCCCTTCAATCATTTAAATCATCATCATTATCATTTCAGCCATAGGACGTCCACTAAGTATATTATTAAAATTATTTATTTTACATATTGTTTAAACACATAAAAGTTTAGAAAACGTCAAATAACCCACTATTGTTTGTTACCCTGGTCAAGTTTGTTTGTGTTTTTTTTAAAGATTATTAGCAATTTGTATTGCCCAAATTACTAATAGTCCCATTAGCCCCTCGTGTTAAACTAAATAAGCTTGTGTTACGAGTGGGCTCGACTATTGCGGCGGTGGGATTCGAACCCGCGTTCCTCAGATCTCGAGTCGGCCACTCCGACCCCTTCACCGTTCGGCTATCGTGGCTATATTTTATTATTTTAATACTGTCTGCTTGATATGATGTGTTTAATAATTTTTAATTAGCACACTGTTATTCGGTGTTCAAATACCTTCACCTACTACAAAGCCCTCATATTATGAGAACAATTTTAATTTTGAATAATGTTTGGTCCTCGTGCTTTGTCTTGCTGAACGTAAAACACAAATACCTACCTAAGTAATATTTATATGAGGAAATAATTATTCCAGTCGGAGATAAAAAAAAGTAGTAAAAGATATTTTAGATTTTACGACCGAATTTTCAAAAGTTTTAAAATCACAGGAAATCAGGAAATTTCATTGCAGGCCATATTCTGTGCGTTTAATAAATATGATCATTTACGTCGGAAACAGTAGAATATTTTAATGAATAAATTAAGCTAAAGAGCCTTGGCAAAAATCTAGGTTATCCCGCAGGATTACGGACGGGGACCTAGATTGAAATGGGGTGTCAGTTCGAGTTACCTCCACGTAAAACTGGGTTGTTACTGAATCCACTCTGACATGTCGGAAGGGATATAGTAGCGCCTGTTGCGGTTCATCCTGGGCAACGTCAGATAGTGCTGCATTGAAATCTCATAATGGGATCTCAATGACGCGGTACCTGGCGGCCGAAGACTCGATACCCAATCTAAGGTGTTATCCGTACCGTGCCGAGAGATGCGTGGCTGAGGGGGAGCTCAGTCGCTAACGGTGGGCCCTCGATACCAGGCGACCTCGAGGTGTATATAGCCTTACTCCGGCATGCGGGGCTCTGCTGGAGTGGACCTACTTTCCCTAGCTACTCGTGGGACCAACATGAATAAATGCTCTCCCAAAAAAAGTAACGGTAACCTGGAAGACCTATGCCAGGAACTTATGCCACTGATAGAAGGAGTAGAACAACCGACCCAAATATCAGAGCAACTCAGTATGGAGACAGAGGAATCCATCAGCACGGCAGAAAGGGCTGCTTGCGGCTCACACTCGCTGACTGATGAATACACCGCCTCCAAACCCACTGGCAGGAAAATGTCAAGTGCGGCAAAAAAGCGCTTCGGAGCTCTGAGGCAGCTGGGAGTGGAGCCGAATATGGCTTCAACACTGGCGGTCAAGAGCTTCGCTGAGCTGAAGCAGATGGGGTACAAGTTTAAGGCCTCGCAACCTGAATCTGGGCGCAAACCGGTAAAACGGGTTCGCTCGGAGGAGGAATCGCCAAAGGGACATATTACCAAAGTCCCAAAGGTGAGTGAGACCTTAAACACCTCAACCACCGTAGCCTACAGCGAGGCCGTACGCTCAATCCGGGTCGGCATAAAAGACTCCAAGTCCTTGATGACTAACACACAACTGGAGTCGCTGCGCAATACCATCCTGCAAAGCATTGCCAAATCCGGAAGGGGCGAAGGGCCTAAATTCGTGGGCTGCTCCTTTAAGCCAGGCTGGCTCCTCATCACGTGTGAGGACGAGCGCTCAAAAACCTGGCTTGAGAATATAGTCCCCCCCCTCAAACCGTGGCCGGAAGCAAGCCTCGTTCTATTGAGCGAGTCTGAAATCCGAAAACCTAATGTGGGGGTGGTATATATTCCTATCTCTGAAGCCAGCAGCGCAACGCGGGCCTTAGAATTCTTCGGTGCTCAGAATGAGGGTCTGAACACCGAGCACTGGAAGGTCCTCAATACGAAGGTTGACAAGGGAGGTCTAACTCTGACCGTATCCCTAGACGACCACTCGTTTGAGGCCCTGAAGATGATGGACCTAAAGGCCAACATTGGCTTCAAAAAGGTCCAGTTCAGAATTAAGGGCCCCATACAGGACTCCAAACCCTCCGCTGAACCCCCGACCACCGCCGCAACCACCACCACCTCTACCCCCGTACCCGCATCCTTAACCACCCCCCCTGAGGGTACCGTGCAGGTCCGCACAGGACCACAACGGGTCAACCCTCCTTCCACCCCCTCAACCTCCACTTCCACACTCCCAAACAGGGGAAGGGGAACGCGGTTTCCCCCCAACAGGGGGACCACAAGGGGCGCACATCCGCCCAGAGGAAGGGGGCAGCACAGAGGACCGTACCGAGGGCGGCGGGGCACACAAGGGCGCCGCGGCTCCCAAACACAATAGTCCCCACCAACCTCAACGCCCAAAGGGGATGGCGATACTACAGGCCAACCTACACCACGCTATCGCAGCCTCTGCGGTCATAGAAAAGATCTTCAGCGAAGGTGGCCTGGACATCGCCCTCATTCAAGAACCATGGATAAACGCCGACTCTATGGTAGCCGGTCTGAACAACGCTGGTGAGATTCTTGTATGCGAAAAAGGCCGCAAACCTAGGGCTTGTATCGTGTTTAACAAAAATACTAACTTCTTACCTGTTCCAGAACTTTGCAGCGAAGATACTGTCACCGCGTACGTAGAAGTCAAAGGGCCGAACAGGTCCAAAGTACTCTTCTGCTCGGCATATCTTCCTGGAGATAAGCAAGATCCCACTGAAGAACTGACTAACGTCCTGGAATACTCTAGAAGACAAAAGTCGGAACTGATAGTGGGATGCGATGCTAACGCCCACCATACCATCTGGGGAAGCTCGGATACCAACATGAGAGGTGAGTTACTATCCGATTTTCTTCTATCTAACTGTCTACAGGTGCTGAACAATGGCCACACGCCAACATTCGTAACAAAAACCAGACAGGAAGTAATAGATATAACATTCGCAACAGAAAATGTGTCAAAATGTATAACAAAATGGCACGTCAGCAGCGAGAACTCAATGTCTGATCATAGACATATACGTTTTGATATTTCAGGGCTGGTAGAAGCTCAATATCCAAGAGTAAGGAATCCAAAAGACACCTCCTGGGATATGTATATAACCCTGCTCAGTGAGAATCTAAAGGATATACCCAAAACTATCAAAACACCGGACTCTCTTAATGCCGCGGTCAAAATGCTCAATAATGGCATAATCAATGCCTACGAACGAAGCTGCCCCGAAAAAGAAGTAAAATCTAACAAATCACCAATGTGGTGGAACAAGAAGCTAGAAAAGCTCAGAGCCATCACACGTCGTATATTCAACCGTGCCAAACCGTGCGACTGGGACAAGTACGGAAAGGCCCTAACAGAATATAACAAACAAATCAGAAAAGCCAAAAGAGCCTCTTGGCGACGCTTCTGTGAAGAAATTGCACAAACTAACAAAGGAGCAAGAATTCACAAAATCCTCGCTAAGACCCCAAACAACTATCTTGGACTACTAAAGAAGCCAGATAACTCATTTACGAACACCGAGATGGAGACTCTGGATCTCCTTAGGTCTTCACACTTTCCGGGTTCGTACCAAATCAATACACAAAGCAATACCCAAAGGAATGATGAACTCCATAGGGCTAAATGCTCAGACTGGAATAAGGCCTCCAATATCTTTAGGCCTAACCAGATTAGATGGGCTTTGGAAAAGTTTAAACCATTTAAATCAGCGGGAGAAGATGGCATCTTTCCTGCTCTTCTACAAAAAGGTAATAACTTACTTCTCCCGCATCTGGTAAAAATATTCAGAGCAAGTTACGCCTGGGGTATTATACCAGAACCATGGAATTGGGTCAAAGTTCGTTTTATACCCAAAACGGGGAAAAGGGACTACTCACAACCCAAATCCTTCAGACCCATAAGTCTAACATCCTTCCTGATGAAGGCCATGGAAAGGATATTAGACCAGCACATTAGAGCCAAATACTTAGTGAAAAGACCACTAAGCATCAACCAACATGCATACCAAAAGGGAAAATCTACTGAAACAGCCCTGCTCGATCTGGTCGATAAGGTGCAAAAATCCCTAGAGGATAAGCAAACGGCCCTATGTGCTTTTCTCGATGTTGAAGGTGCATTTGACAACACCCCTATAGAAACCATTCTAAAAGGAATGGAGGCAAAAGGGATTGATATAAGCACCATCAGATGGGTAAAAAACATGCTCTCCAACCGAGTAGTAAACATAACCCTCAATGCTGCAAAGCTTGAATTTCTTGCCACAAGAGGATGTCCACAAGGAGGCGTACTATCCCCACTTTTATGGACACTAGCAGTAGATCAACTTCTTGCTAAGATGGCAGAAAAAGACTATGATACTCAAGGCTATGCTGATGACCTAGTGGTTATCATCAGAGGTCCCTGCCTGAGCACAATTTCAAGTCTAATGCAAGGCGCTCTCAACACCATAAGTAGGTGGTGTAGAGAAAACGAATTATCTATTAATGCGGATAAAACAGTGATAATACCATTCACGAGGAAGAGAAAACTGGAAAAACTGGTAAATCTGAAATTAAACGGAAAAACTCTTCCTTTCTCAAGCGAAACCAAGTATCTAGGGGTAACTTTTGACCAATAGCTTACTTGGAATTCGCACCTAAACAACATCATTCAAAAAGCCAAAATGGCTCTGTGGAGTTGTTGTCGAATGGCAGGGTCAAGATGGGGACTAAAACCCGCAATCGCCCTATGGCTGTACACAGCGGTCGTGAGACCGATAATAACCTATGCCTCTGCCGTCTGGTGCAGCAAGGTCAACCAAATGACAACAATACAGAAATTGAGCAGCCTACAACGGCTAGCCTGCATCACAGCAACCGGAGCACTATCAACGACACCAGGGGCTGCATTAAATGCTCTGCTTGATCTTATACCACTGCATATGCATGTGCAAAAAGAAGCCAAGCAGAGCACATATAGAATCTGCACCCGCACGAAAGTCAGATGGGCTTCTCAAAATCTGATAAGACTCAAGGAATCAGTACTTGAAAACAAACTTCTGTGCATGCCCAGTGACGACATGCATACGGAATGTAACTTCACCAAACTATATTCCGTAAACATACCTCCTAGAGACAAATGGCTAGAAGGCCAAATGTCATTTAAGGAAGGTAGTCACGTCTGGTACACGGACGGATCCAAAAAGGAAAATAATGTAGGTTGCGGGATCTACGGAGAGAGGCCTAAGCTCAAAGTTAGCCTAAACATGGGGACTGAAGCCTCAATCTTCCAAGCCGAGGTCTTTGCCATAAACAAATGTGCAGAAATAAACTTGGAAAGGAAGCTCCAGGATCAACACATCTACATCAACTCAGACAGCCAAGCAGCACTGCTGGCCTTAACATCCTTCGAATACACGTCAAAATTGGTGCAAACATGCACCGAGACACTGAATGCACTGGGAAATACCAACAAAGTAACGCTTACATGGGTACCAGGACATTCGAATATAGAAGGAAACGAAGTAGCAGATGAACTCGCCAGAGATGGAGCCGATAACCCTCAAATCGGCGTAGAACCGTTCTGTGGCATTACCAAACAACGAGCCACCACGCTACTAACCGCCCTCTGCAAACAAGAGGCTATTGAGTGGTGGAAGTCTACATCGGGACAAAAACACTCAAAAGCACTCATTCAGGGATATAGCAATAAAGTAACTAAAGAACTGCTAAAGTTCAAAAGATACAAAGCCTGTGCAGTGACTAGAATACTGACCGGCCACTGCAAACTAAACAAACATAAATCGAACATGAACATGACCGAGGAAACTCTGTGCAGATTCTGCCATACAGAAGAAGAAACGGCCATGCATGTTCTTTGCTCATGCTTCCCGCTTATGAGCAAAAGAAGTATCCATCTCGGGCGACACATCATGCACCCGGATGAGATAGCAGATATCACGCTCCAAAGAATCTGGAAATTTATAGACTCAACGGGACTAAGCAGTGAACTTTAAAGACAAGGGCTGCCACAATAGATCAAACCTGGTCGAGTTGGCGCAAATAAAGGCCCAAAAACCAATAATAATAATAATAATAATAGATTGAAATGTAGAAGTTTGTTGGACCGTTCCCACGGGAAGCCTAAACACGCCGCGTAGGATAATATTCTGGTTAAGTAAGTGCTCTGGTTAACACAAAATACAGGGTGTCCCAAAATTAGCACGTCAAGTAGCACGTCACACTGACACTGGAGGTAGCCGAGTCTAAGACGCATCGAACAAGCTTAATATGTCCATAGAAAAGTTTCATAAGTTTTAAGATATGACCAATTTTATCTATTCATGTCCATAGAAAAGTTTGATGAGTTTTGAAATATGACTCGTATTAGTTATTTAAAAAAACCTAAAAAAAATCGCATCAAAATCCGCAGCGTAGTTTTAAAGATCTAAGCATACATAGGGACAGACAGCGGAAAGCGACTTTTCGTTTTCGTTCTTAGTTTTATAATAAGTAGTGATGATATCGATGGATGGTGGTAATGAGCTTTTTTGCCTAGCCTTTTGCTTCCTTTTGTATTATAAGGCATACCTAAATTGTCTTTTAGGTAGGTATCTACTGTTGAACACAATTTACAGATAATAAAAAAGACTTAACGACGTTACTAGGGGACCGTCTCCGTTCACACGGCGGATATCTATTTAGTTGCAAAATTATTAACTTTATACTTCCTTTCGACTAAGAGCTGTAATAAACCTAATTTGCAACCCACAGGGGCATTTCAAGGAAATTTCATTCTAAAAGTGAGGCGAGAACATGCTTTTACATTTTCATTTTGTCTGACTGCTTTTACAAAGAAAAACTTGATAAAGAGCGAATTAAGTTCGTTAGGAATAGTCAGTTTTGCGAATTATGAGGAAATAAATGATGGGAACCGCCGTTGTTCTAATGACGGTTATGAATGACTGGCGTTTAATGTCAAAGTTTTTTTTGTAAGACGTTATTCTTTTGTTTTATGAGTTTTGGAAAACTACTTTCGCTTGAACTGTCGTTATGGACTACTCGGTGTTCTATGCATGAAATTACTTTCGTAATCTATACTTAGTAATGGTATTCCTTATAACTAGCGGCACTGTTTGGTTTTTCATACAAGAAAAAAGATTAGGTATCTATCATACCTTCCGTTCCAGATTCGAATCCTATTGGGAGCAAAATATTAGAATAATGAACACGAGCGCGTCCCCGGGATAATTTAATTATTTTTTTTCTTAAAAAAGTTTGCTATTTAAAATTAAGTTTTTAGCCTAGATCTAACATTTTCTATTTTAATATTCTTTCCTTTCTTGTTCACCTGGGGTCAGAATATTAAATATTTAACTGCCCACTATATTAAATCTTAGAATATTCATACAAGTATGGCGGATCGAACTATTGGAGGGATTGGAGAGGTGATAAAATATTTTATTAGTACCACTTCTTCTGAATCGTAAAAAAGACAAACGAACGTAAGGTTCACATTTTATAAGCCGTAAAATGTTTAGTATAGTTTTATGTACAAACGTACCGCTTTGCTATGACAATGACATGCTAGGTAAGACCACAATATGTTCGAGCATATGAGAATTAAGAATACGGAAAAAGTATAGTACATATGTGTGAAATGTGACGATGCATTGAAATACGATTTATGACTGTTCGAATTTGAAAGAAATTTTGAACTAAAGTAAGATACATACAAAATCATAACGAAACCACTTGCACATGGATAGACACGTACTCGTAGATGTTAGATAAAATAAATTTAAGCATTTAAAACATTTTTCGTACTGTTTGTACCTATCTGGGGTTAGCTGGCTGGATTTTAGTTAAAAAAAAGTACTCGGTATTTTTCAATTGTTTTTCGGTCTAATAAAATAAGTAATGTAGACACATGAGTAAAAAGTTATTATTTAATCTTTATGCTGGCTACTCTAAAATAAAAAAAAATACCAGAAACGTCAAAGTCATAAAACAAGATATCACTTTGAGATGGCGCAAGGGAGACTGAACTGTCGTTAAGGGCCGAGCAAGTTTACTCACGAATACCTAACACCGCGAAGTCAATATACGAAGCAGCACCGTTTTAAAAGAAGGTTAGCAACATTAAAATGTCGTTAAACTGACTCGAAAGTGTTTTATGTAGTGTTAAGGACTTACGAGTTGTCTTTTGTTTTGATTTTGCTGGTGGACGAAAGCCATCACGGCTTTCGTAAGAGTAGGGGTGGGTTGCACCACCTGTCATACCACCAACCAACCAACTATGACGATAACCGGTGCTTTTTGTATTGAATTTGACAGATTTTTGACGTTTGTCAAAGTTAAAGTAAGATGGTGCAACCCAGCCTAAAAGAGTTATAGGGAATAGTACCTACATTATTATTAAGTATGATAAATAAAATAAATATAGCACGAATTATTTGTTACAATTACTTAGTTATTTTTAACACAACGTGGAAGCTCTTAGTCTTAATCTAATGAAAAGTGATGATCAGGCACGAAGGTAGAAGCGAGCTTCTTAGACATCCGATATGATGAGAGCTATTGTAATTGTACTCTAGTTCGTATGACAGGCACTCAGACCTTTTACACACTAAATCTGTGCCGCTCTGCCTATTAGGGCGAGTTTCTGCACGGGTGTGGCCAAACAAATACAAGGGAGATGATGGCGGCGCTGCTGCCGCTGCAGCATCATGTGTCAACAGCTCATTTCGCCAAAGATGCCAACCATTAAGCAAAAATATTATATATACAAAATCGCTAAAATCAAGTGGCAGTGGGCGGGGCACATAGCTTGTAGAGCTGATGAAGGGTGAACGATCTGGTGAAGGTCGTGGGAGGTGCCTGGATGCGAGCGACGCAGGACCGGTCTTTGTGGAAATCCTTGGGGCAGTCCTTTGTCCAGCAGTGGACGTTTTTCGGCTGAAACGCACGAAGTAAAAATACGATAACCCCTATCGATTCAAGCGATTCTATCTGTTATCACCATCAGCGAATTACAGAGTAATAGAATCTTGTTCGCCAGTGGCGCCAACTGGTGATCACAAATACGATAACACTCACAAAGGAACCTTACTCGTATTAGAGCTTAAAGCATCTTTAGTTTTTCCTCCTTAATCATAAGCCTAATTAATTAATGCAATTATACCATCACTCCAAAATCGTTGGCCGAGTAATTAGTGAAATTAACAAATCGTCAAGAGGGTTCAACAAAATATACAAAAGGGACTGTGAGGGTTCTTCTGATTAATGTATCTTCGCGAAAGGGTCACCCTCCGGAGACAAGGAAAAAACTTAAGTACTTTATTTGATTATTGTTTTTGTTTTAGAACAATTATTTTTCATGAAATGGACCGACGATGCTTGTGAAGTTATAATTTTCCATGATTTAGAAAACAAGTAATCTAGGCTACTTACTTAATTTATTAATTCAGGGCTCCTCCAAGTTACTTCATTATTTTTTGTTACGTCATGTTTTTTTATTTTAAATTCTAATAATTTGCAGTTGTCAAAGAAGATTGTAATTAACATGTAACCGACTAATATTATTTTAATTAAAGGGCGAGATAAGAGAGGTATTGTTGATGTAACCGGTAGTGATCTAAATAAACAAATAATAAAATTTTACATGCTCAAATGGAAGTAGAAAAATTTCTTGTTAATGAAATATACGAGTATGTTTAGGCTATAAGGCTGGGTTGCCCCATCTTACTTTAACTTTGACAAACGTCAATAATCTGTCAAACTCCGTACAAAAAACGCCGGTTATTATCGTTATAGTTACGATCAAAGTTAGGTAGTGCAACTCAGCCTTGGTCATGTTAGTAATAGAAATGAGAGCTAAAATTATCAATTCGCTGATTTATGTGTGACTAGAAACTGCAGCTGTACGCTAAGAATGAACTGAAAACTGGCGCAGGCGCCAGTTGCGCATGCGACGCCTTCCGCGTTCTATTTCGGCAAAACAATATTTAGCATGAAAGTGCGGATATTGACAGAGAAATAGGCCAAGAACATACTTTTGCAAACTTTTTTAATGTGAGCTAAGCGGCAGCGCACACTGGGCATACAAGCTAATATTATAAAGATAATATGAAATTGATAAGTCGCGATTGTCGCCCAGTGTGCGCTGTCGCTAAAACCTCATGTCTTCCTAAATTGGAGAGCATCGTAATGATGATGATAATGATAAAATCCATTATTCATTTCACGGAGAAAATATAAAGACGATTCTTTGACGGAGAGAAAATGAAAATGCGTTTCAATTACAACAAATCGGAATGCATTAACAGTTGCAGAGGATATTAGTAATCCCATTAGCTCTACCTGGCTAACTTTATGTTATTATGTATTTAAACATTCCGTTTGAACTACATAGCATGCAACTAACTGACGGTAATTAATGATGTTTAAATCCTGAGCTAGACTAAGTAATCCTATATTTGACGATATGATACTCGCTTTGGGTATATTTTATACTAGCTTTCCGCCCGCGGCTTCGCCCGCGTGGAATTTTGTCTGTCACAGAAAAACTTAATCGCGCGCGTCTCTGTTTCAAAAACCGGGATAAAAACTATCCTATGTCCTTTCCCGGGACTCAAACTATCTCTATGCCTTTCATCAAAATCGGTTCAGTGTTTTAGGCGTGAAAGCGAGACAGACAGACAGACAGTTACTTTCGCATTTTTAGTATTAGTATAGATGTACTTACGTTTGATGAGTTAATTTGCAAGTTGCATGATTTAATGTAATACGTGATGAGTTCGTGTGTAAGTTGTATGATGTAACTTAAAGTTGCATGCTGTAGAGACTACAGTACAGATCCGAAATTCAAACAGAAACTGCACAAGGTGTGAAAATTCCATTTGCGAGAAAATTAGTTTCGTTCCACTCCAAAACTTTGCTGCCAACGTCAGAACACTTGTTGAAGGTGTGAAACATTTTGTTATGGCATTCTAGGATGAAGTTATTTTAAATATCAAAACATTCCAAGGAATTTTGCAGATTTTTGGCTTACAATTTCCCAGTGAAAACCTCTAATTTTTGTTAAAGAAGGTCAACAATTTAGATCTTTCGGTAAATAAACTAATTGAAGACGGATTCAGGTTGGTAATGTCATGTAACGAAAAGGTGAGATCTGTCAACTTTCGACAGGATAATACCTAATCTTGAAACTGATAGTCCTCGGTCACAATCGATTTATTGAGTTGTGTACGAAAATAATAATGATCTTGATCTCAAATGCAAAAAGTAGTGCACATTTTAAAAACGTACAAGAAAAATATGCGAGTATGAAATAAAGTTTAAAAATTACTCTCTATAATTCTCTCATGCAGATGAAAATACAGTTGCAATTACGCATCATGATTTTAAAAAATCTAGCTTCCGCAGAGCTCGGGGAAAATAACGAATTCCTAAAGCGCTCGAACTAGCTTTCTTAGAACATATAGAATAATATAATGGGTTACATTACATCGGAGATAAACGTGCGAATGCAAACCCGTACTATTACAAAATATGATAGATATTTATTGAAGGTTGAAGAAGAATAAAATAAGGCTAACAGTGTTAAATTCTAATATTTTAGAGCTCCAAATAGAGACTCTAATGTGGGAAAAACAAACTATTTCTAATTAAAGGTTTTGAAAACGCACAAGAACTTTGCTAAACGTATATGTTCGTGAGTAAACTCCTTCGTTTCAGGCGACTGAACTATTTTTACCATTACCATACACCTTCTTATCATATTATATGCAAATTAATGTTTTGAATTTGAATTTTGATTTGATCAGACTGAATACTACCCAATCAGTCAGAATGTCGAGTGTTTCAGTATTCGAGCGCGCTCATCAGCGCGGCGAATAATCACTTCTCTTTATAAATGGTGGTTGTCTGCTCCCGGAATTTCGATCCGACTCGATACGCTAGCTCCGTCTCCGAATTAATCTCACTTTCATGCGAACTGACTCGATTCGAGCAAACAAATCAACGCTCCTGATTATTTACTTCCACTCCTGATATTCAGGGACTAGCTGTGTATTAAATTATCTCTTAGATTGCTAAGCTTAGTAGCGTCAGGGTGTTAAACTTCAGTGGCTCTACCATGAGTTTACCTATCGAGCATTTCGCTATCGAGTATCGCCCCTAGCGGTTAGTAGCAGAAACCACAGCAGAACTACAAACTTTAGGATGGAGATTTTCTAAGTACTTTTCGCTATAGACTATAGATCTATTAAATAGTCATAACATTCCTACATTTTTTAATTGGAACTGGTTTTGAATACAAAAAAACAAAACAAAAAACATAGACAAAAATATCAAAAAAGGTTGTTCCACCTATTGATTCCCAACAAATACATTACTTACCGGAACCGGTATCTCTATATATTCGTTTAATGTTACTAATGTGAAATACATAGATTCATGTTGGTATTCTTTACAGTTTGCCGTTAACATAAACAAGTTGTAAAATCTACTTCAATTGCTTTATATTTCGTTTAGTAAAACGACCTGCCTTCCATTCCGCCGGTCGTAATTTTAATATTGGAATAACTTCGTTTACTAGCATCGTAGCTCTCACAGTGCAGTAACAAACCAAATGCATGCAAACATTGAATTCTGAATATATTTAGCTAAAAGCTATAGAGCCAAAACTAAGGCTGAGTTGCACCACCTAACTTTGACCGTAACTATAACAATAACCGGTGCTTTTTGTATGGAGTTTGACAGATTTTTGGCGTTTGTAAAAGTTAAATAAGATGGTGCAACCCAGCCTAAGAGATTATATTCCGAATTTAATATTGTGCAGTCCAAAGTGGCCCCATTGGGATTCGAATTTAAAATCAAAAATAATACTAAAAAAACGTGTACCTTTAAAGTAATTAATCACTGTTTGTCAGCTTTAAGTTAAAAATAACTATCTCCACATAACGTAAGGCACAACAAAGTAAAGTTCTTAAAAGATAATGGATGTATGGAATAAGGGCCATTACAATGTTATACTGGTCCATGGAGATTAAACATGATGAACTGCCTCTGAGATTTTCTGCGCTACACGGAGAAAAATATTTTATCCACTTGGATACGACGTTGCTAACTCACCGTAGTACCTTTTATTTGAATGAATTAGCTTTTAATTTACACGACACGTTGAAAACATTTTTAAAGGTAATGTAGAGATGAATCAAAGATTGAGTTCAACCCCAAACTCAGTTTCAAATAAAAAGAAAGCCATAAAATAAATTAATTGGGCCGATTGACAGAATTTGATTTGTTTGAGATATTAACTTTTATTGGTATGTTTACTAGCTAAACAACCGCTTAATATCGGAGGCACCTTACAGTCATAAAGCTGCCACAAAATTACAATTTTACTTCTTGAAATATGCACCTTATACTACAGACAGAAAGTTCAAAATTCATTGGACAAAGTTGATATTTTATGATAAGTTAACTATACAAAATTTTATGACAATGCAAATTTTACATCCCTCTAGTGGCTCGTACATAAATGGCGGAATGCATTACGGCGATAACTAGCGCCAAAACATGCTGTAATTAATTATTATTTTGGACCAGAATTCAGTTTGTCATATTGAAGATAAATTGTTTTCATTAATTAAATTTGTCGTTAATATAGGCTGGTCATAGTGGTCATGGTGGCATAGTCTTTGACATTGGGTCAATTAGGCAGAGATATTTTAGTTTTTTCGTCGCAAAACTGAACATTGGCTTTGTTTAGCTATTACTTAAAATGTTCGTACCTGTCATATTTATATTTTTTGTTGTCACAAAGTTAAAATATAAAATGTCTAGTAAGACTTTGTTAAGCCGACAGACGCGTGATATAGCTTAATCAGACTGACTGAGGCTATATTTGCCCTTCAAAGTAACGCAATCATAATCTTTCTTGGAAATCTTGAACAGATTTATTTAAGCCTCTAAAATTTACATTTATCCTAACTGGGAACACATCAAGTAATTTAACAGGTACTATGTAAGCCCCACAGGGAATGTAACCCGTGACCTTTGAGTCAAAGCACAACTCAAATCGTAAACTTATCTAATATGAGACTAGCTTTTGTTTGCGTCTTTGCTTGCCTAAAATCCGGTCTATTAAAGAAATACCATATTTGTCTCTCACCTATGTTTTCCCCTTGTTTCTTACAAGTATCAAACATCAAAATCTGTTGAGTACCTTTAACATTTCACTGTAACAGACATACATTCTGTCCTCACAAAATATTGGTCGGATTTAAGACGGCATCCACGAACCCATAAAAAGCGCATTTTAAAAGCCTTTTTGCAGAAAATAAATGACTTTATGACTTTAAATGGCTCTATATTTCCGTTAACTAATACTCAACAAGTCCTTAACCCGTCTTTAGATTCCATAATCAGAATTAACCAGCGAACGTAACGTATTCAGAACAGCTGCGAACAGCGCCAAATCACTCGCTTTGAGCTACATCTGAATTTAATTACGAACTACGTATTACTGGAATCAGCGTATGAGTTTCCTATTTGTGAAGCAACCATAAGCGGCTTAATACCGCTTAACGATGCTAAGAATTGTTAGACAATAATAGTTCTTATCTACATAAAGATTCATAACGTTTGCTCACATGTTCGTATAAATACAAGAATATTGTGTGGTCTCATAAATAATGTAGTACAACACAGATTACACTGATTGCTTTTTCTTCTTAATCAAAGCTCTGTTTATACACACATTAATACCTAGTCTTTGGTATTTTTTATCAATATGTGCCCAATGCCAATGATTTTCATAAAAATAAGCAAAAGTCACTTCATGGAAAAGTGATTAATAACTGGACTATCTCATTTTGGATGGTAATATTATGTTTGATTTTTAGGAAGAGCATTAATTCTAAGTAGACCTTGATAAGATGAATGCCAAACGGATCATATTAATATACATAATTTAGTCCAGATGCAGAGGTCTAAAAACAAAATAAATAAATAGATTTACAAACATTTCCCTCATGAAATGTGTCACCGGCCTTACTAATTCCTCTCTATTTCTATCACCAATGTAATTATTATACATAAGGCAACCAAAGTGTAATATACTGAGTGGGTTTATCCAAACTAACACACAACATTGTTAGTAATTAGGCAATAGTAACAACATTAACAGCCCCAATTACAAAGGTGTATCGTTAATTACTCTGAGCGTACTTAATGAGTTTCCAACTATCTTAATAGGGTCTACTCCGCAAATAATTCTGATATATCGGCTGTATCTATCTCTGTTATACTTAAATGGCAGCATATAAATTGGAACGAGAGAGATATGACCGATAAAATAGTCAAAACCCCCGATTCATACGGTGGCAAAGATTTTGTATGAACAACATTTTTAAGTTCTCTTGATTATTCAACAGTACTTCAAAATGTTATTCATAAAAACCCTTAAACAAGCATTCATTGTTTAGCAAGCCGTTAACAATGCCTAAAAATAGCATTATTTTACCTCGATTTTCCATGTAATTTGAAATTAACACTGTTAATTACAGCTGTAATTGATGGACGGAATTTCTATCAGTTTCTCGGAAAAGCGAACAGAATATTTTCATAGCTATCTGTATTTAAATTGATCGCTACCCAAAATAATATCAGTACGCTTTTCACATCCGTTAAAAGGTTTCCACCAAAAATGAGAGCCCAAATAGAATATTCAGAGCAATTCAATCAATATTCCGAGGAAAAAGGGGTAAAACTCCCACACACAAATATTGTTCGGTGTTTTGTGTAAACCATAAGGCACTATTCGCACTAAATCTCCCGAGAAATGCGGAGAACACAGATAGGGCAAGAAAAACAACGGGAAGTCCCATAAGTTCGGCGCGAGGTACGTTTATTGGACGAAAGCCTCCGCTAAATTGAACAAATGAGACCTGTGTCAGCATCCTACGGGGCTATCTTTGAAACGTACGATAAATGACTGTGTTTCGTTTATTTTTCTTATGTGACAACGGCACATTCGAACTAAACACTGCGCCATCTTGTTCAGTTGTAATAGGGCCGACTTTTCAACAAAAATAAATAGTGATGTCAACAGTATTTACAAGAAAATGCTAGTCATTGAAAAATATTTATTCTTCGGCTTTTTTATTAGCAGTTAATTTCGCTTTGGTAAGAGGACAAAACAGTTTTATGAACTTTATCAAATACATAAGCATAATATTAAAAACGAAACCTGTAATAAAAGGCCAAATCAGAGTTCATAACTTTGTGAAACCGACTGGCATTTTGAAAAAATAAACAACAATGACATAAATTACGATAGCACCAAATAAAATGGGCGATATCGAGTTATATATTTGTTTGCTATTTCACGTACGTGATCTATCCTGTGACAAATGACACTTGTAACACATTACTCAACGTTATGGATATTTCACATACTGTGTAACAAAACACAATTTGAGTATTCATTGATTTGTTTGTTACTTTTGGAAAAAAATGAAAGCGACACAGGTAAGTAATCATGTATTCTTCAAATAAACTATATTTAAGTGGGTGATTTAAGAATTTTGTGGTAGAGTCAAAACCATTCGATAATAATGACTATGCTCAAAAATAAGTTGAGAGTTTGACCCTTCAGTCTACCTTAAGACTCATTAATCGCTATTTTAACTTACGTAACAGGAGTCACGAGTTAAACTTTATTCAGTTTGGATCCATCGAAACTCGTGACACGATCAATCAAATCAAAATCAAAAATATGTTATTAAATTTTGGCCACTGGTGGCACGTTTATGAACGTCAAATACAGTAAAGAAAAAATGGTAGCCCTTAAAGGGCACTCTGCCTTCATGTCTCCTCATTTTTTGGGCTCTACCAGTTCTGTTTTAACCAGTATTTTGGCACTTCTGATCATATCGACGACCATGTCGAGCGCTTCCATAATACAGGCCAGTCGTGCCAGCTCACGTTTGCTGGGGAAATTACGGCCTTGTCGTTTCAGCATGCACTGTGTTAGAGCTAGATAGTGATATATCCACGCTGAGAGCTATGGCGCGCTAACTGGGAGCCTTCCAACCTGGGAGGATTGGCAGGTAATTGTTGATCAGTAACCTGGAGGTCTGGGGAATTGAGTTAATTTGCTTTGAATGGTAGGGTTCTATAATAAGTTGGTGCTTGTTTTTTATCCCCTGAAGAGCTGCAAAGAATAATGAATACAACTGTTTTGGTACTAGCTGCAAAACGCGTTTACATACCATACGCATTTACGCAATAGACACTCTATTTTAGTTTCCAATTTTGATTCATTAACTATAAGGTGTTGTATCGAACATTTAAGAATCCACTCTAGATAGCGAATGAGGCATATGTACAAATACGTGCGATGTACGGTATTAAATAGGTACTTTCATTGAATTAAACAATGAAATAAATTTATCTATTCCCAAACTTAACAAGACTAGTAAATATCAATTTTTACGAAATAAATTTTCATTTCAGAACAGCCCAAAATTATTCCAACGGTACTTTAATTAAATGATGACATAATTACGGATGGTACTCCAACCTCTAATTACCAATTGTCTCAGAAATGTAATTGTTTGCGTCGTGTTTTATGACGACACTTAGAATTCGAGTAAACAACACTTAACTGAGTCTCAAGTAAGTGTTTTGTTATGGATCGCATAGAATAGTGTTCAAGGAGCTTTGAAATTGTTACAAAATTATTAAGTGCTTAAGCAAGACGAATTCTTAGAAGTAATACGAGTTTCGTTTATTTCTACTAATTGTGTGGATTGTAAGTTGTAATAACTAACATTCTGATGTCAGAAATAATAACAATAAGCCATTGAGTTATAATGTACTACGTACTAATATTACTTCAATGCAATAAGCTGCTGTATAGGTAACATCAGACATATACATACATTTTACATGTATAACAAGCTTATGTTTTAAATGATGTTTTGATTGAATTTCGAATCGATCGAACGCAGGTTCGACCCCCGCCGCCGCTTGACTATTGTGGTTAACACGAGGGGTTTACGGGACTTAAAAAAATATTTAAAAAATCTATGAATTTTTAAGAAAAAGGTTAAAATGAAATAAAAACTACAAATTAATGTAACTTTGCTTATTACACTAAAATTAGGGCCAATTTTAGCGAAAACTTATGTTTGTTTACATGCACTAAATAATAAACCAAATGGTCTTTACCACAACGAAATAGCTAGAATAGCAATCATTCTACCTTATTAGACTCTAAACGTATAGACCAATCGTGTGTCACCATTGTTCCAAGACCAGTTTCGATAGATCCCCTAATTTACTTTGCGTTCCTCTTCTGCCATTCAATTAGTTCAGGCAAAGGGGATAGAGGTAGGTCACGTTATCTGGCTCACTATTCGGCTTGATCGACCATGGAAATAAACACAGTTCCATTTATGGAAGAGACAAAAGAATACAATCAGAATTTGTTTATGAAAATGTACATCGTAGTCCCTTTTGAAATTGCTTACATACGAGCATATTTTTCGTCTGTATACCAATAAGTAAATAGTTACCTATTATTACAGCTGAACATTTTCGCAATGAAAGTTTTATTCATTAGGTATATTGTACAATTCGATTTGCTCCTTTGTAGATTTTCTGAGAAAATTATTTCGAATCAACGAGCTTCCTTACTTTTCTTTAAATGAACATTACAACTAAAGTGCTCGTAGGTACTTACTAATGTATTGTATTCGTTATAATTTCTAATTCTGCTCGCAAGTTGTCTACAGAAATGGAGACAAAAGCTTGATCCTATTTCTGGCGCACACAAAGAGAACATTTCATGCCATAATAGTGCATATAGATTTCGTGCCTTTTAATTTAAACTGTTAATTGTTATGTAGGTATACGAGATTTAGATAATGTATGTGTTAGTTGTCAATTATGTTGATCTTGTCAAATCATCCTTATTAATGTAAAAATAATAACTAGATTTACAGTGCAACGTGCGCTTTTTTTTCCATGTTGCTAGTAGCATAAAATCATCAAACAGTTATTTCGTGTAATTACAAGTAAGTACAAAACAGAATTGATAAAAGCCAAAGACCACATTTTAAACTTTTATATCCATGTCCGTGTCACTATGTCCACATCACAATGCAGTCCTTCCCACTGCATCACCTTTGCTCTAACCTTTCTATCACGTGCCAGCAAAAAACTGCTTTTGAACCTTCCTGCAGCATCATAGAGTCGTCTTTCGAATAGTTCTTTTGGTACAATATAAGTCCACGGTTGTTGATATGGTCAATATTTGTACCAGCGCTTCTCAATATATTGAATGCAGACCAATCTTTGAAACATTGTTTACGATGTCTGTTTCACAGATTTTATCTCAATTTCAATGCAATGTTGCAAACTAGATAAAAATAGGCACTGACCCTGTTTTATGAAATAAATATATTTCATTTATTTTGAATAACACCGATACATACATACAGTAAAAGTTTCTTCTTTCTTTGTCTTTTATACATAAGTATTCACGAACTGTTCTAATTTTAATTCACATTTTGATATCTTCAAATTTTTTTACAAACTCAAAAAATACTACATAATCAAGGTAGAGTCATCAGCTATCATTAGTTCTTAAAACATAAATGTTTATTCTTAGCTCTACAAAAGTTGAGAATCATGAATCATACTTACTCATACTCAAGGTTTGGTTAAAACTGATTTGGTTCCCACCAATTTATTGATTAGCACTTGAAACAGGAATGCTCTGTATTTAAAATCGTTTGCCGTAAATATTAAGTTAGCTAGTTAAGTACTTACACATAGTAAATAATAGTAAATAATTTGGATTTGATCATTTGTTGAGATAAAATATTTTTGTTTATATAAAATACACACTGCTGCCGATGACTTTGATATGGCATTTTAAATAGAGCAGATTTGGACAAAAAAAATTTTTTTTGTTAAGTTGCTCTACTAAGTACGTAATTTAATGTGTTGCCGCGCCGTCCAGACCATAGAACATTTTTGCCTAAGACCACAGAATAATAATAAGTACTACGCTAAGACTAACGCCCGTATTCACAAACATTACTATGAGGTCTCACATTTCTCGTGGACGCACAGGGTCACATACGAACCAATCATAGGCTATATTCAACGCTGTGCGTTCGACTTGCTGATTCACTTAAGCAAGCATAGTTTGTGAATACGGACGTTACTGTCAGCATCCAAAATTACTTTACTGAGGCAAATACCACGGGACCTCTTTGCAATAATTTACGGAGGGTTAACTAATTCAGCAATCGGCCAATCACGATGGGGCGGATCGGTTGTCGCCGATCGGAGGAAATTGCCCGACTCACCAGTTTGCCCCGACTCACCAGTTTACCCCGACTTGAAAAGGTACGGATTTGCACTATTGATTAGGAGTTCGAATTAATAGTTTGTTTTAACTTGTGGTTTACATCAGTAACAATGTTTGATAGAATTGATCGTTTCGAGTTATCGGCCAGTTAACTAAGACCTCTATTCACTGGCGACTGCGTCCTGTAGAGGGGTCAAGCTGCAGAATTTAAATGAATTTACCAAGGAATGATTCTCAAAATTAAAAAACCTACAAATATAAAATAAAATGTTTACACACAAAGTTTTTGGACTTTATTAGTCTCATAAGATGCTGCTTAGTTTTAAAACTTTTATAGGATTTCTAAATCGTCTAAAAAAATTGATTTCATAAGTTTTATTGACAGACCCGCCTCTGTGGTCTAGTGGTAAGACCACCTGCTTCAGACGGAGAGGTCCCGGGTTCGATTCCCAGTGGGGGCAGATTTTTCTGTTCGGTTTAGTTGGTGGTTAGGCTTGTTCTATAAGTCCGCCTGGCTAGCTACCACCATCTTACCTAAGTCTGTCGCCATAACAACAATGTTAACAGCATTGTTGTGTTCCGGCAGTTAGATGTACGAGTAAGATAGCCAGTTCCTCCGTGGTTGAGGATTCCGGATGAAGCTCGCTTCCACCATCGGCCTGATCATCACTTACCATCAGGTGAGATACAGGTCAAGAGCTTCCTCGTTGTGGATTACAAAAAAACAGTATTTTTGGATGACTTCCAATTTGAAAAATTCTCAACAATAAAAGTTACAATTTTATTTTGCAGAAACGTATCCTGGGAGTTATATCAAAAATCCTTACCAATGTTGCTTTGGATGTAGCCCAATTTCCAGAAATGATTTTTACAGTGCAGGCTTATTTGCATTTCACTTAACTCAATATTCCCTATGAAAATTAAATTTCAATTTCGTATATTTAAGTCATATTAATAGACATTTTATATATTTTTGAAGGTGCCAGCTTTCGGGCTTATTACTGTGATAGTTGAAATAATTTCTTCATATTACTTTTTTGTATCATACCTTTAAAAGGTCACACGTCTACGTTGTCTAAAGATAAAACCATTAAATACAATAGAATTCTTTATAAATACTTACCCGCCTCAAGAAACTGGCATACAAGTGCGCCACGTTATTCTTTACAATACATCTTAAGGCATTTAAAGAATTAAACCGCTTACACACAGTGACAAATGACGCAGGCAGGACACATGCCAGACGAAAACAGGGCTTTAGCTGGATACGTCTAGTACAGTCTTCATACTATACACATTTTTATGCAGCAAAAAACATACACTCGAATTGAGAACCTCCTCGTTTTTTGAAGTCGGTTAAAAATGAAACTTATAAGACATAAGATGCTACGATTCTAGGTTGATGTATTGATATAGGTCCAGCACTTAATCCAGTTATTGCCTGAGGTATCGGAGCGGCATGGAAGGGGTAACATAGCCATTTATGACGTAACAGAGCATACAAATCTGAAAGAAATCTGAAGTCTCGGTGATGTTTGACGTCTCAAAAACACCCTCCCGTGCCACTCCCATACCTCAGGAACTGACTGAGTAAACCGCTAAACCTATTCAATGAGGGCTATCGTTTTAGCGCTCACCAGTTAGCGCCACTGTAGAGTAAGGTCCTGTCACTTGCTAGTAGCGAAGACAGTGGCACCAACTGGTGAGCGCGAAAGTGGTAGGAGGACTATCGCATTTGCACTCATCAAGATGGCGCCACTGTAGAGTAAGGTTCTGTCAATCGCCAGGGGTGCCAACTGTTAAGTATAAAAACGATAGCCCTCATTGGAATAAGGTCGTATTGTGTCATTATATCAATGATAATGATTAGGTCGTATCTGGCCACTCTGGCCACTCTGGGTGTTACGAACTATTTGACGCTGACTGTACCAACCATTTAAAATCCGAGCAACACAATCATTGATGGCTTTATCCTTTAAGCCTGACCTTCCAAGTTTGTCAACAGCATTCATGACGCAACTCAGCATTCATGACGTAATTGTAGTCGAGTAAAGTGATTAATAAGTATCCAACTGGTGAACTTTGTAGTCTGGGAAATTTTATTGAGAGAGGTTTACAAAATTTGATTGTGGTGTCTGTCTGTAACTTTTTACTTTGATCCCACAACATCTACAAATTATTTTAGCTAAACATAGAATGAAATAGAGTTTGACAAAAATTAAACAATAAGTTTCATAATTTATGGAAAACTGGCAGACGACCGCGACTTTGTACGCGTGGATCCATTCTTAGTGAGCACCTTCTAAAAGGAACCCCCGTGCAAAATTTGAGACTAGCACTTGTAGTTTCTGAGATTTCGTGATAGTGAGTCAGTCAGTCAGTGACCTTTCGCTTTTATACATATAGATAAGGCTTAATTTTTTAATTAGGATCGGCTATTGTAATGAGAATGGCAAATTGAATGCGTGATAATCGTGATACTTCATTGAGTACTTTTTAAAACCGAAATTCGAACGAAAATCTCCAAATTTCTAAATCCTATCTAAATATTATTTAAATTGTTCAAAAAAGTACGATAGTACTCATTATTATATTTAGTACTATAGTGTCTGTTCTTTTTTTTATCTCGAAGTAAAACCATTTGTCATTGTCGAGTGATATTACTATCTATTGTCTAAAACAGTACTTTTCTGTTCTTCTGACGTAACGGGAGCCCGGGCAAGTTCACACTCGAAGTAATGCTGTAAAACAATTGAATCTCCCACAGATATTACATTACTGGAATAGTCAGTGAAAGCTATGACGTCACTGGTTCCTTAACTTCGAACTCCTCCTATGATCTTCTGATTAAATTCGTTGCGGGTCCAATGACAGTTTAAGTTTTCCCCGGGACAAACTTGACCTTCGCTGGTTGGGTTTTTTATTGGCGGTCAAGCTGTAGATCCTGGCTACACGCGAGTTGCAGCGGTGGGAACGAGAGGTGGGAATAGTCCCGTAATCGTATGTCAGTGAGCAGTTGACAGCACCCAGCACCATTCAATTGATATCCGACTACTATTTTTATAAATGGAGCTGGCTGGAGAAGCCTTCTAAAGATCCCGTGGACGGCATTTCGCACCAATGTATCCATCCTCAAAGAGCTTCGTGTTCGTTCGTTTCAGCCAAATGACGTCCACTGCTGGACAAAGGCCTCCCCCAAGGTTTTCCACAATGAACGGTCCTGCGCTGCCCGCATCCAGGCTCTTCCCGCGACCTTTACCAGATCGTCGGTCCACCTAGTAGGAGGCCTGCCCACGCTACGTTTTCCAGCCCGTGGTCGCCACTCGAGAACTTTCCTGCCCCAACGGCCATCGTCTCTACGAGCTATGTGCCCCGCCCACTGCCACTTGATTTTAGCAATTCTGCGAGCTATGTCGGTTACTTTGGTTCTCCTACGGATCTCCTCATTTCTGATTCGATCACGCAGGGAAACTCCGAGCATAGCCCGCTCCATCGCCCTTTGGGTGACCTTGAGCCTTCTTATGAGGCCCATAGTAAGCGACCACGTTTCGGATCCATATGTCAACACTGGCAACACACACTGCTCGAAGACTTTCGTCTTGAGACACTGCGGTATTTCGGACATGAGTATATGGCGAAGCTTCCCGAACGCTGCCCATCCGAGTTGGATTCGACGATTGACCTCTTTCTCGAAGTTGGACCTACCTAACTGGACTGTTTGTCCCAGGTATACATAATTGTCGACAACTTCGAGTGTAGAGTCTCCAACCTTCAGAGGAGTGGGTGCAACACGGACATTAGACATGATTTTTGTCTTGTCCATGTTCATTCTGAGGCCCACTTGTTGAGAGGCTCTACTGAGGCCATCGAGCATTGTGCCTAGATCCTCCAAGGTCTCAGCCATGACTACGATATCGTCCGCGAATCGAAGGTGGGTGATGTACTCGCCGTTGATATTTATGCCAAATCCGTTCCAGTCCAGAAGCTTGAAGACATCTTCCAGGGCGGTGGTAAACAGTTTTGGAGATATGACGTCTCCCTGTCTTACCCCTCGCTGCAACTGGATAGGTTTCGAATCCCGATCCTGGAGGCGGACCGACATTGTGGCGTTTTTGTACAAACCCCTCAACACTTCGATATATCGATAGTCAATTTGGCACCTTTGGAGAGACTGTAGCACTGCCCAGGTCTCGACCGAATCGAAGGCTTTCTCATAATCCACAAACGCCAGGCAAAGTGGTTGATTATACTCCTCGGTCTTCTGTATAATCTGCCTTAGCGTATGTATGTGGTCTATGGTACTAAAGCCTTTTCGGAAACCGGCTTGTTCGGGAGGCTGGAAGTCGTCGAGCCTGCGAGCGAGACGATTCGTAATGACTCTTGAAAACAGCTTGTAGACATGGCTCAGAAGTGAGATGGGTCTATAATTCTTCAATAAGGTTTTGTCACCTTTTTTGAAGAAGAGTACCACCACACTTCTGTGCCATGTCGTAGGCGTTTTTCCTTCGAGGATGACGGAATTGAACAGCTTCTGAAGAGCCCTCAGTACCGGCGTTCCGCCTGCCTTCAAAAGCTCAGCCGTGATTCCATCATCACCCGGTGCCTTGTTGTTCTTCAGCTGTTTGAGAGCCATTCTAATCTCGTACAGACTGACGTCCGGGATATCTTCGGTATAGTGTCGGGTCAGTCTAGCTCTTGGGTCTTCGGCTAGATTTGTGACAGGTGCACGTACACTCGTGTATAATTGTCCGTAGAACTTCTCGACCTCTTCCAATATCTCCGGCCCCGACGAAATGGCTCTGCCATCCTCTGTCTTCAGCTTGGTCAGTTGACTTTGGCCATCAGACAGATCTCTTGCGAACACTTTAGAGCCCTTGTTTCGCTCAATCGCCTCTTTAATACGGTCTGTATTAAATTGGCGTAGGTCGCGAGTCAAAGACTTGGAGATCTGTCTGTTAAGGCGCCGATACTGAGCAGCATCTTCAGAGGACTGCAGAACCAAGTTCCGTCTCTCTTCCATGAGTTGATTGGTGAGGTCAGAGATCTTTTTGGTTCCTTTTGAACGACGGGTTTTAAAGAACTTAGACCCAGTCGTTTGGACAATTTCCACGAACCTGTCATTGTATTTGTCCACATTTTCGCAGTCTCCTAGGCATTCGAAACGATTTTGCAACTCGAGCTGAAAGCTTTCGGGGTTTTGGAGTTGGATGGGCGCTGGGCGGAGCGTAGACTTCATCAGTCGACATCTCTCGAGCTTGGGTCTGATATTCAATGTGCCTCTTACCATTCGGTGATCGCTTCCTGTTTTGACCGAATTGATCACAGAGACATCATTGAATATATGCTTCTTCGTCGACAAGATGAAGTCTATCTCATTTTTTGTAGCGCCATTGGGATGCAGCCATGTCCACTTTCGCTGTTTTGGCTTTCTGAAGAAGGAGTTCATCATAAAGAGGCCCTCCCTCTCCATAAAGCCAGCCAGCAGTTGGCCACGTGCGTTCCTCTCTCCGTACCCAAATTGCCCCACTTTCGGCTCATTATCGCTTCGTTTACCTAGCTTCGCGTTGAAGTCCCCCATCACAACGGTAAAATGGGACCGGGAGCCATGTATGGCTCTGGAAATATCCTCATACATGGTCTCCACTTCGTCGTCGGGGTGTTCCGTGGTCGGTGCGTATACCTGTATGACCTTCAGCGAATACCGTTTGGTGATTCTGAGTATCAGGTACACTACCCTCGCCGAAACACTCTCGATCTGGACCACGTTGTTGACAAGGGACTTGTGGACGATAAACCCGACACCACCCTGGGACTGCTGGTCGCCCTCCCGGAAATAGAGCAGGTTTCCGGATTTAAGAATTATGGTGTCCTCCCCCTCTCTTCGGACTTCACATAATCCTACGATATCCCACCGTAACCTGCTCAACTCTTCCTCGAGTTCCATTAGCTTCACGTCTGTACGCAGTGTGCGAGCGTTATAGGTTGCCAGGGCCAGAGGTCGTCGGTGTTGGTAGCCTGGCATCCCCCGGGGATTCTTCGCACCCCTTGCCCCACCGTTACCGTGACCGCTACCGTGGTCCGGGATAGTGGGGCCGCCGGGGACTAGGGGCCGTTTTTTTGTTTTTGCCACCATTTGGAGGGTTTTGCCCTAATCGCCACGCTTGGCAGGCGGGTTGGCGATCGCAGTTTTTTTGCTTGGTTTCGCACGCAGACGCTGCTGCCCGTCCGGTGCTACAGGAGTTTGTCGCCTCTTACGACACGCCTCCTGTTGGCGGTGGGGAAAAGTATTCTTTTACGGCCGTCCCCACACAGCACTTCGTGTTAAAAACAGACTATCGTCAACTGTGCAACTACGAATACTGAAGTTCTTTGGTCACGTCTCTAGAAATGAGAACTCGATGGAGAGACTGGTAGTTCAGGGCCAGGTGGAAGGCAAGAGAGCACGCGGTCGATCGCCAACCGGCTGGATAGACGCCATCACGAAGGCTACTGAGTCCACCATGGTCCAGTGTACTCGCGACGCCTCTAACCGTCAGAAATGGAAGCACATCGCCAGGAGAGCTACCCTCGGAGATGACATCACCCCACCATGTACCTCGTCAGCGCAACCACTACCACTCTGACAAGAGTGCCCGACTAAGAAGAGAATTTTTATTTTTTATAACTTGAAAAAAGTTAAAGGTCATAGGTAAATTATTTTTTTAAATAAGTTCGCCTGTATCATGCCAAAGGAGACATTTGAAACAAAAATAATTGTGGTACATGGTAATTTGTATCTAAAAATATCATCATTACACACAGAATACATTTGGTAGTGTCTTGCGCACATTTTGTGTACAAAATCACTATCACTTTTTTCATTCGTAATCTGTCAAAATTTTAAGAACAACGATTGCAAGTAAGTACCATAATAACTAATTTCTGAGCAACAGCTTAACGTACTAATGTATTTTATCAACCCAAGTGATATACTTGATGATAAAGATAATTTTAATACGCCATTGCGTGGGCGGATAATGGTATCATACACAATCGCATCCAGCGAAGAGGCGTCACGGTACCATCGATCTTGGGACATCGTTACATGGGTCCCGTATCTTTTGGTAGTCAGAGAATCCGCCTACGCGTTGTTTCGTAACTTTATTCCGCTATAATAGTTTGTCGAACCCGTCCGACGAGTTGGGAATTTTGTATTACTGTATGGTCTGTTTAGTTGCTATTTTATTCGTTTGATGTATTGAATCTGGATGAAATATTAAAAATAAATAATACAAGTAAGTTTTCTACAAATAATCTCTAGTATTTTTTGCTCATTTATTTGCTAATTGAAACAGAAACGCATAAATTCGTGTCCCTTGATTGTTATTACTCTCTGGTCTGACTAGTTTAACTGTCTCTATAACAAAAATTAACGTATAAGAACAATTTTTCAACTCAGCCTTATGAATTACAATTTAAGTTAATCAGTTAATCGATTTGTATTCGACAAAACAGTGTCTTCCACACGAGTTGAATCAATTTCTCATACCGTGCATTCTTTTCGATCGCTCGCAAATTCCTACGCTCGTTTCCGATATTCTAGACATTTTAATTCAAGTATTCATTCATAAATCTTACTGAAAGTCAATATTTTTGTATATTAACTTGAGATTTTTAAATATTTGGTCATAATTTAACATTGACAGAGAAATGTAGCATCCTGATGTATCAGGAGAAGTCTGGATTACCATAACAAATTCTCAACTTAAATTTTGTACTAAAACTTTATTTTCATTTTAAAACGAAACTATTCGAAATATTTTTCCAATTCTATACTATTAAAGGCCGGTCGATCTATTCTCATAAATAAAACACTGGATACTTAACTTTCACAGTATATTGCCTTAATCTAAATACAATTCATCACTTAGCACAAAAGCGCGCGGAGTCGCGTCTTTCCGTTCTATACATAGCCAGAACGCAAGGGTGTGAAACTAATCGAGTATAGTTTGGAGATGACTTTATTTACTAAGCTCCTCCAAACTATACACGACCAGTACGCATATGCTGCGTACTGCTCGCGTATACTTTGTAGTGACTTAGGTCAATTATCTTACTCCAAAATATACATCGCCAGTACGCATACGGACTAATCATGTATGTATTGTAATAAGTGCGTGATTACAATTTATACGCGAGTAGTTGCATGCTAGTCATTTTGACTTATTGACCTCTCTTTCTATTACATATTAATTCATATCTGCGTGTCTACTTTAAACATTGAATCATCTTTCGACACGTATCATTAGTTTTGATAAAGGATTTTTTGGTGTTTCTTATTCTGCCATAGAAAAGATATTTGTTTTGGGGCTGATATTTCACCAATTGTCGTAGGTATGGAAATATGTCAAAATAATTTTATTCTTGAGATAAAAGTTAATAAATAAAATAAATAAAAGGAAGGATATTTATTTATTATTTAAAATAATAAAAAAATATCCTTAGACGTTTTACACTGCGCTTCTAGTCCCAAACTAAGCAAAGCTTGTACTATGGGTACTAGACAACGGATATAAACATACTTAAATACTTTTTTTTGTAAATACGTACTTATTATACATAGAAAACACCCAGTCCAATACAAACAAATATGTTCATGCACACAAATGTTTGTACTGTGCGGGAATCGAACCCGCTACCTCCGGAATAGTAGTCCGTTTCGAACCACTACACCAAACGGCCGACAATACAAACCTAGCATTTGAAGTCTCGCATAATATTGTATTTAATGCACGTTGAACTTTCTTCTCTCACTCTCTCTCATTTTAATTAAATTGTTATTTAATTTGAAATCTACCTAATCAATTTAATTTCAAAAACCACTTACAATAGTGTTAAAAATCTAGATTTATTATAGATTCAGTAAAATAATAATATTTTATGTAATAATATCAAATAAATGTGATTTTAAATATAGTTCCATATTTTACTGAATTTTACTAAATCAATATCAACTAAACACACTCTAGTCAAGTGTAAGTGGTGTAGTAGAAACTAATCGAGTATAGTTTGGAGATGACTTTTTTTACTAAGCTCCTCCAAACTATACACGATCAGTACGCAAAATTCGTGTATAGTTTGGAGTCACAGACGTACAAACAGGCACTACAAAATATACACGAGCAGTTTCCTATGGGTGCGTTCTGGCCATGTATAGAACGGAAAGACGCCGCGGAGTCATCTCCGCGCGTCCCTCTATTCTGACGTTTGATGCTAGCGTGACATTGACGTATCGTCAATGTCACTATGACAGCATCTCATTGGCCACAACGGTACCGTTATTTTATCGTTTTAGATTTTTCATAATTAACAATACTAATTACGAATTACTGAAATGGACGGTTTACCGTTATTTTATGCATCGTCAAACAGATAGCTAATCAATTGAATTTAAATTCGCTGCGGTAATTCGAGTAGGTACTGCCATTACAAACACAATAATTAAGCAGTTTAACGTATGAACGTTTGGATTAACGGGATAGATTGTATTTGATTGAAACTTGATCAATCGCTTAGTTTGAAAATCTTTCAGTCTAACAGGTTAAGAGTCGATCTGTTCGATCTCTTGTTTTGTCCACTAATCACAGGCTTCTAAATGCTAAATACCTATATTCACAGAATGGTAGCTAGAGTGAGACACATGTGAGTGTGAAAGGATTAATATTTTTTCGTTTCAAAAGCTCTCCAATTTAGCAAATGGAGTAAAATTCAGCACACCTGAAATTATCCTTCATAAAGAATCTTTTCCATAAAACTTTGAAGGTTACATCAAAACGTCGCATTCGTTTTATTTATCGCGGGCTTCTGTCGCCAGTTATTTGCATTCAAACGATGTAAACCATTCTGCACACATCCCAAATATTTTTCTTTCGAGGCTTACCATTTATCAAAAATCACGCGGCCGAGTTATGGTTGGGAGGGGAACATTTTCATTTGAATATCAGGAATTCAGGATATACTTCACAAATAAAAATGCTCCCGAATGCCACTGATGACTCGTTCGTCATTCAAAAACAAACTCTTTCTCTTTGAAATAAAGCCAACAGTAATTGAAGTTCGCCAGATTGCCGTTCTGCTGATGGATTTTTGAGATGCTCTTATATTTTTAAATTACTCTTGATAAATTGTATGCCATTTTATTTGACTCTCTTGCAGATAATATTGTGGATTAATTCTTAGCAAGCTAACTAGAGTTCCTTTCGTATAAAAAAACATAACTTAGTAAGTGTAGAGTCGACTAATTTACAATTGGTGTATTCTACAACTGTTTAATTGACATTTGAGTAAGCGGATGAAAACAATACTTATGAATTATGAAAAACTTAACTATAACATAACTACCAAAATTGTACACGTTCTGAGAAGCCCACAGCTGCAGGAGTAACGTAGTTTTAATTAGTAACCTATTTAGATCCTTCACCGGAATAGTTTAAGCTGCTCCACAACTATGTTAACGATGCTTCTTGTTCTGTAGCTAGTTAGCGACATTGAAATCACACAACTAACCCGTCGTCTCACGCTCTAGCATTAATGAACTTACCAATTCAGCCCCCAAACCATAACTTGAAGGAAACAACAGAACTTGGTGGTTGAAAATAATTTAGTTATACACAACAAACATTAGTTGGAAAACTGGAGAAGTTCCCTTTTAGAATTAGCCAGAATTAGTGAACCAAATGACCAGAGCAGCCGACGGCTACGTCGCGATTTGTGTTGACAGAGATGGCAGCTACCACGTAGCTTAGTTTACATAGATTATTTCGGCCGGCTGTTTTTCTCACACGGATACATTGAGTCGCGACTATGGCTGTAGCTCCTAAATTGGGAACAAACTAAGCGATGTATTTTATGTTTAGCGATGCGACCGTTTAGATTAGTGTAGCAACATGGTGCGGGCTGTTAAAGTGATACCGCGTAAGGCAGTGTGGCCTCAACTCCGGTCGAGCTCTCACGTCTCGGTTCGATTTCGAACAAATACGATGTTTCGCGGCTCTCGCGTCGGATCTAATGTTCAATGATTTTATGTGTTTCAGTTCCACGATTGATAGTTAAGTGTAAATAGTGCTGTCAGTGGAGTTAAGAATAGTTGATTCAGTTTAGACAATAATTGGTTTTCGGTTGGCTGAAAAGGATTAATTCCCTTGCCTGAAACAGGTGAGTGTGGGATAGGGGCAACTTTCATTAATTGAAGGATTAATTATACCTAATGTACACGCATTTACACAATACAACAAATGAAATACCTTATTTCGAGAATTAATTGATGTTAGAAATTAATGAAAATTGTCTTCATTACATAAGTTTTTATAGCAAAAAATATAATTGCTTCGCAGATAACGAATCATTTGAATTTCTCGGAAGGTTTCTTCAGTTTTACAAACGGTAAAGGGTTTTTCTTAATTGAATCGAGATTGGATATTAAAAAGTCCATTTCCATTGTGTTGAAATTGAACAAAAAAAGTTCTGAAAAGTGATAACTCAGGAATAAATTTGTTAAAAAGTCATTAAGACCGGGCTCAGGGTGTATTAGCGCAATAAAATAGGCCGGGAAAAATGACGGTTTCTATTGTTTTAGCAGACGCGATAAAAGTAAATGGTCCTTTCATTATAAAGCCATCTTTTTGACTTCTGGGGTGATGCACAGAACGTTATTCGCAGGCCTATTAGATGATGACATTATACAGGGTGTTCCATTTATCTTGATTTAATTTTTATGTAGGTAATCGTGTTAGACGTTTTTGCATTTAATTAGGATCCGAAACATTTCAACATTAATGGTGTTCTGGCAATTGATGGTCAAGTTAGAACATTTAACACTTAAACTTACCATTTTGTACATAAAAAGAATGTAAAAGACAGTAAATATTTTATTTCTAACCGCGAATCGATTTGTATAAATTAAGCTATTCGAAATAAATGACTATGTGCAATTTCAGAAACTGACAACTGTATAAATAAATATCCAAAACTGCAATTGGATAAGTAGGATTATAAATACAAGAATATGAAAAAAATCAGCAATTTGCATTTGTGTGCATGTTTTTAAAATTAAGGCAACACCCTGTATCTGTCGGCTATTTTAAGAGAAAAGATGTCATTATAAGAAGACGTATGTTTATTTTTAGATGTTTGTTTACTATTAAGTGGATTATTTATAACCGACCTTAAAAAGGATAAGGTTATTAATTCGATTACCTACCTACATGTTTTTGTGTGTAATAATCTGGTAATAATATGTATGAAATATAATCACTATTGTTTTTGCTATACCTAACTTAATGATTTAGATGCCAGATGGTATAATAACTGATAAATAAGTTTTTATTGTCATAACATAAAATGTTTTAATTAAATAGATAATGATGTGATAAATGATGATATTTTAACAGAAAACTAATAAACTACAAAATGATAATAACATAGCTTCAATTACATTAAATTATTTGAAACTTTTATTTGTGCACTAACTTTTCAGCTATCACAGTATTCCATAGGCTCGTTCCTATGAATTCCTTACTGATAGAAATAACTATGTATTTTCTATTAGACGCTGAATCACGTATGATTCATGAAGTTAATCTGCGTTTTAACTATTTTATGCCTATTACGCACCTCAAAAGTATATCCTCAGCATTGACTAATCTATGTTCCTAGAAAAATGTTACGAGTTTCCGCAAAATACTAGAAACGCCTACGTTAAAATATTAGCTCTTACATAGCAATGTATTTATTCATCTCCTTGATAGCTTTTAGACGATGACGGAGATCCCGCTAAAAAATAAAAAACTGTTACTTATCGCATAAAAACTTCGATGTTTCTGATTTCAAGCAATGTAGAGCCGGGCCTTGACTTTCAGCGACCGCTGGTTGATAACGCTCATAAAATAGAGCCGCACTTTGAAGTTTTATGTTTTAGTGATCCTTAGCGGTACGAAAATAAAATTATGAGTAGATTCAAAATCTTAATAAAATATTTTAATTTAACTAGCTCGTGCTTAAAATACTTAAGGCGGTCTTATTTCTCTAATTTGTTTTATTCAATATGCTGATTCTGAAGTGAGATAACAATTATATTTGTAAGATTTTTTTATGTTTCTCCAAAAGTAACAAAATTATCACATTGTTAGAATGAAATTCATTAATAGTAAATAATAGTTGGATAAAAATTATGCTTTATAAATTGTATAAAAAGCTGATAGATATTCTTTTCAAATAATAAGTATTCTAAAGGATGCAAATATAACACTATTTAATAACCAACTGAAGTATGGACACTGCGTCTTTTCAGGCCATGCAAATCATAATATTAACACTATGTTTATTTACATCTTGGAGTTAATAATAAATCGCTGGCAGCCAAGCGCCGTGTCTCGGCCGACCTTGTGCCCAGTCGGTATTATGTCACTGACGCGAACTGACTCACGTTACCTATAAATGGTAATCGTTTAGTGATTTGCTCAGAGGATTGCAAGGCTGCAGACTTTTGTTTGGACCGATGAGTTTTTGGGCATGGCTTTGGGTAACGCGATTATGGTAACTAACTTGCTCACGGTGAGATAGGAAGAATTGAAAGGACTTTCTTTTGTAATAGTTAGTTTAGCACTTATAAGGCTGAGTTGCACCACCAAATTTTGACCGTAACTTTAACGATAACCGTTGATTTTCGTATGGAGTTTGACAGATTTTTGACGTTTGTTACAGTCAAAGTAAGATGGTGCGATGCAACCTATGCCTAACAAATTTTAGGTAATTTTAAAGGATTTTACCACTATGGATAAGCTCTTGGCCTGCATCACCCTGTGCAAAAAGTTATGATATAAAGCAAGCTTCACCCTATATACTCAACCACTGAGGAACTGGCTATCTTACCCCCAAGTCTCCAACTGTTGATACATAACAATACTGTAAGCACTTTTATGGCGGCAGACCTAGGCAAGATGGTTGCTAGGCGGACATAGAACATAAAATCGAGTAGGAAGTTTTGGGATTCGAACCTGTGATCTCTGGGAATCGAACCTGTGAAGGTGGCCTTACCACAAAACTACAGAGGTGGTTAACTTTTAACTCTAGTCTATGAAAAGTGCTTTTTAAAACCCTGTTTGCAAAAATAAATTAGTTTTTTATTATTTTTTTATATCTATTGAGCCTTACCTGGATTGATACAAACAGATGGCAAATGCTACGAAGAAGTCGCTGAAACAAACAAGTCACCTTTAGATGTTATTCCCAAATGTCGTCACTCTACATCGGCTGAGGTTTAGGAGGGTTTGCACGATTCCTCGAATTTGCAATTCATGTTCCCAGGGAACTCGAATGTCGCTCAACTTTGAAAATTTGTTGTCGTGTGTCGAATGGAAAGCTTTTTTAAGTATGCTATAATACATACATAGTAAATATTGTTTAAATTGTCACACAGTCACAGTACTAAAGATCAAGATACCTTTAAAGGAAAAGTTTATTTACCCTTCGCGAGAAGGGTAAGTAAAGTAATAAGGTTAAAGTGCGAACTTTAACCAAAAGTAATGTAATCTTCACAAATTTCAATGTCCACATATTATTTTATTATTAGCCCTTCAAATACCAATTGTTACCGCGGTCGCATGCGATTGCTTAGGGTTCTACGAAATATTATTATAAGGGTACCAAAAGATTGTTTATTTGTCAGTCATAATCAATTTTAGTCATACGCAATTGCATTATTATTGCCAGTCGCTGGCAAAAGGCCAGGGGTTCGTGATTCTGTTTTGAGATACCGTGGTGGGTGAGCGATAAATTTTCATTTATGTCCGTGAAAAATTTATCTACAGTACTTATTCATAATGTTAAATGCATTATAATAATTACCGAAAGCAATTCGCAATGAAAAAAGCTTATTAACAGGCAAAAATTACTAAAGGCAAAATTCAAATTCGTATATTTTGCAAGTAGTCTTATAAAAAAAGCTCTCTTACTTTAACTCTACCACTGTAAGGCTGGGTTGCACCATCTTATTTTATCTTTAACAAACGTCTGTTTTATTTTATCTTTAACAAAAATCTGTCAAAATTCGTACAAAAAGCACCAATTATCGTCATAGTTACTGTCAAAGTTAGGTGGTGCAACTCAGCCTAAAGCTATTTGTTACATCCGTTGTATAAACTCGATATAATATTATTGTATCAATTACATTAGTAAAGATAATAATGTGGTGTTAAAGAAAATTATAATTAAAAGGGCTCTATAAAATTAAAAATCAAGAATATGACTTTCAATGTAAAACTACAGTAAAATATTCGTAAAATTATTGTAGTCGAGTTTTACAAGAATCCTTTATTTGTGTTTCAATAATCATTTAGGCAAATGGCCTACTAGGCCGAAAGTTATGAAGCTTTCAAAAAGCAATTTAATGAAATTAATAGTTCATTAGGCTCGTCGCTACGGGTCACGACTTCAATAGCGAATCGAACGATTCAAGAATCGGTCCCCAGTGCCAAATATCAAAGTTAGCTCAGAATGCAAGGCTATGGCCACATCGTCGACTACTAACTATCGATAATGGGACTATTCCCACCTCTCGTTCCCATCGATGCAACTCCTGTGTTGCCAGGATCTACAGCTTGAACGCCAATAAAAACCCAACCAGTGAAGGTCAAGTTTGTCCCGGGGGAAAGTTAAACTGTCATTGGACCCGCAACGAAATGAATCAGAAGAACAGAGGAGTTCGAAGTTAAGGTTTACTAACTATCGATAGGTAATAAAACACTAGATAATAGGTTCCATTATGTTTCATGTCATCGTGATTGTATCAATATGATTGCTTTAGCCCCTCAAACCTCAAGCGGTCGCATAAGACCATGTGTTTGATCTGTTGACCTGGTGGTTCGCGTACCGGGTACGTTGGTACAACCCTTGCTGCGGTCAATCATCTAACCTGCTAAGGTTCGATGTTTGATGACCATAAGAATTTTAAATTCAGTTACTGTGGTGGACAGCCGCTCGGGCGGGAAAATATAACGAAAACTTTGGTTAAATTATAATGGTTTATTCTTGCTTAAAATGCCCAGACGGCTATCAAAACATTAACTTTAAAACATAAAAACAAAAGGTGTCAAAAATAATAAAAAGTATAAAAGCATTCTAAAAAAGGTTGGTCCACCTATCGGTTCCCAAAAGTTACTGGAAAAATTACAAATCGTTTATTTACAATCTTATCGTAATTCACAGTACAGTAGGTTTCGCTCCAACCCGTCTGGCTAGCGTGTGTAGGCCAAATCCTCCATTTGCCTCTGGTAAATTAGAGGGAAGTCCTTCTGTAGTGGAGGCTTAATGACCTGACGATGACAATGCAGTTTTAGAATATGTTTGATTCCGTAAATACATTGCTGTACCTATCTTTTATCTCGTGGTTACAAAGAACTGGAGACTACTATTGACCACTATGGACTGTCCTATCTTATCCTATCCTATCCTTCCTACTAATTTATAAATGCGAAAGTTTGGATGTCTGCATGTCAGGATGTTTGGATGTTTGTATGTTTGTTACTCTTTCACGCAAAAACCACTGAACGGATTTTGATGAAACTTTACAGTATTATTGTTTACTAGCTTTCCGCCCGCGGCTTCGCCCGCGTGGAATTTTGTCTGTCACAGAAAAACAATATCGCGCGCGTATTTACTCACCGTTTAGACCTACCCTGGACTACGACAAACATTTTAAAACCAAAATCAGCTCAATCGGCCCAGCCGTTCTCGAGTTATAATCAGACTAACGAACATCAATTCATTTTTATTTATATAGATAGATAATCCAGAATAACATATAAGCTATAATTTACGACGATCTGTGACAAACTATTTCACGCGGGTGAAGCCGCGGGCAAAAGCTAGTATATTATAAGTTTAGAACCTAATTCTTTGTATCTTCTCTACTAATAGTAGAGTTTGCAGTGTGACCTCAACCTACTACTGCAGTAAGTTCTCTAACTCGGTATCCAATCGGAAATTAATTTGATTCAGAGCTCAGACGTCTCTTAATCTTTTCAGCCTTAAATACGGTTTAGATGTCGCGAACGAAATTGAGTGCATTTGTCTTTTAAATAAATTCCATGTGCTGTTTAAAATGTAACTTTGCGGTTAAAGCATTTTTAGAAAAGATTTCTGTTAAAACATATTCACTTCTTTCATACAAAATATTAGTATAGAGATCTTACTTAAACAGTCCAATATAGCTCTACTAAACGGAATTTTATTTATATTTATTTACCAATATATAATTTTTTTCAAATAGGCTTTTAAAAAGCACTTTTACAGTTTGACCCTTTTATTGCATTGCTTGAAAAGTAATGTCAAGAATTTAAACTTTCGCGTTCCATTTCAATTAAAATAGTAATTTAATGTCCAGAAAACTGATTCTCTCGTGCTGAAAATTTTATCTTTACATGAATTTAGGAAAACCTACACTAACAGGCTTTAAACGTTATACGCTGATTTATTAACCATTCAGCGTTAAAATATAATATTTACGTAGTAAATCTAGGGCAATGTCAAAGCCCACAATCTGTTTTCGGAATGGCTAATAAATGGGCCATTACGAATTTCTGGAGCGGCCATTTGCACCGATTTTTTTCCAGTCATTATGTGCAACGGTGTTGAAACGGGAAGTAATTTCCCACTTTTAGTGATGTAATTACTATAGATAATAATTAGTCAAGTTTAGGTAACCTAGCATTGCAACAGTTGATAATGTAGGAGTAGTTTTAACTCTTGTCATACAAATGAACTACAAAGGTGAATTTGTATAGATTAGATACTCATAGATGTTTCTTTAATCACTCATTCGTCAATTTAATTTCAAAATAAAGTCCAAAGTTAAAAAAACAAAACTTTCCGCTGGCCTCTTCCCTCTGGAAACAATTTAATCACAGATTTATCTAGACGTATTTTCCCATTACATATGATGCAATATGAAGAAATAAAACTGTCCCAAAACTATGCAAGTCCCACTTCACCTACTTTTCTAGTGTTACAATAACGGCATTAGTTAATGAATAACTCATGCATTTTATAGTCCCATTGAATTGTAATTTTATTGGGCAGGATGTACGCGTCCCATTTGTATATTGCTTTCGGAAATGCATATCTGGGACAATAATGCAGTTTGGGACAATTGCGATAAACATTGCCATGACACGGACCAATAATTACAATTGTACTATTATTAATTGCTGAAATTAATGGTTTTAATTACGATATTAAATATGAATGAACACACTGATGGTCTATCGAGCTATGGGACGATCGAGTCTTGTGAACTCGTTAAGGGACAAAATGAAAAAGGTCTATTGGCAGAAGAAAGTAGTGGACATTAATAAAAATAATGTACAGGGGGCTAGCCACATACCTAGATCTCAGAAATATCGAAAAACGGATCAAATGCTCTCTCTAAAGGGGATCATGACGTGGTTAACTTAGTGTGGGAAGCTCCCCTAGGGACCGATGACCTCAATCAACATGGTTGCTGACAAGAGCTGGATGAAAAACATCTGCTTTGGCAAAAAATTTATTCTGGTGCCATGAGTAAAAGTGTGTTCCTTGCCATTTCATTTTAAAATCATTATAAAAATCATTTATAACAACGGTCTGAGACATGAAAACAACTTTTTCACAATCAAATTGCTATTATGCTATCGGATTAAGATTTAAGCTGTAAAATTAAATGCCCATTGAAACTACAAATTTTGTGTCAATGATTAAATAACTTTCGTGTTTTCATTACATCCAATACATAAAGAGTATTAATTAAGCAAAAGCAACTTCATTGATACTGAAATCAATTCGGTTTTTACATTTTTCAATACAATAATTACAGGCTCATATAGATTCATCTGTGCTTTTATGGATATTTAACACATATTATGTTCTTCTTTTAATATAGCACACACTTTAACAATATGAAAATCAAGGAAAATAAAAAAGTAGTCATATTACGTAGTCTTATTAATTTAATTCGAAATTACGATTATCGTAAACAAACAAAAGCTACTCCTTCCTAACCAAGGACTTCTTGCATGAAAATAATATCTTCATGAAGATATACCTACTCGTAACATTGTTTTTACATTCACATGCTTAATGTGTTTTTCTCTCGAGAAAAATCTATTTACCCATCATTCCTCTGAAGTATCTCTCTCTTAATGTCTTTAGGGGTAATGCTGATATAACCGGGGTACATGAGTATAACTTCCATTTTTTTCCAGGAAAGTGGGAAAATGGATTTATCGCCGGTTCCGCGCGAACAACTCTAATATCGTAAAGTGTGATTTAGTCTTTATTGTCTACGGTGAAATGAGTTTGGCGACTTAATTCCTATGGCCATTATTCAAAGCTATTTACTTATACGTTATAATAGGTTAGCCTAAAAAGCCTATGGTTGTATTTATTTACATATAGAAACAATTCTAATAGCTAGGAATAAAGTTGAATGTAATAGAAATGGGAGGACCATTTTAGATAGCATTAATGTATCATCGTTTGTCTATTGTAACTTTAATATCGAAATTGCAAAAAGCCTCTTGTACATCAGTTGCTATCAGTGAAAAAGTCTGGAATATTAACCAGACATTAATCAGTAGAAAAAGCTGGATCATTTTATATTTTTTAATATTTATTTTAATAAATTCTGTCCAAGATTACTTTTACAGAAGCATTCCAATAATGAAAATTACAAACACATTCTGAAGCTTACAGTTCACATTAAATACACAGCTCATTTAATTCTGTTAACGAGATAGTAATAAGCGCTTGTAATTATACAGTTAAATGCAGCGCGATAAAACCAACTAAGTGTAAATTAAATTAATTTTCTCTTTCACTAAAAGTTTGCCGGGTAAAATTGGGAACGCCAACGTCATATGGAGCGGTGGACGGAAGAGTACGAAATAAGGTATGGTTTCCACCAATGCGGAGACGAAAGATGTGTGGCGAAGCTGGTAGGCTATAGCCACAAAGCGGAGCGGAGAAAACGGAGAAGAGCGTAGCGGTGCGGAGACGAGAAGAGATGTATGAGCTATGCGTAGCTGTCAGCTGTCAGTCTATTGCTAAAAGTATATGAAACACCGCACCGCTCCGATCTTCCCCGTTCTTCTCCACACCACGTCGCATCGCGCCGCGCCGCTGTCAAAGTCTATAGAAAAACAAGTGCACCCGACACTAGGGCTATATTTCACCGGGACACCATGGCGGCGCAACCAGTAGCCGCTACCAACAAAATGTAAGCAGCTTTGTGCAACCAAACGGACACCAGGTGAGTAACTCTCTATAGAGCTGTATACATTTTGTTGGTAGCCGGCGACTGGTTGCGCCACCATGGTGTCCCGGTGAAATATATCCCTTAGTGGAAACCGAGCCTAAAACCGAAGTTTGGTATCTGGCGCTCGCTTGGTATACAGGGCTATCACTTTCAGAACTCGATTAAACTTATTTATTTTTACAGCGGAAAAGAAGTGCAGAAGAAAAGTATGATCTTACGGTTGTCTGGCCAGGTAGTTCTCGTCTCGGATACAGCTTTAGCTACGGTAGATGATTTGAATCCAGAATTTTATATCGAGAGTGTTAAACATTTTCGTACTATTCTACTAATAATATAAAGAGGAAAGATTTGATTGTAAGTTTGTATTGAATAGGCTCGGAAACTACTGGACCGATTTGATTCTTTCACCATTGGAATCCCATACTATTTCTGATGTCAAGTTTTCCAAATCAGCTAAAAGTAGAGTTTAGTCTAGATGTAAGTGTGACAATCGGAACTATTCTAGGAAGATGCAAAAAATAAAACCCATATTTGAAATTTTTAAAAAATAGAAAAAAGAATGTATGCCAGTATTTATCTGCTTACTATCCTTATTTTTGGTAATAAAAAACATTGTTGTTTTATTGCAACAAAATCTACAATTGGAACAAAAACTACATTGTACGAACGTAACAGTGTTCGGGAAACTTTTGCGGTCTGCCCTATTTACGACCGTGTCGCCTCTACAATAGTCAGGGTTGTCACTTTCATGCTGCTGTAGCTGGATAGTTCAGGGGTGTCACAGTCGTCAAGCGCTTTGCTTAGCCGGCGTGACGACGAAGGTATACAATATCCTAGATGTGCCATATACCTCGTCACAAGACTGGAAAGGTACCAAAATAACATTTGTTTCTTTTTAGTGAGATGGCTTTATTTTCTTAGACCAGTTTTTCAAATTCAGCCCAAGTAAGCAATGTAAATAACGGTTTGTGTTTTATGTTCACAAACTATAGTGCACTCACAGATTTTTGTAATTTGTGCCATTAATCTTTCTACGATTTTAACCATTCTTTACCTACTTCCTTCTGTCACTTCTGTGTATATTGGCAATACCGGCAGCTCTAGCGAGAGTCTACATTTCACTTCCAGGCATTTCTCTATATCTTCGCCTGTCATCTCTTTGCTTATTGTTGAATAGAAAATGAAACTCGGATCTCCTTTGAGCAAGTTGCATTGCAACTTTCCGCGTCGGGTGATATCATCTTGTATTAGCCAAGGAACGACCTAGATTTGTTATACCTAGGTACATTTTAGCACCTTATGTGGTTGTATTAAAGGTGATTTTGCAACAAAATGTAAAGGCTAACGTCGAGTGTAATAAAATCTAGTTATGTTATGGAAATTTTCAGTCAGCAAATATTAAATTAAAGTAATGAGCTTTGCTGTTTGAAATAACTTGCAAAATTATAAATTATAATTTTACAACTAAAACTGTTCTTAGAGGTTCTTTAGATGCGATTTAAAAGTATTCATGAATAATTTAGTTTTGACGACTACGTAGATAGAATCACTCACGATTACTAAGTCAAATTTCGAGAGAAAATGGATTCCTAAAAATTTACTAAATGGATTCCTAAATTGGTAGAGTTGAAATGAATAATCCAAATAACAATTCGCAGAAGAAAAGTAGATCATATTAAAGCGAAATTGCTTTTAACCATAATTAATATAGCTATAATAAGACAGTATTGATAAAATCTTGGTAATATGACATTGCTAAAATTGTAACCAACTCATGTAATATCTCTTTGAAATTGGTCCATTTATATGGGAGATACGATACGATACTCGTAGGCGTCAACGCAACACCCAACATCTTTCAATGCCGAAGGCTAAAATATATCAGTAATAAAACGCTTATACTACTTTCAATACTACCCTTTCAGCCTGTATTTTATGTAGAACTAAAGCCATATAAGTAAAATAGAGATACGAGAACAAAAGAAATGTATGCCGGTACATCTCTCAAATGACCGATGCGACCATAAAGCATCCATTTGCCATTTTTACGCTCCAATATTATCCCGGCTTTGCCAATCGAAAATAAGGAAAAAGATTTATTGAATGTAGTTACAATGAGACGGGGTTAGGCAGCTTTCGATTATGCCTTGGCCATTGAAATAATAATAATGGAGCTCCCAAATACAAAGAACTATACTACTGCACGGATACGGCAAGGTCAAAGCCGAAATCACAGGACTGTAGCTAAAATATTGAAAGATTTCTTGACGCGGAATACCTTTTCTGTCGGATCTCATTTTTATTACTTGGCTGTTGCTACACTTGACCAAACAAGAGACATTCCTAATTCTTCCTTGAAAAAATCTTTATCCTAAAAATATTCCCGTTGGAAATTATGTTCCATAGAAAAAGGGGATTTTTCCGAGAAACTTTTTCAATTTTTCTCTTCCCAAGAACTTTTCTCAGATTTTCAATCTTTATCACGTTTTTCGTTTAAAAAGCGATAGAAGCGATTTTGACACAAGTTCACTTCAATAAATAATCATCACTAAAATCATTAGGGTCATCAAATACGTCTAATTTATATGAGTCAGCGGTTGCTACGCGGTCTTTTCCTTCCTTTCAAATCTTAAATAATTTTTCTGTCAACTGGACTCGAAATGATAGTGTGTGACCATCCTTTAAACTGGATTCACAATATCTTTAAAAGCATTGGCATTGGAAGATATTCTTACAAATAAACATACGATTAATGGTAATGTGGTCTACAAGGCTTGTCATAAATACTGCACGAGAATAATTTCTCCTTGCAACAGTGAAACTATTTCCAATGGACGATTTGGCCATCTTTTGGACAATATACGACCGAACTTTCAATGTTACTTTTGATATGGACATAAAACGACCATAATGGTGTATTGAAAATATTCGGTTCTCCACAATAGTGACATTTATTACTGAAAGAATCTATTCTTTCTTAATTAAAACCACTCTACGCATATTCTTGTTTAATTTATCGTTAGCACTATCTTTTGGGAGATACTTTTTTCCAGCAGTCACCGTCATTTCGCTGAAAAGAACGAACTACCTACTACTACTACTACCATTATTATATTGACTATACTGATATAACTACATATTGATATACAATGTATAGACCGACCTGCAGTGAATATAAAACATCTGTGTAAGTAAATGAAAGTAATTTTCCAAAATATTACTCCTATTGAGTGTAATGGTAATTTTCCTTAGTTAGTAGTAAAATACAAATACAAAGAAAAAACTATGTAGCGCTTATGTAATGTAATGATAATTTTCTACAGAAAAGCCCAAAAACGTTCCAATAAGAACTCTTTTTCTACATACTTCGACGATTGAAGCGACTTATCACATAGGTGCGAGCTAAAACAAAATACAGAACTAACTCTGCAAGATATCCTTGAAACAATGGAATCTAAATGCATATTTATAAACGTCGGAGTAGCAGTGCACTTTGCTCCCATACGTCGCCATTGCATTAATAAAACATCCGACTGATGAATGTGTCGTGCAAGGAAAATTGCGGCTTTACAAGGGTAATTAGAAACAACTTAGACAAGGCGGCGGATTGATCATTTATTTGTTGGCCCAAGGGTTCAAGAGCTGTGAATTATGTTGAACAAAATGTTTTTCGGGTTCGAACTTATTGCTAGACAATGTAACATAGACTTCGATTCGGTAACATCGTAGTAAAACTTAGGTACCTACATGTGCAAAGTAAGTACAGTTTCTAACTAATTTTTCGAAGCAGTTACGAAATCTGTAGGTGATAGGAGACCCTTCGTCTATGTACATATTCATTGGTAGTCCATGTTTTTTTTTTAATTACAGAGATAGTTTTCATCACCAACTTAGTTCTTGTGCAATTGTAATAGGGGCGAGTTTGCAACAAAAATGGGTAAACTGATGTGCTGTCGAGTGTACCTACTTTTACATAATATCTTGAACATTTAATCTGCATAGACATTCTCTATTATTATCCGACTGCGCCAGAAGGAGGGTTATATTTTTGTCTGTAATTGCCCACTTGTGTTAATTACCTCAAATTGCACATTATACTCGACAAAGGCCAAGCCCGGAACATTCAAGATTGTTCATCAAAATATTCAAGGCTTGGCCAGCAAAGTCTTAAAAATAGAGCTATTCTTAAAAAGTTTTGATATTAATGTAATGTGTATTACCGAACACTGGCTAAAGAAATATGAAAGCTCTTTTCATATAGATAATTATCAGCTAAGTAGCGCGTTTTTCAGGAAGTCTGCCATTCACGGAGGCTCCTTAATATTTGTGAATAATAATATTAAATATAAAGAACGCAAAGATGTAGTAGGGCTATCAGTTGAGCGTGTTGTCGAAATTTCCTGTGTCGAGCTTGAGAGTTACATCATTGTATGTGTGTATAGACCCCCTTCTGGGGACTTTGGTATTTTTGAAGCGGCTATTGAGGATGCTCTTAATAAAACTTGTAACAGCAACAAAAAGGTCTTAGTTTGTGGAGATTTTAACGTCAATTTACTAGATAGCTCATCATCATATTCTGTAAGACTACTTTCCCTTTTTCAGTCATTTAACTTGTTTAGTCAATTTAAGGAACCAACTAGAATTACGGAAACCACAGCTACTTGTCTAGATAATATTTTCTCTAGCTGTGTCCCTGACAATAAAGCTGTCATACACAATCTTACGTCAGATCACTGTGGTATTAAAGTAGAATTTATTTGTAATAATTTGAATAATAAAAGTAAAAAAAATGCCGTATGTAGACCTGTAACCATTAGTCGTCTAGAACGTTTTAAAAATAATCTTGAAAATAAATTGCATTTAGTCCCGTATGTGCAGGGAGACCCAGATGCTCTTTACAATAACCTTTTCGAATGTATTAAAACCGAACATGACAAAGTTTTTACGGTAAAGCCATTAAAACCAAATACCAAATCAAAGTTTAGTGACTGGGCTACCAAGGGAATATACAAAAGTCGAAATACGTTATATGACCTTTATGGCATGAAAAAGTATAATAATAGTATATCTTTTCTTGAGCATGTAAAAAAGTATTCAAAAATTTTTAAGAAAGTTTGCTTCATGGCTAAGTCTTTTTATATTCGGGACAAGATAGGGAACGCCAGTAATAAAATAAAAGAAACTTGGAATGTTATCAACCGAGAGACTGGTAAACTAAAACCAAAAGATAATGACTTTTCTCTCAAAGTTCACGATAATTTGATATCTGCAGATAAAGATGTAGCGGAAGCTTTTGACAAATTTTTTGGTAATATAGCTTCAGCAACAACTGCCAACTTAAAGTCATCTCCCTCCGAGGCCGAAGAAATATTGAAAACCCACGTGACACCCTGTGACTCGCACTTCTCTTTTAAACATATTACTCCATTAGATATCACTAAAACTTTTAATCTTTTAAACGTAAAGAGTACAACTGATATCTGGGGCATCTCTGTCAAGATAGTCAAACACATTATTGATATAATTTCCCCACAGTTAGCGATAATATTCAATGATTGCATAGAGAAGGGAATCTTCCCCGACCTCATGAAACATAGTAGACTAATGCCATTATTTAAGTCTGGTAGCAAAACCGACCCTGGCAATTATAGACCCATTTCTATCTTGCCCGCTCTGAGCAAGATTTTTGAAAAAATCATACAGGAGCAACTTATGATTCACTTTGGCTCTAATAAACTATTTCATAGTGAACAATATGGTTTCACCAAGGGTCGTTCCACCACCGATGCTGGGGTTGCACTACTTAAACATATCTTCGAGGCTTGGGAGAATTCTCAAAATGCACTAGGGGTCTTCTGTGATCTCTCAAAAGCTTTTGACTGCGTAGAACATCAAACGCTAATTCGCAAACTGCACTATTATGGGGTAAAGGACTCTGCTTTGGATTTAATACAATCCTATTTAAACTTTAGAGTTCAAAAAGTTGACATAAATGGTGTTTTGTCTTCTGGGTCACCTGTGAAAATGGGAGTTCCGCAGGGGTCCATTCTGGGTCCATTCTTGTTTCTTATATACATTAATGATCTACCATATTTTGTTAAGGACTCTTGCGAAATCGTGTTATTTGCTGATGACACATCTTTGATTTTTAATATCGACAGAAGTAAAAATAACTTTGACGATGTAAATAATGCACTAACAAGAGTTTTAAGTTGGTTCACTACAAATAATTTACAACTCAATGCAAAGAAAACAAAATGTATAAAATTCTCTTTGCCTAACGTAAAAACAGTTAGTACTCAAATAGAACTTAATAATAATGCAATCGATCTGGTAGACTCTACTGTATTTCTGGGAATTACCCTGGATTCAAAACTCCAGTGGGGCCCCCATATAGGAACTCTGGCGGGAAAGCTCAGCTCAGAGGCTTTTGCAATAAAAAGGATACGCCTTTCATAGCCTAATGTCATATGGAATCATGCTATGGGGCAAAGCTGCAGATTTTGAAACAATCTTTATTTTGCAAAAACGTGCGATAAGATACTTGTATAAAATGAAAGCAAGAGCATCCCTTAGAGAATTGTTTAAAGAAATTGGCATTCTCACGGCCGCTTCACAATACATCTTAAACTGTATTCTATTTATTCAAAAAAATATTACTGAATTCAAAAAGAAAAGTGATATTCACCAAATTAACACTAGAAATAAAAATAAATTGGCTATACCCGCTTTTAGACTTAATAAAGTGTTTGCCTCTTTTATGGGACAAGGTATCCATTTTTATAACAAAGTCCCTGATAAATATAAAGAGCTACCGTATAATAAATTTAAAGATATAGTTAAAGATCACATGCTTAAAAAAGCCTATTATACAACTCGAGATTTTCTTAATGATAAGTCATCCTGGGAGTAGGATTATGGTCCTCTCACGCTCGCACTAAAAAGAATTAAAATGAAAAGTAATGTATAAACTCATAATAATTTCTCAAATGTTATAGTGTCATGCTTCTCAATCTGGACTGTTACTTAGCTTTATTATTAGTTTTTTATTTTAAAGAGATAACTTGGAATTGTCATTCTCACTAAAATGTCTCTGGGGTGGTGGCGTAGTGAGGCGGGTCGTTACATTCCCTCTAATATGGTCGAGTGAAGCGATGGCTGGTTCACTCGTCATGTCTGTGAACAGGCGCTGCTTTCGGGGACTGGTCAATCCAAGTTATTCAAATTTATGTATGCGAGTCATTTCTACTAGTATCTTAATATGTAAGTCTAGATATTAGCACGTCACTACCTTGTTTAATATACCACGCAATCTTGTATACCCTTTCTTATAAGATACACCATACAAGAATGCATGGTAAATTCAGTGAACTGCTCCTGAATCGAATGTACCTACCTACTACTACTATTTCTATTTATTTATATATACAGCAGACAGTGGTGACTGAGTTTGTTGCGGCGCTTCTTCTCAGCACTTGCCAAATGTTGGTCTCGAAGCGCTGGTAGGGTAAAAAGATTATGAGACATGTAGAGGCTCCTTAAGAGCAAAATGACGATTTGTAAGAACTATTTATTAGTCCAAACAAATAAAGAAATTTTGACTTTGACTTTGACTTACTCAAAGTAAACGAGCACAAAACACTTTTACTATGCGTTTCTTTATCGCAAGGTTAATAGTTCAATGATAAGTCGACACATAGCCGTGACCTTGCATACAGAAAGAAACAATACGTATCAAACACATGTACCTACTGATAATGTATGTAAAGTAATACGGCGCACTAGATTACTGTGGTATCGGGTCACATTTTAACATTTCGTCACACAAGTGGTCGACTGAATTCCATTTGGTTAAAACTGAAATAATCGGTTATTAATGTCGAAAATTTATGAAATAAAAGCTTGTATGCACTTCGAACCACAGAATTGAATTAAACAGTAATAGACAGTTTGACACCATACCCCAATAATTCGAAACCACAACTGTTTTAAAAAGACTCTTCATTCTGGTCTTAAAAACTGAATTTATTTTAAATTACCTGTAAAGTTCGATTTTTGTTCGAATTGTAATTGAAAAAAGTAGTTTAATTGGGTTGACAAAATAGTGACGTCACTTGCTTGTAGTGCCATACAAAATCTATGGGAGAGTTTCGTTTTGACAGTTTTAAAAAGTACGTCAATTGACTGTGGTGTCAACATGTCTATTGTTATAAATGTACTAATTTAATTGAAAAACCTACATGAGCGTCGAAACATAAAATCAAATATAACGCAATGCAATACTAATTTTCTTTCCATTCAAATATTTTCCTAGAAAACAAACTAAAATCGTGCTTACTACAGAACTTACACGCGGCGAGTACAACATTCGTCCGATTATTTGAAGTCCAGCTAAAAATCCATCGTAATGTTTGCGTTCCGAATAATACCTACTGCAAATACGCTTTTAAAACAATCAATGGAACTTAAATAAAGGGCATTAATATTTATGTCGCACGCGTGATGTTTTTTCAAACACGGCTTGCTCTGTCGGTCTACATCTGGCTCGTGCCTTCTAAAAATAGTTGCCTTGAACAGCGCCGCGATAACGAGTGGCGCACGTAAATGCACGTAGCACTAAGGATCCTTTTACATTCTATGCACTTGCAAGATGTACAATATGTACATGTTCTTTATGATAATAAGTACGCTAGCTTTCCGCCCGCGGCTTCGCCCGCGTCGAATTTTGTCTGTCACAGAAAAACTTTATTGCGCGCGTCCCTGTTTCAAAAACCGGGATAAAAACTATCATATTTCCATTTGGCATATTATCTCTATGCCAAATTTCATCATAATCGGTTCAGTAGTTTAGGCGTGAAAGCAAGACAGACAGACTCGAGTTACTTTCGCATTTATAATATTAGTATAGATAGATAAATATAGATAGTAAGAGGAAAGACATTGGTATACATGGCATGCAAATACAAACTCCTGCGTTGGACATGACCATTTTTCAGCTATTACCCAATGTATTTGATACAGAAGATTTTCTGTATTAAAAAAGGCCGCGATAACGAGTGGCGCACGTAATGCACGTAACACTAAGGATCCTTTCACATTCTATGCACTTGCAGTAAGATGTACATGTTCTTCATAATAATATGGTAAGAGGGACGTAGGTTTGTATGGCTTGGAATAGTACCTTAGTAGATTAGTAATGCATTTTCACGCCTTGCTCCAACATGGATTTAGATAAATTAAAATAAGAATAGTGGTTGTCATGTTTTTTTTCCCGGGACACATGATTAAAGCGAAAATTTATTTATGTTCTTTGTAAGACAAAAAATATCTTTTGATCTGAAGTGAAGTTAGAAAAGAAAGCTTTACTAATTCGATTGTCTGCCCAAACAAATCGTCTTCACCATATTGACTCTAGAATGCCTAAAATCGTGTGACATTATGGACTTTTGATGTCACCTAATGCAATTTTATATGCAGCTATACAAAAAATTTCTTTAACTTCATTAAAAGTCTGAAGTATAATCAATGTTATACTCGTAGAAGCTACTATAGCGCATAAAGCCATGACCATAAAATGCATTGAGATTCCATAGCATTCGTAAGAACTTGAACTGAATATCCAAATTGCTAAATGCAAGTAACGTAAGTTTACACCGAGAAGTTCCGGACACGTCCGAGTTTGTTTTAGATGTGTCCGGATGTTTGGTCGTGGATGTTATCTTTGTCCCGATTCAATTGTTGCTGTCTAATTTTATCAATGTGTTTGGGTTACACGAACGCATCGGTTCAATTGAGTCATATCAGGTAAACGTACTGTCCGCGTCAAATAGTCGTGACACCTAAAGTGTTCAAAAAGTTGACAGCAAAACCATAGACGTGTCACGAACTATTTGACGCTGACTGTATCTGATTGAAACCAATTACCTATAAAGTCTGATACCATCATGAGACTTCATTTGCTACCCATTTCATTTTTTTTACATTATACGAAAGACTAATAATTCACTTTAACAGGCTTCAATGTTATTTAATAAAGTTCGGTAATGTTTCTCTTGCAAACTACACTCAACATCAAATAAACCGCACCTTCCGCGACGCGAACTTTAAAGATTTTCTTCTGACACAATTATGGTACCCCAACAATATTGGTGTTATTTGAAAGCCCAATAAATATCCTTAAAGAAAAATACATTTAATTTCTAAATAAATGATTAACATATACCATAAATGTGACTTGAAAATAGACCTCACTTTGGGCTCACCTCTGGGATCAATTAGACCAATTTTTATGGTTATAAAACCAAATAAAGATCTCACGTGTCCTCTTTAACAGATGGATAGCGATTAATCCCAACTTAACAGTTTTATAGTCATAAAAAATGGCTATAACTACCTATTTTTTGAAGAAGTGACTCTGGATCCTTGTAAAGACACATTTTTGGGGTAAAAACCTTTCCTTTAATGAAATGAAGTTTAGAACTAGGCTTTCAAATGGTACCAATGTTGGTAGGAAGTGGGGATGCATACGTTTGATAAGTGCTTGTCGCGGGAGGTGCGATTTATTTGATGCCGAGTGTATAACGTTTTAATACTCATTCGTTGTGATTTTCATTATTTCTGTTTAAGAACGCCACTGTTACAGAGCTGTATGCTTCACATAATTAACTTTAATGATATTTTTCATTAATTGAAAATCTGAACTTATTACTTATTTCTAGTGCTAAGTATTTACAAATGCAAAATCAATTTATTCTAAAAGTTTCATCTAAGTAATTCAATAAAAGAAGATAGATCTTATCAGGACATTTCCTTTGATTCCAGCGGCCACTCTAATAAATCAAGCTGGAAGTCCAAAGAAAAGCTGTGTCGTGTGATAAAATCTCACAGCAGTAGTGAATAAAAGAACAGAGGAAGTGAGACGGAGGTTGAAGCGACAGTTCTGACGTTGTAACACTTTAGCGCCAGTTCCATCCGAATTGGCACCGTTCACAGTCAGCCTTATTCCGTGTATATTCGGACGTTTTGTACATAAACTAATATGGAACAAGATTCTACAAATTACATCCACATTGAAATGTAGAAAGAGCCTAAAATTTTTCAACAAATAAAAGTTCAGAATCATGTACCTGAACCTCAAAATATCAAAATTAAAGAAAAAAAAAACAAACTAATTTTAAAACTTTGATCGTGGACTTATTCGTACCTATTTGAGGTATAGTTTTGATGAACTCAAGAATAAACTTAACTTTTCAACTGAATGATGCATCTCCCATCGATCTCCCATATTTAACAAAAGTTAATGTGGTTAAAGGGTTGATATTGTGTATGAATGAAAATGATCAATAGTAGATAATGTAACTATTATAAAGAAATACAATGGTTTTATTATGAAAATACGGCCATTCATATCTAAGTTACTAGGCGTCTAGGCGATAATACGTAAGCACAATTAAGATTGAGCTAGATCTGTTGTAGAGTTGAATAGTTCTTTAGCAAGGTTAGTATTATAATAGAGATAGGTATGTTACCAAGGTGAATTTACTGGATATTGATAAAACTATTCCTTATTTCCTATGTTTTAACATTGAGAAGGAATATAAAATTCCGTGTGCAACAGTACGAGTCAGTATTTATTAAAGCCATTTCATTCATGGAATATTAACGTTACGTTGTCGGAAAATATTATTCAACCGATCTACGTAAATTCAAGACCTTGATTTGAAACATATTCAAATGTAAAATTCTGTACACGACTACTAGAAAAGAAATCGGTGACGCAATTTCTGTACAAAAATACAAATAGGTATACCTTTAGCCCGGTACAAAACAGGCCTCAGAATAGGGGTCCCCACTTCCCACACTTGTAAAGCCTAAACCCTTGCACGCTGTAGGGGAGACCGAGGAGAGTTGTGACAGAGGAGAGTTGTGATGTTGTCGATTTTTCGGGACCTAATTAACTACTAAAATTATAATTTAATAATCAATAATATTATTAAAACCTGATATTATTTTATTTATGTTTAAAATTTAGAACTACATATCTTAATTTTAATAGTTAAAAAGCATAACACGTCCTTTACTCCTGTCAATACCGATGTCAGGTTATGATAAATTATTACTGGCCACTGCGATACAAGCACACGCTTAGTGCAGAGATCGCAATCTTAAATTGTGCTTGTGACCCACAAGGTGGACCGACGACATCATATAGGTAACAGGTAAGTGCTGGACGCAGGTCGCTACCAATCGATCAACATGGAAATCATTGGTCTATGTTCAGCAGTGGACGTCCTATGGCTGAAATAATGATGATGATGATGAAATAATTTTTTACTTTTACCTTATTCTTACTATCGAGCAGGAGCTGTTAAGAAACAGAGGCGTTTTTAGTTTAAATCTCGAGCTACCAAATGCGCGCTGTCACAAGTCTCCTCGGTCTCCCCTAGCTAACATACCTGCCAAATTCGGGACGTTCGCAGTAAAAAGGATAAGTGGGCGAGTGTTGCCCTACCTGTGACGTTTTACGAGAGCCCTCGGAGGGCTAGAGTCCTGGTAATCCCTAATTTTATGGTGTACGTCGTTTGTTCTATTTGTGAATCCGAGTTATTGTGTTGTATTATTAAAATAGACTGGACGAAGGGTAGAATAAAATTCAAGTAAGTTTAGTTTTTCCACTAGAATTATGTTAAATATTAATTTATAAACGTTATTTGCTGTAGTTAAATAATTTATCTAATTATTTACTTACTATCTTCTATGTATAGCAATTCCTATAGTGTCTTCTCGTGTCGGCAGTAAAAAAACTTTTCATTGAAACACATTGGCAATAATTTCGTATAATTCTTGTCACAAATTAACGGTAACTTTGTTGCAAAATTGCACCCAGTATTATGCCACAGTGTTTACCTTCTTTGATGTACCATCGCGTCCGTACTACGCTAACCAACAGAGCAAATTTTCAGGACGTGTCGTACATCCCTTGTATCCCTGTAACCATTAATCTATTAGGTTATCTCCTCGTAACTATAACCAATCACTGCATGTGTAATCAGCGCCCTACATTTCCTACGATCAGACGCGTAGGTCCGTAACTAATTAAATTACGGTGTATCCCTGTAATCTGTTGTAATCCCGGATGACGTGCAATATTGATCACAGGCCGCCATTGTTCGTACATATTAATTGACGTATCATACACCTGTCTTAAACGATCTGATGGGTAATGCTTTGGGATACTGTCATCGACTAATCACTTTGGGTTTAGTTTCATTGAGGGTCATATTATTATGGTATTAGTGAAGTGCCTAGAATATTTCGCATCTCTAGGTGCGTTGTTTTTAATATAATTTAATTACCTACCAAAAACTCTTATGACCCTCTAATAGTGTTCATTGGGTTAACTCTATGTTAAACATGTAACCTATTTTTATGGTATCTCCACTATAGGAACTTAATAAATGTCAGATCTAATCCATGGGTATTATTCGATATTAGATTTGAAAAACGTTGAGGGTGTGCGAAGTATATTGTTCGATTAAGGAACCTGTTAGCGAAATCAGCATTTAGAAAAGAAAAGGCTAATTTTATTAGAGGTAAATGTCGTCGTTTACTACAGAACCTAACAATGCATACTTATGTCCCGAAACACTCTCACGTCGTATTATTTACATTAAACATCAACAAAACACAAAAATCATTCGTTTGAACTTGTTATTCAAATTGTCACTGCCATTCATAACCGCGGGTAAATTTTAATTTCCAATACAGTGGTCGGGAACAGAGTAAATGGAGCCGTCAGTCAAGGAATTCCACGTATTACTCAGTACCGCAGATGGGGACGGGTGACAGATAGAGATGCTTTGCAAATTAATTGCAAACGACCGTCGATGTGGCGTAGCTAATGTAGAACAGGCCCGCCAGTGGAGTATTAGGAGTATTAGGCAAAGCAAATGTGTCTACTTGGGGTATTAGGCATTAGATGTGGCATCGAAGATGACCTGGAGTACGTTAGGTGTTGTTGTTGTTATTAACAACCTGTGTGGTTGAGAATTCCGGGTGAAGCTCGCTTCCACCTTCGGCCTGATCATCACTTACCATCAGATGAGATACAGGCAAGAGCTTCCTCGTTGTGGATAAAAAAAATTAAAGTATGTCGTGATTTGAAATAGACCTCTTAAGGGTGGATTCGAGTTGGACCAAACAAGAGTAAATATTAATCTAAGAATAAATCGTCAGTTTTGACATATTTCCCATACTGAAACTGTCAATGTACCAGTTATACCAGGAGTTATTCTTGGATAAAAGTTTGGTCGAATCGGGCCTAAATGTATTAAGCATACATACTTTTGTTAACCATTTCATAGAGGTGTTCTAGAGTTTTTTTAATGGTTTTGTCCATCGCACATTAATATTTCCCAAACAATGGATTTACAATGGCTAATTAAGGAATCAGAGGTATAAGGTTATTTTTATATGCCTAATTCTAAATTGATGCATCTGAGAACGATTCGACGATGGCACGCCACTACTTACAAACGCAAAAGATAACTAAAGATAAACCCTCCACACTTTCGCTCCGCTCCGTCAGTCCGCTAGAATCCCACCTGTTTGATGTTCTGCGCTAGAAATAGAAAAACTTTATTTCACACGAAAAACACACAAATGAACAACATAAAACAACAACACAAAAAAACAAAACTTATACGCTTTTAGCTATGTGTTCTCATTAGGCTATTGGTCCCAAATCGTTACATCATTAACGCCGGCGACGCCGCAACCAATTAGCCGAAGTACTTCCCGTGGGATAAAACGTTCGCAGCTTAAAAAATAAGCACGGCAATTTAATTGCGATTTTTAATTTGAATATTTAATTATGCGTTAACAAGAAAACCCTCGATCGGATTTTGGGCACGCTTTGTAATTTAAAAATTTCCATTCTGGTGATAATTACGCATTTTAAAATGTTTAAAAATAATCTCAAGCATCGCTGATGAAACTTTTATTTAGGTAGGTATTTGTCGCAAAATGTTATTAAATCTACACAAGACGTCATGTTGATCCTTATTATTTCACTGAAATAATTTTAAGCTCAATATTTCTATTGATAAATGTTGCTAAACCGGCAGACAGTGGTGACTGAGTTTGTTGCGGCGCTTCTTCTCAGCACTTGCCAAATGTTTGTCTCGAAGCGCTGGTAGGGCGAAAAAAGAATGAGACATGTATAGGCTCCTTAAGAGCATTTGACGATTTGCAAGAACTAATTTAATTAGTCTAAACAAATAAAGAAAATTTTGATTTTGATTTTGATATTTTGTGGTTTTTATATCGCTACTCGCTGAGGACTTTCGGAGTCTAGTGGTATCAATTTCAAAAGACTTTTGTACCACGGCTCTGATTTACGGACTACGTGACCTGCCCATTTCTGCTTCAGTTTTAGCTATTTGTCATTTATTTCCGAATTCTGTTCTACTACTATCTCTGAATCTCCGATTAATTTCCACGACCACTCCTGAATTTTCCGAATACCGTTTCAATTGTGATAACATTAAAATTTAGTAATAAATTAGCGTATTTTGAATAGCTGAAGGCTTTTTTCGATTCGCAAAAGCGTAATTTGAAAACGTGCGCTGCAAATAAAACAAAAGAAATGCAGAAAACGCGAGTTTGAGCGATTGCGCCGGAACACTATCGTTTTGTAAGCACAGAAGTGTTTGATCGATCACAGTTTCACAACAGCTCTCTCAACAACAGTAATAGGACTTTAACTTTTGCCGATACATTTACAACACCAGTGCTTAAGTGCGACCGCTTTATGGGCTCTTACAGGCATTAATTATACGATATACTCAGTAGCAAGTGCAAATGTAACCAATAGACAGTGAACAAATTCCAAACCAACTATCGTTTCTCTGAGAGTCGTTTCGTTTGCTACTAGAAAATAACAAATCTCAACTAACCGTTTAGTTTTATTTATTGTGTCGTATTGTAACAGTATTTGATTACTAAGTTTATTTATCCATTACCCAAAGTCTAGTCATTTATTCAAGAGCAGTTTGATAACATTTTTCAGTGCGGTTGGCCGCTTAACCTGCCCAACCTCCTGACTGGTTCCGAACCACCTCTGGTTGACCCCATCAATTGGAATTACTTGAACTCGTTACTTAAGTTAGTTAAAGTTTCAATTATCCAAATAATTCATGATCATCGAAACAACCACAGACCCAACCTGTGCGGAAAATTAAAACCTAAGACTTTAAAATTAAACTGACCCCAAAAAATTATATTAGTTGATAGTTGACTGAGACCAGCGCTGTTGGATTCATAATAATAATGTTCATTAGTTTATTTATACTATCTTCTTTATATAAATTCTGATTGTGAATCTGTTTGTGGTCCGATGAGAATAAATGAAAAAAAAAAGTACACTAAAAAGTAGAAAAATAATTACGTTATTTATATAATTAGGACAATGATTATAATATGATCATGATTGATATTCTCGGAGTCGGTGCCAGTAAACGTACAATGTACATACATAAAAAAGCCTAACAAAATTGAAAACCTCCTCCTTTTGTTACAGTCGGTTAAAAAGCATACCAAATTTTACAATGTTATGTTTGGAACAAAGTAACACTTTTTGTAACTGTATAAGATATTTAGCTTTGTATACCGTAGTCCGTAGTGTTTTGTAGTACAGTGCGACGCTTTAATGAAACAATTTGCTTCAAGGCAAAGTAAATTTCCTTTGCCCCGTGGTTTTTTCTTATTCTCCCGGCAGTTTGCATCTCATAGATGGGAATGGTAATGGCCTCATTACCAAGTCGCATTTCGAGAATTGCAACTAACTACGTTTTAAGCTACTAACGAAAGAGTTTTCCTGAATATTGAAGTAACAGTAATTATTTCTTCACTATGCTGCCGTGTGGTGACGGCAGAGTAGAATACATTTGTCACCAACCCCCTACTCTTCCCGCGGGTGTCGTAAGAGGCGACTTAGGGACTACACATCAAACAGAGAACGGGCAGCAGCGCTCTCTGAAAAACATCAATCTTTTAAACTGCGATCTCCAACCCGCCTGCCAGGCGTGGGGATTATGGCAAAACCCTCCACTATAGTGGAGGAGGCTCATAGTCCAGTAGTGGACTGTAAAGGGCTGTTGATGATGATGATTATGCTGCCATGCAGTGGTAGAAAATGCATTTTATTTGGAAGAAATCATTTTCCTGAATATTGAAGTTACAGTAATTATTTCTTCACTATGCTGCCATGCAGTGGCAGAAATGTATTTTGTTTGGAAGAAATCCTAAGTACTCGTACATTCTTAATGCTTATCTCCTATCGTCACTGATTGCTAGATGCAAGATCATTCTTAACCAATTGCTTTCCATAGAGGGTCGAAAGCTACCCGGATTTTCAAATTTCTGTAGTTGTCATATTTCACCTCCTCCTTAGAAGTTAATTGGTAGGAGATAAGATCCACGTGATCGGATACCTTCATATTCAGAGTCAGACACTGTACAAGTCCCAAAAAGCCCACAGGTAGTAACTTGAATAAAACCAAGATTCCAGTGGCAAGTCTCATTTATTCCGAACCAAATTTGAGTATATGTAGGGGCCGTCTAAAACTTACATACCGCGATTCAACCTACAGACAGCGCCATCTATCGGTAACTCAATACACTACATATATGAAGCTTAACATTGAACATTCCGCCCGCCATGGACGGAGTCCTTAAAATAATAACAAATAAATAGTTAAATGGTTGGAACAAGATACAATAAAGATAAAAATAGATAGCAGAGTAATACGAGTAGTATTTGATTTACTTATTTAAGCATACAATCAGTACTTATTTTAAAATAACTTAATGACTAATTATCGTTGACAGGCAAAATGATTAATTTAGAAACAGGTCTCTTAATAAAATTATCTTTATATTTCAAAGTAACGACTCTAGTAATTTTATCTGAGCCAGGATGCTTATCAGTGACTTGTCCGAAGAGCCATCTAGCAGGGGGAAGGTCATCTTCCTTGACTAGAACCACATCTCCGATCTCCGGCTCCGTAATTTGATTGGTCCATTTGTATCTATGCTGCAATTGGGTTAAATATTCTTGCGACCATCGACGCCAAAAGTCCTGTACCATTCTTTGGGTGAGATGCCAACGTTTGAGGCTGCTTATGTTCGAGGTCTCGTAATTAACCTCAGGTACCAGCACTAATGGTTCTCCCACCAGAAAATGACCCGGTGTCAATGGGCAAGGATCTTCTGGATTGCAGGATAACTGAGTGATAGGTCTAGAATTAAGGCACGCCTCAATTTGTGACAAAGTTGTAGTCATTTCCTCAAAGGTAAGGGTGCTGTTTCCTATCACTCTTTTAAGGTGGTACTTAGTGGACTTTATACCAGCCTCCCAAAGTCCTCCAAAGTTTGGAGAACGTGGAGGGATAAAGTGCCAATTGGTTTGATTAGAAGATAACCAATTTGCGATCTCTTGTGCAACGCTCGACCTTTCCACATCGAACAGATCCCTTAGCTCTCGGGCACTTCCAACGAAGGTGGTACCGTTGTCGCTCCACATATCTGCGACATGACCTCGCCTAGCTACAAATCTCTTAAACGCTGCTAAGAATCCTTGAGAAGTCATGTCGCTGACTGCTTCAAGATGTATGGCCCTAGTGGACATGCAAATAAATAAGCAGATATATCCCTTTGTGGAGCGATGACCTCGACCCTTTGATACCCGTATGCTGATTGGGCCTGCGTAGTCTACTCCACATGCAAGAAAAGGTCGATGTGCAGTGACTCTAGAAGAAGGTAATTGACCCATAAATGGTTGATTGGGTTGTGCGGAATGACGAATACAAGTCACACACCTTCTTACGTACTGTCTCACGAGGCCCTTAACGTTGATGATCCAGTAAGTGCTCCTTAAATAGTTTAGCATGAGTTGAGGACCTCCGTGCATAGTGGACTCGTGAGCTTGTCGAATCAAAAGAGTAGTGAGGTGTGACTTGTGGGGAATAATTATGGGGTGCTTCATATCTTCGCTGATATGAGCATGGTGAAGTCTTCCGCCTACTCGCAAAATTTGGTCTGAATCCAGGAAAGCGCTCAAAGAATTCAGTGTACTCTTTTTATTTAACTTTCCGGTTTTTTGTAAGCACTCTATATCATCGCTAAATTGCTGTCCCTGAATTATTTTGATGTATATATATAAGGTTTCCTTTATTTCCTTTGCTGTTAGAGTAACATTCGCTGTATCTGTTCTCTCTCCTTTAGGTTGTCTCCATTGCAGAACTCTACGGCAATACGACAACACTCGTGTGAGCTTGATCAGAGATGAGAATCTGGAAAACAAGTCATCATGTACACCTTCACAATTATTGTAGCATTTTATCTTTTGTTTCCGTTCTTCCATGTTAGTGTCTGTTACTCCTGTTGTATAATATATCTTTTCTTTGTATAGCCACTTGGGACCTTCTTTCCAGAGCAGATTGTTGGTGAATTCAGAAGGTAGCAGTCCTCTAGATGCACAATCTGCTGGGTTCTCCTTAGTTCCCACGTGAGACCATTGAGTTGCATCTGTTATCGTCAGAATCTCCGACACTCTATTAGCGATAAAGGTTTTCCATCTACTCGGGTGACTTCGCAACCAAGCCAAAACTATTGTAGAGTCGGTCCAAGCGTGTATCTGCGTTTTTGGTATGTTGAGTATTTCTGCGACTTCATTCAACAGTTTGGCCAGCAGTACGGCGCCACACAGCTCCAGCCGGGGGATGGAAACCTGTTTAATAGGTGCAACTCTGGTTTTGGAGGTAATCAAATGCACGTATATCATCCCGTCTTGGTCAATAATACGTATGTACACAACAGCAGCATACGCGACGTTGGAGGCATCTGAAAAACCATGCAACTCGACGCATTGGTCACTCTTGGATAAATTTATCCACCTTGGCATACGAACGACGGTGAGCTGGCTCAAGTCATTCCTAAATTTAATCCAATCATCCAGCAGTGATGATGGCAGCTCATCGTCCCATTCGATACCCGACAACCACAATCTTTGGATGAATATTTTAGCCATTGTTATAGCCGGGGCTATCCAACCCAAGGGATCGTACAAACGAGCTATATCGGAGATGACTTTACGTTTCGTAACTGGGCATTCCAAAGGAGGAAGCGTAACTATACAACGAAACTCATCAAACTCTCTATCCCAAGCTAATCCTAAGATCTTCATAATATCGTCTGTTTTCAGCTCTAAATCTTTGGCAGGCGTATTCTCATTCATCAAAGCTGCCAACTCCTTATTATTTGTCGACCATTTTTGCAGAGGAAACCCACCACGCGCTAGCAATTGAGTCATTTCTTGAAAGATTTGTGCTCCTTCGGATACAGAGTGACAGCCCGTTAACAGATCATCCATATAGAAGTCGTTCAGGACTCTAGGAGAAGCTAATGGAAAATCTGAACCCTCGTCATAAGCCAATTGCTGTAGAGCTCGAACAGCCAAGTAGGGTGCACATGATAACCCAAAGGTAACTCTTAGGAGTCTATAATGTTGCACATCTGACTCACGGTTTTCACGCCATAAAATCCTTTGAAAATCTGTATCCTCCTCCGCCACCTTCACTTGTCGGTACATTTTCACTATGTCAGCGACAAGTGAAATCGGAAAGCACCGCCACCTCATAATCAAGTGCCTCAGCTCTGGTTGTAGAGTCGGACCTATCATCAGATCACCGTTGAGTGAAACTCCGTTTGAGTCAGTACAAGAAGCGTCAAATACTACGCGGTTCTTGGTGGTCGTCTTGTCTTGCCGTATCACAACATGATGAGGAATGTAAACACCAGGAGACAGGGGATCACTAACCTTTTCCATGTGGTTCATATCATGATATTCATGAATAACCTTTGTGTAATCCCTTTTGAGGTCAGGATTTTTTATCAAGCGGTTTTCTAACATGAGGAACCTCTTGAAGGCAATACGTTTAGAATCACCTTGTTTACACGGCGGATCGACTGATTTAAAGGGCAATTTAACTATGTAACGACCATCTACGTCTCTTTTAGTAGTCTGAGAAAATAAAGCTTCACAGGCTTGTTCCTCTGCTGTGAGCATTTTCTTTTTGGGTAAGGGCGGCTCAGCCTCCAATTCCCAAAATTTTTTCAGCAAATGGTCGTCACACATCTCAGTGTGCATATTTACGATGACATTATGGCACGTTTCGTCTTGGTTGAATTGCTGAAGTGTTCTGCCAGAGAGGATCCAACCGAGCTTGGTATTCTGTGCAATTAAAGAACCCGGTGCACCCTTGTATAAACCATCCAACAAAATTTGGCTATATACTTCAGCTCCTAAAAGCAAATCTATTTTGTTAGGAGTATCAAAAAATGGATCTGCTAAGACCATAGACGAAAATGCTGGAGTCATTTCAAAAGAAACTTTCCTCGTGGGTAACAAAGAAGTTACCTTGTTCAAAACGTAAGCCTTGATAGTTACGACAAAGCTGGGGTCTAGGCGGGATTGAATTTTGATGAGCACTGCCGAGCTTGACGTCATAGTCAAGCCTTTATCACCGCCTAAGCCTGATACTAAACTTTTCCCAGGCATCTTTTTGAGACCTAACAACTGCACGGCCGATTCCGTGATGAAAGATGCCTGAGAGCCCTGGTCTAGTAAAGATCTGAGCACCACAGATGTTCTGAATTTAATGGACTGCACTTTGACCAACGCTGTGGCCAATAGAACTTGACTGTGTGCTTGAGAAAAACAGGTAGTGATAACCTTGGAAGATGGAGACTCGCTTGTGATTTCGGCCTGTGATTGCGTAGTTGCTTCTGTCACCGTAGCAACAATAGCGTTATCAACAGGCTGGTCAGCCTTAGAATGATCACCGGCTGATTTAGAGTTTTTGGGATGAAGAAGAGTGTGGTGTTTTTTCTTGCAAAGACGACATCTTGTAGACATAGTACACTGATAAACAGAATGGCCAGAATTTAAACAGTTAAAACACAAGTGTTGTGTTTGGACGAAGTCACGCCTTGCATCGAGCAACTCCTTAGCAAATTTTTTGCAGTTGCAAAGCTTGTGACTGTCTGAACAAAATGAACAGGATAAGACCGCAGTCGCAAGATGAGAACAATTTGATTTTTGAACCCTATTATCTAAAAATTCCAATGATCTAAATCTATTTTCTAAAAATTCCTCAAAGTCATTTAAAGTTGGGAGTTCTTGAGGCGAACTGGCAATATCTCGTTCCCATAATTTTCGAGACTCTGGATCAAGTTTCTGACTAACCAAAAAAATTACCAAAACATCCCAAGAATCTGTTTTAATACCTAGATTATTCAATGCATGTAAACATTCCTTAGTTGTATCCATTAATTGCTTTAAACTATTTGAAGATTCAGAATTTAAAACTTTTTGTCCCGTCAGCCGCTTCAAAATACAATTAGACAAATATTTCTTATTATTGTAACGATTTTCCAACTGAGACCAACATAATTTATAATTACTTGCAGTTAATGGAAGATGTCTTAACAATTGCTCTGCCTCGCCCGACAAACAACCTTTCAAATAATGTAGCTTCTGCACATCATCAATATTTGAATTTTTGTCAATAACGGAGATGAACATATCGCGAAAACTAACCCATTCAGAATAATTTCCCGAAAATTTAGGAATTGAAATCTCTGGTAACCGCACGCTCGACCTATGTTCATTTCCCTCACTCACGTCTGCTGTAGTTTCAGAGGACATCGGTTTAGGGTTTAACAATAGCAATTTTTCTTTTAACAATGACTTATAATCAATATATTCCTCTTCCGTTTTATCATAATCATAATCTTTGTCTGGCTTATAGCCCTCACTTACTGCCTTATGATGGTTTTCTAAAAACAAAGACCATTGTTTTTCTAAACTTTCTAAACGTACTTCCAAATATGACAAAGTTATACGTTCCTTAGGACATTTCTTAAAGTTAGATTTAGCCTTAATAATTTCCTTAGAAATATTTGTTACAACCAAAATAGTATTTGCCATAATGATAAACTAAAATAACACAAGTTCAACAAAAAATGTTCGAAAATTTTCTAAGTCTATACAAAATTATCCGTAAATTTTCTAAGTGTTTGGCACTTGGAACACAAAACCGGCGTGGATTCCCCGTCAGTTCAAAATTCACGAAACTATTCTAAGTCCCTGACGACACTTGTAAAATTTTGAACTCTTCACTGTTCACATGCACTAATCACGAATTTTCTAAGTTCAAATCTTCTTGTAAATAAGGTTCAAAATGTACTCACAATTTCTGTCCGTAACACAACTCACACTTGACTGAATGACGTCACTTCTGGCAATGTACTGCTCGATGGTAGGGTGTCCGCGGGGGTGCTCCCCCCTGCAGCCGACGATGAGGTCCGAGTGGTGACGTCAGAGGAGGTTCCCTCCTCGACTCTGACGTAGTACGCCAAAACAGCTCGCCGCCACCTTGTGCTGCTCCAACAACCGCCAAGCACCATAGGCAACAATCCGCAACCTCTTCGGCGCCGCAATGGACACTGCACTAGTACTACTTCAGAATATCGCCCTTAACCGGCAATACCGAAGGACCATGTACAAGTCCCAAAAAGCCCACAGGTAGTAACTTGAATAAAACCAAGATTCCAGTGGCAAGTCTCATTTATTCCGAACCAAATTTGAGTATATGTAGGGGCCGTCTAAAACTTACATACCGCGATTCAACCTACAGACAGCGCCATCTATCGGTAACTCAATACACTACATATATGAAGCTTAACATTGAACAGACACTGTGGCAGCGGCGACGAGAATATAATGCTTGCCACGAAGGCTCTAATTATCTGCATGTTCAACAATTGAGTGACAAAATGTAGGTACAATTATGCTACATGGGAGAAATATAATTAAAATCGAAAACAAAACATCATCCAATTATGAGAACAATACAGACATGACATGTCGTATTCATATGATCGCAAACCCATTTGTATGTGTACTTATGTAGGCACGGTTCAATCAATCAAGAGTGTTCAATTCCTAAGAAACAATAATTTGGCACGTTACGTACAGATGGTTATTGAATTTGTTCTTTCTTTTCCCGCTACAACGAATCAGTGTTTGTAGCCTCGTAACGAATTTACTTTTGTGTTCAACAAAATGGGTTTTTAGGCAATCGTTTGCCAGTTTCTTTTATACTTCCCCTTTAACTTTATTTTTACATTCCCCTTTTATATCGCAATTATATTATTTGATTAATTGCCCACTTACTTAACCATTAAGTCGTTACCAAATTGTAAATAAGCATATTATTTCTGTTAAACATGCTTTATTACTCTAAAGCTTCAAAAAATTCAGTCAAACTCAACTTACATAATATTACAACCCATTTTTTTGGTAAAATACTCGTACAGTTATTTGAGTAACTTTATTTGGGTACTATTAAGCCAAATAATAATAATTTCATCCAAAAAGAAATAAGGATTTAGATTAACTTTTACCTGTAACAAAATTGCCACTTATTTCATATTAGTTCTATAACTTCTATATTATATTCTTCCAGACTTCTACCCACTAAAGTGTTAGTCACAAATGTTACTCACTCAACTGTATTGAAGTCACCACACAAATAGCGTGTTTCGTAAAAAGATGTCCTCCTGAAGGTTGTCTGGAACACGCCGTTTTTTCTTTATCGAATTTTCAATTTATCTTCAGGTAAGTAGGGACGTCACCAAGGTAACGCGTCAAACTTACATTGTGGTATCTTATTCCATTTATAATAAGTCTTATTTTGCAGACCGTATAATCTAACGTGTTGTCACTGTACATAAAAATAAAATTTACGACTCTTAATTAGAGAGCTCAACGATATTGATATCGTTGAGAGAAACATTTCATTTCTATTCATAATGTAAGAAACATCAGAACGTTACACATTCAAAATGATAATGTCTTAAAATTATTTCTTATTTCTCTAGTTATGTGGTACTTTATATTAAAAGAATAGGTTTCTTACTAATCAACTACTTTTTAACAAAAAATAGGTAAGTTAAAACTTCAAATGTGGTAATAAATGAGTTTGTTGCGGCGCTTCTTCTCAGCACTTGCCAAATTTTTGTCTCATAGCGCTGATAGAGCAGAAAAATGTAATGAAAACATGTAAACCCTCTATAAGTTAAATAATATTGTTGATTTGCAAGTACTAATTTAACTCGTCCAGACAAATAAAGCCATTTTTGATTTAGATTTTTTTCCAAATAATTTAAATAGTTATATCATACATTACTTGAATAAAAAAAAAAAACTAGACAAGTTGGTTGCGTTTTACAAAAGAGGTTCGACTGCAAAGCTGCATTTAAACCCTCCGGGAGACCCTCGCTAGATGAACCGTCGTTGAAAGATAGATGACAGGCAATTCCCTGTACCCTGAACATATTGGCTCTCACATTCCTTGCTGAAGCACGCTCTATTAAACTGAAGTATGAGTACATGCCTTCATTGTATCTTTTAATAAATATTTGGAAGCGTTAACTTAATAATGTTTGGATTGGTAGAATATTTTCGGGGAAAGTGTTAAATACTTCAACCATTATACATTGACGTGAATAAGTACAAATATAATATTGTACTTATAATAAACTCACGATTCAGCAGCTTCAGGAAAAATAAAAACTGGTCAAGTGTGAGTCGGGCTCACACAAATGTTTCATTAATATGAAACTTGTGTGTGTGTCATCGTACTTACCAGTTTGAACGCTGTGCAATTTTATTCTCAAGTAACTAAGTTTGAATCGAACTCTAAAAAAGCTCAATATTTTTTATAAAAACACGTGGATGCGTTGATTAATTGAATATTCCTTCAGTGTTTTCGTAAATAGGCAGTTTACGGCAAAGCTTTCAGGCCTTCAAACGTATGTCATGAAACGTTTTAAATTGAAAACAGAATATTCATTAGCTTAGGGGAGTAACGGGATGCTTCAATGTTGGAAAGCTTTTAATGCTGTTTGCTCTCTTATAAGATTGTGGTGCCATATTTATTGGTTCGATTTTTTATTGAAGTTTATAATATGAAAAGCTAAACAAAATAGCCAACAGGAATGCCTTATACCGTATTTCTTTCGTTCGATCCATAGTTGGATATTAGGTTCGAAACCCAGCTATTCAATGGCAAATATCGAAGTCATGACATGATTTTTACTTCGATACTTGTCATATCAAGCAGTCTTTTACCGTTTTTTTTTTTCATTCAATCCGCAGTTGGTAATTAGGTTCGAATCCCACCGATGCATTTCGAAGTCAATATGACATGATATTTAGTTCGATAATTGTCATATTATATATAATATGTCATATAAGACAAAGTCTTTTTTTGCCATTGACGTGAATCAACAAAACTTATAAATAGCTGATCACAGCTTACTCGTAGTAAAGGGCCTCCTCTCTTTAAAAATTCGATATTGGTCCCATTCCACAGATGAAAACTTTATGTAGCACGTTAGCAGCAAAAGTTAAGTTATAAAATAAGAATATTAAACGTATCTAACCCGGTTTATGTCTTTTCTGGGACGTTATAGGTATTCTTGTCTTATCTGTCGAACTTAAAAAATCAAGGAATTATATTTTAAACTTGCGGACCCGGCGAAATTCTTTCTTTTCAAATCGGTCCAGTAGTTTTGGAGCCTATTCAATACAAACTAACAAACAATCAAATCTTTTCTGTAGTGTAGATGTTATCAACTTTAGAAAGAAGCTTTTAAGGTGCATCATCATTTAAGCATCAGCAGGTCAATTAGTCTTCACCATAAAATTAGAACCCTTAGGCTGAGTTGCACCACCTAACTTTGACCGTAACTTTGACGGTAACCGATGCTTTTTGTATGGAGTTGAACAGATTTTTGACGTTGTTAAATTAAAGGTAAAGTAAGATGCTGCAACCCATCCTTAGTAGTTACTTACCACGGGCAAATAGAGGATTTGGTCTACACTCCCCACACTGACCACACACTGTTTTATACTCGTTTTAAATATTCATGGATGGTCAATTCTGAGAACTGCTCCTGAATCAGTGATGCTCAGACGTCGGCACGTCAAGCAAAGTACTATTTATCTTATGAAGTTGTATTATAAGCTATTTTGCATTAAACATTTATAGTGTGAACTGCCTGACTATAATTTCTTATTTATATCTTATTTTAGGCAGCAGAAAGTGGTGCAATGATCACGGGTATTAAAATGCTTATGTTGTTCTTTATTTATGTAGTTATCTAGTTCGTTCGTTCATTCGTTTCAGCCAAATGACGTCCACTGCTGGGCAGTTATCTAGTATGAACGTTAAATTATAACGAATTATCAAAGTGTCAATCTGTAGGTGCCATAAAATAGGCAAAACAATTTTACTTTAATCATTTTATTGCGGAACTAAGTCTTCCCGGGTAGAGTCACGGGAATAAGTTTAACCATACGACAGTTATTTTTGACTAATTAACGTTCCTTCACAGGACTTTAAAATACCTAAGTGGATAGTTTCATACTAAAACGACGTTTCTATTTTACCCTTTTGCTCTAAGCATTCCTGCGGCGCGCGTTCTGATTTACCAAAAATCCCTTTATAGTGGTTATTTTGTTGGAGTAAAAATATAGTAGGATAGAAGTTAGCAGTAGGATCATGTTCTATAATTTAGATATTGTATTTAAAAAGAGGCTCTAATGGGTAGCCTGGGCACGGTGGTAACAACTCGAATGTTATCGAACGATGCTCCGTAGGTGAGTGAGATATTATTTGCTCGGTACCGATCAATAAGTCGAGTTTGTTACAACCGTAACCTGTTACAACCGTACACTATACCCAGTCTCCCCTACATACAAATATCAAGCTACAGACTTAAATCAAAGTGGTCTGACGCAAAGTACAAAAACTATTTTCCCGTATTGTACGGCTCTATAAATTCTTTTGCATTGGACATTAAAGCATATTTTAAGAAATATTATAGTAATTTTTGTGCGGTAAAATAATTATTTAATGTGCCTATGTCGCAGGTCTTCATCCATGTTGATTTCGTTAAAAAGTCAGTCTTTCTAGCTAAATTGCTTTACAAAATTTCATTAAAATCAATATAAATTAACGAGACACCTACCGCTTTTATCTATATTACAGAAGTCAGTCCCTAGAGCCGGGTTTTTGTACCTTGATGAATTATTTCAGTGAATGCCTCGTAACAAGACTAATTTATATTTTAAGCTGTTCCGCGGAGGCAATTAACTTTGATTTCATTAATTTGCCTTGATTACTTTAGGTAGCGGTTTGTTTATTAAATCAAAAGTGCGGTTTTGATTGTATATCAAGTGTTTGACAATTCAGATAGAAAAGTAGGTAATTTTTTATTTTTGCCTAATATTGGACGAAAAAAATCCAGTTTAAGTAAGTCACAAAACAATACAGTATACTATAACTATACAGTTGTGCCAATAGGAATACGGTTGTATTATTAACTATTTGGCCACTAGTACATAGGTATCACGAACTATTTGACGCTGACTGTGCTAGCATTTTTATCTGGGGGCACGGGTCGAGTTTTATTATTATATTTTAGCATTTCGACCATTTTTATTCATTTTACATTTATGATGTGAAAAGCACAGTTAATTTGTAAAAAAAATTAAAGATATCTTTATATCTCATTATGTTATTTTAGGAGCACGATCTCCAAGCTTAGAGTGAAATCCCCGCGGAAATTCAGCATCCTGTCAGCAGGATAACACACGCCCGATTTAATAAAAACGAAACTCAGGCGTCTTTCAAATTGAAAATGGTTGAATAAAGACGTTATTAAGAAGAGAATAGGTAGATTTCTACAGTTACACAATATGATACATAATATACTTTATGGAAAAATACCTAACTACCATAAAATTAAAATAAATTAAAATATTTTATTTATTTTTTACAGGTATGATGACACCACAGACCGAAACCTAGCCTACTCGGTGGACCAACGATCTGAAAGGTCGCGGTAAGCACTGGGATGCAGACAATGCAGGACAGTTCGTTGTGGGGGAGGTCTTTGTCCAGCAGTGGATGATATTAGTAGGTTAGAACGGTGATTCCTGTGATCAAATTCAAAGTTGGTTGTAACATTCATATGTAATCTGTGACTGCACACACAAACCGTGCAAACCATTTGCAAAACGAAAAAGATTTGCTCCTTATTCCGTTTTAAAACCAAATACGACACATAATATTATATTTTTTTCTACGTTTACTTTTTATTTCTTTCAATTTACCCCGCCATAAAACGATCAACCCAACGGCACAAACTCGTAAGTAGGGGATCATCCATTCCAGGTATTTACTGCATCAATGGATTAAGCCTGTAATAAACCCGATAAGGGGGTTACAGAAAATATTTGTGTCAGATTACAAAATATCGGTTTTAATTTGAAAATCTTAAGACTATAATACTTTATTAAATGAAAAAAAAACTGCCAGTAATGGTTTATGTATTTATAGCATCAGTAGCATTTAAATTAAATAAAAATAAGAAGGTAAAATTAAGATCTACGTCATATCGTATTATCATTATCAATCAATTATCTTTTTTATGGTTATCTGGAATAACCTCCTTACGGTACATGTAAATGAAACTGTTATTGAAACAGTTTCATTTACATGTTTTATTCGATTTTTGGTTTGTCAGTTTTCAAAAATCACTTGAATTTTGCGTAGAAAACGATACACCAAATACTGACTGGTAAGCCGTACACCTACGACCTACGTGTACGATATAAGAGCAGGTACAGTCAGTATAAAAGGATGACACAATATTATTTGAAATATTTATTGACTTTTAAAATGTAATTTACACATCTGCAAGAGTCCAATTATTTCCAACATGTAGGTAATATTACTATAACTACTAGTAGGTATACTATTATGTATTTTGTGCTACTACTTGTACCAACTTGCAAAACTAGTTTACTACTTAAATATAATTACTTTTTACTCCGTTTTCTTTAATTAGGTACTCGTCTTATAATAGTCCTAGAGCAATAGAACGTTCTTATCTAAATTCAAAATTTTTACACACATTGACTTGTATACTCTCAGCTAATTAAGTTTATAGATGCCTTAATACACAATGTGTAATATTCACTTTTGCTGCTAACCGTACAAGGGATGTTTCATGCACCTCGAATAATACGCTAATAATTCTGTCTCAAGAGCTCGTACACTAGACTCATAAGAGCTCTAAGCGAGATATTTTCTACGTCTACTGTTCTCAAACGAATGAAAGTGACCCTTCAAGCCACTGAAAATGATTGGTAGTAAAATCAGATAATGAATTCGTCTAAGCCCCGATTCGGCCAAACTTTTATCCGAGAATAGCTCCTGGTAGATATAACTGGCACATTGACAGTTTGACAAAATGGTAATTTTCAGTCAGTTTGATTTGAAATGAAAATTATATTGTATAAAACCAACTTTTGCCCACGACTTCGCCTGCCTGAAATTAAAGTAACAGGTCATTATGATTAGTAAATTTTCAAAATTATTTTAGTAGTTTTTATTAATTTAAGTTAAATCTACTAATCACAAAACAACACGCATTTTTATCCTATTCCATTCACAAAGTTTTTGTTTGTCTGAATAAAAAAATACAATCACAAAACTAGATAGAAATTCTAAGTAGGCAGATGTAATTAAAATGGGTACTGTAGGTGAGCAGCCCTATCGCATGTTGTCATACCGTGACGTACCGCGAGTCTGTTGAAATTTATTTCAAAAAAATGGCCGAGTTGGAATACTGTAGATAGTATTACCGTGTCTGGACATAGCTTGGTATAGTTAATTAACCCTTTTATTCCACCATATTTTGACTGCTGCTTTATCATTCGTCCAAGATTGTACGCCATTCATAAGAATAAATATAAATTTAAAACACCATAAATTAAATTTCATTTTTATTTATTTTAGAATGAAAAAAGCCAACGAATTTTAAAAATTCCTAGCATAAAACGTTGTTGCTTAATAGTCCTACGAGGTTACTAGTATTTTACAAATAACCCTGTTTAAATTGATAGTCTAATGTGTTATCAAACAAACAAACGCTAAGCTTGGAACTGGTAATAAGTGTGATAAACATAATATATTCATGATTGAAGCTCTCGTTCACCAATAATAGTCCAGTAAGCTTTTGCCTTTACTCAACCGGAGGCAACTCAAAGCTTTCAATAACTACTGCAATTACCAATACTCTTGTTACGGTCCAATTAAATTGGATTTAGCTCCTGCATTCAGTAATTAATCGTGCCTTTCAAGTCGTTAATTACTTCTGGAAAGCTTTTGTAGACACTCAATGGGAGAAATAGCTAAGAATGAATTATGACGAAGTTATATTTTTATTAGCTTTTGCCCACGGATTTGCCCGCTTGACTTTAATGTCACAAAAAAGTCTTTATCCGGATTATGAATATCCTATGTCCTTTCATCATCATCATCATCATCATTTCAGCCATAGGACGTCCACTGCTGAACAGAGGCCTCCACCAATGCTTTCCATGTTGATCGATTGGTAGCGGCCTTATGTCCTTTCCCGAGACTTAAAATATCTCCATAACAAATGTCAGCCAAATCTGTTCAGCGATTTAAGCGTGAAGCGATGACAAACACACTTTTGCATTTGTAATCGTACTAGTGTGGATATGGAATTGCGCTATATCACACAAACTAATGCCCTTGCCAGATAGACACCTGAATGTAGGTACAACTGTTTTACAAATACAAGAGCACGTTGTATAAATGACCAAGTTCTACAATTGAAATCTTACATCCACATAAACGAGTACATAAGCAATACAGTATCTTCTAATGTCGTTTTAATAAATACGTTTTGAAACAAAATGTAGGTAGGTACTTAGTTAACGTCTGAGTGCTGACCACTGTTCCTTGGGTAACCAGGATCTACGGCATGACCGCCAATAAAACCCCGGATAAGATTGGCTGGTCCCGGGCAAACGAACTATCTTGCCCGTAACGATAAATTCGAAAAGTGTTTCGACTTTCGAAGTTTAAATTCGTTCGTATCCAAAGCGGTAATTCGGAAAAGAGTTCGAAATTTAAAATCGCCGAAAGAAATCGGAGTGGAAAATTCCATCAACAATTTTGCTGAAATGATATTAAAAGTTATTGTGGAATTTTTTTGGCGGGAAAGTGAAGTGTCATAGAGGTTTTGTTATTTCCCAAAATTCTTAATAGAGCCAAATATTAATGTAAAATAATGGTGGGTTCTTATCATTAAGTATTTGGTCACTTACTTACACTCGTGTAATGAAGTGAACAAAACATCAATTACTTCAAATTCTTTCAAAAAGTCCGCGTAGTCGGAAAGTCTTATACAGAAACTCAAAGAGAGTGGGGGATAATATCTTCTTTAAATAAATTCATAATTTATCTCAATCTTACTTGACATAAGTAATAATTTACTTTAATTGATGTGCCAACCGTTATCAATCATAATCGATAAAAATAGTAGTCATTTTAGGGAGGTAAACTTGCCAGAAAGTTATTTTAACTATTGCCTAGCTTGCAAGAATTTGGAATTAAAGTGAATAAAACAAAAGTCGGTGTGAGAACTTCGACCGTAAAACTCGGAGCTTCGCAGAATTCTCCTCCATTCATAAACGCAGTAAACTCAAGCATTGGCCCGGATGAGTTCGAAGCTACGTATTTCATTAACTTAGCTTCAATTCAACAGATGTACTCGTACCTATTACTAGAGCACTTGTCCCGTATTGATAAATTCATCTACGAGTAAACTTGCCTCTAAACAAAACCTATGCTTGTCCAGTGTGAGTTTGCATTAAACGTTCTCGCTAACGGGTGCGTCAAAAAATCTTTTAATTATTGAAAGTATCCGCAAAGGCCGCTGTGCAATCTTTTATACATTTCATGTAATTTTTTTACACAATCGCTAGCGATGACGTTTCGTGTAAACTCACACTAAGCACTCTGTTAAAATATTATCAGTAAGTTAGTGAACTTTGTGAAACGATCATGATCTAAAAAGGAATTTAATTATAATTATTGTCTCTAGGCATGGTTTTATTGCGTTACGTTTTTACGCTACGTTAGAATCTCGGAATCGCTGTAAAGATAGAGCTTTTTGTAATTAAATACTCAAACATAGAGATTTCTTAGAGACAAAGTAATGTTCAAGAGCGTGATCGCTTCTCTACATTCTTGAATTACGTAGCACAATGTATGTTACTTGATAGAATAGAACATAAAGAATGTTACACTGTATAGAGTTACTAGGTATACAGGGTGGAATTTTGATGCCACCTGGAGGGAAAGTACCCTTAATATTGTAGATAGAAAATTTTACTCAAAGAAACCATTCCTTTATTTTTTTAAAGAAATAGAACTGCATTCAAAGATTTCCAAAAATTTACTTGCTTCACCCGGATATCGAACCAACTAAAATATGTTAAAAATTACTACCAACCAATGAAATCCATGAAAACCAGGAAAACCATGAAATCTTAAATTATTGTAGTTATTTACAGATTGTATGGTAGTATTGTATGGTATGGTGGTAAATTTTCGAAAAAAAAATCGAAATTCTTTGAAAGCAGTTCTCTTTCTTATCTATACTTATAATAAATCTGTAGAGAGGTCAATTCTGTACATGAAATTTCAAAATAACTATCAGGGGGTGATTAGTGATCGATACTGATGCCAAAAATGCAATCAGTAAAGTTTTTGTCTGTCTGTCTGTCTGTCTGTCTGTCTGTCTGTCTGTCCGTCTGTATGTTCCTTATAGAAACAAAAACTACTCGACGGATTTTAACGAAACTTGGTACAATTATTCTTCATACTCCTGGGCAGGTTATAGTATACTTAGGAATTCCCACGGGATCAGGAATTAGCGGGAAAATCCTTTTGTATGAAAAATCTAAACTGCTTAAGTTAGACGCTTGAAATTTGGCATGTAGGTACCTTAGTAAACTTAAAGCTTAGTTACAACAGGATATTGCAAAATTCCCACGGGAACGGGAGTTAGCGAGAAAAAACATTTGTATGAAAAAATCTCAACCGTGTAAGATAGATGAAGGGGGTAAAACGGAATCCACGCGTACGAAGTCGCGGGCGGCCGCTAGTAAAAAATAAAAGAATGTTTTCTTTTAATAAAATTTTCTACCTACAGTATTATGGGTATTTTCCCTCCGGGTGGCATTACAAAATTCCACCCTGTATACTCGTAATGTGTAGGTAATGTGTGTGTACCTACACTGTAGGTAATAAGATCGATCTCTCCAGCAGGTTTATTAATGCGGCCATCGCTCACGAGTCCAAGACGGCACGTTCGTACTCATAACTAACTCAGCTGTTCAGCATCATCATAAGTAGTAGTATGTTGCAGGGATGTTATGGATATCCGTAACCGTAACCGAAACTTAAGGATATCCGAAATTAAAAAATATCCGAAACCGTAACCGATTCAAAAGTTTCGGATAGTTTCGGTCGGATGTAGGCAGTTTAAATTGTTTTTGTATAGCATTATATGTATGTATGTAAAGGCATAACAGCCTGATTTACCTTTATAATGCCGTCTAACATCAATTTTTATTTTTTTATTACTTTTTATTCGATGAAAAGTGTGCGGCCATGAATGAACCGTGTTGGACAACTATTGCAAATTGCATTCTAAAGTACAGATATCCGTAACCGTAACCGAAACTGGTATAATATTATTCCTATATCCGTAACCGTATCCATAACCGAAACTACATATCCATAACATCCCTAGTATGTTGTATGTTTACTGCATCGACGGATGCCGGCAAGTTCAGAGCTTTGATTCAATGCTCCGAGCGTGTACATAGCAAATATTGCGCTTGCAACTGATGCACACAGTGAGATAGATTTAATAATGCTAAGGCAAAATTGAATAGCGACTTAAGGCTCGTTCCCATGGCAGTCCTGTTTTGCGGGATTCAGTAATGCAGAATCCCGCAAAACTGAATTTTCGTGAAAACACATATTATTGCCTGTATTCACAAACGATGCTTGCTTAAGTGAAGCAGCAAATCGAACGCACAGCGTTGAATAGAGCTCTGTGATTGGTTCGTGTGTCACCCTGTGCGTCCACGCGCACTGTGAGACCTCATAGTAATGTTTGAATACGGGCGTACGTGTGTTTGAAATTAAAATTACAAGAACGGATCGGCTTTTTTCGGAACACTGTAAACGGGATTGGCCAAACTCTCCGAAGGGATCCCGATCACATCTCCAAGCAGGCTCTGGATTGGAACCCCCAAGGAAAACGCAAACGTGGTCGCCCCAAGCAAACTTGGCGGCGCACTGTGGCAGACGAGGCGAAGAAGATCAGCAAGACTTGGAGCGAGATCAAACACATAGCTCAAGACCGAACGCGATGGAGGACTGTTGTGGACGCCCTCTGTCCCATCTAGGGGACATAGGACCATAAGTCAAGTAAGTCAAGTAAACGGGATGTTCGTACGAATGTTAATACTCGTATTAATACACGTATACTAAAAATAGTTCCTGAAAACTCTGGATATCTCCGTGGAAACAAGCTCTTAGAAGGTGAGTGATTCTGCTTTAACTTGCAAAGTCTGTAGCTGATTGAAATAAGGCAAAGATAATATACACAAAAAATTACAAGTAAGGTACAGAAATAGAAGAAAATTCGGTACCTTTTTGTATTACACCTTATGATGGATGGAACCTACGAGGTCTTGAATGAGGCCTGTGTCTTGTTTAGCACAAGTAAGATATTTTTAGCATTTGGAAGCCATAGCCAGTAATATTGTAATAATTACAGCCAATAAAACCTAGAATTGGCTTGGACTGGCGATGCTTTTGGGTATCTTTTTAGTATTCTTTCAAGTTTTACTAACTTCTAACTTTGTTGCACAAACAGGAAAGAATGATTGATGTAACTTTATTTCAGTTTTTGTTTTTTGCACCTAAAAACCAGTAAAATTCGGTTCAAAATGCCTTATCTCTTAATTGTCTTAGGTGTAAACGCGACATCGCTCCCACAGCTCCTCGTAATGATACTCTTCGCTCCAGGTAGACGAGTATTGAGTAATCAATCCCGTATTTGCTTATGATCGCAGCTCTGAATGGAAGGGAAGATAATGATGGTGACGATGCACGTACAATATTTACATCTATAAGATATGCTATCTAAGGCTGGGTTGCACCATCTTACTTTAACTCTAACAAAGGTCAAAAATCTGTTAAAATCACCGGTTATCGGTTAAAGTTAGATGGTGCAAGTCAGCCTAAGATTTTAAACTAAAATAGAAAGACACGGGTCTTAACGCAACATTTATAAACTCACGGTTTGTCGTTTATGTGATATGCTATCTGTTATATTTTTATCGCTTACAATGTTAAACAGTATTAGAAATATCAATAGAACATTTCGTTCCCAATATGTTCAAAAATACGACCTTTCACCTTTTATATATTATGCATCAAATACGCCTGCTCAATGAATTCATGCCCGAATTGTTTAGGCCCGAAACTTAAACTAGGAAGTTTCAAAGTGAAACAAGTAAACTATACCTAAACTAGTTATTAATTTTCCACGAAGTACAAACAAATCAAAATACAGTTTGGAATAGGCCACTAAACAATACTTCATACTTCGACATGTTTTATATGCGGAAAATACTACATTTCCATGTTTTACCTAATATACCTACCTACTAGTTGACAAATAACTCACATAAGGTATTCAAAGTGTCCAAATAAAGGCGAAATTCTTGTTCACTTTTACCCTGGTATGGGACACCTTAGTACGCGCGATGTATGGTAACCATATTATCGTTTTGTGTGGAAGTACGCCGGGGATGTTTCCCGGTAAAATATTTGCGAGAAGTCGCGATGTATTTCTAATTCAGTTAATTCCAGTCACGAGGATTGGTTTATATTCATTATGGATTCTGTCAACGTGAATGACTTGATTCCGAATCGTTACACAGCAAAAATTCTATCAATCTTAATTTAAACCTGGAGGAAATTTAACTTCATGGGAATTCCTAAACAACAAATAGTCTGCCCATATTTTGTAGGTTTCCTTTATCCTCCATTAGTGAGCTATCAGGTATGACCTAAAACTCACGGTCTTTACACCTGGTATTCCTCTGGGATCCTAAAGGCTTTCCCCTCAACGGGTGACAGTTTTCCTCAATGCAAGTCGGTAGGTACAGATAACACTCAGTCTCACCACATCGTTAAGCCACTGTGACAAATCCGCCGTATTTTTCCATATTTTTTACTTTTTTGCTCCAAAAATAACATTCAAATCGAGCGTTCAAATATCTTGCCCTACAATTATCAAAGTTCATAAAAACAGAGCCTACTAAGTGATTAATTCACTATTCTCGGAGCTTATCATCGCATCGGATTGGCTGATAAGCCAATAACGAAGTTGGACCTACAGATCCTCGGAAAACGAGCTCCTCATTTAAGGATTAGCCCACCCGCTTAATAGGGTACGGCCAAATGTATCGGGAAAATATTAACGTTATTGGACAATGGGGATATGTTACCCATTTTTTCGGTATTGGAATTACCCAATCATTGCTGAATTGGTAAGGGACTCTGAATACAATATGTGACTAGCTGATTACATAACTACAATAGAAAGATCGGTAAATAGTTATGTCTGACTAATCATGTATGATTTGTGTGCGTGGATATAATATTACATGTAGATAAATAGATAGAAAGTATTTATTTGTATGTAGTCACATGTCTTGGTTTTTTCTGCGGAATTAAGTATTTGAGTACGTTTAAGTTAGTAGGTACTATTCCTTAACAATTTATCAAGGCAAAGATCAAATAATTACTAGAACAGAATAGAATAGAAAAGAAAACTTTTTATTTGAAAGAAAGGTATACAAGCAGGCAAGACATAGATTCATACAGAGAGAAATACACAAGTGGACAGAATTGCTTGTGCCCCTCTGATAAAAAGGCACCCACTCAGCATACATCAACTACTACATGGCAATATGTTACCATCAATTAAATTCTCCTAATGTCAAATCTACAATCAAACAGCTATTACTGGTAATTAACCATATTGATCACCTTTACCAATACAATGATTGATTTGATATCAGATGAAACGGTATACAGATTCCAGTAATCATCCCACTTTAACTATATACACGTGTAATGTAAATTATCCTGTTTTCGCCTCCGAGATTTATTTTACCGTGTAGTACCCCTGTACGACAAGCCAATCCGCACACAATATTCAGCGTAGTAGTAGTAAAAAAACAAAAGAGCGGGCAACCCCACCCCTACCACGCTGTGGGCTCGGTGTCCGAGCGGTCTCATTCCTTTGTGCGCACGCGCAGCGACCGCACGCAGTATAAGAAAAATACTTAAGTGACGTCACCAGGACGTTTTTACCGACAAAAAACGTAATTATTTTAAGTTGTACAGTGAAGTGACAAGAATTAGACCCAACACAAGGTTGGTTGTAACAACGATTTTGTGCAAGTGCCCGTACATTTTTATTATAAGCGTTGTGACACGACGCGTGACTTTGACCCATTTTTAGCTCCAAGTTAACACGCGATGTTAACCAGTAGCCATTTTTTTGCTCCGAGGTAATGCGAGATGTTACCCAGTAGCCATTCTTTTGCTCCGAGGTAATGCGAGATGTTACCCAGTAGCCATTTTTTGCTCTAGCGAGTTAATACGAGATATTAACCAGCAACCACTTTTTAATCGGTCATTTTTTGCGGGTCATTTTTTAACCAGTAGCGTTAATACGAGATATTAACCAGCAGCCACTTTATGTTCGGTTATTTTTTAACCAGTAGCTGTTTTTGCTCTTGCGAGTTAAAACGAGATATTAATCACCGAGATAGCCAGGTATTGTAATATTATTCACTTTTACGAGTTAAGTAACTTTTTTTTCGGCCATTTTTAAAAAAGCCGCAAAAACATAACATAATGAGCTCATACAGAAAAATGTTGCGTTTGTATGAAACTACCCACATTAAGAGCTTGCCTTCTTGGCCTTATACCTTATGAAGCATCAACCGTCTTGGAGCCTGATGGCGCCGCGGACGCACTCGCCCCAGTCGAGCCTCCGCCTGCCCTTATAACGACCGATGACCCTGTGGCCATACACATTGTTCAATGCTACAAAGGGTAACTGAATAATTTTTGTTGTTTGGTATTTTTACCTATACATTACACCAATCGATATTGGTCTAAATAGAAAAGGATTCTTTTTCAATATGAAACAAGGTTCTGAATAAGTCTTGTGATTGCGCAAAAGCTAGTAAGAAAGAAATAAGTATCAGATCAAAATTCAAAGTGCATTTATGTAGATTCATTACTTGCTATATTATAAGGTCAGAATTAAAGTTCCTAAATTAACCTTCGGCCGGTTTGTTGACCGAACCGAGTCGAAGTGGAAATAAATGTCTACTTTATGAAGTATGACAATGTCGTTTTTTCTATGCAACGACTCGTATTAACTGACATCGTGATTGTGAGTACTTATCAGTCTCACATTTTCTTGTTGGAAATCCACAAAGATCTTTCTACATTTCCGGTCGGTCGACCAATTACATCGACGATCGACAACTATAACTCATTATAATCCTCTAAAACGGGAAAAGAGGTATTTATTTGATATGACAACTAATCCAGGCTGCTGCACTGAATATATAATTTAAGCTTTAGCCGTTCGCATAACTGTGTGAATCGAGGCTTTATACAGAGGCCGTACCGACAAGCTACGCCCTGCTGTATGGTATTATGGGCTAAGTAAGACCTATCACCCGCCCGCGGCGCAACCACGCCGCCTTCCACAAGCGCAGGCGCCTTTATTTACGCCGCAGCGCCGCGCCGCCGCCGCCGCATGCCCAGCGCTGCCAGCGCAACGCGGGAAGCGCCATTAAAGACCGACCAGAACACCAAGGTAACCCGCGTCCCTAGAACACGCGAGATCTATGTACAGGTATGTGCTGGCCGCTTAAAATATTTTTATGTTAAATGCAATGTACCTAATATCCGGTTACAGAATTTATTGTACCGAGATACCTATTCGATTCCCGATTCGAACCCAGATGTTTTTTTTCATAATCATCATAACCATGCGAGTAAACATATTTAATTATACATAACAAATAATTATACACGTCGGCGCAGAGACGTTGATATTAAGAATATTCTTAATCGCATCCGTCGACACGAGTACATTCTGAGATTACCCACTTGTTAAAAAAAAAAAAAAATGTTCCTAGATGGTGGACTTAGATAGCGTTTATATAAGATGCTAAACAAAGTTTATGTGGTTTAAGCACTTCAAAAGGGATGATATTTTAACCACAATTAAACTTTTAACAAAAGATTTATTTATGGTTTAAAGAAACTTATTAATATATTTTTATTACATAAACACGATAGCCACTGAAAAGCAAATAGAATTATGGTCTTATTTTAACGCATGTTTGTTTTGTATATGAACAAACAGGCAACATTTTTGTTTGTCTCTTTGCGGCCTTTCTTTAGCCCTTAATATTTTTACAAAGTTTTTTATTTTATTTTTTAATTCATGACGTCTCACCAGCTTGTATCTATAAATAATAGATAAAATCTAAGAGCTTCCTTAAACTGTATCGGTATCGGTACATAAGATGACGTCATTTTTTTCTTGTATTGGAAAAACATTATTATGTAGGTTTGTACCTACTAATCAATGTTTGATTAATGCTAATAATACTATTGATAGTCTTACAAAGTAAGGCTTCATCGTCACCATTATTATCTATTTACTAAAAAAAAAAAAAAAAAAGGTCAATTTTAACTCCATGTTCTGTTTTAGAATTGGTTCGTATAAATTATTTATGTATAACGTTAGAATTCTCATAAGAAGAAATGCGACATCATGAAATACATTGAATCATTTCTTATCTTGCTAAATCTTTTAGACAAGCAAAGTATCTTATTATGCGTTAAAGCGATAATAACTATGCCTTTATAAATATAACACAATAATAATTACACTGTAATCAATGTAATAGAAAATTATTGATGCATTAAAAAAGAATTCGGGCCGCTTGTAATAACAACCGGACTAGTGGACTTTGGTCAGTCGAAGAACGAACCGACCACAAAAAATAAACTATGTATTATGTAGGTACCTACCAGTACTACCACTACTTGTAACCTTTAGTTTAGATTAAGGACATTTTTTAATAATACCAAAAAATAATGCGATTTTATTTTACGAATCGATGACGCTGCCACAAACTCATAATAATGAACGAGTCTTTCTACCCTTTCTATGAAGTATAAATTGAGAATTTATTAGTATTTTTTTATTTCTTCTTTGCATGATTATAAAAATTCAATCATCACAATACTGAAGCTGACTGAATCAAGGTGTCTGAATAAAGACACGGAGTAGGAGCTTGGTTTAATATTGTCTCAGAAAATGTTAGACGCTTTGGTTTCAGTACATGACATAAACCTATTTTTTGTTTCTTGAACTTTGTTTGATATTTAGTCATAATTCATATTTTATCGTCTGGCGTAGAGATTTCTACACGATTAACATGAATTAATTCCAATTAATTCGCCTTAGAATGGCGACCTTTTTTTTTAGACGTCAATACGATTTTCACTAAAAAAAAAAAAAAAAAAATTGAATGCTGGGGCAACAGGTACATCAGTAGTACCATATTGCCCATTTAAGCTTACCTTTCCTTGGCAGTGAGTTTTGTATTTGGCAGTCGTGGATCAAACAAAACGTACCAGACTCCGCTATACACTCCGCAAATAATAAATAAATATCCTTCCTTGGACATTACACTACGCTTCTAGTCCCAAACTAAGCAAAGCTATGGGTCCTAGACAACGGATATAAACGTACTTAAATACCGTTTTTATATACATAAGTACATATTATACATAGTAACACCTAGACCCATCACAGAAATTAAATTGTATCAATTCAATTTCTGCCCGGCCGGGGATCGAACCCGGGACCTCTCGGCATAGTAGTCCGTTTCGAAACCACTACACCAAATGACTGACAAATAAATATTTTTACAATGCTCAATTACATCATTGTACCTAGTTTACTCGATTTTCTTAGCATTATCTAAAGTCGGGTGCATCCTATAATAACATTAAATAACCACCGCTTATCAATATCGTTAGTGAAATTATAATTTATTGAAATATATAATTATTTAAATAAATATTATAATTTATGGGTCAGGTTTCAAGAATCAAAAGATTGCTATTAAAAGATGCTATTAAATAGAAACCAAACTTTTTCCTCGCAACAGTGTTACTTGGAATCCAAATTAATACTGTTTCGGAATACTGGTCAAACTGTATCCAAATAAAGTAATAAGTTTTAATTAACCACATTATGTTTTACAACAATCAGAGTGTTAGCCTTGCAGTCACTGTGATCGATTCGGTGTTAACCACTATCGTCGTCAAGCTCAGTTCTGAGATGAAACTGGATAAATATAGGAAAGGAGTGTCGACATGAGGGTGTTCGGCCCACACAGCACGCGACACGCGGCATTATTGCCTGCGATTTGCGCCGCGGTCAACGTTGACACAATTAGCCAGTGTGCTGGATAGACAGGATGCTCTGTCAACTGTCTTGGCAACTTTTTACAATCAGTAGTCGTACTTAACAGTTAATAGAAGTACAAATAAATGTATCTAATAATACTCTATAATGAACAAAATCTTGTTGAGACCGTGATACTTGTTATTGTTATGAATAAGTGATGCAATACGATTATTAATACAAAAATATTGCTTTATTATGTATTTAGTACATTGACATTTACTCTCTTAACCATTTAACATGGACATTGATCCATGCTCTAAACATCTACACGGTAAAATAAATCTCGGAGGCGAAAACAGGATAATTATATGATCAAACGAACTTACCAAGTGAAGTTCGATCTGAATTATCCTGTTTTCGCCGAAGAGATTTAAGGTCCCTCCCATCCCGAAGATTTCTATATCTTCTTCCCTAGAGGTAAACGTCAATGTCATCTCTTCTCTAAATATAATGAGACCGCTCGGACACCGAGCCCACAGCGTGGTAGGGGTGGGGTTGCCCGCTCTTTTGTTTTTTTACTACTACTACGCTGAATATTGTGTGCGGATTGGCTTGTCGTACAGGGGTACTACACGGTAAAATAAATCTCTTCGGCGAAAACAGGATAATTCAGATCGAACTTCACTTGGTAAGTTCGTTTGATCATATAATTAACCATCATTCGAGAAAAATTTATATCAACTCCTAGAGTTCATTTAAAATTAAGGAAGAGAGAGTCAAGCCTGTCTGAATATGTAATTTATTTACATTCTCATTTGTAAAATGAGTATGTAGTAATGTAGCTCGCATTTTTAATCACCCCAAGAAACTGGATTTAAAATCGACTGTAATCATGCAATCATGTATGAATAATGTTACTTGAATCACGCTTCACAATACGGGCCCGAATATCTCAATATCTTCTAACTACGAGCTTTTCTTCCACAAAACATAGACCTAATATGACGTGAGTAAACCCTCGAATGAATGTGGCAGCAGAATCCACACTATAAACCCTTGGCTCGCTGTATGCAGTCAAATACCGCTCTACATTGAAGTTTCTCATTTTATGCAAAGCAAACGTCCGGTATGGCGTGTCCATGTGCCTGAAATGGGTGGACAATGTGGGACTGGTGGTCAATATCGCTTAGCTACGATTTCTATTTACCAGCATGCATGCACGGCAGAACAAAACTTAATACGACCTCAAAGTGTGGTCTTGTCTAGTTTACACTAATATTTTAAAGAGTAAAGATTTGATTGTTTTTTATGTTTGTGCTGAATAGGTTCCGAAACTACTAAACCAATATGAAAAGTTCTTTCACCATTAGAATCCTACATTATTTCTGATAGTAGTAGGCGGTACGAAGTTCGCTGGGTCAGATAATAGTCTCATAAAGTCTGAAAAAGTTGCGCCCGTTACAAACACAGAAGGCTTACTTTACATTAAAGTTCTGGCACAGTATTAAATGGAGACCGCATTTCACTCTCCTCAAATTAATTTAACTCCATGAAAAAAACGACGCTGAAAAAGTATAAAACAAGATTTTCAGAATACTAAACTGAACAAAGTTGCTAATGTAGTTGCATAGTAATTTTCATGTTTGGAAAACCGCAGTCACACGTTGTCAAAGTGCTACGGTAGGTAGGTATATGTAACGTGTGACTACGCCTTTCCAAACATGAAAATTACTATGCAACTACATTAGCAACTTTGTTCAGTTTAGTATTCTGAAAATCTTGTTTTATACTTTTTCAGCGTCGTTTTTTGTCGTAGTTGTGTTTTAGTTTTTTTTACTTTTTATTATTTGTACTATATTGGTGATAAAGTGTATTTGTGGCGCATAATATTAACAAAAGTTAAATTGATGAACTAATAAGTAGTAAAGACGCTATGAACGAAAAGATGTGAATTACATGCTATTATCCCATGAATATAGGTAAAGTCACAAGCAAATGCTAGTAATATATATGTCGTAGAATATTGATTGTCATGTAATTACTTATTAATCATTTTAATAAAACCAAATAATAATAACAACATTAATTTTAAATGTAATAAATTATAATTTGATTTATTGTAAATGTCTAGTTATGTTATAAAATAGTTTGCAATAAGTAAAAGGAGTTGTATTGACCGTACCGAGACAGGTCGGGCGCTACCTGCTAGCCGGTTTGGGTGGGGATGGCTGTATAAAAGAACGAGCACGACCGTAGTCGTGACAATTAAGCCACCCGTAGGGACAGGAGTGCTATTCTTCGACGTAGCGAAGGCATTCGATAAAGTCTGGCACAATGGCTTGATTTACAAGCTTTACGAACTCGGTGTGCCGGACAGTCTCGTGCACATCTTACGTGACTTTTTATCGAATCGCACCTTTCGTTACCGAGTAGATGGCTCCCTCTCCTCCCCCCGCCCCATAAGAGCCGGAGTCCCCCAGGGCTCCGTGCTCTCGCCCATCCTCTTTTCATTGTACGTCAATGACATCCCCAAATATCCGAATACGGATTTAGCCCTGTTTGCGGACGACACCGCACTCTACAAGTCCGGACGTAATCGGAATTACGTCATCTTGGCGCTCCAACGCGCAGTCACACAATTAGGCGAATGGTTCAGGAAGTGGCGTATCGAGGTAAATCCCGAAAAAAGTGCAGCAGTGTACTTTTCTAGGGCTTTGTCTGCGAAACGTCCTCCGGTTCGCACTCGTCCTATTGTCCCCACCCATCTCACCTTATTTGACCAAACTATTCCTTGGAAAAGTGAGGCCAAGTACTTAGGTGTCACTCTCGACCAGAGATTATCGTTCGCTCCGCACCTCAGACGCGTCTTGAGCCGTGCGAACCACTACATCCACCGACTCTACCACCTAGTTGGAAGGAAAAGTAAATTGTCACTTAGAAATAAGTTGACAATTTACAAAACCTGCATCCGTCCAGTGTTGACTTACGCCAGTCCGGTGTTTGCTCACACTTCCTGCACAGACCTTAAGAAATTCCAGACCCTCCAAAACAAATTCTTACGCCGAGCCGCGGATGCCCCGTGGTTCGTGCGTAATACGAATCTCCATAGAGATTTCGAGATCCCATCGATTGATCACTTTATGAAAGAAGCCTCTCGCCGCTACTTTGATAAAGCGATCAACCACAAGAACCCTCTTATCGTTAGCGCCGCCACGTATACACCCCAGAAAGATGTCGCTGCCCAATACCGACGACCTAGGCATGTCCTAGACGACCCGGACGATCCTATTACCGAATTTCTGAACACAGACATCACTGCCTTAAGCACGCCAACTACTCCACAACACAGTAGCTCGTTACACCGTACTCGCCGGCGAGTACGAGGCCCTGCTTTCCATTTCGGACGGTACAGACATGTACCGGGCCGGTTCTCCCCTATCCGTCCCCCGGACACGGCCTGAGCCGAGGTCCGAGCCTACCGTGGCGCCCTCAGGCCGCGTCCGTAGTCCCCTCGATCGGGCCCACTAGAGTGAGCCCGCCGTAGGCTGGACTTTGGTCCAACACCGCGGTGGGCAACCCTCTAGTTGGGTTCGCCACTGATCGGGCGCCTTATGCGCTCGATACGGCCCGATCGCGAACGTCGGTCTGCGACCGACGCGGACGAGCCTGGGCTTCGCTTCGCGAAGCCCACACTCGGCCTCGTCGGCACGCGCACCGACGATCGCCAAACGGCTAGAGTACCTTCTGTACTCGCCACTCTGCCCGGTGAAGCTGGAAAAGCTCCTCAAGCTACCAGCGCGCGTCCCTTCAAAAAAAAAAAAAAAAAAAAAAAAAGTCGTGGCATTCTGGCCTCACCCGCCGCTCGGTATTGTTGTCTCGGTCCTGTGTGAGACTGCTCGAATATTATTATTGTTATTATTGTATTCTTACCGAAATACAACAACCTATAGTGTTAAAACTATACATCGTTTTATTTAACTTCCTGGTGAAACATAATGTCCTGCCCCTTCTGACCGTTCTCCGACATATATATATATTCAAAATGTACAAGTAAAGCGCTATCAAATGATACCAAACACGGCATATTTATCTTAACTTTATTTTTTTACTCTGTATGTTTTGTCCGCTAGAGGACGCCACATTAGATTTTGTGAAACCCCATATAGCCTATAACTAGCGGACAATTAAGATGCTTCTAATGATATGTCATTTGTCGAATTCTGATAAGTAGTTTAGAAGTTACGAGGGTACACATGAACATACATACATACATACATACATACATAGCCTGTCAAAATCATAACCCTACTTTTGCTTTGCCGTAGTCGGGTAAATAGTCCTCTGATTCGTTTAGTTTGATTTCCAGTGTGGTCACCCCACCCTGGACGGCGGCTCTGGCGATAGCAGTCCAAGCCCTTTTGTAAACACTGTAGATATGCAATAGCTTGAGAGTCCCGCATACAGATTCCCTGATCATCAACGTTCTAATATCTGTCATAGTAACCCTTGCCTTTAGAAAAAGTGTAATTAATAACATATGGGGTAGGGTTAAGGTGCAAGCTTAAGGAATACATAAGTTAATCATTTGTCAATCACAAAATGATAGCCCCTTTGTGAACAGTTCTTTCTTTCCATCCTTCCTTAGCCTTTCTTATAATTGGTATTCGTAACAATTCATAGCGATCTACTAGTAAAAGATGATTGCAGATTTAATGCAATCTGATGTAGATATTTGCAGACACAGTCGTAAGTGCTAATTTTGCACTGTCCACATTCATAGATAGAAAAAAAATGAAAATTAAAAAAAAATAGCAATAGTGAGCCCTGTGAATATTTTACGATGTTCATTTATTTTATTAACATTTTGCCAAAAAGGACTTTCCACTAATTTCTAACAACTACAGCTCCCTCTATTCCTAGTTTATTAGTTATAGTTATCAAGCTTTCATTATACCGGGAATATTCGAAAGTTTAACGACTGCCCATAACCCGTCGTCAGCGGGGCGCCCAATACGGAACACATGGCCCGTGTCGCCGGAAGTGCTTTAGAACTTAAGTGGAGCTTAAATTAAGCAACTGCCTTCAATGTATGTTGGAATGGTTTCAGTTTGAAATACGAGTGCGCTGGAATATTTAGTGAGTACGCTTTACCTGGGCTACCTTACCTTTTCTAGGGTTTCTATAATAATAATATGTAAAGGGCACTAGACCTTTACTTCAAAAAAGGGCTCAAAGCGGTTAAATTTATTCTGGGATTATTTCTTATAGTAAGGACATGAAAATGTCTTTTTTGCTATAGGTAAATAAGAAATAATTGGATTTTGATCACGGAAAATAAATTACGTGATAAGTGATTGAAATTCACGCAAGTAAAGCCGCAGACAATAGCTAATATTACAAGAGAGCCACTGTATAAATACGACATATTAAACACATCATATTCTCCATAAAAACAGCAAACAAACGCTTCTTAACATCACATCGCGTTACCTTCTCGTATTTATAAAAGAGTGAACATCGCCCTCGTGTAAAAACCTGCGAATGTGAGGTTACACGAGCCCTTTGTTATTATAATGTCACGTCAAACGTGCCCTAAGGAAGTGAAAGAAGTAAAACGTGGAGCACATCCTTTGACGCGATTCCCAAAATTGCCCATAATGCGTTAGATTCGGGCTCGATTTTATGGGGGTCACTTGATGGCGACCGTCAGCTTGTCTAATAACTCGGAATGTACCGCTCTTTGCGGTCGTTGAGGCGAGATTTCGCTTGTAAAATCCCGTTTCTACTGAAAAATAAGGTGGAGGTAACACAGTCCGACAACTGCAACCAACTCGGTCCTAGTATACTTACACTAGCTAGCACTAATTTGTAATTTAAAAAATCTGGTATCTTACTTACTCGTACATTTATGCAAGACTGCTTTTTCTAAGTGGGTGTCTTAACATATTAAATTATTATTCCTTTTTTTATACAGAAGCTAGCATCGAAGATAGAGAAGTTCACAATTTGGTTCTATATTTCTGGAATTTGTTCACGAATCGATCATGAATTCGAGAATCGAGGAAGTTTGTAGCACTAAATCAATCAAGTAAGAAGATCTCATATCATACTGTCACCTAGCCCAGACTCGTCAGATTTATATGTGTAAATCGTCCTTTGCTTTCGTAAAAATATTTCTGAATGCATTAGAATCGCGCTACGAGACTTTTATGGGGTCATCTTCATGGAAGCTTCAGCTTTATAGCAGCTCGGGAGAAGTTTATTCCAACTTTCTGCGGAGTTCAGAACACTTCGTTTGTGTTTGCATAAATATGGTTTGGACATATTCACTCATACATACATACAATAGACATATGTACAAACTTGGATTTTTTAAGTACTTAAGGTGCTGCCTTATGAGTGATTTCGCATTCGATTCTCTTCGGTACCAAAATTAAATATGATCAAGAATTATTGAGATTTAACCACAATACCAATGACGCTATATTTATATCCTTTGGTAAATAAAAAGCTTAATCCTAAGTAAAAGGCTACTTATAACAGCACTGCGCTCTTGCGAATGTGTTTTTTTTTTAATTTATATCTGTCATAAAAATCAGTAGGCACTTAAAAAGCAGTCTTCACTTCCGACATCAATTGCGAATATACTCCGAAGTCGACGAGCGCGTACCATGGTATGGTGAATGTGATATCAGCTTCTTTAATTTGAGGGTTCCTTATTAAGGGCTCCTCAAGTTGGGGAATCGAATAAACCAATCAACGAGACTCTACTCAAGCAAGCGCGAAGCAAAGCAGAAATTTATTTTTGTCAAGTACCTTGGATGTTTTGAGGGATACCGTTTGTATTTGGAACTTGAACCAATATTTATCATCATAAGCACTCGGGCACCCCACTACTAAGTTAAGTACATACACGAAATATATTTTCCACAAAGACTGGTCCTGCGCCGCCCGCATCCAGGCACCTCCCGTGACCTTCACCAGATCGTCGGTCCACCTAGTGGGAGGCCTAAAGTATAGTGTAAATTAATTATTAATGAATAATTACTATGTTTCAGTAGGTACGATAAAGTGGATTAATCCTAGCTTTGGTAGTAGCGTGTACTTATGAACAACTTTGAGTACATAACAAACTTGCTCTGTTACCTACCGACTATGAATGCTAATACACACGGCAATATACTGAACTCATAGGTAACTCTATTACATATTACTTAGTAGATAATCTTCGTCAAATATAGGTATTACTATGTAGGTAGTAACTTCAACATTTATAATGATATTCAAAATAAATCCACTTAACGAAAATAGTGCGCAATAAAATGGGTTATGTTTGCACAAAACTACCATAACTTTTTACTGAAAATGAAAGAATGTTGGATCGTTGAAAGATGAAACTATGTAGCTAAGTGTAGCTTACTATGTTGTAGTAATATAATATGTGATGACTGACACTTATTTTATTGAGAATCAAACTTTATCGAACTAAGTATGGTTTTCTATGTAGATGCTTCAAACTGTATGCTGTAACGTAATCTTACAGCTGTAACTTTTTATTTAAAAATGAAAAAGGGCATTAATAGTAATTAAGGGATAACTAACGCCTTTCGGAATGCGTATTATGAAAGCTAATGATGTTTCTTTAATCAAATTAACACATCCTGAAAGACCTGAAAATCTCAAAATCCTGAAAATTTTGAGTAGAAATGTTTGGTTACGTTTCCTTGGTACCTTTATGCCTTCTTTCAGTAATAAAAACCTTATTGCGAAAACCAACAATAGGGTGAACTTACACCAAAAGGCATTATCTTCCAATCAACCTTGGGGTCAAATATTCTGCGTGCAGTTTATTCCACGTCAGTCTCAATTAACTACCAAGCTCGGGTGTGGATGCATCGTCACGTTTTGCATCGCGCACATCAAAACCTCGTTGTGCACTAAACTTTCATGCATTTGCACTAAAAGTTTGTGTAGCTATCAACTACACTGGCCTGCAAAAGTATCACACTTTTGAATCGCAATAACTTTGAGGGCACAAAAGATATACTTTCGGAATAAAAAGGACTTGAAAAAGAGTTATTATATTTTAAAAAAAGCTAATAAGATTTGCTATAAAACGTTTGCTATAAAATCTCTACCTTTTATAGTTTAGAAATTATGGAAATGTAGTAGGTTTTGAAGGCCAGTTTATAATATTACTACTTTTATGTAGGTACCTACAGCTTGGATAAGTGACATTCAAGCTGGGTGGTAACTATTCGTATATCAAAACTATAAAGCCGGTAACAGAAATAAGCATGCCCTTAAGTTTAAAGAGCTTTCATTTTATTGAAAGTTGAACACCATTCAAATGTGTATTTGGCGTTATTCTCCAGTTTGAGCTTTACTTCTGTTGAAAATATAAAATAAAATAAATTCAATTCAAATCTCGCTTCAATTTTAAGAATAGATTGATAATTTTGATTGATTTAATCGCAACTGTTGGTCCAATAACAGGGCAAAATCTATGATTGATATTGAATCAAGTTGAAAGCATAATACGTCCTCAAGTGTGAGTCATTAACGAACATTACTACCTAAATAAAGCTATTTTACCTTCCACCTACTAAATAGGGATTTAATTTTGCTACTCGCCATGTCCAAGATTATGCAAAATAATGCACAGCAAAAACTGTAGCGTGAATAATTAATTGCACGCTGATGATACCTAAAAACTCCACCTTAAATAAAAATGCATAACAAAGAAAAGGTCACAATATTAACGCGGGACGGGAAAATAGACCATCCAGGATTTAAAAAAAATCTTCGTAGGTCAGCTTCAAATAGTTCGTGACACCACAGAATAATAATAAGTACTACCCCAGAATAATAATAAGTACTACGTACAGAAGTTTTACTTCGCGAAGGTATTTAAAAAAATGTATGCTCAATGTCATTAACAATATGGTGTAATTTAGCCTGTCTCAAGAGTCAAGCACCATTTTGTTGACAAACGTCAGTGATCGGCACTGCGCCGAAGCTATAGGGCTGACTTCGGTAAAATGATGTGACGTGAGGTGCCAAACTGCGGAAAATGGCGGAGGAAATACATGATTTTGCATGAATTATCATGAATAATATTAACTACTTATTTACCTCTCAGTGTCTTGAGGCAACTTAAAAAAGTACATTCTGTGTTTTTATTATTATTTAGGCAGTTAAATACCGCACAGTACCTATTTAGTACACCATTTTCTTTATTTTCTTCCATTGCCATCATACACAAGAATACGCGTGCATGAGTCAATGTTCGCTCGAATGTGAGGCCTTGTCGAATAGTATCCTGTAGGTGGGCCATCGTGCGTGTTTTGTTTTCGATGTAAACTCGCGGAGATGAACAGGCCTGGTGACACCCAAAGTGACCAAAAAGTTGACAACACAACCTTATTCCAATGTAGCAAAGACGTGTTACGAACTTTTTGTCTACTTTGGGTGTCATGAACTACTCGTATTCGACGCTGTTCTACCAGCGAATCGAGACACAAATAGGAATCAAATTTGTATACAGAATGATTTTGTAAGCAGTATCCAGTTTAATAAGCTCTGTAGAACAATTAAACTTTGCAGTTATTTGTGTGTACGTATGTAAAAATATTTTTTTACGTAAATCGATTAAGTTACTGATTAAATTAAGTCGCTTCTAAAAATTTGGACACTTATTGAAAAATCACCCAGTTTGGGTTACGCAGAGCGCAGTCATGTTAATTACGAGTCAGTTCCAATGAAACAAGCAAATTGGAATGTAACATAGGTACCCGTTTTCAGCGGTGAAGGATCCTCGAAATTGCTAACGTATCATTATTTCATGATTCAGTAACAGCAAACAGAAGCTCTCGCGAACTACGCCATTGTTTGGTATTGTGAAATATCGAGGGGCACGTCGAAAGCCTGAACGGCTTTCAACTATGTTTTTTTGCCTGACTTTAAGCCTATCACGGACAGTGTGGATACATTGTGAAACGCTGACAGGCGTGTAGTTCAATATTGAGATTTTAACTATACCAAACGATAGGGAAGCCCCTTACGAGCAAAAAAAAGAGAATTAGGTATTCATTCAGTTCTAGTAGAGTTAGGACTACGAGTAAACAACTACGGAACCCTAAAAACGAGAAATATTAGTACTTTATCGCGCGCGTCCCTGTTTCAAAAACCGGGATAAAAACTATCCTATGTCCTTTACCGGGACTCAAACTATCTCTATGCCAAATTTCATCAAAATCGGTTCAGTGGTTTAGGCGTGAAAGCAGTACAGATAGACAGACAGAGTTACTTTCGCATTTATAATATTTGTATAGGCATAGATTCGCGTCCAATGGTATACTTAGTAATATACTCGTAAATTAATTATACACAAAAAAAAATGATACAGTAAGATAGATTCTAGAGGTCACCTGATGCTAAATATCATGTCATCCTTAGCTGCTTTTGTCCAAAAAACAATCAATTATCTTTACCATTAAATCTAACTGGCACTTCGAAAGCGTGGTTCACCACAAGATGTCATTCAAGCTAGTCGTCCCCATATAATTGGTCGTATTCGGCTCAAACGGCTCAATTAGATTGTGGCCGATCTGCCTAAGCCAGTAATAACGTTGCGGGTCCAGTAACTGAATACCGTTATCCTGATACACCACATTTGTGTTCGGGAATTTGGGTTGGTAATACAAGTTACGTCGAAGAAGAATGTTTTTTTACGTTTTACACTGAGCCTAGATGGCTGGACTAGATGTCCATTAAGTAAAGCTATTATAGGTTTATTTGGATCTAGGTATGTTACGCTCGAAGACCGATAACTCTCATAGAGCGAAAAAATAGCTCACAACGCGATGTTGTCACAGTAACGCCCGTATTCACAAACATTACTATGAGGTCTTACAGTGCACGTGGACGCACAGTGTCACATATGAACCAATCACAGAGCTCTATTCAACGCTGTGCGTTCGATTTGCTGCTTCACTTAATCAAGGATCGTTTGTGTAACGGGCGTACCGCGAATCTCGTGTTATGGCTCAAATGAAAACGCTCATGATATGTCACCGTAAAACTGTGAATTTCGTCAAATTATAATCTGACTAGTTAGATTACAGGATATGCTTTGCGCATACCCACTGGTCGATGAGAATGGACTTCTTGCTGATGTCTTCCCCAAATACTATATGATTATCTTTAAGACACTTAGAGCAAGTACAAGTGAAAGCAACCTAAGCAAATACCTATCGTACTTGAATTTAAGTTAAATCTTAAAGAAGTGCGACTTAATAAATAGAAAATCTATGTAAAGGATTACAGTTCACAGTAGCATTAACGTAAGTACAGCCCAAGCTACTCGGGCCACTGAATAATTAAATGTATCAAAGAATCTCCAGCCCGTTTTTCAGCGCTCTCTAAATATAAATAAATGCTAAGTTTTTCGAGAAAAATCCACCCAAATAAAATCAGTGGAGGGTTATGTTTTCAATTCGGTAGGGAACCCTAATCCGCATCAATTTTGTTTACGAATAGAAAAATACTGGCTGATAAAAAACGGGCGGTGATGGTGAATCGAAAATCTTCTGAAATAGGCTTTGATTCTTTTCTATATTTATTTATTAGCTTCGGTACGCCTATTGATCAATGTCTATTCACAATAATAATATTCTTCTACAGTGAAAGTGTACCTTGCCTTTTAATAACTATCTCCAAACTACACTTTCAGAAACTTTCATCTTATTATAACACATTTCAGTTGCAAACTCGCCTGTATTACAATTGATAAAAACCCCACTGTGTTAAACGTAATTTGCTGCCTGTACATGAACATTTTATTACAAACTGTACAGTTTTAAATCAAAGTATAGCTCTACCACTACGTTATAAAATTCTATGTCGTTTAACCAAGCGATAGATTTATTTCAACGTTCTATATTACTTATTTTTAACTAAGGCAATCAAAGACAACATACCTACCTCTCGATCTTGGGGAATTTGTATACATGATCGAATATTGGGGTTATCATTGTCAACTGGGGTTCCCAATTCTGTTTGATTTGAACAAAGCAGTCCACTTGAAATTCGACCTTAGTTATTTTATACTTACATCATGCCATTTCCAGTTAATGAATAAAATATACAAGTTAATTATAAGCAAAACGATACGTACTACAAAGAGTTGTCATATAGTAATTAAATTATTTAAATAAAAACTCATAAAACTCATTTATCTATGCAAGTAGGCTTTAAAAAGCAGTTTTATTAGGTACTATGTGTGCAAATGTTCCACCGAATAAAAAACATTAGGTAATAGTTTCATTGCATTTCGTCATCAATACCGTGAAATGCAGGACAAGAGCCTCCCCGTTTTGGTTTAAAAAAATACGTAGCCAATAGTAAATGCATACTTTCTTCATTCATCACCCTATTGTGATATATTTAGAACAAAATATATTGCGCACTAAATTCTGTCGAGTACGTTACTATTTAAAGAGCTAGCCCGTTGGAAGTCAGCTCGCGTGCCATTTGTCATGATGGATTCCAAGATATCTTGTAGTGGGAGCTGCCTCGGAATCTGTTGAGATCTCGCGTAAGCTCGACTAGATTTATTATTACACAGGCACTAGCTTTATCTTTGTCCAAAGAGTTAGCGGCGACATCTATCTTGAGGGTAAAAAATGACCTACGAAATAATATGGGTAATCACAATGCTTACTACAGGATTATGAAAGATAGCGTACTTATGTTAACTGATAGATTTGGTATAGCTGTTGCGGTTGTTTTAGATAAAAATGAATATTATTTACTAGATGTGCTCACTAATATTAAAATCCGTTTTTGCAACCTTTTTCTTAAAGGTCGTCATCATCATCATCATTATTTCAGCCACAGGACGTCCACAGCTGAACCCTCCCCCAATGACTTCCACATCGCACGGTTGGTAGCGGCTTGCATTCAGCACCTTCCTGCTACCTTTATCAGGTCGTCGGTTCACCTTGTGGGTGGAACGTCCCAAAGGTCAAAGCATGATGTTTTGTAGTTATGTTTTCAGTTCAAACTAACTAGTTTCTGAGTAAATATTATTTGGGAACCGACGCAAGTGCAACTGTCGTTGATAATCTTAATGAACTAAATATGAACCTTCCGTAGTCTAGTTTTTAGAGTTCAATTCTCCTTGATCATCCCTCAGAATTCAGTTAATAATAATAAATATCCTTGGACATTTTAAAAATAAAAAAAAATCAAAATCTAAAGTATTTATTCAGTTTAGACCACAAGTGGCACTTATGAACGTCAAAATTATTATAGAAAATAATAAAAAAGAAAAGTTAGCCCTTATGGGGCACGTTACAACGTTTACACTGCGCTTCTAGTCCCAAAGTAAGCAAAGCTTGTTCTATGGGTACTAGACAACGGATATAAACATACTTAAATACTTTTTTTTACATATCGTACATAGAAAACACCCAGTCCAATACAAACAAATATTATGTTCATGCACACAAATGTTTATACTGTGCGGGAATCGAACCCGCTACCTCCGGAATAGCAGTCAGTTTCAAAACCACTACACCAAACGGCCGACATCGGAGTTAATCGTACTTTAGTGGTCGTATCAATTTACAATAGATCAAAGGTCCTAACAACCTAATAAACCACCCGGGGGTTTTCATTAATTCCTCTCTCATTGTGTTCACTTGAATTACTTTCTACCTACTTCATTCAAAATACCTAAACAAAGAAACACTTAATTTCAGGCGGTTTTACCTTTTGCGGGGTAAAAGCATAGAGCACTTGGCGAAATCTATACTTATAATAAATCTGTAGAGAGGTCAATTCTGTACATTAAATATATTTTCAAAATAACTATCAGGGGGTGATTAGTGATCGATACTGATGCCAAAAATGCAATCAGTAAAATTTTTGTCTGTCTGTCTGTCCGTCTGTCTGTCTGTCTGTCTGTCTGTCTGTCTGTCTGTATGTTCCTTATAGAAACAAAAACTACTGGACGGATTTTAACGAAACTTGGTACAATTATTCTTCATACTCCTGGGCAGGTTATAGGATACTTAGGAATTCCCACGGGAATGGGAATTAGCGGGAAAATCGTTTTGTATGAAAAATCTGAACCGCTTAAGTTAGACGCTTGAAATTCGGCATGCAGGTACCTTAGTAAACTTAAAGCTTAGTTACAACAGGATATTGCAAAATTCCCACGGGAACGGGAGTTAGCGGGAAGAAACATTTGTATGAAAAATCTAAACCGCTTAAGTTAGACGCTTGAAATTTGGCATGCAGGTACCTTAGTAAACTTGAAGCTTAGTTACAACAGGATATTGCAAAATTCCCACGGGAACGGGAGTTAGCAGAAAAAAACATTTGTATGAAAAAATCTAAACCGCGTAAGATAGATGAAGGGGGTAAAACGGGATCCACGCGTACGAAGTCGCGGGCGGCCGCTAGTAGAAGCATAATTTAAAACATTTTTGTAGTCATAAAATAATAAATAATAAGAATTTATAAATTAGATAATCGTAAGTTAAAACTATAGCGAAATTAGTCAGTTGAGCTAAACCACCTTTCTGATTAGAGGGGACTAAACTTACTGATAGTTCGATCAGTAGCACGTAAACTACGGTAGATACACTTTTACTTTGCACTATTATTAAAATTATGTTGACCCGAAGCGGTAGCAGAGCTAACTACTTAAGACGTGTATCAAATATTCTAACAAAGTAAATATGTAACAACTAGCCCGCGGCTTCACCCGCGTGAAATTTTGTGTCACAAATCGGCTTAAATTATAGCCTATATGTTAATCTGGGTTACAAACAATAACACTGTAAAGTTTCAACAAAATCCGTTCTGTAGTTTTTGCGTGAAAGAGTAACAAACATCCAGACATCTAGACATCCAAACTTTCTACAAAAGTATTTGAATAAAAATCGACGCTAAAGTGTATTTTCCCGGCAGTGATCACTTCAATCCGCCTTAGCCGTCCCTCGGCGTCTAAAGGGTCAAGTGGTCTGTGAGTAAAGTTAAACGTAACGTCTATAAATACTTGGGCAAACAGACGCTGCCCATAAAATATTTATAGCCCGATCCTGTTCAATACCAGTTTATGAACTGGTATTATTTCGGGCGGTGAATAAAGAAGGATTTCGTACATGTCGTTCGCTTACGGAGAAGAATATAAATCGTCTAATTTTAAAAGGAATAAAATCTGTCGTTACTCGTCAGCAAGAACGATTCCAACTTTCCAACAATAAACAGAAATTTTCCATTTTTAAACTAAACAGAATTGGTGGTCATTAGATAAATGGATGTTTGAATCATGACTCCAGATTTTAATGCTCTCACCTACCTGCCTACTCATCACACTACAATTTAATCTCAGCTTCACTCAAACCATCTACGATTATACTTCTATACTCCCTTAACTTACTACCTGCTCTCTTCACTGTTTGTCTGAAAGGATCGCTTCCCAACGATAGAACCGCCTAAATTGTTCCGTTCCAACCTTTTGAATTTCTTATAATTGACAGTTTTTGTGTGGTGTGCATTAAAGAACATCTATTCGTGTCTCTCCATCGTATTCTAATCTAAGTCAAAATATACGACGATGTGTTAGAATTGCCAATATAAAAACCAAAAGTAAGTCCACATAAAAGAAAAATCACAAGTAAATTATACAATACAGAAGCAGTAAGCACGTCTAAACCGCGCTCTTATAGGGCGGGTAACTGCGTTAGAACGTGGCCGCTCCAGCTCCACAATTTTAAACTGCCATCAGAGAGATGGCCACTTTATTCGCTTGCCCCGAGTAATGTTACAGTAAAATTTAAATAGTACATCACATGCGCGTAGTTTCCCTGCGTGATCGAATTAGAAAAGAGGTGATCCGCAAGAGAACTAAAGTAACTGGCATAGCCCGCAGAATCGCTAAAATCAAGTGCTAGTGGGCGGGGCATATAGCTCGCAGAGCTGATGGCCGCTGGGGCAGAAAAGTTGTCGAGTGGCGACCACGAGCCGGAAGATGTATGGGCAGGCCTCCCACTAGGTGGATCGACGACTCGTGAAGGTCGCAGGAGGTGCTTGGATGTGGACGGCGCAGGACTGGTATTTATGGAAATCTTTGGTCCTCCCCGAAAGATTTCCAGCAGTGGACGTCATTCGGCTGAAACGAACGAAGAAAAATTTGAATAGTACAACACTTTTCGTCTTTTCTAAAAATAAACCTAACTTGAACTTAAACTCGGAGTACACAATCGAGGCTCTGGTATAGATACGTTTTACTATTCTCTTTTACTATGGTAATACCCATTCTGAAGGCACAGCTTACGAGATTCTAACCTCGTCCGTTCTTGTTCTTAGCTGTTGGACATTTACAGTAGCTTTAAGAAATTTTCCATTCCTTAAATGTGATTAGATTACATGGACTTTCATATGTAGGTACTACTGCATTTAATGTTATAGTTTGCACAATTGAGGAAACCTGGCATAATATCAAACATGTTCAGTTCATGTTCAGTTCTTAGAATTGTTTAAGATAATAATTTGGAATTAAAATTCTCACTTTTACATCCTACAGCTGTAAGGCACAGGACACCAAAATAAAAAGAAATAATACGGTTTTTTTTTTCTATAATTACCTCACATTTTCCATTGTGAATTTATAAAATGCTAAACACAATTTTACTGAATGAAAAAAGCTAGCGACAGAATTTTATTTGTAACCTAAAACGGGTGAAAAACATAATAAACTAGTTTTATGGCGCTTAACTCTGCGAAAGTGCTGTCCTGTCACTATCACACTTCCATTTACTAGTTATGTTTTATTCACCTTTTCGATTTTTTTTTACCAGTTTATTTTGAGCTAGCTGCAGATGCAATATTGTAAGCATGAAACTAGTTTTTTAGGCAGGCTTGTAATAAAAAAAATCAACATTATTGATTGGTTTAACTATGTTAGAAGATAATTTACATCAGAATTCCGTTATCCAGTATACTTGTGTATATCATTGGGTTAAAGAAGACCCACCACTCTTTTTGTAAATTGTCATTGTCACCTCCACAGTTGAGGGTATAAAATCAAGCTAATCGGTATAAAACTTTATTATCTATCTTTTGGAACTTTCTCTCATTCTCTCATCAGCATCTAGAGACAATCGCAGATTAAGCTAAACAAATCTTATGTAGAGACATTACGGAATCTTCTCCAATCAATTTGTCAATTTCTGCTTCTATTTCAGTGCCTAGAATTTATTTTTACCTCGGTCCTTCAAATACAATTGCTCTATTATTGTAATGAATTGTTTTCATTGTCCTCTAATTGATGGTCCTCAACCCGGAGCTCTCAAGTCCTCAACCTTTCGTGTTTGCATGTTGGCAGCGCTGAAAATGGTATTGTTAGCTTTTGAGGTGTATTCTAAGAGGCCATTAGTTCTTCTTAGCTCATTTATTAACAAGAAAGACAGAAAATTTATATTTTAAGGCCACAGCAGACAGACGATCGGCGATTTTGCGACTTCGCGTTCGGACGCGGTATCGGAATCGCACGTTTTTGCGACTCATCGCGATTTCGCGACTTTATGCGTTTGGACGCGCGTAATCGCGCGATAGCTTGTAGCGACTGCTGTCACTGCTTCGAGTTTCCGAAAATCGATGACTCTATGACATGAGTAGTGTTTCAAAAGTATCGTTAAAACAATTTAATTTCGTTTATAATATTTATTACTTTTGCTACTAAAAGCAATAATAGTTAGGTTTTTGCTATTTAAAAAATAGTGGCATCACAAACTGATATTCCTATTACTAAAAAGAAACATACAAAGAAAGTTGTGAAATTGAAATTATATCACTATTGCCTAAATTCTAATATGAACTGTACAATGGCAAGTAACAATAGCATTGCGATGTACCTACAACCAAATGGAGTTGAGAACTTGTTGCAGCCAAAGCACCTGCCATATTTAACAGGCTTTTCGCCTTTGTAATAATAATTACAGGATGTTAACTGTATTATAATATAGTTTAGAATCTCTGTAAAGCAAAGTGCAAGTTAACTGTACCTACAGTTTAGTCATTCTTGTGAACGCTATAGTTTCAACATTATAAAAATTAAATAAGGTTTAAAGCAAAAAAGATGTTTTCTATGTATTATATAGAATAAGTACGAATAGTTCTGTAATACTGGTTTAGATGCCTAAACATAGGTACAAGTTAATTAATGCTTCTCATCATTAATTGCATTTCAAATTAATTAGGTAACCAAAATAGACAAATTATTTTAACCTTTTACTATGCCTAGTAATAAAAAATAGCTACAAAAGCAACTATGTTAAATACGTGTTCGTGTATCAACACCAGTAGTAAACTACACGTGTGCACTAACCTACCATACCGCGTCCCCACTAAACTTCATTTATAGGCCACTTTAGAACCTCGTACTTAGAATTTTTGGCCCACAAGTGTTCCGTTTATAGCCCAAGCCCTTTAAGTGGTGGCGGTATATTTAAGGGCTCATTAGGTTAGTTCAGTCTTACCGTAAAATATGTTGACCCATACTATTAAAGTCTGCGATAGTGACTTAATCCTTTTTAATTATTCCTATATCCTTTGAAAAATCTTATCGACTATCGTTTTCGAATTCGTATTAGAGTAGGCGCACACCGTTGATTTTTAGTTGGCATCGGCCAACTAAAAATCCCGATTTAAAATCGGGCACAACTATCGAGTTGTGCCCGATTTTAAATTGTATGAAGAATCGGCCAAATCGAATCGGCGTAGTGTGCGCACTCCCATACATGCCTATAGGCACTGATCAACTGCCCGACTAAACTATCGGCCGACGAAAAATCAACGGTGTGCGCCTACTTTTATTAGTCTACGATTTCAACGAATGTTTTCTCGATAAGAGCGCTTTCACATTAGGGCGTTAGAAGCGCGACAGCAGCGCGGCAGCGGCGTTTTTATAATGTGAAGGCAGGCATCCGCTGTCATATACATTAGTATGAAATTATCAGCAGCGCGTCTGTCGCGCGTTTGTCGCACTGCTAAAGTCGCCTAAATGTGAAAGCGCTCTAAGGATGGTTCAAAATTACTATAAGAGTAAGAAAACTTTCATAATTGGAGTAAAACAAACAAACTGATTGTAATCTCAATTTCTTTGTCAGATACACAATTTTTTTCTGTCCTTAGCACACATTAAAAGTCTTGACTTGACTTCATTCAATGGATTGTAGGTACTGCGTGTTCACATCATAAATGTCAGAACAGCAAAACGTTTAAATGTATCTTATTGTCAATGACAAAGCAACGAAGACTCCGACAGCATATCAATCGACTCATTAATTTTAAGGAGGTGTTTTGCATTTAAAATAGCGGAGTAACCTAAATTGCATTGTAATTTACGACGTGGTTTATGTTATTAATGGTGGTTAATCAAGTTACCTGCCTTTAATACTAATAAAAAACATTTATAGGTTCATTAATTTTATTGGTGTTGAATCCCACAACAAAAGACTAACATTGTTTCTCTACGTAGTGCTGGTCGATCAATTCATACCTACGGAGAATAAAAATGATGTTTAGTGATTTCGCTGTAGGTCCCATAAAAATGATGTACCTATTTGAGAACCAGAATCATCCCGTTTGGATCAGACAGAGTTACACTAATACTTTCGTACCCACCCACATAATATTAATTCTACCCCTATAACTAAAACTGCTTGAGGTATATTGTTCTCATCTATCTAATCTATAAATCTTACATTTATTGTTCACATTTTGGATAAGAATCAACTCATACTTGAAACTGTTACTGCAACTACTGTGTTACACAATTACCTCCGCTCGCCTGCCTTCAGGGAATTCAAAATTCAAAGCACGGGGTTGTGTTATCTCGCTCAAACGCTCCGTTAATAGTCGCTGATTACAATTGGCTACAACCGAGACTACAACTGCGTTTGAAACGCAAATTAAATACAAAGAACCATCTAGCTACTTAGTTTTAATGTCTCTTAGAAATAACTAACAACGACAATTCTAAAATACGGTAACTCAAAGACAAAGATGCCTAAGTATTTGGATAACGAGTCTTGTGAACAGACATCTTCTTTGTGAAGTCTGTTTTTTGTTCTTGATTAAGAATTCAATTAACATTTTGTTGGGACACGACTTTCACTAATATTGTTTATGAAGACTATGAGATCATTGTTTTACCTCACAGCTATAGAAAGTTAAATGTCTCATTTTGTAATTCTAGAATAAACATTGTGAATTTTCATTTATAGAGGTTTCTTTCTATGGGATAGGATAGAAGAATGCAAATCTTGGTATTGGAGGTAAAGAAACTGCTATCATTTCATTTATAATGAACACTGTTTTAATAAAATGTTTTCTTTATTTTCAGGTAAATTATTCTTCATTATTTTACTCAACCAAAATCCTGTAAGTGAACTTGTCTCTAGCTTCATAAAATAATTTGTAGAGGGCTTTCATTTATCTCGCCAACATAATCTAAAGTACAAACAGCGCCATCTCTTGGTAGCATTTAGACCTATTTATAGAATTATAAACAGATCAAAAGCAAGCCGCAATACGGAAACGTGTCCTTCGACCACATCATTAACAAGCGTAAGTATAACTATGCCATTGGCCTACTTCACCCGTTAAGATAATTAATTAATTATACTCGTAATGCCCCTTCATTTAATTAATTATCTGTTACAGTAAACTTGCAAATAAACGTTTACACAACAAAGTTGTTTCAACCGGGCCAGCGGGTAATTCGAAATGGGAGACAACGAAGATAAATTCGTTATTGTTTTACTTCAATTGTCAACCAAGTTTTTAAATGTTTTGCATTTTCAGTTATTTTGAATTAACTAATGTACTCTTGGATTAATTTCCTATTAAGTAGGTACTCACTTGCCCATGTACAAATCTTCACATCATTACAGCTTTACAGCAGCAATCAAAATAAACTTGATGTTTCCTCTATGAATTTTATACACTATCACCCGTATCCACAAACATTACTATGCGGTCTCACAGTCTACGTAGACGCACAGGGTGACACACGAACCAATCACAGAGCTCTATTCGACGCTGTGCATTCGATTTGCTGCTTCACTTAAGCAAGCATCATTTGTGAATACGGGCGTAGGTATATCCTTTGTTTAATATGGAGACATTAAACATCTTGTAGGTTAATCATGGTATCCTTCCGTTTGGCCAAATTACTTTTCGCCAAATTTCACTTCGCAAACAACTTATCGCCAAAGTTTCATTTCCCAAATGAACTTTTAGCAACTGTACTTTTCGCAACTAATTCATTTGGTCAAATTATCATTTGGCCAAATTTTACTTGGCAAATGTTTATATAGCAAATGTTTTATGTTGCCAAATATTATATCCCAAATAATTTGTTTGGTCAAATTGACACTTCACATACTTACCCACCGTTATCCACAAATCAAAGTATAAGGCACATGATCATGGATTACACAAGAATTTTATGTAAAACATTGCAGGAAATAGTAGAGTAGGTATTACAGAAAAAAGTAGGTTAGGTTAGGTTAGAACAGTGACCCTTACTGCGCGAAGGCGAGCGAAGCGTGCCGCGGCAGCGGCCGCCGAGCGCTAGAATCACCTCTATTGTTAATTAATCGTTTGGAAATTTCGATAAAAAGAACGAAATAAGGAAATTAATGTAGAACAAATTTTAAATTAACTACCCACTAAACAAAATAATAACCACAAGCTAATTTGTATCCATTCTATGCACCAATCAAATTATTTTGTAAATAGTTTATCGTGAAATATTTTTGCCTAATGAAACATTTGGCAAACCATACTTTGCCAAACAATAATTTGCTAAAGAATAATATGCCAAAAACAACATTTGCGAATTAAAAGTTTGCAATAAGTTGCTTTGCCAAATGAGAATTTGCCAAATGAAAATTTGCGAAACGTTGTTTGCGATGTGATAATTTGGGAAACGTTTTTTGGCCAAACATTAGTAATCCGTTAATCATCTTTAATAAGGGAATATGAGTTTTTTAGAAAAGAACCAGAATCAATATATTAACATCCTGTGTTTGACAAATAAATAAATGTTAGAACGTTTCGCTATAACTTTTGTTGCTAGTAAAAACGTAAAAGTCAGATTGTAGGTATTTTATAACCAAATAAACTCAAACAAAATTATACGTTAACAAACATGTGAAGGTAAGCGGTCCCTTTTTAAAGCCTCGCGTAATGAAAACTTTATTATGCACTCGTCGTCCTGTCCCTACCCCTTTTGAAGAACCCAAATACTTGCCTTGGGCAGTTTCCCACAGTATTCATATTACTAAAGCATTAAGGTTCAAAATTGAATCGTTAAAAGCGCTTTTAAGCACACAAGCTTTCCGGAAGCTGACTTCGAATGGGAAATTTAATAAAATGTATCTTACATGAACGGTGAAATTACAGTTCAGTCAGAAGACCTACTAACATGAACATTTTCTTTATAAAATACCTCCTAGATTAATGTAGTTACCAAAGTAGGTGATATATTTTAGATATACATATTTTAAAATATCAAGTACAGACAACGGCACGTCAACGTAACCACTGTGGGTTTTTGTGCAGTTGTAATAGGGGCGAGTTTGCAACAAAAATGGGTAACCTGATGTGCTGTCGTGTGTACCTATCGACCTTAACTTTTATTTAATTTACTCAGCTAGGTAGAGACCAAAGATAGAAGAAAGTATTTATTTGTCTCAAAACAGAAAGCAATTCGAGCTACGCACTGTGGTATCTTAATAATACGTAGTTGTAATGGTGTGATATTTTCGCAACAAATATGTTTAGCCTAATGTGCTGACGACTTATCAAATTTTTCTGCATCACTTCCCATAGTATCACTTCAAAGTACAACAACGTCAGCCATTCCCGAAACACGGAAGAAGCAAGGCTAAAACAATAGTTTATCGCTGGGCCCGCCTCCACTCGGCTGTTCACAGAGATAACACAGGCACAGCATAAAGAGAAAAGCTTGACCATCCTCCAGTTAATTTGAATCAGTCATTAATGGAAACCCTACCAAAAACAATTTCATTAAAATGTTGTCAAGACTATAATGGCTTGCATTGTGAAGCTATCAGATCTCATGTAGAGCCAAAATTCTAACTCTACAAGCCCTAACTAAAAAATATCTTAGTCAATATGTGGCTCGGCCATTTCGTAATTGTCACTTGGGCGTACGACGAAACGAAATGGCCTAATTAATAGTCCAGCAAATAAACTACATAAACCAAATTCTTTCTGTTTTTATTTAGTCAGTTGTCTGTTTTCTTTCAGCTGTGACCTACATTTCGAGCGATATGCCCATGATATGCCTAAAACGTGACATATTGTAAAACAAAATGTAGGCTCGGTATGGATTTTGTAATAAATATGAACACACACATTTGTTATGAAATATGGGTTATTTTCAAGCAAAAAAAAGTATTTTAACCTAATACTATAAAGATAATGGTTTTTAGTTGTTGAGTTGAGAAATAACAGAACTACACAACTATGTGAACATTACGTAAAACTAACTTAATAATATATTAAACATACTTCGTCCGTATACACTTCGTCCACAAAATAATATAAGGCATGTTCTGTTTACTGTCCAACCTCTATTTACCTTTATAGCGTACTAAAAGTAAGAGACATTACACCCTGGCGCTAAGTATTTCACGTACCAGACTAAAACTTCGGTTACAGGTTCAAATACAAAATGTCACTGTCATATAATAAGTAGGTACCTAGATGCATTTATATCCGGAGTCATGGATGATATCTCAGTAACTACACAATTCTGGAGTCATGATCGATTTAAGTATGTAATATCATCGTAATTCAGTGGTCAGAAATATTTTTGTTGCAAGATATTTTATGATAAGTTTGATGGGCCACCATCCATACAAGTTCTTCTTAGTTTATGGCTAGATAACAGGTGCGATTGTTGAAATGATTGATGATTAGTTGAAGAACAAATACAAATATAGTTCAGCCAAATGACGTCCACCGCTGGACAAAGGCCTCCCCCAAGGTTTTCCACAATGAACGGTCCTGCGCTGCCCGCATCCAGGCTCTTCCCGCGACCTTTGCCAGATCGTCGGTTCACCTAGTAGGAAGCCTGCCCACGCTACGTCTTCCAGCCTGTGGTTGCCATTCGAGAACTTTCTTAATATAGAATTAAATTATTTTTACCTAAACATGACTGTCATAAGGTTGACATTTTATTTCCATACAAATAAAAGGTACCCCTATTTCTTCCCTAATTACACACGTACGTCATAACTCTAGGCCAACCATGCCCTTATCTTTATTTCCATCTTAATTACGCGGAAAACCGCCATAATCTAAATATATTAAAGATGCGTCCCTATTTACCTCTTAGGGCCAACAAATAAAAACGTCCAGAGTACATCAAATGCTCTATCCATTTTTGTTGGAAATTCTTCATTTTAAAAGTACTAAATTAGTACCTTTCCGTACTCTTTCCAAAGTAATTTTATATTTTTTTGCTTGGAACATATTTATAAACTCATAGTATTGTGACCTTATGGAAAAGGAAAATTTTTGAATTCTACAACATTCTTTAAAATTCTACAATATCAATCAAAATATTATTTTCACTGAGCCCACTCATATCTAGTTACTTGAAGTACAATGCTCTGTAGTACTACACTCTATAAAATAGTTGCACTTGACTTTGATACACTAATACAGCTTCAAAATAACATTGTGACCTGAACCGTGGCAATTTGCCAGCCCAGACAGTGTACTAGATATAGGATTAAACACAACACTGCTCTCTGATAAAACGGAGTCTCTATCGGAAAAAAATGTTAATTTCTTCTGTACAGTCAGCGCCAAATAGTTCGTGACACCCAAAGTGGCCAAAAAGTTGACAACACAACCTTGTTCCAATGAGGGCTATCGTTTTTATACTTAACAGTTGGCACCCCTGGCGATTGACAGGACCTTACTCTACAGTGGCGCCATCTTGATGAGTGCAAATGCGATAGTCCTCCTACACCTTTAGCGCTCACCAGTTGGTGCCACTGTCTTCGCTACTAGCAAGTGACAGGACCTTACTCTACAGTGGCGCTAACTAGTGAGCGCTAAAACGATAGCCCTCATTGTAACAAAGACGTGTCGCAAACTTTTTGGTTACTTTGGGCGTTACGAACTATTTGACGCCGACTGTAATAGATACTATTTTCTAACAAAAAATGTAAAATCTGACGTGCTATCGAATAACTTCATATGTATGCGCGAAACTATAGGTCACAGACAGACACAGACCGTAAAATGAATACTATACCCAGACTTGATCAATCACTTGTCTGACCCTGGTTTTAAAGTTACTGCTACATAAAACCAAATGATAAAACAGCGTTGATTCAACAGTTCACTTTTATTGTCTACCACAAATGCGGTTGTGAATTCGAATATTCTTATTTTCAAAGTTGCCCTTTTTTCACGTGGGCCCAAAATCTCATACTAAAAGTGAAAAGCAACCTTTATTAAACAAAAGACCGTGTGTTTCACGTCAGATCCCCTAGGAATACGCAATCCATTGAAGCCAACGGAACACTCATGTGCACTGCCTTTTGATCGAGTTGAGCTCGGTGGCTTCGAATCCAATTTCATTGTGCTCGTGCTATAGTTTCAAGTCAAGTCAGCCGGTGTATCCTAAACTGTGCGATGCAATGCCCTGGGGCTGCAGCTGGGGGATTTGTGAGACTTGCAATACTGATTTGATCCTATTTACCTCTTAGGGCCAACAAACAAAAACGTCCAGAGGGCATTCAGATCATCTCTTGGAGTATAAGTATTTTTTGATTCAGATGCTCTACCCATGAAAATATTCCATAATTTTGTTGGAAATTCTTCATTTTAAAAGTACTAGGTAAATAATATAATAACAAGTGTGAAAAATAAATCATTAGTTCGTTCGTTTCAGTCACTACAGGACAAAAGCCTGTCCCAAGGATTTCCACAACTGACAACCGACCTGTCCTGCACTGCCTACCTATATCTAGGTGCTTCCGCCCGCGACCTTCACCAGATCGTCCGTCCTTCTCTTGGAAGATGGAAATTACTTGCGTAAATAAAAGTAATATTAAATAAATAAAAAGACTTTCCTATCTTAAACACAATGATATTATTTCTACTCACTAATGTAAAAAAATACTTACCCTCTTTCTGGCGCAATCGGGTAAAAAGTACACTTACAATTTAGGATACTTTATTTGTTATATCCCCATTGCCCACAAATAGGACTAGTGAATCTTTATTCTAGAACACTTTATTCAACAAAACGACTACAAGAGCGTTCCCTAATGGAAGATAGCAATTATTAGAAAGATCCGGTGCAGAGTGCTCCTATTTTGGTAAATGCCCGATTTTTCCTCAGTTTACTAACTAAGCTGCGAATAAACGGAATGAACGTTAAAAGTTGCGAAAGCACTTTACATTTATCTTTGTAAAATACACTTTGACCGTCACCTCTTGTACCGACGTAATAAGAGTAGGTACCTACTCATTTTATTATTGCGACCGTATACGGTTGCACTGGCTATATTTTAACGTAGGTATTTCCTGAATTTATAACTGTATTATTTTGCAAATAGTAATTTTGTAAAGTAAAATAAATAATAATACCTATTATCGTGTTATTGATAACAATCGAAATCAAAGGTAGCTCTACAATCAAAGTAAATCACCGAATTATTTTGAGAACTTTTTCTATGTGATGTAAATATTTTTCGTGTAAATTATAATAAAGTTCAACGTAAATGTAGCAATGTAATAATTACTTTAAATTACTAAAATATTTGTTCGTCAAATATTTCAAAACGAAATTGGTTTTTATTTTAGGGCTAAAATTGCATGATTTTAGACAAGTTGTACCTTGGGATTGTTATACAAATGGTCAACTAGCCAATTTGGTAATTGCGTCCTTAATTACCGGGCTTATGACATGCGCACCTGGCACGTCCCCACTATGACATGGACGCCATCATGCTAACGATAATTAATACGAATGACGAGGGGCTTTGTCCAGTGATTAATAGGCCTTATAATTAATTAACATAACGCATCTTTTTGATTGTTGCCTTGTCATTTTTAACTGTCTTCCTTTATTTTAATCTGATAAGTTTTTGAGCTGCTATGCTTTTGTTGAACGACCATAAAACTTGCATACTTTACTTAATTATATTACACAATTACTCCCTTTAATTTGTTTGTAAGTTTATGCATTTTGTGTGGAAATGTAGTACTTATAGCTTCAAGTTACTATTTTTTTTAATTACTTATATTGTCTAATAGATAGATAGATACATAGATAGATAAAACGTTTATTTGCATAACAGAAACACACATAATACTCGCACAATAGAAGCATATTTATCAAGAAGGATGTTTTGAATCTTAAATTACTAAGTAACTCCTTTATGAGTCTATAGTCTGGTCACACTGGTCAGTCATAGTCAAATGTTCCCAAAAAAAAAATATTTAAATAAAATCATAAGACGATCTGACCTTTAGCGACATTGACCTTCATTTTACAAAAATGTCCATCATCACGGACATCAGAAACCGATCGGCGCTGAAAACAATATTCATCCACAAACCCTTGGGGCCATCTCAAAGGCGTCCGAGTCCGGATATTAGATTGTCGCAAGTTCAAGACAAAGTAGCGACTCTACGATAGTCATCGTTCGTGAATTTACGACGATAGAGAACCAATATTTTCAGGCTAAAACCTCATCGATAAAGGAAAATAATAGTCGTTGAGAACTGCCCTAGCGGAAAATTTAGTGCACTGTCAAATGGGAAAATTCTGAAAGAAAATAAGACTACTATGTGTCAATTTCATTACTCTTACAAAATTGTGTAAACCCTAATTAAAGCGATTTATCTTTTTATCTTATAGTGTAAGCCCTAGTAAGCATACTTTACAGAGGCCAATTAATGCAGATTTTAAAATATTCATAAAAAATATGACATGGTTGTATCCACACCCAGGTATGCTATTTTATGAGAATCCTTTTTCATCAAATCAACACAATCAAATTTTACAATGTAGTCCATCACGAAAAAGGCTTTTAAACTTTTACTAAAGGCTCAATACCGAACAACGCCAGTCACCCAAAAATGGCGGCGTAAAAAATAAGCATTCGCATTGAAACGTTCTTAAAAGTTTAATAAAAGTTAGCGCAACGGTGAGGTATTGTAAAGTACTTTACTCGCTTATTCTCACGAAAAGATGGCGTAATCCCTGAAGCGAAAGCCGAAAGTGGGGAAACTGAATATAAAACGGTTCAAGTGAGAAGCCTTGAATTATAACTGACTGAGGAACAGCAGGCTTTTAATGGAGGCAATTTATTAACTAAACGAAGACCCTTTTCTACGTAAAAAAATAAGAGACAATAATTTGTCTTTAAATTAAACTTGCTGAAACATTTTTTTTAATTTACCTTATCTTAATGCTTTATTTTAATTGTAAAGCTTTCTAAACTCTTATACCTATTCGCATTATACCTCTAACTGATGTTATAGTACCTACTACCTACCTAACATACGAATTCGTGTTAAGATGTATAAGTATATTAAAGCATTTTTTTGAATAATTTTCAGTATCTTTTCAGTTCAAGTATTTTCAGTTCAATAGTTTTCCATGCCAAGGAAAATACCTACCTACTCGTAGTTATTATGCCGCCCAAGTAGCATTTTACTCCATTTAAGAGTTCACATTTAGTTCCAATGTGTACTTAAAGCATTAGTACAGTTCACTCGTGATGTATAAGCTGTATTATTGCAATTAATTACACCTATACCTGTCTAAGGGACTTATAGGAGTGTAGACTAGTGTAGAGTTATACTATTATACGATTGTTGGTGTTATAATACTCTAACAACTATCCTTTAGTCAGCCGTCTGACTAAGAGCATTATAGGAGGGTAGAGATACGGCAATCGCTGTTTAACGGCCTACTTGTACGATGTTATAGAGCTAGCATTTTAATAGAACACACGTGGTCATTTATAAAGCCAAAGGCTGTTATGTTTACTTGTTTTAGACTGTTATACAGCTAGTAGCTGTAGTAGGACTTGTTTGTGATAATTAAATAACCTTTTTGCACTATCTGTACAAAAGTGTTTCAATGGTTCGCATGTGCACTGTAGGCTGTTAAAAGGACTATATGTGTTGTCCATTAACATCAATAGCAGTTTATTTGTCCACAAGTACTACTCTTATTTGCTTTAAGCTGAACATGAATGTGAATGTGATATTCTATTACACTTTTCCCCAAGCCTGTTTTTAGTTGTTCATGGTGGTTCTGTACATGATGCAGAGGAAAATATTATGCCTGAACCTGAAAGTTCCCTTCAAAATATACAATTTTGATTTGGACAATTATTTATTTAACCTTTCGCAAAAAAATAAGAACATGGGCTATTGAAAATCGTATTCCTCATTCCGCTTTGAATAAATTGTCAGGCATAATAAACGAATTTAAACCGGGAACACTACCATCTGATGCTTTAGGTATTCATACTTGACTATTAGTAGCTGGGCTAGGCGATTTAACGGACATTAATATTTTTTATTGCGGATCTCTAAAATTTCAGTATTTGAAAGAATTAAAGATACACAATTGACCTGAACTAGGTACATCTTAAAGCTGTACATAAGTTCACATTAGAATAAAGGACAATGTTCGTTCTCCATACATTGTTTGCCTAAGAACCAACAATTTTGACATATTACTACCCGAAAGCGAAATAATACGATTCTGTGTGTAAGAACAATGATTCCTGATGGACACTTGCCATAAAATTAATGATTAAGAATATTAAATCACAGCGATTTTATAATATGTCGTCTATGACAACATGGCGTCTAATATATTGTGTGAATGTATGAACACCGATTCGCGAAAAATGTTTTGTATTGTCGTCACGCCGAGTCGCAGCCAAATAGTATAAAATAATAGAACAAGTTTTAGAAATACAACTCGGCATTCCACTTTTATAATATGCCCACATATTGCACGTAAATAAACAACATGAATCGTAGGTTGTTTCCACCCTTGTCATCTGACACATGAAATAAACTCCTATTGTATTATAGATATCAAAGCCGAATCGTATATAATAATAGAATGGGTTTTGGAGATCACTCGGGGTTCCACTTTTATAAAATACCTACATATTGCATAAAAATAACACGAATCATGAGTTTTCTTTTCACCATTTACATCTGACACGAGATAACAAACTCCTATCTCCATGACTACCGTCGTAGTCTCTGCCAAAGACTACAATATTTTAAGCAAGAAGTTTCAAACCTTAGCGGCTACGGTAACCCCTGGGCCACATACATCGTGATAACATTCGGTCGACACTGGAACGAAGTCTTGCGATTATGCAAAAAAGCATCGTATTCTAGTGCGGCTATATCACGTTCAACCGGGGTTTTAATTCGACTAAAGTCCTGACTAAAGACTGGAAGAAAATACGCCGCATTGTATGAGCACTTCGTGTTCGTTAAAGCGGCTTCAGATCTAGAGCCCACATAGTTTTCTTTCCAATAATATCCGCAAGTAGCGCTGCATGATCTTTACAACAAAAACGGCAATAGTTATTAAGGTGCCAAAATTATATGATTACTTTGGCACGGTATTATACACGTTCGAAGATTTGTCATTTTCATTCATTTCATCATCATCATCATCATTTCAGCCACAGGACGTCCACTACTGAACATAGGCCTCCCCCAATGACTTCCACATCGCACGGTTGGTAGCAGCCTGCATCCAGCGCCTTCCCGCTACCTTTATCAGGTCGTCGGTCCACCTTGTGGTGGGTTGACATTGCAGAATATGACTTTTGATAGGTTCATCATAGAATTCGGCGGGGATATCCTCACGGAGGTAGTTCGTAAAAGGGCGGAACAAGATCTTATAATAATGCAAGGCCGAAGCTGTAACGCACGTGCTCCTACGTGTAATCCGGCGAGTATGCAATAAATAGTAATGTCTGGTAAATAGTGGTAATACGTATCGTTCGTTCGTTCGTTTCAGCCGAAAAGACGTCCACTGCTGGACAAAGGCCTCTCCCAAGGATTTCCACGAAGACCGATCCTGCACCGCTCGCATACAGGCACCTCCCGCGACCTTCACCAGATCGTCGGTCCACCTAGTGGGAGGCCTGCCCACGCTACGTCTTTCGGCTCGTGGTCGCCACTCAAGAACTTTCCTGCCCCAGCGGCCATCAGCTCTACGAGCTATGTGCCCCGCCCCGTCTATGTCTATATGCGCTACGATTACAGGGTATCATTTTGCATAGTCGCAAGACTTCACTCCGCTGCTGTCAAATCAATGTCGCATAATGTTATCGCAATGTGTGTGGCCCTTGGCCAAATCACAGAAGCCTATGCGAAGAAAGAGCACTTGAATGACAATGAAAATCAGGGTTACCATTTTATAAGATCTCCTCACTATTGAGGGTAACAAAGTAACATTAATAATCTAGCCATTAATTACATTTATTACCTATACGAGAAAGTAAAGCAACATGCGGTTTTATTTTAATTTGTAAAATATTTGTAACAGTTTGTTCTAAGTTTAGTTTTACAACAGTATTGCAGTTTCAGCTGTCACTGTGAAGCTTTGGGAAAATAAATAAATAGAAAAAATATTAACATAAATATTTATTTAAGTTTTTATGTTCATTATCATAATATGCCAATCTAAGTTACACTGTGTGCCAGTCTTTGACACTAAACAAACTCTTCAGCTTAATAATACCTACCTACAGGGCGTTTTTATAGTTACTCTTGCTGATGAAACAAGAAGGGTTGATTCTACTACTGAAATACAACTACATTTCTTACAGGACCAATATCAAATTCTCAAAAAAATTCACATCCTCGTGATGGTGATAATTTCTATGGAGAGGTTTTTTTTTTTATATTCGGTCTCTTGGGATAAGTTATTCCATTTGAGCAGTAGAATTAATCCTTTTTATTTGATCACATATAAAAATAACACAAGTGTGTGTGTTTAGGAAAACTTCTTCTTTGGTATGGTATCACTACGGAGTTATAATGTCGGCAACTCTGTATCACTGACTTGTAACTTTCAAACAGTATGAATAATAAGGGCACCACATTGGTTTTCTTTCTGAAAAAAGGCTTTCACTTTTAGTACTAACCCTTTAGCACTATTTCATTGAAATAAAAATACAATAAACGCACAGAAGACTGAAATTGAGTCAACTGACGTGACATTTATAATTTGTTGACATTATGACAGTTTGACAATACTAGGGATTGAAAAAGTTTTAATTGAAAAAGTAAAATGACAATTTATTAAAACGATTCACAAGGATATAATCGATTAAAAATATTTATCAAATGTTCTGATACTTGCCTGTAGCGATTATCCAATCCTGGTTTCTACTGAAAAACTACTTCGTGGCAAGATTTTAATAAAATAATAAAATCTTTATCTTCTCTTTCACAATCTATAAAAGTTCATTTGGTCTATTATTAATGTGCTATGAATGAGGGTTTTCGCGATTGAAAAATCCGCGAGATGGCAATACGTAGACGCGAGGTCCAAATGCTGCATGATTGGTGGATATCTGTCAATGTCATGTCAAAAATAATCAATCATGCAGCATTTGGACCTCACGTCTACGTATTGCCATCTGGCGGATTTTTCAATCGCGAAAACCCTCATTGGCATAGATTATGAGAGACTGGCAACTATACTAGGTTGATATATGTTTCTCACACTTCAACTGGCATTGGATTCAACATCGGATTCTGACACTTTTACAGTTATGATACCATGAATATCAGTTTATGGTCCTAATTATTTTTATTTTATTTACGACCTTCGACCAGTTGGACACTTTAGATAGCTTCTTGTAATAGTGTCAATATCTTTTTAGCTTTTAACGCGAATCTAGTCTTCAAAGCAGTTTAATCGATTTATTTTATTTTCAAAATCGATATTTTATTGTCTATGATGGCCGCAGGAACATCACTATACATGGACTCCCAGCAATAAAGTACGGTAATGCCTCGTACAGATTTTATCGGCAAAAATTATGGAACTTGATAGGTTTTAGACCATGCCACGCACCAAAACGTCCGGAAGTTGTAATAGTATTATAGAATAAACGTTAAAAGACTTATTTATTTAATTTTTCAATGCTTAAGTGTCCATTAGAACGAAAGGGTGCTTAATGTATTAAAAAAAATAGAAAATAATTATGATGGGTTAATGTTTTTTGGCGGTTTTTTAGGCGGTTTCTGACAATGTCCTTTATAGACATTAGCGCTGTAGTGGTACAAATGTGGAACTTCATATAGATAACAGCATTCTAACAGAACACATGTGAACCTAATATACGCTCACCGCATTAAATCGGATTTATAACAGTTCACATAGCCGTATTTCATTTCCACCATTTTGTTCTACATAACCTAAAATATTTACCAAATAAATCTCCAAAATTAATGCAGATTTATTACAAAATTCGCAGATAGAGCGATTGAGTTTTGGTTTCATGTTATAATTAATTACCGTAATATAATTATAATGCCAATACAATATCAAAAACTGAAAATTGTAGATTTCCTCTCAGCCAGATTTAAATATTTTAAAATGAATATCGCGTTTTTACAGAGGCGCGTAAATATTTTAGCTGTAAATATGTATACATTTCACGATAAACTTGCATTCCCAATGGCATTAACATTATTAAGTATTTAAAACCCGTGTTATTATTTGCATAAATGATTATCCGCCCGAGTTGTTTCCCTCTTGGCACTCACGTACAAATACCAAACTAATATTAAAATGTGGAAATAATTTAGGACACACGTGAACTTTATGTAGCATTGGAGTACTTTTGTCGGACTTTATAACTTTGAAATCTGTGCATTTAGCCACTTGTTACTCTTTATTACACTCACGTACGTTGTATGGTTCACACTGCGTCCCATATAGTGCCGTAAGTCAGCCTTAAGTCCGATGTTACTACTTAAACTGCTATTATAATGCTATTATACTGCTAATGTACAGCCATAGTGAACTTAAGGCTGTCTAATTTGTGCCCAAACTGGTTCTATAAAAGCATTATAGCAAGCTATACAGCTCGTATACAGCTGACATACACAGCTTGTGGAGTACATGTGAACGACTAGTGAACTCTTAAATGGAGTAAAATGTTACTTGGGCGTTATACTCGTACATGATACAACTGCAAAGTTAGGAACATTGGACAAGAGTTTGAATTTGTTGTAGGCCATAAGTTTCTCTACCAGATATACGAGTACATTGCCGAACAGACAGCGAACCTTCTGTTTCATTATACGGTGCTTGCCGCTTGCTTGCCGTGAAGTCCAATTGATTTATTATTTTCTTTAAGGGTCATCGATACTACGACTACATAAACTTTGGACGTGTAACTGAAGTTTAGAGTGAAGCCAAAACCCTTGAGAAATCAAACGTTTCTTTTGGTACTTTGGTAAATCCTCTACATTTTAGAAACTACATATTCCTTGTTAGCGATAACTCTGCAGTAACTTTGTTAAATATTTGTTCGCAGCACTCAAAATGTTTTCATTTACAGTATATCAAGCATTCTGAAAAGTACAAAAGTAAAATTTTCTTCTAATTAAGTACAACCAAACTAACAAGATCTATTGTACCTTTCCGTGTGTTTCTATTTTGTTCTTATTCAATGTGGTGTGCAATAAAGAGTTTTATTATTATTATTACCCTCTCATTAACCATAATAATGGTTCAAACAAAGCGAAACGTATTCCTGCTAAATTATGAAATTAAAACAAACACCAAGACAATGAGTCCCATTGCGGGAGCTGCCTTGAAAATTCTCCGACAAAACACGATTGTTCTGAATTGTAATTAACAATTATTACGGTGCTTGACAACGTGACACGTTTTTATTTAACAGTTTTCCACTGTAGGCAATTCATTGTTTAATACATAGTTTGGACGCAGCATACAGAATACCTTCCTAAATATGTTTAAGTTTTCAAGAAATATCTTCGACATTTCTGATTATATCATCAGACATTAAGATTATCTTAACATGTGCATTTTATTTTTCAAATGGCGCAAAAAATTCAGGTCACTAAAAAGATGCAATGAGAATTTTATGTCTCCGTAATTCATGTACACTCGCGAGCAAAAGTATGGAATCACTTACATGAAGTTGTTTCCACGCGATCTTGTGTACTAACGAATTTGTTGGGAACAAAAAAAGTGGCACCATTTTAAAGATTAAACTTTTATCTTTAAATTGATACTAAATTCATTTAAATCACACCAGTATTTAAAAAGATATCCCGGCTGATGTGAAGAAGTAACGAAAAAGACATGTATCAACTGTTTGATACGTCGCGAGTTGCGGCCTATTTACCCCCTATAAAAGCACGCGTTTTCGGATTTTTGGTTTCACACGTTGATTCATACACATCTCCGCTTCTTTTGACACTTTACCTGGGATTCTACACCTTCAGAAGCAGCACAAATTGTTGCACTATTGCAAGAAGGGCTCAGCCAGCGGGCTGTCGCACGTCAGCGCCACATAAGCCAGTCCTGGGTTTCGAAAGTTTTAAGACGCTTTCGGGAGACTGGTGGCTTTATCCCGAGACCAAGTTCTGAACAGCGCCAGTGCACATCCCAGAGGGAAGACCGTTTTTTCATGTCAACCTCTCTATGAAATCGTCATTTGACTGGAATCGACGTCCAGCAAGAGCTCAGAAATGTTTGTAGGATAGCTGTTAGCGAGTAGACAGTTTATCTAAGATATAAGCAATAGAATTTGACTCCAAAAAGGCCTGCCACAGGCTCGAAACCGACGGCAGTTCACCGATAAGCACGCTTTCAATTTGCTCGTACACATCTCGATGGGAAGTCGAGCAAGCCACCCCTATAAGCCACTGTTTCAGCGAACCAGCACTGCACAAATCGCTCCTCAGGCCGCCTATAAACCCGACCTCTTCGACTGCTGCACTGCAAACACAGTTTGCATTCATCGGAGAACAGATCTCGCCTCCATTACTCACCTTCCCATCGAGATGTGTACGAGCAAATTGAAAGGGTGCTTATCGGTGACCTGCCGTCAGTTTCGAGCCTGTGGTAGACCTTTTTGGAGTCAAATTTTATTGCTTATATCTTAGACGAACTGTCCACTTGCTAACAGCTATCTTACGAACATTTCTGAGCTCTTGATGGACATCGATTCCAGTCAAATGACGATTTCATAGAGGAGTTGACATGAAAAAACAGTCTTCCCTCTGCGATGTGCTCCGGCGCTGTTCAGAACTTGGTCTCGGGGTAAAGCCACTAGTCTCCCGAAAGCGTCTTGAAACTTTAGAAACCCAGGACTGGCTTATGTGGCGCTGACGTGCGACAGCCCGCTGGCTGAGCCTTTCTTGCAATAGTGCAACGATTTGTGCTGCTTCTGAAGGTGTAGAATCCCAGGTAAAGTGTCAAAAGAAGCGGAGATGTGTATGAATCAACGTGTGAAAGCAAAAATCTGAAAACGCTTGCTTTTATAGGGGGTAAATAGGCCGCAATTCGCGACGTATCAAACAGTTGATACATATCTTTTTCCTTACTTCTTCACATCAGCCGGGATATCTTTTTAAATACTGGTGTGATTTAAATGAATTTGGTATCAATTTAAAGACAAAAGTTTAATCTTTAAAATGGTGCCACTTTTTTTGTTCCCAACAAATTCGTTAGTATACAAGATCGCGTGGAAACAACTTCATGTAAGTGATTCCATACTTTTGCTCGCGAGTGTAGTTGGTTCCTAAAGTTACGTACGAATGTAATGGACTATTGAGTAAAGATAATGTTATTTGATGCTGACTGATCACAACTGTAAGATATGATTGAGAATGGGATCGAGATCGCAAGATCTATCTTGATCTGATCTACGCTTGAATTTAAATCAAGTTTCGAGAGTCATTTCGTTATACGAGTCTCTTCGTTGTTCAGACATGTTTTATCCGTCATTTTATCGGACCGACACCAAAAGGAGAACGGATTCTCGACCAAAAAAAATCGCTAGACAGATTCGTATAATTCATGAATAAAATATTGAGCTTGTCGTTTTCATCTGGCTCACTTTGGCCGGCGTGTCCACTGGGATTTATTTATTACTTTGCAATACAGTTGAGACAAGGTCTGGCAGATCTTGGTAGGTACATTTGTTTCGTCCCATTGACAGCAATCACATTAACTCAGGGCTGTATCAGATCTAGGTATTCACTTATAGGAATAAGATTATAGAGATAAGTCTAGGTGACCCGCCTCGTCTTATTTGCTAGCGTATTATTCACTGTGCTGAAAAAAGGTAGTAATTTATTGACTATGTAGAGCACCTGTTGGTTTATTACATGATGAAGATTTAGTGTAAAATAGTCACTTTTATTTTATGATGGATGGATTTTTAGATGAACATGGAAGTCCGTAATATAACACCATCCAAGTTTTTTTAATACTCCCAATTTCTTCATAATTTACTTCATAAGTAATTGAAAATTATGTAATTCTTCTTTTATTATCTCTTTCGATTTCCTAAATTAAGCGCTCATAATTAACCATCATGTTTCCAACCGCCCAATGTTTGTCTTCCCAAAAATTTTAATCTCATTATCATTTCCCCAGGTCCCTATTAAAACCACACACCTTCCCTAATCCTTATCATAATAAAATCTATGAAAGTTGTACGTGTTTACTTTGAATATTAAGCCTTTGTTTACCTTGGGCTACGTTTTTAAGGTAACATTCCTTTTTGTTGCGTTCAAACGTGGCCGTTTTGTTGGCGCAAATTATTCGGGACTTATGCGATCGCGACCTCTCTTGTTATCGCTCTGCTCAATCTACTGTGAGCCTTAATTTCCGGTGGGAGAAACTTGGAGACTGCTAGGCTTTAGTACCTATGACAATTGGTGAGGAGGGGGCGGGATTTTTCAATTTCGTTTATACCACTCGTATGCAGCGCTGTCCACGGTTTCATCCGCTTTTTATTTGGCATGATAGAGAAAGTTTATATTGCTCATCAGCGTTCATTTGTTATCTCTAGTAACTTTAGAAATTTCCATTTTACCTCATATATTTAATTTGGGGTTGCCACTGTCTATACGCTATGCCAAGCTTTAATTTTCGAGCCTTGGCTACGTAACATCAGACGCTTAATTACCTAACCTACTTCTTACATCTCATCTCCAGCATCCTCGCATCTCATCTGTCAGCACCAGCACCAGTCCATTTGTTGTCCCGAAGTGGTGGTAGGGCAAGCTATGTATATTTGGGACGTGTATAAGTGCCCTGGAAAGGGCCTACGAGTATGTACTGAATAAAATATTTGAATTTGAATCTAAGTACAACTTGATGTGTCTGAAAGACATACTCAACACACATCACAAAAATTCCCAAACTATGTAGATACCTACATTACAAGTTCCAAGTATTATTCCATACCTAAAGTTACCCGATGTCCCCCGGGGAAAACTTTCAGTCATTATTATGATACTGATATTATTCTCTCTCACTAATGTTGTTGGATAACAAACAACTATACCTCTTTTTACTTCTGAGTTACTCGTACACATGTATCTTAATAATGAGGTAGGGGACTCGATTCTTCAGAGATAAGAAAGACGATCTTGGTAGTTATTACAAGCTAATTAAGGTGCAGTATAATAACAATACAAGTAAAATATAAATACTTATTTAACTACTAAATAGCGCAATACCAAGATACGATACTTTCCTGTTTCATAAAACCCCAAGGGCACAAAGTTTCTACTCGACCGTTGTACAATCGCGTTAAAGTAGACGTTATATAATATGACAGATACAAGCTCAGTCCCCAACAATTTGGATCTTTGTGTCTACGTCATTTTAAAATTCCCGAGACGAGCAAAGGCCCGAGTTCCCCGACGCCCGCACTCGGTATATCCCGGATTTTATTCCAGCATTCTGACAAGTTGTATAAGCCAACTACCAGTCAAGTTGTGCTTCATGCGAGGGTTACAGCTACATTTAAATTCAGAGGCTACTTTGGTAAAGTTATGAATATTAAGAGAACTAGTAAAAGCGCTGCATGCTTTGTCGAAAAGTTAATAAGTTTGGGGGGAAAGAATTTGCTATTTACTCGCCTCATTGTATAATGAAATCCCTAAATCTTCTTACTTTGTAACTTTCATTTATAACGTAGAATTTAAAGTTAATAATAATAATCTTATTTGTGCCAATAATGTAGATAAATAAAACTTAATTATTACGAATCACATAAGAAAATACGTACGTAGATTAAACTCTACATTGTAATTACTTTAATATAATCTTAAACAAGATTGAATTACATTTATTAATACGATCAACGAAACGAGACATTTAATTTGGGATTTAGTAAATAGCATTTTCACTAGTTGATCATTTATTTAACAAAGTAAGCTTTCGATTATACAATTTTAATAAAATATTAATCTATCCAAGCCCTGTCTAATCTTTTAGAACAATATTTGTAGGGCGAGTAATTAAATATTGAGCCCAATATAACTTTTAGATAAAGAATTGTATTATCTTAACGCCTACGCGAGACAGCAGTGTCTAAGCCAATTTATTTTCTATTATAATTTATCATTCAGATGCTTTACGTAAGAATTTGTAATAAAACCAATTTTACTATAATATTTCTAATTGTAACTACAAGACTATTTGATATTTTTTTTATCAATTATGCTAATTTTAGGATGTAAGCCTCTGTTGCAAAGAAAGAATGGAATCCTCTGCTCTTTTCATCCAGCCACTTCCAGTCATCTTTTTGAGGTCGTCAGTCCACCTAATATTTGTGTCCCAACGTTTGCCTAGAGATGGTATCCCCTTGAAAAACTGTTTACTTTACCTTCCACCAGTTCTGGTAGCTCTAACAAAAGGGTAAACAATAAGCGAATACACATAGATAACAATATTGGGTCTACATTAACAAACTCATTGGCTCGTAAGACCAAACACGAGTCTTGAAGGTTTCCGATTAAGTGTCATGAGTACACAACTGCTCGTGCTCTTTCAAATAAAATTATTCACCCATTTGGTACGCATCCATCTTCGTTCATACGACTTACGTCGAGCTCATAAGTGTCTCTTTGGAAGTGCCATCTGTTTTGATAAATACTCCATATACACCAATATGGTACTGCAATCATCAATTAACATACATTTTGTATTATTCTGTAGTTCGATTTTCGCGATTTTGCTGAAAAAACCAAGGTTGATGTTTACACTAACATTACTATAAGTATTGCCTTTTATAATGTGTAATGATGCGTAATACCAATAATAAAACGATAATCGAAAATGACCCATGTTTTTGTTTTGATTTTAAATGTTGTTCATATTGTACGAACGGAAAATTTATTGTTTTCTTATTATCTGCCAAATGAAAAATTTCACAAATAAATGATTTGGAAAATTATTGTTTCTGTTCAGACATTAGGGACTTATTGGCCACTAAATGATTAATTTCACTTTAATATTCTCTATGAATTTAATCTGAAGATTGCTCTACGATTAGGTAGGTTTGCTTTTATGAGAGTCGAGCATTTGACGGTATTAAAGTTCGTTTATTGAAGAAATGGTAATTTCTCTATTCAAATATTCATTTCATTGCAATAAAATTTAAATGAAAGCTTTCATTTTCTGAGTGAAAAATACTCAGAGAATGCACCTGCATGTTATCATCTTTAATTCTGTTTAAAAGGTCTATTAATTACCACCGTAAAAATACGAGGTATATTCCCGTTCGTTTTTCCCTGCCCCCATTATGCAGCATGCCCTTTTGATTCTAAGGGCGTGATCATCATGCACACGAGAAGCTTAGCAGGAGCGTGGAGCGGTATAAATAAGCAGAAATTAACTTAAAATACGCAAAAAAATGTGTAAAACTAAGGCTAATCTTACTTTGACTTTAACAAATGTCAAATATCTGTCAACTCCATACAAAAAACACCGGTTATCGTTATAGTTACGGTCAAAGTTAGGTGGTGCAACTCAGTCTTAATGCAGTCTACACACCTATAACCTGCCGATATGCTGAGTCAACGACAAGTTTCTTTTGAAATAAAGCCGTCGACACCAAGCCGCCAGGCTGTTGGCGGGCTTGGTGTGTAGAGTCCTTTTATAACGATTAATAACGATTTATGGATATCATAATTAACTTTATGGTATTAGTTTAAGTGGATCCAATTTACATAGTGCGGATCCAACTGATCATTGATCCAACGACCTATTGAGCTTGAACTTATTTCAATGGACATTTCATGCTCGCGAAATAACCAAGAAAACTCCGCTCCGCTTAAAGCTCCGCGCTAAGCTCCTACATAAACGCGGGCTAACTCGTCAAGTCAAAGCAAAAGCAAGCAAAATGCAGACGAAATGGTGTTTGTCAAAAATCCTAATTACCATAGCGGGCCTCTTCATCCCAGTTATGTTCCACTTCGTGAATAATTCCCAGGGGATTACGTATGTGCCTTTAATGCCAAAGTTTAAACAGACTGATGTTGCTGTATTCATCTCAAGCGCTAGATCTTTATCGCGGTTATTACTCTTGTATTTAGGTATGTTATTCCGATATTGACAAAATCAATTGTTACGCGGTCTGATGCAACCGCTTGGGGATTGATGGGGTAAAATAGATTACAAGAAAGAAATGTTTATTGCCAGTTTGACAACTTCAATCACACATGTAATGCTTCAACCACACCAACGCGTGCAGATCGCCCGGCGCGATCAAAGGCCAATGACAGGTCGCGCGACCCATGACAGTTCACGCGACCTGTCATTTCCCTATGATCGCGCCGGCGATGGCGATCTGCACGCGTTGGTGTGGTTGAAGCATAATAGGTATACTTATCATCGTTACCACCAAAAATACAAATGTTGACAAAGACTTGGGACATTATTTGACACGATTATTTTACTTTATACAGGGTGAAATTTAATTCGTCTCATATTTGTGGAATGTACGTTGTATCATATCATTATCATGAGTAGAGTTTTATATTAAAAGGATGCCAACAATTTAAGCACCCTGTATATGTACCTATAATGTAACTGACTGTTCCCGCCTACCCCTGCTTACCTGCTCACTAAGGAAATGTTTGTGTTACACTTACGCTCTATAAATACTTTTACGATTTCGGTTTTGATCGAATTACATACTGGAGACTGAAAAAGTTACACGTGGAGTGGAAGGTACAGGCCTCTCAGTTTACCCTCAACGTGGATTTAAATATGCGGATTGAGTTACATAAACAACGAGATTCTAGGGTCCGAAAGATAAGGCTCATTTTGGATTTAACAAGTATTTTGGAGCCCTGCTCACATTTTGAGAAAATATCACTTCCGCATAAAAATGGCAAAATCATCTGTGATTTATTTTCTCCTCTTATAGTTATTACTCGTATATGCAGCGCCCTACAAGGTCCGTGATGATATTTTCCTACTGTAACACCAACCTATGTGCCTACATTATGATAACAATGAACATAATTATTGACTATTAAAATGGGCGAAAATATTACAAGTTGCTTGCTTTGTTGGTCTTCAGCACTGTAAACGCGAAATGAAAATTTGTTCAGTTGACTAAAACAACAGATAAAAAGCAAACAACAATGTTATGCCGATGAACTGTAGATCGCAATACATCCTCGATTTGCAGTGGATGAGACGCAAAAGTCGCGTCATCATAACAATGTATCAATGCCGATAACACTTTAGCACGCACTCGTGTATACCAGGCAATTCTGGACCCTGAATAGTGAGATATAAGGCTTAATTTTGACTATTGGCAAAACTAGCTACGAAACACTACGTGGCTCCATGCCAGCTACGAAAAAGTGGCCGGACTACGCGTCCGACTACGGCGTAGAGTTCCGTTGAAAACTGTAGGGATTAAAATTTTATATCAGAACAAGTCGAGGTACGATTGGGAACATTTTCGTACTGAGAAAAGTATAATGACTTTTAACTGCTATCTCCTAATACCAGACTTTGTTTATTTTTTCCGTTATTTCACACTGTCTAATGATGAATACGTACTCATCAATTGTCGATATTATTGACCACTAAAACTCAGTGTTAATTATTTCTATAAATAGCTTGTAATTATAATTAATATAATAATGAATATCATTTTGCACAAATTCACATGCCACCTGTGAGATAAGCTGCACCTCTCTTTAACTTAAGACCACATTTATTGTACCACATTATCTCCGTGAATAAACAATCTTTGTAGTTATTATTATTTGTAAATAAAAAATCATACGTTGGTCGTTAAAATGTCATCAAATATCTTGTGACCCTCGATCCCTAAAACTGCTGAAAAACTCCCCTACTTTACGTGCGGTTTTTTGGCCTCACGCGATATGACACACGGCCGCGTCATTGGCACATCCATTTTTTGTACCAACTGCGACCATTTTTCACCGCACAGATGCATATTTCCCGCCAACTTAAATATACAAATCCGACTGCCTTTTGCCGAAACTGTTGCGTTCGTTTCAGTTATTTTCAGAGAGTAGGTTATTTCAAAAGGATTATTCAAAAGCACAAGTTTTTGGTTACAAGCTACCTAATAGAAATATAAAAGTGTTTTTGGGAACAACGTGAATGTTCTTTGAAAAATATATTAGTTTTTATTAGTTACCGTGGTAAATATTTTAATTTGTTTAACATTGATTGAATTTCATAATATTTACTCTGCGATATCGACCTACCTACCTTTTTTGTTTTCATGAAATTGAAATACAGGGTGGCCCAGAAAGAAATTCACTTTTGAAAATTCAAGGAAAAACATTCTGTGTAATTTTGTAGAACTTTATTCATTACAATTCAAAGAAAATGAAATGGAATTTGTTATTAAATTTACCTTTATTAAATTACATCGTCCAGGAGATTTCCTTGACGCTTACAATATTCGATCAACATGCATCAAAATCTTGAAATGCGTTCGTTAGAATTACCTCGAAACTTATTTTCCATTTTTTGCCGAATGTTCAGCTTCAGTTGCTGCATGGTTGTTGGATTATAAAAGTATACTCTATTCTTAAGGTAACACCACAAAAAGGAGTTTTCTGGAGTGAGATCAGGACTTCCTGGTGGCCAGGAGATGTCACCCCTGCCTGAAATTATTTTTTTGTGGGAACATGTCTCTTACCATCCAAATGCTCTCATTTGAAGTGTGACACGTAGCCCCATCTTGATGAAACCAAGTGCTATTGTCATAGTCTTGCGAATCTTGACACTTTGAAATCAAGAAGCCTTTCAGCATGCCAGTATAGCGCTCTCAAAAATTAATCATCCTTTCGATGCAACAAACCAATTAAGCAGGTGTGAAATCTCATTGCCACTAAGAAGCCCTTATCTCATTCCAGCAGACTTCTTTTTGTGGGGTTACGTTATGAGCAGTGTATACTCTAATAATCCAAAAACTCTGCAGCATTCATCCATCCTGAATCCATTTAGAGGTAACTTAGAGTTACCTCGAAAGTTTTCCAAAATTTTTATGCATGTTGACCGAATGTTGTAAATGTCAAGGGAATCACATGTACGATCAAATTTAAAAAAGAAAGTAAATTTAAAAATAAATTGCATGAAATTTCCTTTAAATTGCAATAATTAAAGTTCTACAAAAATGTACAGTTTTCGTTTCCTTAAATTTTCAAAAGTGAATTTTCTTCTGGGCCACCCTGTATTTGAATGTCCATGAAAAGTGTGACTGGCATACCATAAAAGACAAATGAAAATAAAATGGTCCTTACTGAAAACACTTTTACCTACTTACTTACGGTAAATTATTTTCAACGTTCTCATGTAGTTAGAGTGGCTTAATGTTATGAACAATAATAATACGTTGTGCTTGTGAGTGCATGAACAATATGAACATTATACCTACCGTTAAAACAGTGTCAAAAGGGATAAGTTTAACGAGGTAGAAGTTGATGGAACATATAACATGGAATGTTTGTATGGCTTTCAGTAGTAACTGAAACGGTACGATATGGTAACAATGTCAGTATTAAACCAGTCCTGAACTTTGTTTGCAACCTGACAAATGCTTCAACGTACGGACGACGCGACATCAAGCTTACACTGTGGCATCTAATTCAATAGTCATAGGTGTCATTTTGCAACGAAAATAGTTGGATTTGCTGTAGGGTGTACAAAGGGACGTAACTCTAGTTATTAATAACGAAAAGTCAGTCATTTCGAGTCAGAGGACAATTGCCCTTGTCGCGCACACTCGCGCGCCTTGTCGCACAAAAGGCGCGCTACAAAATAGGATACGTCACGTAACTAACGATACACTATGACATACTGCAGGGTTGGCACGCATTTTTTAAAGAATATTAGCACTTTGTTCATTCGTTCGTTTCAGCTAGTAGCTAGTTTCACCCGAAAGACGTCCACTGGACGACACAAGGATTTCCACAAAAACTGGTCTTGCGCCGCTCGCATCCAGGCACATCCTGCGACCTTCTCCAGATCGTCAGTTCACCTAGTCCCACTAGGCCTGCTCGATTAGCAATTTGTAAATACAAATTACTAATATTCCCGCTAACCCCTCATGGTAAGCTAAATATGCTTGTGTTACGAGTGGGTTCACCACAATAGACGAGCGGCGGCGGGATTTGAACCGGCCAGTCCGTTTCCTTCACCGTTCGGCAATCGTGGACCATTAGCAGACCAGATATTAACAGTAATAATGACATCAATGTTACTGTCAATCCTACCTTCGTTAGTGACATTATAATTACACACATCAATGTAAAATAGGATTAAAATGAGCGGAGAGACAAAAGCTCTGAAAACATTGCTTTGGCTTCTACGTTCGTAGACTAGGCCAAAAGGTGGCACCACACGAATTCAAAATTAATGTGTCCGAAATATGTAACTTAATTTTAGAATGTAGCAATAAGTTCATAACCTGATAGAGTTCATAACCTCATAGAGCCTGATCTATAAAAAGTATTTTACTACATCGCTTGATCGTTGATAACAGCATTGGTTTTAGGTTTTAGTCATTGTCTTATTTTACTAAAAACTTAGGCTGAGTTGCACCACCTAACTTTAACCGTGCCTATAACGATAACCAGTGTATGGAGTTTGACAGATTTTGACGTTTGTTAAAGTCAAAGTAAGATGGTGTAACCCAGCCTTATTGTTTTAAAACCATATTTTTGTAGGTACGCTAGACCAACCCTAGCCTCACATACGTCGGCGCATCCCACGCTCGCAGACAACGTTAGTAGCGAAACTACCGCAAAAAGTATAAATCCCTTCTAAGGGTGTAATAAATTGGCGTAACGAGCGTCTGGAATCTTGTTAGGGAGACGGCCATAAACCGGCCCGGACCGTCGGGGGAATGTCTGAGAGGCCAGACACGCACGGGAAGACTAACTGACTTTTACGGGATCAGGGACACGCAACTAGGTTTTCTAACTGATCACAATACCTACTGTCCTGCCTTGATGCAAAACCGAGCATAACCGTCGGGGGAATGTCTGAGAGGCCAGAGACGCACGGGAAGACTAACAGACTTTTACGGGATCAGGGACACGCAACCAGGTTTTCTAACTGATCACAATACCTACTGTCCTGCCTTGATGGCAAACCGATGAAACCGAGCATAACCGTCGGGGGAATGTCTGAGAGGCCAGACACGCACGGGAAGACTGCGACTTTTACGGGATCAGGGACACGCAACCAGGTTTTCTAACTGATCACAATACCTACCTACTGTCCTACCTTGATGGAAAACCGAGCATAACCGTCGGGGGAATGTCTGAGAGGCCAGACACGCATGAAAAGACTAACTGACTTTTACGGGACCAGGGACACGCAACCAGGTTTTCTAACTGAACAGTGAACACAATGGTGCCCTGTACCAACGAAACCGAGCATAAAATGTTTCGCCTAGTGGGAATCGAACCCGAGACCTTTTCGCACCTGCGCGTCGAGGGAATGTCTGAGAGGCCAGACACGCACGGGAACACTGACTTTTACGGGATCAGTGACACGCAACCAGGTTTTCAGCGTAGGTCCACCCACAAGGTGGACCGATGACCTCATAAAGATAGCAGGAAGGCGCTGGATGCAGGCCACTATCGGTCATTATGGAAATCATTGGGCCTATGTTCAGGAGTGGGCGTCCTATGGCTGAAATAATGATGATGATGATGAATCAGGTTTTCTAACTGAACACTATACCTACGCCCTACCACCAATAAAATCGTATAAAATGCTGCCCCCACTAGGAATCGAACCCGGGACGTTTGGAGAGACCAGACACCCACAGAAAGACTAACTGACTTTTACGGGATCAGCGACACGCAATCAGGTATTCAAACTGATCACAATACCTACTGTCCTGCCTTGATGGCAAACCGATGAAACCGAGCATAACCGTCGAGGGAATGTCTGAGAGGCCAGACACGCACGGGAAGACTGCGACTTTTACGGGATCAGTGACACGCAACCAGGTTTTGTAACTGATCACAATACCTACTGTCGTGGCTTGATGGCAAACTGTGCGTAACCGTCGAGGAAATGTCTGAGAGGCCAGACACGCACGGGAAGACTAACTGACTTTTACGGGATCAGTGACACATAACCAGGTTTTCTAACTGATCACAATACCTACTGTCCTGCCTTGATGGCAAACCGAGCATAACCGTCGGGGAAATGTCTGAGAGGCCAGACACGCAAGGGAAGACTGCGACTTTTACGGGATCAGTGACACGCAACCAGGTTTTCTAACTGATCACAATACCTACTGTCGTGGCTTGATGGCAAACTGTGCATAACCGTCGGGGGAATGTCTGAGAGGCCAGACACGCACGGGAAGACTAACTGACTTTTACGGGATCAGTGACACGCAACCAGGTTTTCAAACTGAACAGTGAACACAATGGTGCCCTGTACCAACGAAACCGAGCATAAAATGTTTCCCCTACTGGGAATCGAACCCAAGACCTTTTCGCACCTGCGCGTCGGGGGAATGTCTGAGAGACCAGACACGCACGGGAAGACTAACTGACTTTTACGGGATCAATGACACGCAACCAGGTTTTCAGCGTAGCAGGTCCACCCACAAGGTGGACCGATGACCTCATAAACGTAAGCAGGAAGGCCTTGGAAGCAGGCCGCTACCAACCGGTCAATATGGAAATCATTGGGGAGGCCATGTTCAGCAGTGGACGAAATGATGATGATGATGAATCAGGTTTTCAAACTGAATACTATACCTACGCCCTACCACCAACAAAATCGAATAAAATGTTGCACCAATTGAGAACCAAACTCAGGACACGCACAGAAAGACTAACTGACGACACGCAATCAGGTATTCAAACTAGAGATGAAACGGATATCCGGTAACTATCCGGTAGGCCGGATATCCGGCCTAAATTTACTATCCGGCCGGATACCGGATAGTAACTCACTATCCGGCCGGATACCGGATATTAAAAAACTACGAAAATTTCCTATTAATAAAATGAAATACATTAATCTTTGAGGGAAATATCAATAAAATGGCATAAAATAATTAGGGCTTTTATTTAAAGTCCAGAAAGTTACAAAAAAGCCACATAAAGGCCTTTCAAAAAACTAATTTCTTTTTCTGAGCTATTCACTCTAATGATGAATACATAAATACCTCAACATCAAATAAATCGCACCGTCCGCGACGCGAACTTTAAAGATTTTCTTCTGACACAATCATGGTGCCCCAATAATATTGGTGTTATTTGAAAGCCCAATAAATAAACTTAAAGAAAAACACTTTTTTTTTATTAACATGTACCATAAATGTGACTTGAAAAAAGGCCTCACTTTTTTTTATGTGACAGGAGGCAAACGAGCAGACGGATCACCTGATGGTAAGTGATTACCGTCGCCCATAGACACCCGCAGACCCAGGGGCGTTACAGGTGCGTTGCTGGCCTTTACTTGGGGCTCACCTCTGGGACCGTAGACCAATTTCAGTGGTTATAAAACCAAATAATGATCTTAAGTGTTCTTTTTAACAGATGAATAGCAATTAATCCCAATTTAACAGTTTTATAGCCATAAAAGTTGGCTCGAGCGTAACTACCTATTTTTTGAAGTAGTGACTCTGGATCCTTCTAAAGACACATTTTTGGGGTAAAAACCTTTCCTTTAATGAAATGAAGTTTAGAACTAGGCTTTCAAATGGTTCCAATGTTGTTGGGAAGTGGGGATGCATACGTTTGATAAGTGCTTGTCGCGGGAGGTGCGATTTATTTGATACCGAGTGTAGTAAATATCTGTTAATGTCGAAATATTGCCAAATAAAATAGGCGATCTTTTTTTCACTGATGGTCTACTAAAATAATTTAATTTTCACTATTCAATCACACACGATGGTAACCGAAATCACCCGAATTGAACTGCCCCCTAGACAAGTGGCAAAATCTGACATTCTATTCGGACGGATTCGATTTTCGAAAAGTGTGACTAGTCTAACTAATAGACCCACTAATCGCGTTCGAAGCACCTGTGCGGCGCTAAACTGGCCACGACATGCAACGAGACAATGGGCCAACTATCCGGCCGCCGGATATCCGGCTATCCGGCCTAGCAGCTGGCCGGATATCCGGTATCCGGTATCCGGCCTAACAACTATCCGTTTCATCTCTAATTCAAACTAAACACAATACCAAATCTGAGCATAAAATGTTACTGGGAATCGAACCCAGCACCTCTGGGTCTTACCACTAGACCACAAAGGCGATTCATGTATGATGTGACGTTATACATGATAGAAAATTTTGATGAATATTTACTTACTTGACTCATTACGAAAACGAAAATGTACCTCTAAACACTCGAGTCAGCACACACAAAACCTGAGATATAACAAAACATATGACAGCCGTCTTCCATGAAGGCTTTACAGATATTTTTGACATAAACACGGTGCCAGAAACATCGTTTACACGTTTAACGTAGGTATCATTTTTACGCCGAATTTCTGAGAAGAAAACATCGAGAAAGTAGGTATTAAGAGCACTTTTCCGGAGAACTTATACTTCATCAACTTTCATAGAAAAATTATAATGATGTAAAAATCTCATTTTTACTGTAGCATCTTTAAAATCACTTTTCAATCCCGCCCGAAGAAAATTTTGTCATAATGAGCCCGTCATTGTCGTTGATGTAACAGTATACTACTATATATATCTTTTTAAAGTGACCTAGGCTACAATCACAGGCTCATTGAGGCAATTTTATTTAACAATAATCAGTAGAAAATATGAACTCAGTTAACGAAGAATTTCAAGAAGTGAAACCTAAGAGAAGGCATATAATGTGAGGTGGTGTGTCCCGGGGTATGTTACCTATGAATTTCATGAACTTACATACTTTTTCAGATGCAGCTTGTCATTTTTCAAACATATTTCACTTCAGTAAGTCCACGTAGTTCCCGTAAATACTTCCAAATGCATTTCCCAGATATTCCACAGGATTTAAGGCTAAAATAATCGATGGACAGATTGGACAGTTATTACCCGAATCCGCCTATGCAAATTGGGGTTCAGTTTTGATTTGCCGCGTTACGGAACCCGTTGTTTATCCCGATTAATATTCCCGATAAATTGAAACAAAGCGGAGATTGAACTCGTACAGACGAATAGTACGCCTACGCAGTAGCTAGGTACAAAGGGCCAATTATTTTTTCAGAGCCCTTTATATGTATAGATATATGAGGCAGACTAAGCTAAATGGACTGCAGGCACCAAATGACTAACTTCTTCGAGAACGCTGCTTGAAACAATCATCAATGTTAATGGTCTAACGCCCGTATTCACAAATGATGCTTGCTTAAGTGAACAGCAAATCGAACGCAGAGCGTTGAATAGAGCTCTATAATTGTTCGTGTCACCCTGTGCGTCCACGCGCACTGTGAGACCTCATAGTAATGTTTGTGAATACGGGCGTTATTGTCCAAATAATAACGATTCTTTATAATATCCATAGCATAAAATTCATTTATTTTAGGGCCGTTCACCATCTCTAGGTAAAGTGAAAGTGTCAAGGCTACTCGTTTCTTGAAGTTACGAGCAGCAACAAAACCATGACAATAACAAAACTTGGACGCTAAAATACTTCATATTTTACTTGCTAAAGAGGTAGTTTTAAACAGGAACTACCTACTTAGAATCTTACTCAGATATCGTAAAAGAGGCCCTTAGAATCAGATCAGTTCAAACCTTCAACAGTATTCTTTTTTCAACGAGCAATAAACCGTCCCGTACCTACGACAAAAATATGCGAGTCTAATGTCCTCACCCTCCAAAAGTCACAGCAAACAAACACATTTTGTCACACTTAAGAAATAGTATTTTTAGAAGGAAAAAATATTATTCCCGCAATACAGTCCTGTCACTCAACCTGGGATATTCCAGAGGTACGTGATTTGTAAACAAGCTCCCGTAGGAACAGCTGTCACCTGCTCGCACTTTGCATTCATTACCTGCAAGCAACTGTCAACCATACCACATCGGCATACAGAACAGAATCGCAAGAACTATCGGGATATCAAGGCACAGTAAGCCGCAATATCGTGGTTTATTTTTCAACCTTATTACTGTGGATTTAAGGGCCAAAGTACGTTTTAAGACATGATGTACCTAGAGTCGTTATTTGAATTCTCGTATATTGCTTTTGGTATCATAGGTCAAGATGTATAACGGGCATAAGATTGACTCGCATATTGTTTAGATTTAGAGGAAATGTTACTGAAAATGCCCAAATAAGAAATAATAATATGGTGTAGGTGTACACTAGTTTTCAAGTGTTAGTTTCAAGTTGCGTGTGTTTTGTTGGCCATTTTAATATGTTTCAAAAATATTTAGCCAAATCTCTCATTCTTCAAGAACAATAGAGCAATTTCGGTTTCAAAATTCTTAGCTTGAATGTCTTAATGCAAAATCATCACACTCTTAAAAGTAGTATGAAGAGAAGATATTTCTAAGAAAACATATTACGCAACACATCTTTGCATACACGTTGTTAAAACAATGTTTCCCCATATTTCTTAATACCACAACGCTGTTTGGAAATTTTGCAAAATGGCTTTAATAACTCCAGTGCAAGGCACCTACTCGTAATTGCTAGCTCCACGCAAAACATGTTTCCTTACATGCCCAGACTACTTACGACGATAGAAGTCACGTATTTGATCACGCCTCTTATCCGAAATTCTTCAAAGTTAGACAAATATAGCAACGCAACTATTTCCTTTTCTTTTTTTTTTAACTTGATGCTGTCGTATCATTTCGGTTCTGCCCGTTCTTACCGCCTGATATTAAGCTACGTTAAGTGCTTATTGCGCCGCTCACGTTTGGCTCTGGTATATCTCACTAGACCATGGACATAATTGGACTATTACAGATTACTTTCTAACTTCAAATTAAAGCAACGTGGCGTACATATCGTGTTATTCTCGAAACAATGCTGCTGACGAACCCAGGTCTTAACCAACCACGGTTATCATAAGGAATCCCTACATCGTTTCCATATCGTCGCAGATGACCGCTGTCCCTGCGATGACCAGACTCCACAAACTTGGAAAAACCTCTTAACACAGTGTCCTAAATTTTTCAGCCTAAATTGCTTCAGCCCGATATAACCATGAAATGACATCCCGCTTGCTAAATATCAACCCATATAATCTACCGGACATAATTAGAAAAGAAGACACAGCAAAAAGCTTCAAAGCCTACATTACCCATATAGTCGATCACCTAAAAGAATTTAACCAAACTTAAGGAACTAACAAATTACAATCATCATAATTCACAAACTAAATCATTGCACTGCAATTGGAGTACTCCACTAGCTACCATTGCATGTGTATCTCAATAACACTCACTAACAAAAAAAACCTTGATCCTACATGATACCTAGTTCTTTTCTATTATAGTTTTGATTAATTTTATTTACACCTAAGGTGCTTACATCTTGAAGTCTGAGTACAATATTGGTCTGTATTACGCGTTACAGATTGCGAACAAAATTAACGTGCTTTATTCATTGGAGAATGGAGGGGCAATTTGGGAAAATTAAATTAACACACACCTCACCCGTGTTTCACGCACCGATGCACACGTTAGCGGAGATGAATCAACAATTAACAAAATTTAATAAGCAAATCATTTGATATACCTATAACTTTATAAGTAAAACCAAATTGCAACCATAAAATTCACAATAAGGCCGAGTTGCACCATCTCACTTTAGTAAGTACTTAACAAAAGTCAAAATCTGTCAAACTCTATACAAACAAAAAACACCGCTTATCGTTATGGTTACGGTTAAAGTTGGGTGGTGAAATTCAGCCTAATTGTGATCTAGTAGAATTATTTTCGTAAAATTTTAAAATATAACGTCAATGGAATAAATAAGAGAATCAAATATCTTGAAAAAGTTATTTTAATCATCATGAGTATGACTGACATGACATGACTAATAAAATTCACCTAAAAATAACACACGACACCACACAAAATGTCTTTCGGCACACAAAATGATTTGTGAATTTCATTATCGCAAGATACAGCAAATTTTCACGCTACACACGTCCCACGTCATCCAAATAAAAACGTCGGATAAGGCGCCGCCAAATGTGCGGTCTTTTTTCCTTTTCTGGAATATCGTAATGTATCAAACTTGATCACACCTTCGGGCTTAATTCGGGGCAATGTCTTCGTAGGTTTTCGGGTTATGACAATCATTAGTGTTTAGAAATTTGCATTCGTTCTTTGGGAACTTCGATTAAATACGAGAAAAATCGTGATTTAGAAGTCAGACGGTTCTATACTGGAATATACATTGAAAAAAACGAAATAGGTACAGCCAGTCGAACATAGAACCTCCTCCTTTTTTGAAGTCGGTCAAAAATGACGCAAATCCGACAAAATCATATTAGCAGTTGAAGTTCTTAAAGGTAATTAATTTGGTTTAACCAAACTCAGAAAAGGGGGGTGAGGATTAGAAAATGTACTAGTTTTAGGTGTCTAAACTCTTAACTCTCTCTCTTATAATTTTCGATTATTATTTGAAACAATTTATTATAAATACCAACCAATATTTCTTGAATTATAAGAAATGTCATTTAGCGGTAAAACACTTTATCAAATATTAAAATATCAAGAAACCAAAGAGAAAGCCAAAGTAAATTACAATACATAATTTATTAATAGTCAATTTCTAATTAAATTCCAACTCAGTGGGAATTATTATTGGGACAGAATTCATTATTTCCATTTAGCAGAAATTTTAGGGCGATACGGAGATTACAATTTCTGAATGGGGGAGAATTTCGACAGCCTCAAAAAGGTATTGTTGATCGATTCGGTTAGGGACTCAATTATTTTGTGGGGCCTTAATAATACTTCATTTTTCTATATGAAAATACGCCTTGTTTTGCAATATTTCCGGCGAAATTATCTGCTGAAAATAGCTTTTAACCTGTCTGTTGTGATTTGGTTTATTGTTATATTGGTAGGTAAATATTAATATCATCATACTACCCCCGATAGTTAAAAGGGCGTATGTGACAACAAGTCAAAGCGGAGATAGAAAAGATTCAAATCATTCAGTTAAATGAATAGTTTTGTTCGCTGTTCTTGAGTTTAAACTCATATCCGAAAAATCCTTTTTAACTATCGGGGACAGCATAGGTCTCGTACATAGTACCTACTTAAGTAGGTACGTTTAGATTCCCGTATTCTACTTTTCACTCTTTCGGCGATCGCTACGGAAATTTTCTATGATAAGTATTCTGTTCGACCCGTGAATGCCAATGTTATATTGAAATTCTTTAGCTTCAAACTATTTTGAAGGCGCTTCGGGCGTTTCGCATTATCTTCCCGAAAGTCTTTTTCGTTAAGTCTCATAATGACAATGAAAGTTTTATGAATTAAATTTATTTTCACAAACTTGGCCCCTCTCTTCGGTAAGTACCAACCAATTTTTAAAATCCATTTATAGTTCTAGTGCTTACCTCAGTTAGTGCCTGAGGTATTGGAGCGGCACGGGAAGGGTGACATAATAAGACGTGAAAGAGCATACAAATCTGAAGCATAATCTGAAGTCTCACTGACGTTTCATCATCATCATCATCATCATTTCATCCACTGCTGAACATAGGCCTCCCCTAATGCTTTCCACGTTGATCGATTGGTAGCAGCCTGCATCCAGCGCTTCCCTGCTACCTTTACGATGTCGTCAGTCCACCTTGTAGGTGGACGTCCCACGCTGCGGCCGGTACGCGGCCTCCATTCCAGAACCTTGCTACCCCATCGGCCGTCAGTTCTGCGTACTATATGCCCTGCCCATTGCCACTTCAGCTTGCTAATCCGTCGGGCTATGTCAGCAACACTGACGGTTGGCGTCTCAAAAACACTCTCCCATGCCGCTCCCATATCTTAGGCACTACCTAACTAAGTTAAGCGAAAAGTCTAAACCTTTCCTTACCAAAAGTTTCCTTACCAGAGCAGAGTCTACGCTTTCTACCCGATGGTTCACTTGTAATTAATCTTCCCTAGGCGACACTGCATTATTATCTTGGCTATTTTAACATTATTAATTAAGAAAGATGTCATTTGATGAGCAATCATTGTCGTTATAGATGACTAGCGGCCGCCCGCGTCTTCTTACCCTCCCTTAGCGATTGAATTTTGCAAAATCCCGTCTTATTGAGCACCTACATTCTGAAAGGAACCCCATGAAAAATTTGAGTTTCTGATATTTCGTAATGAGTGAGTGAGTCAGCCAGTCAGTGACCTTTCGCTTTTATAGATAGATAGATCAAAACATATTTTTAGTCTAGTTGAAAAAAAGCTTTACTTCTTCAAATAACGTAATTTTTTCAACTTTAACTTCCATTCTTCATAAGTTCTCTTAAGTTCTTAAAATGTAATTTAAGACTTTGTGGAGAAATCACAAAATTAGTACAATAATTACTTACTACATTGTACTCAGTCTGGTCCTAAGCTTAACTGTAATAGAATGCCGAATGGCATTAAGTTCGCCTCATGTACTGAAAGTTTTAAATAAATAAAAACCCCGTAAAAGATTAGACAATCTCTGAGACGTAAAATTAAGTAATACAATACTGCTTTAATCTTTGTATTGATAGACTTTTTACGTCCGGCTTTAAAACCTTTATTGTACAAGTTACGGCAATTCCGGCGAATGCCTTTATCGCGCGTAACAGAGGCAAAACGTTTCCCGAATAAAAGACTTTTCAATTTTATTTACGATCCCGACATAATAAACTAGGGTAAAGTAATTCCGTAATAATTTAAATAATAGAGTGCATAGCATAATTCGCAATTAATTTCAATAATGTTAACCAAAGCCGTGATTATTCGTAGAAAATCCACGGCAGTGACAAATTGATAGAAAACACTTTATTTAAACTCAATGCCAGCACCGATAGGTGAATTAAAATGCTGAACTTTTATACAGAGAAAAAGCCATTTAGTTGAATTGTCAGATTATGTTCTATGCTCTAGGTCAGGAGAGTCCAACGTAACTTTCAGGATTCGCATTTTTGTACTCGTAACCGTAGCGGGTGAAAATACATACCCAATAGCGCCTTGCTATTAGAATATAATAGTAATAAAATATCTAATTTAGTCGCGCCGCGGGCCGTATGAAGGACTTATGCCACATTGTGTCCCGGGGACCGTGTGTTGGACGGCCCGGCTGGGTCATCGACAGGAACACGGGAAGACAAATTAAAATACAGTTTTATCTCCGAATTTATAAAATAGCCTGCATCAGGTAAAGTAGTGTGAAACTACTGCAATGACCTCTAACTGTAGTCCTGAAGGATCAATTGTACTCGCACACACTACCCTTGGGTTTGCAAAGGCATTTCAAATTAAATAACCCCTTAACAAATCTTATTATTGTAAACGGCCTTTCATACAATCAACGGCACAAAAGGCACATTGCTTTGTGTGTCCTGACGGTGAATACAGGTTTGCAGGATTAAATCGTATGACAATGTGCGTCTTCTACCTTAAAAAACAAATGGAGATCATTGTCGTATTATCTTACAATCTTGTCACTAAGGTTTTTACACATAAAACTGCACTCTTTTGTTGCAAAATTTGACCTATTACTAATATATTTCATAAGATATACATAACCATATACGGTAGTTTTAGCTAAACACTCCGTAATTGCCTCCTTTTTTCTCAAAGAAATCCTACCAATACTATGAAAGTAGAAGTATGGATGTTACTAATTTGGATAAAAGGCATACAGAATGAGCACGCATGAATCAACACAAAAATACTTATAGATTTTGAAGTCGCAAATAATATAAGTACCAGCCTAGTTGCGGAAAATCACCTATCTAAATATTATGATTGAACAGTTGTCTGTGGCCTTAAATTAAAGTTATAGTAATTTCATGTATGCGTGTTTGTCTTGTTGGTTGTCCAAATAAAAAAAAAAATTATTAGCTGGAAAAAGTAACATTCGTTACCTATAAGTTACCGAATAGCCTTTCATATGTATACACCTATACCTGTCTGGCACAATACGACTTCTATTTTTATCGACAATAATATTTCTCTCTAAACCTCTAGTTGGGACGAAAATAAAACACAAAGGAGAAAGCAATTTATATCGAGTCCGCGGAACGGAATAAATTAAATCGGCAATCGTCTAAATGTAGGTACTGCTGGATAAAATGACTTCTCTTAATTTACCTTACTTCTCTATTTCGATGGCTGAGAGTACGAGTATTAGTATTAAAGGTTTCGGGTTTGATTCTGAACTTGGTGTAAAATCACTTTGCGTACCTATAGAGTTTTGTTCCCAGTTTGATTCCAAGCTTCGAATGGGCCTATTGAAATGTTTATTGTACATTTATTTATTAGCATACTTCATTCAATTAAGTGTTCCATCCATGTGCTAGCGTATACGAGTACTACCCAAAATCAACTTTTTGGTAATAATTTCATTGGAGACTTCTGTATAAAAGCTTTTAGAAGAAAAAAGAAGCTTTAGACTTTCCTTCTGCATTTTTAAATGCTTCGAGTTGTTTGATATTTGGAGTAATTAGATACTAAATCTACTATGTACATTATTAACTGTTCTTATAAAAAATATTGATAGTGTTTTTTACTGCACCTAAGTTAAATTATATTGTAACTGTATGTTTCCCAAAAATAAAATAAATAATTATTTGTTTGTTATATCGTTATAATTTTTAAATATACTCACACATAAAATAATTTCCAAACTCTTCATAAATTACCTTCCAGAACTGTCTATAAATAGCCGAAACAAAACCTTTTGAAGAGCTCAAATTTATTCATACGTACGAGTATACATTACGTCCCGGGACGGCTGTGTTTAAGGCCGGGTAGCAGAGAAAATGGCGAAAATGAGGTTTTCATTTTTCATTTTTGAGGTACTAAACAGTAAAATTAAAGGCTAAGATTTTTATTGGGCATAGTTGAGGATATTTTCTAGGGCTATTAACGGATGGAAACACGATTTGATGAAGTTGACTCGATAGAATAAATTCCCAAAGTTACCTCTATTCGTTTTCTATTTATGGTTTTATTTTTAAAATAAGCGATTTGAGATTCTAAATCTTTTACTAAACTAAAGTTCAGAAATAACTTGAGGGCTTTTAACGGATGAAATTTTTATATTGCGTCTTATTTAGTTACTATGTTAAAAAATGTGGAAAAAATCGTCCATGACGGCTTGGACAATCTCAATCAGTCGCGCGGTGGCGCTTACGGAGGACGGACGCGTGTCAGTTTTTTGGCCGTGACAGTTCGCGATTTGTCAATATTTTTGACAATGATGACTTTGATGAGTCACAGTATAATAATATCAGTGTTACTGGAGAAAGCTTAAATTTTTGATAATTATCAATTTTGTCTACCTATTGAAATTTAAATCGTTCGCATCCTTTTAAACGAAGACTCTACTCATGATACATAGTACATTCCTCAAATATGAAATAGAGCACACTGACACAGATAAATATTAAATAATACTGTCTAAGGTCTGTAGCTAAAGGTCTAAGCTGTAAGATAGAAGAATCTTCTAGCCAAAAAGATGTCAGATGCAGCATATGTCAACGGATTTAAAACTGGAGTTCATATTATGGCTGCTTTGGATTCGGTGGAAAGGCGTGCCAGAAGACTTATCGACGCCCTACCCTTGTTGAAGCGGCGCTCCAGGAACTTGACCATCGCCGTAAGGTAGCATCCCTATCGGTTTTCTACAGGCTACACTTCGGAGAATGTGCGAAAGAATTACACGAATTAATTCCACCAGCCCCCTTCCATCATCGGGGAACCAGACGCAGGTTAGCGTACCATCCCTATATTTTTGACATTCCACCAGCTTGCACTAAGCGTTTCGATGACTCTTTTATAATGCGAACAGCTAGGGACTGGAATTCGTTGCCTGCTGCTGTCTTTCCCGAAAACTATAATCCGGGCCTCTTCAAGGCGAGAGTGAATAAGCACTTACAGGGCAGATATGTACCATCCTAGACTGCATCCCACTTAACATCAGGTGCGATTGTGGTCAAATACCTGCCTTGTTATGCATAAAAAAAATTTAAAAAAATATGACTCCTTGTAGACTTGAGTCTCTAGAGCATCCCTTCCTCCACCATGCGTAAGAATTTTCACAAAAATACTGTCTAAGGTCTGTAGCTAAAGGTCTAAGCTGCAAGATAGAAGAATCTTCTAGCCAAAAAGATGGCAGATGCAGCAGATGTCAACGGATTTAAAACTGGAGTTGATGTGACTCCTTGTAGACTTGAGTGTCTAGAGCGTCCCTTCCTCCACCATGCGTAAGAATTTTCACAAAAATACTGTCTAAGGTCTGTAGCTAAAGATCTACGCTGCAAGATGGAAGAATCTTCTAACCAAAAAGATGGCAGATACAGCAGATGTCAACGGATTTAAAACTGGAGTTGATGTGACTCCTTGTAGACTTGAGTGTCTAGAGCGTCCCTTCCTCCACCATGCGTAAGAATTTTCACAAAAATACTGTCTAAGGTCTGTAGCTAAAGGTCTAAGCCGTAAGATAGAAGAATCTTATAGCCAAAAACATGGCAGATGCAGCAGATGTCAACGGATTTAAAACTTGGAGTTCATGTGACTCCTTCTAGACTTGAGTCTCTAGAGCGTCCCTTCCTCCACCATGCGTAAAAGTTTTCCAAAAATACTGTCTGAGGTCTGTAATAAAAGTCTAAACTGCAAGATAGAAGAATCTTTTAGCCAAAAACATGGCAGATGCAGCATATATCAACGGATTTAAGACTGGACTGGCACCACCTTGCAATGTCATCCTCTCATTGTTATCTGTAATGTAAATTATTTTTAAAATGTATTTAAAAATAAAATGTTCGTTTTATTATTTCAATAATCTGACCTCTCAACTCAACTACACTACACAAACACCTTTGTTCGCAACTGTACTGACGAAACCTCGATATTATACCGTTCATTTAAGATGGCAAGCTTTTTGCTGCGTTAATGCACTCCAGGTAACCGTGTGTGATGCTTATTGCTCATAGTGATTTTCGATACAGAGCCCCGTACATACGTTATACATAAATTATGGAAAGAAAACACCCAGACCAATACAAACAAATATGTATGCAATTTTAGTATGATATTTTTATTTATTAATAAACAAAAAGACTGAACAAAATTGATGCGTGTACTGATTAATGTAATTAACCACATGCAAAGCTTTGTGAATTGCAACAACTATAATTTATTATCCAAGCTCTAAATAATCGCTACTACGAGTAACTGATCATAAAATGTTTTTCCAATCGCTCAAGCTCCCGAGGATCTACCGATAGGTCGGGTGACGTAATCTTGAAATTCATTTAGCCGGCGCGGAACTTCCTGAAGGTCGGGTGACGCTTGAACTTTTGAAAGTTGTTTTAATTTGTATCACTTGGATATGATTTGTATTAGAAAGTGCTGTGAGTGTGACGCTTGAACGGAAGGAAGTCAACCTAACCTAACCAACTGCGTATTTCTATACTGTGTAGCTGCGAGAGCTCTTTGGCGCGCTGTCTTCGGCGAAGTATTGCGCGCGCAGATTTTGACAGCGCGAAATACCTACTTTAGCAGAAATACCAAGCCTTAAGACAGTTAATTATAATCAAAAGGATGAGGACTCGTTCAAATAATGGAGTACTTACCTAATACAAAAAGATGAAAGCAAATCAGGGTGTCCACATTCTGGAAAGTCAGGGAAAGTCAGGGAAAAGTCAGGGAAGCTCATAGCAGTCAGGGAAAGTCAGTGAAATAGAGGGGTCACCTGGAAAGTCAGGGAAACATTGAGATTTTGTCTACCAAAACACTGTTTGTCTCCCGAAATTTCCCAGTGATTGTAAAATGAGGGATTTAATTAATTTATGCTCTAGAAAGACCTTTGATCTTGACTATCGAAGCATTTTTTTTTTTCAGGTTTGGAGTGATCTACATTATGACTTTGTTTTTAGTCATAATTATATTACTCCTTTTTAGTTTTTTATCAAATGAAGTAGATTGATCTAAATTATGACATAATTTTGTTCATAATTAGATTACTTTCATATAGTTTTTTTTTTTCAGGATTAGAGTGATCTATGTTATGATTTTTTTTGTCTTAACTAGATTACTCCTTTTTGTTTTAATAGTTGTACTTTATTGTCGATTGGAAAGTGCAACTTATAACTTATGTTTATTTATATTTTTTTTATAATTATTTATTGATTTGATTATTGAGTGCAGACTAGTGAGCAGTTCACTGTGAGTGCTATATAAGGTGTTATTTTTTGTACTGATCATACTTTACCAACGCATCTAATAAAATCATACAAATACAACCCAAGTGTTTTTAAAAAAAAATTCAGGCTAGTTTTCGAGTAAAACGACAAAGAATGTTTCGAAAAAAATAAAAAATAAATCATCCTTTGAGCGCGGTGAGTATTCGTTTGTACGCACTATCGTAGTAGCCGGCCGAGGGCAACGACCACTGCCACGTGCCGCGCCGCGTGAGTCGGCCATATTGATATCGCTGCCAGTCGCTCCGCGCCCACAGCCCGCGCCGAGCCGCTGATCGGCATGCGGGAGCGCAACAACATAAATAATCGTCCCAGTCCGTCCAATGCGCCCAAACGTATTGCAGTGTATGTGTGATTTATTACAATGCCGCGCTTGATCAATAACAAAACGCAGGTGAAATTATGTTTCGGGCACACTAACTGGCCGACGAGAAACATTGACGAGTCGAAAACCTTCATACCTTGCTTGTTTGGAGCCGCGCAGCGCTTCAGGGAGCGCAGCCGTATCCTGACTTGACGAGATTCCGTGCGCTTCGAGGACGAAGTTCTGGATTTCAATTTCAATCACCGGCACAGTGCTGGCGGTACCCAGATGCGAGCGCCGCAGACGGCGGCTTTTGCGTAAAAATACGGAATGCCTTATCAAGGAGTTGTTGCCAGAGGGCCACGACCGCGACCTAGTTCTATCGATGGTTATTGCGGAAGTCTACCTAGGTACATACCTACAGTGTGATTTGGACAGATGAGTTCTTGTTTACGCGAAAGGGACTTTTTCCGTAAAAAAGTTAGTGCGCGAATTGTGAATACAACATCCGACGTGGTGTCTAGTGAACAGCAAGCAAGTGTGCAGCCCGAAAGCATTACCTCAATTCGATCGTGGCTAGATTAGACAGTGCAAGACAGTGTTTACGTGAACATTCAACAAAGGCTTGACGTTCAAAATGTATTGTGATTAGTGTAATAATAACCTAGGAACTTTAAATAACAACATTCAAAATAGGTAAATGTGTGAATAAGTAAAATCAATGAATCTAAAGTGTGATGGCAAATCATAATTTAGGAATTAAAACCAGGAAAATTGATCAGTGAGTTTTATTTACAACACGTATTCATATTCAATATTAGGGTGCATTTCCACTGAAGCGAAGCGAAGTAGTAATAGGTATGTACCTATCAATTTTTTATTACGTCTCTAAATAAATTGCGTAGGCATTACGAAACCGTAGATATTGAATTCCAATTTCTATCCTATTTTAAATTTCTAGTTTAACGCGGATGATTCGCCTCGGTTCGTTGGAAAAGTCCCCCGCTATTACACTAATGAAAATACACTTATTTACCTACTTATGTAGCTAGATTTTGTTTCTCCCAGCGCGTAGTACCTATTAACATGACGTAACATCGTACATACTCACGAGTGATAATTTTTGGTAACGTAGGTTTAGTGTAATCTAACCTTTATGTGTGTGAACGTTGAATGAATGCGCGCGGCCATTGTTCGTACTCGTATGAATGAAATGAGTAAAGAAAGAGAGAGAGGCAGTGAGTGAAGACAGGATGGTTGTAAAAATAATATCTTTTTTTTGTTAGGAAAAGTAAAAACAAAAACTAGCCTGAATTTTTTTTTAAAAACACTTGGGTTGTATTTGTATGATTTTATTAGATGCGTTGGTAAAGTATGATCAGTACAAAAAATAACACCTTATATAATACAGGGTGGAAACGATAAGTGATCTCATTCGATTATTTCTAAACTACACAAGATATCGAAAAACTGCTTACTGATCTTGAAAGTGCTTCACGAGCTCTTTCAAACGATATCAGCAATAGGTTACAGATTTAACTGGATCTATCCGAAAAGTCAACGTGTCCCAAAATTCAAGTATAAGCCGTCGCCGCAGGATGGACATAGTCATGACTACTTTAGGAAAAATAAGGAAAAAAATCTATCTCAATTATTTTTTAAGTTACACAATAAATTACGAAATTCTTCGAATATTGACACCCCTTATGATATTTTACATTACCACGACCACCATTTTTCAAATATTTCTGTTTTTTTGTTTGTATCGGCAACTTAAGTAGTGTTGCTGTCCACCCCAACTCTTAAAACCCCCAGAATCCTTGCAGTTTTTACACAAAAGTTAATCAAAATATTTTATTTCCTTAAAATTTTGAACGATTTTTACTTTCACTCCACTTTTACTCATCGTTCTGTAAAAAAAAAGTATGAACACTACTGCGGCAAGTTTTTTATAAAGTTGACGCAACTATCCAAGATTCCAAAATGGTATAATACTCTAAGAAGTCTAGTCGCAAAAAAGATATGCGTACCATTTTTACAAGCACTTCGCTTGTTAGTTAGTATGGGATAAATCTTGCAACTGAATTTAAAACCAGTTCTCCTCAACCGATTGAGCTGAAATTTGGTATACTTATGTAAGTACGATGAAAATGCAATATTATGGTACCATTGAGCTGCAACTGGAGGTGGCCACAGTCGTTGGATTTGTCTTTTAGAGCACTTTAGTGCTAGATGATGTCCAGGGTCCTGATGATGAAGTCAATTATAATTTTCAAAAGAAGTCAAGCTTGTTTTTAAAAAAGTTTTTTTTTTTATTACAACTTTATTTTAAACTTTTTAGTTGTTTCTCAATCTCATGGCCTAAGTGCTCGGGAAGACAAATCCAACGAACCCAAACTCGATAAGCTTCCGCCGTTTCGTTTAGGACTTCCTATGGCCAGCTCCTGCCACCTCTTGACTTCATCATCAGGACCCTGGACATCATCTAGCTTAGTGCTAGATGATGTCCAGGGTCCTGATGATCGAAAAGACAAGTCCAACGAACCCAAACTAGATGCAATTCCGCCGTTTCGTTAAGAGTTCCTATCTCAATGTCTCTCTGACTCTGACTCCATCCAGCTCAATGGTACCATAATATTGCATTGTCATCGTACTTACACAAGTATACCAAATTTCAGCTCAATTGATTAAGGAGAACTGGTTTTAAATTCAGTTGTAAGATTTATCCCATACTAACTAACAAGCGAAGTGCTTGTAAAAATGGTACGCATATCTTTTTTGCGACTAGGTTTCTTAGAGTACCATTTTGGAATCTTGGATAGTTGCGTCAACTTTAAAAAAACTTGCCGCAGTAGTGTTCATACTTTTTTTTTACAAAACGATGAGTCAAAGTGGAGTGAAAGTAAAAATCGTTTAAAATTTTAAGGAAATAAAATATTTTGATTAACTTTTGTGTAAAAACTGCAAGGATTCTGGGGGTTTTAAGAGTTGGGGTGAACAGCAGCACTACTTAAGTTGCCGATATAAACAGAAAACCAGGAATAATTGAAAAATTGTGGTCGTGGTAATGTAAAATATCATAAGGGGTGTCAATTTTCGTTGAATTTCATAATTTATTGTGTAAATTAAAAAATAATTGAGATAGATTTTTTTCCTTATTTTTCCTAAAGTAGTCATGACTATGTCCATCCTGTGGCGTCGGCTTATCCTTGAATTTTGGGACACGTTGTATACATAGTTGGTCAGGGAATTTTGAAAAAATTGTCAGGGAAAGTCAGGGAAAAGTCAGGGAATTTTTTCGAACATTTGCAGTGGACACCCTGCAAATGTTATGACTGTTATGTGAAGAAGAACGCACACATGTCACATCTTTTCATAATAATTCATTACCAAAATATTCCAGTTCCAATTATGTTTTATGAGTGTTATCAAGTATGTTACGAGTGCAAGCCTCGTCTACGTCACAGCATACGTCACGCGAACATCACGTGTTGCCCAAGTGCAGGTGGCTCGATTGTGCAATAGTGTTAAAAAGTGCATAGTGAACAGTTTTCGATCAAGTGAATCTTCTGGACAGTTTCGCGGCGCCTTTGAGCTTCAATCGTGGAAGCATCAGGACGTTTAGTTAAGACCTGATCATCGTGATCACTTTAAGATAAATAATTAATATCTATGTAATAATTAAAAGTATAGTATTTTTTTAATTCTACCCGACGGCTCAACTCCGTAACTAGTATTACTCGTAATGTGTTATTTGTTTATTTATTTTAACCTTAACCTTTCAGAAATTATAGAGCTATCACGAATAACTCAAATGAACAAACAGCTTTCAAATAATTAGTTAAATGCCAAACCAAACTTAGTAGATTAAATTACTCAACCTCCTTTTACGTAATACGAAAATAATTTATTTGTTATACTCATTGACATTGCGTTCATGTGTTTGAAGAAAAAGCATTGTGGCCTAATGAAATAACTTTTTGTCAAACGCGGCAAGAATCAGCATACAAAGCTTGTAATTATTGTTGGAAGAAGTCAGTTTAATTTAGTACAACGTGTGGTAATTACCCTGTCTTCCAAAATTAGGTGGCGATACATTTGAGGTGATATTCCAGCCTTGACATCAAACCACAACCACAACGTGTGATCAAAATGATTATGTTCACATAATTGTCTATGATTTCCGAGACCTTCACTTCTTCCTACCAACGAAGTTATATGATGTTGCTTGATTCGGAACGTCACTATAAGTGTACATGTACTTAATATCATTAAGTACCTTTTTGGTACTATTTGTCTTTCTTCTTCTTCTTTTCAGCCAAATGACGTCCACTGCTGGACAAAGGCCTCCCCCAAGGTTTTCCACAATGAACGGTCCTGCGCTGCCCGCATCCAGGCTCTTCCCGCGACCTTTACCAGATCGTCGGTCCACCTAGTAGGAGGCCTGCCCACGCTACGTCTTCCAGCCCGTGGTCGCCACTCGAGAACTTTCCTGCCCCAACGGCCATCGTCTCTACGAGCTATGTGCCCCGCCCACTGCCACTTGATTTTAGCAATTCTGCGAGCTATGTCGGTTACTTTGGTTCTCCTGCGGATCTCCTCATTTCTGATTCGATCACGCAGGGAAACTCCGAGCATAGCCCGCTCCATCGCCCTTTGGGTGACCTTGAGCCTTCTTATGAGGCCCATAGTAAGCGACCACGTCTCAGATCCGTATACCATCACTGGCAACACGCATTGGTCAAATACTTTCGACTTAAGACACTGCGGTATTTCGGACGTGAGTATATGGCGAAGCTTCCCGAACGCTGCCCATCCGAGTTGGATTCGACGATTGACCTCTTTCTCGAAGTTGGACCTACCTAACTGGACTGTTTGTCCCAGGTATACATAATTGTCAACAACTTCGAGTGTAGAGTCTCCAACCTTCAGAGGAGTGGGTGCAACACGGACATTAGACATGATTTTTGTCTTGTCCATGTTCATTCTGAGGCCCACTTGTTGAGAGGCTCTACTGAGGCCAGCGAGCATTGTGCCTAGATCCTCCAATGTCTCAGCCATGACTACGATATCGTCCGCGAATCGAAGGTGGGTGATGTACTCGCCGTTGATATTTATGCCAAATCCGTTCCAGTCCAGAAGCTTGAAGACATCTTCCAGGGCGGTGGTAAACAGTTTTGGAGATATGACGTCTCCCTGTCTTACCCCTCGCTGCAACTGGATAGGTTTCGAGTCCCGATCCTGGAGGCGGACCGACATTGTGGCGTTTTTGTACAAACCCCTTAACACTTCGATATATCGATAGTCAATTTGGCACCTTTGGAGAGACTGTAGCACTGCCCAGGTCTCGACCGAATCGAAGGCTTTTTCATAATCCACAAACGCCAGGCAAAGTGGTTGATTATACTCCTCGGTCTTCTGTATAATCTGCCTTAGCGTATGTATGTGGTCTATGGTACTAAAGCCTTTTCGGAAACCGGCTTGTTCGGGAGGCTGGAAGTCGTCGAGCCTGCGAGCGAGACGATTCGTAATGACTCTCGAAAACAGCTTGTAGACATGGCTCAGAAGTGAGATGGGTCTATAATTCTTCAACAAGGTTTTGTCACCTTTTTTGAAGAAGAGACTAAAACTGGAACGTTTTGTTTTATGGTTTGCTTGTTACTCACTGCTTATGGTCAATTTATTTCATGGGTTACCTATTATATGTATGCCAGGTCACCTAGTGTAGAGCTTAGAGGACTCTACTCACCAAATCTGGGGGATTGGTGACGGCGACTTTATTTTAAAAAAATCAAGTCCACGACTTACACTTTCTATGACTTTTGAAAACATGACAAAAGTCTACGACTCATGTCGGCGGGTCAGTGGGTTTGGTATTTAGTTTTAACACCTTTGCTGCGGCAGTAACTTTCTAATACTTTCCATTCCTTCGGTACAAGGTCGGTAAACCTGGTATTAAAACTTACATTGTGGCGGCACAAGGCTTAAAGACCTTGTAATATTTAAGATATATTAATTTTATTTTTGGCTTCATGTTAATAGATATTGTGTTTTTTTTCTATGGATATTAATAATAATGCATTTATTGACATACACCTGAAGGCGTTCGTGAATAACTTGTTTAGTATAAAAATTATAGCTATATTCAAAATACAAGGCTTATGCACCCTGTGCCGCACTGAAGTAGGGAAGGCTGGTGGGTATTCTAGGGATGTGAAATACAAATATCGATAGTTTTAATTAAGTTTTAATAAAAATTTAAAAAAGTAACAAACAAAGATGTTTTAATAATTTAGTCTAAATATTTTACAAATAAGACATACGTGCATAAATACTTAAATAAGCTATATTTAAAGAAAACATATTATTTAATAACATTTAGTTACAACTTCAAATATTTGTCACGAAAAACTATTTAAATTAGCAATAAATCGTGTAGCAAATTAAATAATAATCAATTTGCAGTTTTGATTTTGTTTGTTTCTCTTGACGCCATGTCGACATGCGCGTTTCTTACGAATGCGAGGCAACACTGGCTGCACGAAGCTAGCGTGGGGTGCGGTACCAGGTGCGCAGGGTACAAGGTGCTTCGACCTGGTTTCGCATTGTGAAGACATTTTATTACTTCCGTGCGGTACCAGGTCTAAAAACCTGGTATTAAGGTAGGTACATCATTGGATTCTATTTTAAGAATACATCATAGATATATATTCATCACTTTCCTACACCGGACCCAATTGAAGTTATACCTTTCGCACGACAAGGAAGACTATAATTTTCTTAGCCGCACGGTAAGCGAAACGTACACAAGGTCTATAGACCTGGTTTCGCACTCAACGTGTTAAACAGCATTAGATAACCCTTTTTCTTATCCATTTGTTTAAACTTTCTAAATCTCGAAGTGAAATTAATTCTAACTTCTCAGTTGTACTTAACTGTTTTCAACCATTGAAAGTGGAATAATAAAGTCCTTGAATACTTTATAATTTGGCCCTTTCTCTGATAAGCACACCACTCAACAGTTTTCCAGTTTGCTAACTACTGGGGTCTGCAATTCACTAATTAAGTTCTGTCTCGTCGATTTACTTGGAACTTGAAATTTTAAGTAGGTACGTTGAAGTGTAGCTTGAACGATGTTTGACAAAGCTTCAAGAGAACTCGAGAATGGTGTCACTTTTTGCTTGTACCTACTTCTTGAATACGCTTGTCGACTGCGAGTAGTTGAAGGATCTTGAATATAATTTCAAGGGCATTCTTTGTAAGAGCAAAGTTTTAATTATTTTATTAAGTTTTAGTATTTATTCGTAATCTGGAAGTAATAACTAATTAAAAATAATTTGTGGTCTATCTGTTAATTTTGTCTGCGGGTAAGTAGGTTGTATAAATTGAACAGATCATCTCCCTTAAGAGGTGATCATAGAATTTTGAAATATAGATAGGTGCACTTCTACGTATGTCCTGAAACAGTTTGGAAAGAAGAGTTCGTGAAGATCGCGTATGTTTTTTTCTAATTTTTCGTACATGAAATTCCCCACGTTTAATGATAAAGTTGCAAGGCGTACGTTTGTTTACTTGAGGCTGTTTATACTTCCGAATTTTACCTTAAACACGCGCGGTCCATATACCTGCGTCGAGTTTCATCTCGCTTATGACGCAAACAAACAGATGAAAATACATAACGTCTATGTTACAAAACAAGCGATGAAAAAATTAACCATACGTTACAAAGAAAGAACCTTTATAAATGTCCCACGTAAGATAGGTATTTTTACACGAGGTCTGAATCGGTAAAGTCGGAAAAATTCAATGACTCATAGAGACTACATGAAATTATAACACAACTTTTGATGATTGATGATAGGAACATGATCTATTGGCAAATTATAAATAGAACCAAATCAAGATATCCCAAGGAAAGCATAGATAAAATAAAAATAACAGACAGAGTGATCACTAACCCCAAAGACATTGCTAATGCTTTTAATGACTATTACATTAACGAAGTTAAATCAGAAAATAATCTAAAGTTAAATGATAAATCTACAGGATCTAATCTGAAAACAATTTTTATGGCACCTACTACTCCTGATGATATCCAGGCGGTAATACTTTCTTTGAAAAATACAAATAGCGCCGGTTATGATGAATTAGTGACAATGATAATAAAAGATTCATGTGTTATCATTTCGCCAGTGCTTAATTTCATATTCAACCTATGTATTGAACAGGGTATTTTTCCAGAAATGCTAAAAAAATCTATTGTCAAACCCCTCTTTAAAAAAGAAGACAGGACGAATATGAGTTTCTACAGACCGGTAGCAATGATCCCAATATTTTCAAAAATATTTGAGAAATTAATTTATAAGCAACTGAATTCATTTCTAGAAATTAATTCTATTTTTACGCCCCAACAATATGGTTTTAGGAAGAACAAATCAATTAATATGGCAATTTACAAATTTCTTCAAGAAGTGACCACAAATATGGATCAACGGATACCTACCGTTGCGGTGTACATGGATCTATCGAAAGCATTTGATTATGTGGATCACAGAATTTTGTTGAATAAATTATATAAGTATGGTGTTAGAGGAAATGCACATGATTTGATAAAATCTTATTTGACAGGTAGGGAACAAGCAACACAAATTGATAAAATTAATTATGCAACAAAAACTGAAACTATATATCAATCAGAGTTTAGGAAAGTCAAATATGGAGTCCCACAAGGAAGCGTACTGGGACCATTGTTATTTTTAATATATATTAATGACTTGCCATCAGCAACAAAATTAACCAATATGACATTATTTGCGGACGACAGTACTCTTCTTTTTACTAATGACAATTTTAAAGAATTGGAAACTGACATTAACAATTCCTTGACAACAGTTATAAATTGGCTTGATAATAATAATCTTAAAATAAATTTGGACAAAACTTTACTAATGAATTTTAGACAGCGAACAAAAAATAAAGAAATTAACATTAATATTAAATATTCTAATAAAATAATCAATGAAACAGAAACAACAAAATTTCTAGGACTTTATATTGATAATACATTAAAATGGAAAAATCATATTGAACATGTGTGTAAAAAGTTAAGTCAGTTTTCTTATGCATTATATAATTTGAGAAAAAATGCCAATGAATCCACTTTATTGACTGCCTATCATGGCTATGTAGCGTCGACATTGCGATATGGTGTCATGTTTTGGGGAAATTCAACAGACAAAGATCTTGCGTTTAGAGCTCAGAAACGATGCATACGAGCAATGTACAATCTGAAACAGACTGATTCATGTAAACCATTTTTTGTTAAGCTAAAAATTTTGACCGTACCATGCTTGTATATTTTTGAGTGTGCAATGTTTGTTAAAACTAATTTAGATTTATATTCTTTTAAAACTAGAGAGCGTCACAAGCACAAGTTATGTACAGTGGCCAGCAAGACAGCTTTGCTTCAAGGAAGTGTCTTCTGCAACGCACCGCGTATCTTTAATAAAATTCCCGAGTCCATTCGAAACTCTGAAGATCTGATATCTTTTAAACGAAATCTTAGTGATTTTTTGACAGAAAAATGTTATTATAAGACTAGTGACTTTTTGACGGACCAAATTGTTTATTGATCGATTATTTGAAAAATGTTGAATAATTACTTAATATGTTTGCACCTAACCTTCAGCATAAACTTTAACCCTAGAATTAAGCACTAACTATTGTATGCCTTCAAGGCGGAACGCAGCCGATCTATATCCATTTATAATTTGACAACCTATGTACCTGTGGTTCACAATAAACGTATTTTGAATTTGAATTTGAATTTGAATCTTCAAAGTCAGCTAACCGAATATAATGATTGTATAAATGACCTATCTAATACAGAAAAATATAATTTACTCAATGTTATAAAAGGTTTCCAATATTGACATCATACCACTAAAAAAAGTAGGCGCAGACAGATTATTTCGGCCATGCCACTTTTACACTTTTCATTAATGCCACTACTATTTTAGATTTAATATTGATATAGTGTCCCTGACTTTAACATTACTTCCATTTGGCTTTTCTTAGTCGCAATTCTCAGCCATTATTTCGAAAGAGAACCGGCTGCGGGCTCGTATACAATTGATTTAAGTTTTCTGCTAACTATCCTCTAGGGTTGCCGAGACCTTTAAGACAATTTCACTGAGAAATAGCCCTAACAATTATTGTAGTCTGGGTCGCTTTATCAAAGATCGCATCTGTGCCCTCGGGTCAGATTGTGTTCAAAAGCTATTCCATCCTATTTAAAAAAAGCTTTATGGACATTTTCGTATTTATATTTTTCATTTTTATGAGCACATTATAAATAATGAATCGCTATTGCCATTTTGATTTCAAGGCTTTGAGACGGAGCAACCAGAATCTTCGTAGATCCATCGTAACCTCGTACCTGGAACCAAAAAAATTTGCATGATCAATTTTTATTAAAAAGAAATTTAATTATTGATTCTTAATTATTGATTCTTTAAATTATATTTCCTGCGCTGCCCGCATCCAGGCTCTTCCCGCGACCTTTACCAGATCGTCGGTCCACCTAGTAGGACTGCCCACGCTACGTCTTCCAGCCCGTGGTCGCCACTCGAGAACTTTCCTGCCCCAACGGCCATCGTCTCTACGAGCTATGTGCCCCGCCCACTGCCACTTGATTTTAGGAATTTTGCGAGCTATGTCGGTTACTTTGGTTCTCCTGCGGATCACCTCATTTCTGATTCGATCATACAGGGAAACTCCGTGCATAGCCCGCGCGCTCCATCGCCCTTTGGGTGACCTCGAGCCTTCTTATGAGGCCCAGGACCGTTCATTATGGAAAACCTTGGGAGAGGCCTTTGTCCAGCAGTGGACGTCATTTGGCTGAAACGAACGAAATTATATTACACATAAACTGACGTACGACAGCCCTACTCTTTAAGTCTCCTCCTGTCTCCCGAGCCAGATGGCCAGTTGTCTCGAACTTAATTGAAACGGTGCTTAATTATTTTTTCACAACTCAAGAAGGCTAGATAAATATAAAAGAGCCTGACCTTCTTAGTTGAAAGTTGGAGCCTAAATCAACAAAAGTATTTTAATTGCTCTAATGAAGATTGACTGTGAATTAACTTTATATTTTTGAGATTCTACTTATAGTTAGCAAGTATAATTACCATTTTAGATTACTGTAGATTTCTGTGAACTTTTCTCATGTTTTCAATTTGAAAAATGCGTACAAAATCTAACTTAAGGTTAGTAATATTTTTTGGTACAATGTATTTTGCTTTTTAAGTTGATTGTACTTATTGTTTAATTTTTTGGTACCAAATAAATGTTTTTTTCTTACTTTTCTTTCTTTCTTTCTTAATATCAACCAACTTAATTTAAATTTGTATTTTTTGCTTATACGAATTTATGATATTCATCGGGGGTTTACAAAAAAATAGTAGAGTCATACTTACCGTAACAAGATCCGATGTCACGTTATTTGCTGTATTACACGGCACTCGCTTCGTTTCAGCGCCCATTTGCTTCCCGAGTTTAAATTACTTTAACCCATTCCTCCCCACTGTCCTATTTTTAGGACACCATATTCAACATTTTTTTTTACAAGTTAATAAACTATTTTTTATTGTTTTTGACAAAATTCGTATTCCTGCACTGTTATTCTAATAAAATATTTTTTTTCGGCTGCAAAAAGTGTATCCGTTATTTTAATGTAATTTTTTCAAATTAACACTTTTGTTGCCTCAAAAAGAAGCATCACATTTTGATTTTATATACCACATAATATAAAAAAACTGGCCAACTCCAATTTACATAAAACTGATCCTTAGACATCTACCAATACATAAAAAAAATTAAACATAAACAAAACATAATTTAAAAACTTGTGGTAATGTTTCAAAATAAGCCGTACTATAAATATGACACTGGGAACATGTCTATACAATTTGCCGCGAAAGCATTTTCGGATCTGCAACGATAAGCACTAGTTCAAACGTGTCAATAATTGTTTGTTTCTTGCGGGTCTTGTGTTTAGATTACTCAAAAGGTCTCTGCCGAACAGATATAAAGAAAACTGTAGTGATGAGGAGTTGGACGATAATGAAGTAGCCATATTACCTCCGGACGAAGTGGACGAAATGACTGACATGGAAGAAGGTTCTGGCGACTTCTTCTAGTAATCCAGTATATTCTGAAATTCACCTGGTATCTAATACCGCAAAACAATGGGCTTATTCAACTATTCCCCATTGACAATCCCCGTCAACGGGAAAGAGTGAACGTTTTGTTCACTAATCCCCGTTAACGCCAATTGGAGCTTATAATGGGGAATAATGAACTAACAAGTTCATTAATCCCCGTTATATTAGGATTTTATTTTTAACGTAATGGGGATTAATGAACTTTTTAGTTCATTATTCCCCATTATAAGTTTTATAAGCTCCAATTGGCGTTCACGGGTATTAGTGAACAAAAAGTTCACAAAACTTCAAATAATTCTATCGTTGACTTTCGTCCAATTCTGAAATCAATAGATATAATATCTTCAGCTTCAGAGGCAAAAAATGGTATTAGCCTTAGTCATTCGTGTTTTAGACATGTTCCTAGTGAATGCATGGATTATTTATTATTTACAACGAGGTAAATAAAGATGAGGCATTGAAATCTAGAAAGATTTCAAGCGTAGGGTTTTTTCTTGGATAAAAAATCGGGAGGCAAGGCAAGCAAACCTGCACCAGGTACATATGAACACCTTTTACAACCTGTGAGGTTTGACAATATGATCAATATTGACGACTATATGACGAAGAGGGACAAATAGAGGCATTGCCAGGGAGAAGATTGTAAAAAAAACTCTTATTTTTTGCGCTAAATGTGAAAAAAACACTCTGCAATGATTGTTTTATACCTTACCATACAAAATAAGTTCTTATAACTTTATGTTTAAAGCTGTTTACGGACAAATTTTCAAATACTGCTAATTTTCTTATAATTGTTATCTTTTATTATTTCTGATCACATGTCCCCACTGTCATATTTATAGGACAGGCTGACTCAGCATTAAAGGTACTATTTTTTTTATTTTTCTGTTTTTATTATTTTTTCTTAGCCTATTATGAACTTAGTTTCGAGATTTGATCAAAAAATTCCAAAGATTTCGATGCTTGGGAAGTAATGGGTTAAAGTTTCACTCAAGACCGACCAAAGACTCGCGTCGTGTGGCAGCACCCTAAAGTCAAATTATATGAACATACAAGCACACTTCGCGTCCTAATACGGTTTATTCCAAAGACCCTTGTGATTACTCGACTGATTCGCCGTGTATAATTTATGAGGGCTTTTTGAACGCGGCAATTTGTTCAAAAAGTTGGCGGCCTCCAGCTTTCTATTTTGAGATAAATTGAGGCCCTGCGTCCGGCCGCTGGCTGTTGAGAATAAAGCCGGATACACATTAACTACGTATTCATGTGAGCGGTTAGGCATTTTCTGCGCAAGTATGAATACATAGGAGTAGATAATGGAAACCGCAGCGTGGGACGTCCACCCACAAGGTGGACCGCCGACGACATTGTAATGGTAGCAGGAAGGCGCTGGACGCAGGCCGCTACCAACCGGGCAACATGGAAAACATTGGGGGAGGCCTATGTTCAGCAATGGACGTTCTATGGCTGAGATGGTGATGATGATGAATGTAGGACGCATGCTTCATTAAAAGAGGACCTTAGGAAAATGGCAGCTGGTTGAAAAAAGTAAGCATAGTAAACGTTCCTTGGGAGAGGCGACGTACAGCAGTGAAGTGTCCAAAGACTACGAGTACTATTGAATATTGGGACTGCCGTAGGCAAAGCACGAATTTCGGCTTAAAATAAATTACAACAAAATAACGTAGAAAAGATCACAGCTAACGAATAATGAAGTTAAAAACACGGTCAATGTACGTAGCAAAGAATGCGTGACGACAGAAGCCCTCGAGCGAGAATATTTAAACACAAAACCATGTTTGAAGTAATCTTCAAAGTTGGCGAAATTCTGCGTCGTACCTTCGTACATACTTGGCATACTCTTGTGTCAAGAGGCAACGGCACGCAAAGTAACTTCTAAATTCAATTAACTCTGTGTCGTTTGAGAATGCGAATTTTTAAGAGAAAACCTTTTAACTGTTTTGGTTTTTTGTTTGTGAAGTTAATTAAAGAAAATCCTGGGAAACTCATTTATTGTAGTGCTAATTGAATGTTTGAATAATTAATCATAATGGATGGACTACCAAGGAAAGCCTGCAAAGCCCTAGCGATATTTTAGGCTATCTAATTGTTCCAAAAGACGTCGTGATTATGCGGCTTTTTTATACGTAAAACTACGTAAAAATACGCAAGTATTAAATTCAATTCAATTGTGTATGACTTTTAAGTTTTAAAATAGTGGCAAAGACACGTATCAGGAAAATTAGGACAATTCCTTCTTATACGAGCTACTTACACTTACGTGGTACGTGACGAGTCGGCATAAGACGACATACTCTCCCCCACTGGGGCCAAAGTGGCTAATTCCGGGTGCAAATTGTCTTTCGCCACGAGCTCTGGTAAACGCGATTTAATGACGACCGCTTAATTCGCTTATAAGCCACTTTTATCTCGAGATACAAAATTAAGTCGTTAGTTCGGTACACGAGTCGAGAACGCCTCTGCAATTAGCACCACGCGAGCGTTAATTAAAAAGTGATTTAATTAAAAATCCGGAAAGAACAGGGAAAGGGCGAATTCCCAGAATGTCGGTTTCGCACGGATTCGAATTCCGTAGCAATTTGCCAATAAAGTATTTTCGTGTTTTGCAAATTCACCTTGTAACCACTTTTACTTTTGTTTCAGGTATGCAGGAGTAAGTTACCATCATTGATAGTTGCTACTGTACCGTGAAGGTATGCAGGAGTAAGATACCATCATTGACAGTTACTACTGTACTGTGAAGGTATGAAGGAAGACCTTCTATCTGCTAGCAATTAAAAATGGCAACACAAAATGTACTTAGTATCTGTGTTGAAAAACTTTACCATAAAAAGTAAACAAAGAAACAAATTAATATCTTGAGCCCATTGTTCAAATAGCCGCATAAATGATAAAAAATTAATGCAACTTATTATATTGTGCTAAAGACTTTTATGCTTCATCGGCACAAAGAGATGTTACGGCTGAAGCGCGGTTCAAACTTGGAATACAGAATACTTAAGTGAACAAAACAAAGGGGAATTTAAGAACGCTGAATATTTTCACATCTTCGTTCTTTGAAGCGTTCCGGTGGTTGCCGCATTCGAGTTAGGCTGTGACCACACAGGTACTAGACTTGTCAGGTGTCTAGCAAGGTGAATTTAGCTAAACGCTCGCTGCATTCATGATATAGGTACTTCGCAATAGTGGTTTAGAACTGTAAAGAGTATAACCAACTACGTATTTAAAATCATACAGTGCGATTATTCTTCAACTTTTATCAGTAATAATTACAATGTAGAGTCCAAATTACAAGATTGTGATAACTTAGTGATTAATTAGTAGATCATCCTCTCTTCTAATTTCAGTGTATGATAGGGTCTATAATGCTTAATTAATTAGCATTGTTTACTTTAGAGATGCAAATAAATATTTGAATTTGAATTGATTTGCGTTAAATGATCTTATTTTTTTATAACACGGATCAAAATAAAATTACCAAAGCCACAATCCCCAGTGGCGCAATTTTGTGCTCAAATTTTTCACTTACATCCATGTAGCTTGCACTTTATGACCACACTCTGGCAGTAAACTTTATGAACTACGGCTGTAGAACATGAGGCTACAGCTTTAGTGTGGTTTGCAGAAATTTCACTGTATTGTAAGGTAGTAATACCGGGCGGTTTCACATCTTACGAGTAAGCTTTGCCTTCGCAACGGATTTTAGCTTAAAAATGTATAAGGTACTTAGGTATTTACATTGGTAACTGGAGTTCACAGTTATTGCAGTAGAAGTTTATGTTATCTGCGAATACGAGAAGTAAACAGAGACACAATTCTTAAAGTTTCTTGTGGAATTAAAGCACACAGAAACAACAGGTTTTATTCGCTATTCAGAACAGTAGTAATACATCGGATAATACTGAATACAGATATAGATATCTCCTGGTCTAAGCGCTGCAACGATGATTGAAATACTTTCTTCAAGAATTTGAGTTCAATATTGCAGTTACGCAGCAAACATACGCCTTATTTCTTCCTTTTCAACCGACTTCAAAAAAAGGAGGAGGTTCTCAATTCGACCCGTATGTTTTTTTTTTAAATGTAGACCCAAATCAGATAAAATATTCTCGAGTCAACAAAATCGTTTTTCTCCAATCCAAACATATACAAAAAGAAAAACTCTTGGGAAATCATAATGATTTATACATTGCAGCTCCGATCCTGCCGAGCATCTGTCTACGCCATTCATGGTAAACATACATTCTTAACGCAGTGTGTAAAGGGTATATTACCGATGCCCAAAAAATAAACACTCACGCAGAATCAGCTACTTATAATGCAGTCAACATTGCTCTTGTTACTAAATAAGTAAAGCGCAATTTCCTCTGCAACTATACACGTTGGTTTGGTCAGTTAAATATTTAATCTTTCAGCGGTGAGCCCTCAAAAGGCCAGATAGCCACACCGCTGTAAACCAAATCCATCGCCGCTGTAATCGGCTGTGCATATTATAACAATAGATTAAGCGGGATTAGTCAATCGTTTACCCTTAGGTGCTTCCGTTAAGTGCCGCTATCAAGAAATGTAAATGAACGCTTAATCCCCAGTTGGGATGTGTAAAAATCTGCTCTGTTGGCTTGAATTCCTCATTTATACGTTGTTTTTGTGTCGGTAGGTAGATGTTTTTTGTGTTTATCTGTATGTGTGGGTAGTAGATGTTAATACCTATTTATTCGGCTGTTTTAAAAGTTAATCACACAATCAAAGTGTGACTTGACTTTTTAGATTTTCACCAGTTAGGCAGGTTCCTATATCAGTCGATTTTTTAAATAATATGTTATGCACAAAATTGAAAGTCTTTTGACTATCTTTTTGATTTGATTTTATTTCAACTATTTATTGACTCTAACTTTCGCCTTATAATCATTGCAACAAAAACATGTCTACCTGGATAGTAAATCCATAGTAATCTATCCTATATTTGCTACCGTTTAATCCGCACACATATCGAGCATTCGTTTTAATTTACTTCCCCACGGCCATCGGTATAGAAATTTACTTTTATTTGTAATGGACAAAATGTTCTCTTGTTCAAACTGCGTATTTTTCGACAGCCAGCTCCACTATGTGTGAATCCCGGGTCAGCAAATACAGAACTTCTGATGAATAAAATGCCAAATTCCACGCAGAAATAAATGGAATTACGATACGATACGATACGATACGATAGTGCCGACCCAGCCAGGACGAGGCCTGTCCCGGTCAAACCGGTATACCAGGGGGCACGATTTTAAGGAAAGACACGCTCTGGGATGGGAGAGGACGGCCGACTAGCCGCTGCGTCTTTTAAACCGCAACCGGTCGACCACAACCAAGTAGATATGCATCCTGAGCCTGGTCTAGGAAAATAGGTAAAGACGGGTTATCGTTGATAGGACTGAGCGTTGATGCGATGAGATGGGCGGTCTGGCCTTTGATGAGATGACTTTGGCTGTTCTTGGTTCTTGTACTGCTGCTACTCGTTGTTCTCTTGACGTCGGTGGTACTGCGTTTTTGTCGGGCGGTCTGGCCTTTGATGAGATGACTTTGGCTGTTCTTGGTTCTTGTACTGCTGCTACTCGTTGTTCTCTTGACGTCTGTGGTACTGCGTTTTTGTCGGGCGGTCTGGCCTTTGATGAGATGACTTTGGCTGTTCTTGGTTCTTGTACTGCTGCTACTCGTTGTTCTCTTGACGTCTGTGGTACTGCGTTTTTGTCGGGCGGTCTGGCCTTTGATGAGATGGCTTTGGCTGTTCTTGGTTCTTGTACTGCTGCTGCTCGTTGTTCTCTTGACGTCGGTGGTACTGCGTTTTTGTCGGGCGGTCTGGCCTTTGATGAGATGACTTTGGCTGTTCTTGGTTCTTGTACTGCTGCTGCTCGTTGTTCTCTTGACGTCGGTGGTACTGCGTTTTTGTCGGGCGGTCTGGCCTTTGATGAGATGACTTTGGCTGTTCTTGGTTCTTGTACTGCTGCTGCTCGTTGTTCTCTTGACGTCTGTGGTACCTACTGCGTTTTTGTCGTCTCTGTATCTTCCAGATTAAATATTTCTTCAACTTCCTTTCTTAATATCGTTGGATGGACTAAACTGGTGATGCGTGCGATGAGATGGGCGGTCTGACCTTTGGTAAGGGATATGGCTTGTTTTTCTTGGTTCTTGTACTACTACTATTGGACTTGCTTCATTGTTCTCCCGATTTTATCGTCTTATTTTCTTCCAGGTAAAATATTTCTTGTATTTCTTTTCTTTAGGACTGAGTATTGGTGCGATGAAATGAGCGGTCTGGCTTTTGGTGGGGCGGCTTGGTTATTCTTAGTTCTTGTACTGCTCCAAGACTGTAACTTGATTGTTTTTCCGATTTTATCGTCTTATGTTCCTTGTCAAATATTTCCCGTACTTCTTTTCTTGATGTCGTTGATTGAATGAGCGTTGCTGCAATAAGGCGGGCGGTCTGGCCTTTAGTGAGGTGTCTTGTTTTTTGTACTGCTGCTAGACTAGCTTCACTGTTCTCCTGAGGTCTGTCGGTCTGTGTTAGGTAGGTACTGGGTTTTTGACGTCTATTTTGTTTACATCTTCCGGCTGAAATATTTCTTATGCTTAATTTCTTATTTCTTTTTGTCGTAATTGAGTTCACTCTCTTCTATTTCTTGGATAGTAGATGTTTAAATTTATTCACAATCTTCGAATAAATTGACTCTCTTCTTTTTTACCAATTAATCCATCGATAACTGTGGTTTTGGATTTTTGTCATCTTCTTCGTAGTCTGTTTTGCCTGGGTCGAATATTTCTTATGTTGCTTGATTTTTTTGTTGTTGTCTCATGCTAAATAGATCTTCTCTCTTCGATTATTTGATTTGTTTGCACTTTTGACTTTTCCGTTGATATAATATGCGTTTGTGGGTTTTTGTTGTCTTTTTCGCTGTCTTTTGATATTGTTTCTTCAATATCTAAAGTTTCTTGTGCTACTTTTCTTATTTCTTTTTATGGTGGATTGATTTAGGACTTTCTCGGATAGTGTTTGATGCGGTAAGCGGACGGCGGGCCTCTAAAACGGTTTTAGGAGCGTGTGCATATTTTCCTAAGATTAAACGGCTCGATTTGGTGTAATCTATATGATTTCTTTTTATTTCAATGATCTTATGCAGTGTGTTTGTTACATTGGGCTTCTTATCCATTGTTTCCATCAGGTTTTCATTTCTTCACTGTGGATATTATTTAATTTCTTTTAGCACAAGTTATTTTCCGATGTCTTCAAGATATTCATGATACTTATTATCCTCCCGAGACAAAAGACAGTGGTTAGCACTGTATCGTTGGATTGAATTTTTTATATGCTCTTGATGAAAGAATGTATTCTTATTGAAAAAATATGCAGTAGCAATCTTCACCTGGTTGAAATCCGTTTACCGACAAGCTTGTTTGCAGAACTTGTTGAGCTGTATAATATGTTTACCTTAAATTGCTTGCAGTCTAAAGTTTCTTATTGGAATACGTAGCTTCTGTAATCAGTTTGAATATTTTGTAGTTCCTATGGGATTTCGTCATTAAATGGTCAATGGTGAGATTTGGTTCCAGTTTCTAGAAGTTCTTGCATTTAAATGAGTTTTTCAGGCGGGGTGTCGCTCTTCTGTCTTTGATGAAGACCCTTTATGCAAAATTGTTTGACCTTCTCAGTGCATTGGAGTCTCTTAAAACTGTACTACGCTTTGGTTACTATTTCAATTTTCCGATTCCGGTACCTGCTGATGTTCTGTTGATGATATTTCTCTGCGCATTTGTAAATAAGGCAGTAATCCGGATTCTTATAGGCTCAAGCTTTCTTTGATGGTTCCAGGTAAGTAAGTACCTAGTCTAGTTTTTGAGTGGTGATTCACATCACTCGTTTCATCCGCTACTATGTATTCTCTTGTTAAAATATATAAGATCTTGTCTGGCTGCTTTTGGATCAAGATTGAGGTACATAGGTTCATTGATTTGGTGAGCTCTTTCTCAAAGTAGATATCATCCATCGCAAGGTTTTTGAAAGTGTATGCCTTAGTTTTTTAGCTGTGGAAAGGGACTTATAACTAGAGGGTTAGTGAATTAGTATGACTACGGTGTTAATTGGATTTTGTATTGTCAAAGCGTCAAATGTCTTTTGTTTTAAATATACCTACCTACTTTCAGCAAAATGTTAGTGATGGCACCTTTTTTAAATGGGTTGTTCTTTTGAATGGTTTACGACATGCAGCTGTGACTATTAGTTTTTTTTTTTGCCAAGCAAAGGAAAAAAAATATTGAAACAACAGGTTTCAATATTTTTTTTTGTATTTCGTGGCAAATGTGTTTAAAGTGTCCATCTACAAATGTTAGTGCAATATTGAAGTTAAGTTTTATTGCTTTTGGAAACTTTTTATGGTGGCCAGATGTTAACCTTTCTTGGGTATTCGCTTTGAAATTTTGTACAATTGTCTTTTAATTTATAGAATGTGTTGGTGAAAGTTTGTAGGGATCTTTCTTTGTTATCAATATTATTTATACCTACTATAATGACTTGCAGGAAGTAGAATACATGTAGACGTGTAGTAGAGTACATGTAGAATCTGTATGTATCAAAAATGTTAATAAAAAGGTAAAGTTTATGTTAGAGTTTATAGACCAAAAGTTAGAGCTTTTCGTTTGACAAACTATACGATCTATGTTACATATTTTATTTTTAAATGAAAATACTAGATCATAATTATGCGTTCGCTTTGGTGCTTTTTGGCAAAATAATTGACACCAAATATTTATAAGGAAAGAAAGATAAGGAAAGATCTCACCGGGTTTCGTCGAGCTTAGGCGCTGTGCTGGTCACTGTGTACTCGATGCGTTTTTCTAACCTACAGTTTTTCTCATTCAAAAAATTGACCTATAACCACTAATTTTTACACAGCTGACTATGTTAATAGATAATCGCGACTATGATTTCGGGTAATTCTCACTGTTAGAATATTTAGATTTAACCGTCGCGTCCGGCGTCAAACGCCATAGGGCTTTGTAAGTGCCTTTTAGGGTCGGACCGTCTGGAGCGCACGTGTTGCGCACGTCCACTCCCGAAGGCTGCCCAAAACGAACTCCCCACGCAGAAATAAATGGAATTGACAAAATATTGCAGAGTATTTATTCATCATTTCGGTTCGCAGAAGTTGAAAACAAATAATAGTAATCGTTCCATACTTTCCGAATGTAAACAATGTCGTTATGTGGAATTTGTAATTATGCTCGTGCTTTGTCCTCGAGATTAGAAATAAGAACTATGTAGTATCACGTACGGTGATGCCAGTTTACGCACTGTTAGTTGAGGATATATATTTTTTTTTTTTTTTTTGTGGGTATCTCAGTTTACATCCCATTTGACATTGGTATCCGTCGTCAGTCACGATTCAGTGCTCTGCCAGTTCGCACTTCTTCTACTTAAATACGTACCCAGTGTTAAAAATAGTGTTTTTGTGTCGTCAAAATGCCGAACGAAAAACGTCAAATGAGGATATGGAACATTTGCTGAAGAAAATAAATAAATTGGAGCAGAAGATATTGGGTGCTGAACGTCGTTCAAGCGGTTCAACAGAAGATCATCGTTACACATTACCATAATGCGAACAACCATCCCGGGTTGTCTCTTTATGCCAGTTGTGTTTTTTGTCTGAGGGTTTGCGGTTTAACGTTTGAGTTCTACTCCTACCCCTAATTCAGACAATTGGAAAAATCGCAAGTTCATCGCCTTCAACCAAAAGAAGAAGAAGAAGAACATCATCATTACACATTACCATAATGCGAACAACCATCCCGGGTTGTCTCTTTATGCCAGTTGTGTATTTTGTCTGAGGGTTTGCGGTTTAACGTTTGAGTTCTACTCCTACCCCTAATTCAGACAATTGGAAAAATCGCAAGTTCATCGCCTTCAACCAAAAGAAGAAGAAGAAGAACATCATCATTACACAATCATACTACCATAGTGCGGGCAACCATCCCGGGTTGTCTCCTTATGCCAGTTGTGTTTTTTGTCTGAGGGTTTGCGGTTTAACGTTTGAGTTCTACTCCTACCTCTAATTCAGACAATTAGAAAAAACGCAAGTTTATCGCCTTCAACCAAACGAAGAAGAAAACAGATGCAGTAAGTTCTATCCATTATTACACATACTACCATGGTGCGGGCAACCATACCGGGTTGTCTGCTTATGCTAGTTGTGTTTTTTGTCTGAGGGTTTGCGGTTTAACGTTCGAGTTCTACTCCTACCTCTAATTCAGACGAATACAGTAAATTCTATTTACTTAATACAATATTATCATTACACATACTACCATATTGCGGGCAACCATACCAGGTTGTCACGTTATGCTAATTGTGGTTTTTGTCTGACGATTTGCGTTTTTAACGTTTGAGTTATTACCTACCTCTAATTCAGACGAATACAGTAAATTCTATTTACTTAATACAATATTATCATTACACATACTACCATATTGCGGGCAACCATACCAGGTTGTCACGTTATGCTAGTTGTGGTTTTTTGTCTGACGATTTGCGTTTTAACGTTTGAGTTATTACTTACCTCTAATTCAGACGAATACAGTAAATTCTATTTACTTAATACAATATTATCATTACACATACTACCATATTGCGGGCAACCGTACACGGGTTGTCACGTTATTTAATTTGTGTGGTTAATTTTGTCTGACAGTTTGCGATATTAATATATACTTGCCTCCAAATCAGACGTTCGTAATGTAATGATTTATCTATATCTAAGGGTTTGCGGCACTAAAAACTTTGCATTAATAACCTACTTCTAAATCAGATGTTCGAAGTTAATTATTTTTTTAAATAATAATTACCCATACTACCATACTGCGGAGCTGTGTAATTTTTATAATATAATGGTTTGCGGTATTATCAACAATACCTACCCTCTAAATCAGACGCAGAATCCTAAAAATATTACGATACTTACGGTATTGCGGGCAACTACAACGGGTTGTAATTTTACTGTCTTACCTACTTACTTCTTCAAGTCAAGTAAGCTCAAGTCTAAGTTTTTCGGTGATAACAATTTGGCGATAATATTTAATTTTAAATTGATATAAACGTTAATATTACTAGGCATGCAGAAAATTCGTGTTAAGTTGTTACCTACCCGCTACATATTTTAGCAGGCAGTCAAAAGGGCTGTTCCATACTTGTAAAAGTACATTATCACATTAAAAAAAAAAAAAAAAAAAAATGCAATAATGCATACCTACTTGTTTAGAAATTGGGAGTTGTCTTAATAAGACATGATTTGATGGGTTCATATCCACACTACGGGGCGGTGATATGATACACGCCAAATCGTTAGCAGGTGAAAAACCATTAGTAGCTATCAAAACATTGGACTCAGAACCCTTAGCCTCGAACCCTGCCGCCGCCGACGCTGCTGCTCTCGTTGCCATCTGCGCCGCTTCCGCTGCTGCTGAAACTAGAAATCAATTAGATTCGACACCTGCAACGCTGTTGGTCTGAAACAGCTGCGCCCCTTCATGATGAGATTGTAATATTGGTGATGATCCTGTGTAGGACAAGCCTCAACACAATTACCTTAATATGAATTTCTTATCGATGCCAATCGCATTTTTTCGACTGTCTACTAAGAATTCCTTATCAGAAAAAACGTAATTCTACTTAGACTCATTAAAGATAAGATCAATTATTACCTACTTTGGGGCCAGCTGGCGCTGTGTGAAATTGTTCAAAGAATTATCTATTCTCTAAAGACTTATCTATTTATTTATTTATTACAAACACCGAAGATTGACTCCATGTCTGTTGATAAAAACTTTCCAAAACACTAAAAACTGCCTAGCGAACTTCAAAGTTTGGGGCTGATCTGAAATTGAATCCCAAAATCAAATCAGCAGCCACCAAAAAAAAAAAAAAGTCCTTTCTTATACGAATTTAACCTTGAAGGGACTTCCCCGAAAGGCAGACAACCGATGAAAACAGAGGACTTGACCTCCTGACTTTCAAAACAGTCATCACGTGTCATGCTCGTGAGCGCACCAGCCGCATCCAGCTCAGAACCGCAACAGTTGAATCTCGTAAAATATGTCGGTTGGCTTTTAAATTTTTACCATCAGTGGTCACTAGTAATAAGTGACTCTGTTGTACTAGGATAGAGTTATGTGATTTCAATCTCACAACCAATAATAAATGTCAGTATAAATCACATAATACATGATTATATTCGGACATAGAAAAATTGCAATTATATCAGGCTATTCATAAACTTATATTAAGTGTCATGAAATATAGTACTCCGATGTCTCAACTACGGGATGGGGGGCGGCGTGTTACGGGGAAACTTCTGGGGACCCATGGTCCAACATCTATTTTATTTTATTAATATTATCTAATATTAAAAACATAATATAAGAATTAATCTGCAAAGATTCCAAACATTGACCTTTCTTGGCCTTAAAGTATTTACTAAGGATCTTCAAAATTCTCAGTTTCTCAGAATGAAATTCAGTTTTGTACACCGCATAGGTGGCGTGCAGTTTCCCCCCACTTAACACAAATAAAAATAATTGTGGCAATGATGCGAAACTAGAAAAATCATTATAATCATCAATACACAATGTGTCCTATCTAATGATCTATCTTATCTAGATAATAGCATGGTAGATACCGAATCTTGAAGAGTCCATTCAATATTAGTATGGACTCGACATTACCAAATTCACCATTTTATCATTTTTACATTTGGAGAACGTGGCATCGTTAATTTTGCTAAATTCGTTATCGTTATATACCTCAAATTAGATAGGTACCCCGATGCATACGCAATTAAAAATTTTAAGACAACAAGGTCAAGCTTATTTCTGCGGTTTCCTTCCTTTTTTGTATTACACATACATTGCGAAAAATCACATGTGATCAAGCGACGGGTATACTAGCAGTACCCTTATGACGTAGTCTAGCTTTGTTTCTTTAATTGAATAAAAATAAAAACGCTACACGTGTCTAAATGTCTCATATAAAACGAAGATTACATCTTCATCTATCTATGGATATTATATCTTCATCATTGTCTGATGATCAAGCAGTACAAAACAATTTCCTTAAACAATTTCAAGGAAATTGTTTTACTTTTGCCATAACTATCATTCATTGAGGTATTAGATTCCACTATTTTAATAAAAAATTGTGAATTTCGATAGCTGTAATAAGCTTGTCTTTTAATTTGGCTGTCATATTGGAAACATAATCAGATATTATGGTTTCCGAAAAATTTAAAATATTTAGAAATTAGCCATTTTACTGTCATTAGTTAGTGTAATTATTACACACATTGTTCAAACCTTCCTTAGAAGCATTCAAATATTATGCATACAAATATTCAATCTAATCACGACATCGCGCCCAAGTGCACAACAATCAATCTTGGTATTGTCTTGACAATTTATGTCATGTACAAGCATTTTGTGCAAAGTGTTGCTTACGAAATTTTTTACCGCTCTAACAAAGAGCACTTAGTTTAGTCACAAGTTTAGTTCAATTAACATTGCAGGCTTGTGATATTGACACCTTGATATTCACCACTCACAGCACGAGGCATGCTGCCTCGTCTAGAGCATATACATTAGGAATTAATCTTGATTATCAGAATTACCCCCGGTTGGAGCGTTATTTCAAATAAGTACTTTGGGCAAATTCTTTAACAGAATGCCTATTGCGTCCAGAAATAACAATCAACATTTAATTGACAGAAGAACCTAATACTGACAATTGATTTGGGAAACAATAATTAACTTTCCCACTTACATTATGGCTAATATAACAGCTAATTATACTTGCCTTTAATTACTTACCCTTAATTATCAATTATACGAAAGTATTCACTCGGGTAACTATGACAGTTATGTCACACTTAATAGTAATTATAAAACAAGCATTGTATTCTTACCAATGATTTATTATTTTTGCAAAGTAATAAACAGCTTTGTTTTTATTATCATTTCACATCAGTTCTCTCAAAATCTACATAGTTCTTATTTCTAATCTCGAGGACAAAGCACGAGCATAATTAATGATTAAACGAACTTAAAAAGTGAAGTTCTATCATAATTATGCGAGGGCTTTGTCCGAAGAGATTAGAAACCCTCCCACCCGTCTTTAACAATCATATTTTATATGTAGGTATATTATTAAAAACACAAACCCCCATATTAGTGAAATGATAAAAAATACAAATTACTACTCCAAACTAACTGACGACGGATACCAATGTCAAATGGGATGTAAACTGAGATACCCACAAAAAAAAAAAAAAAAAAATATATCCTCAACTAACAGTGCGTAAACTGGCATCACCGTACGTGATACTACATAGTTCTTATTTCTAATCTCTTCGGACAAAGCCCTCGCATAATTATGATAGAACTTCACTTTTTAAGTTCGTTTAATCATTAATAATGTAGCAATCCGAAACAGATATAATGATATCAGTGTGGTCTATAATGAAAAGAGATAAAACCGGTTTTAAATAGACACTAACTCCAGAAACATTTGGACATTTTAGTCTGTAAGTCTACATTTAGAATTTGACCTGGGCAGACGTAGAAAACCTGAAGTAGAAAAAACAGCTATAGAATATTGTAGACATTACCCATCTATAAGAGTGTTCTTCTATAGGGATATAGTAATCTTATATGTACTAAATTTTACTAAATTGGTTGTCCTATTAAATAAATAAATAAATATTCACGAAATTAGAAAGATTGACAATGTTTATCCATACGGAATGTTCAAATCGCAAACTAGAAAGCACAAGAGAGTAATATTTCTGCTGCACGCTCGACTGCACCAACTGCTAACAGCCAGCAGCGATTTGAACTGCACAACAATCTGAACGATCCCTGGCTCCCGGGAATAGAAACAATTGGACCCTATGATGATGAATTGAGTGGGAGAAACGCGAAAATTTCACGTAACATTTTGTTTATATGATTTAAATAATATTTTGTGGATACCACATCAAAAACCTCACCACACACATATCACAGATGTTGAATTTGAAGATTAAGTACAATATAAAAGAAAAATAATGCTTTTCTTACTTCTATAGTGGTGACTAATTATATACGTATGTACATAAATTATACAAATTAAACCATTTGATGCACGTTAATAACATATCTACTGAAGCAGAGCACAGTAGGTAACATTTGACTGTGATAAGATTCGAAGTCGCAACCTCAGCTTACAGCATCTGGCACGTGAAGCACCGTGCGTGACGTACTTAGATACTAATTTTAGTATTTTCTAATCAGTGAAGATTTTTCTGGTTATGCGATCATTTCCTCTGAATCCTTATATAACAAAGTCAATAAAGAGACTACTTAATGCAATTATTTGACTGCAAAATTTCAATTCAAAGAGTTATCATTATAATAAAAAAAGGCCCAACAGGCAAAAAACAAAAAAGAAAAGATGATCCAATAAAAAATTATTACTCATCATAGATTCGTATTGCCGACCGACTTCGTTCCGACGCTTCAAAAGAAATAATTTCCTGGTTGAGGATTTTTTCGAGTGCTGTAATGAATATTTGAATAATTCATACCATTGTACCTGCTGAGATCGGTTCCCGCTGACCTTCCACGCCGCACATGGTTAAGCTTTTAGCGATTGATTTGTGAAAAGGATCTTTCGTGGATTTTTGTGAATAATATTGAATTATTTTTTTATTTTAAATTACGATTTATATTTAAGTGGCCAGTATGGTTATAGGTAGGTACTGTTATGGTTTAGTAATTTGATCTGCCTCTGCTATCATAGGACTGTCACCTAAACCTAAATTGATTTACCTTCCGAAGCCCGAAGTCATATCTTTTTCAGGCAATCAGGTTGATTCAAACCTGCAATATTCAAGCTAAAATGTGAACAAATATACAAAGCGATTCTAAACTATTGTTCTAAGTTATTGTATGGTCGTTCCACTTCGAAAGAATATTTAGGTATGCTGTTATCCTCAACGCAAAGTGAAAAGACAACTATAAAGCTATTGATTTCAAAGAAAGTCTAGCTCCAAGGTAAGGTCTTATATCTGAAATCGAATGTCACATCTTATAATCCAGGCGATGAGTTCCTATCCCGAATCCTGTTCCCGGATTGGAATATCTTCCCAGTTAGCTGCTAATCAACCTGTCAGGGTAGATTTCGCTTGATAAATATTGTAAGCGGTATCCTTTTCTTGGTTGTTTCTTTGGTTGAACCAGAGATTTAGTGTCATTTGAGTGAATTGGGTGTAGATTATACACACCATTAAAACCGAGACATAAATGAATTTATATTAACGTTAAATAGCCCAATAAATTTTGTTTTAGGCGACAATAGCTTTGTCGGTGTCGGGTTGCCGATTCGATCGGTAGTTTCATCTACGTCGTTTCCTGGATTATTGAGGCAAACCCACTTGTTTATTAATAAAACATGGTTATTTTATAATTATTTTTATATTAAGTATTTTTTAATAATTTTGTTCGTTATTAACAAAACTAAACAATATATCAGTACCTATTACAACTATGTAGTTAATTGCCTATTTGTAATTGAGTAGGTAATATGTACCCAAATTGAATGATTCTGAGAAAAAGCGGTTCTCAGAATTTCGCGCGAATGAGGTACCAGTCGATTGCTTGATGAATATTTCAGAGACCTGTGAGAAGAATCATGGCTATAATTGGATTTCATAACCCATAATTTAAAATTTTCTGCAAATAAGCTTTTAAAGGGCTTTTACACGTCCCAGTAAAATTTTAACCCTACCACTACTACGGGACAATAAGTCCAAACTTATGCGATGGTCAAGTCTATGAAACAATATAAATAATAATAATAATAAAAATGCATTTATTTCCTCACCACAACAATCATTACAATATTTTTAATACAATTTAGACTTATAGTAGAATTCGATTATTGTGGGAGACTGATGCCTAAACTAAGCTAAAAGAAGCTTGTATTTCAGGTCATCAGGCCCCCTCCACAAACCAACTTCCCAAAAAAATACATCTATACTAATATTATAAAGAGGAAAGATTTGTAACTATTTTTGTATGTTTGTAATGAATAGGCTCAAAAACCACTGAGTGGATTTTGATGAAACTTTACAGTATTATTGTTCATAATCCAGAATAACACATAGGCTATAATTTATGACGATCTGTGACAAACGAAATTTCACCCGTGCGAAATCGCGGGCGGAAAGCTAGTATTATATAAATATAGAAAAAAGAAAACAAAGTATAAAGATAGATACAGGTTATTGCAACAATCAGTTTTACAGTGTCAAAAGCAGAAACAGTTACACTCAACTCGCTTGTTTAAATACGTCTAAAGTGGTACATTTAATAGCATTTCTGTTTCATTATAATTTAGAGTATTCAGCCATTCAGAAGTTAACACTTTACATTTCACTTTCGTTAGCGGGTATATTGTAAGAATTTTATTGATTTTATTATAAAGGAATCCGCCAAGATAGCAAAAGAACTTCTGCGAAAAAGATGTTGAGAACTTGTGAGTTCGTCGGTCCACTGGCAGTTGACGCCTACGTGGTGAACTTTTAGAGGGGTTTTTGTAAGGGACAAGGATGTGCTGCTTGAGCACTATATGCAATATAAACAGTTGGCGCACTGTTAGGACCTTAGCTTGGGTATACAATTGGAACGTGGGATGTCTATATGTGTGAAAGTAGGAGACCTTGAGAATAGCTCGTTGCGTTCTCTCAAGATCAATGAGGTTTGTTTTGGGCGAGCCTCCCCAGGCAGTGATGCAGTAAGTAATCAGTGACTGCACTAGTGCAAAGTAGACCGATTTGCGCACGAACTCATCAGCAACGTGTCTCAGAGTTCTAAAAACATAAATCATTTTTCTGAGCCTACTGTTGAGAGAGTTGATGTGTTCCTGGAATCTGAGATGTTCGTCGATATAGACTCCCAAGTACTTGATACTCTCACAACGGTTTAGATAAGGACAGGAGCAGGTACCATGTCCTGGCATAAGACAGGAATGAGCAGTCAGAGCAAGATTAGGTGATGAGTCAACTTGTTTTTTTATAGTAAAAGAAATAAATTTGGTTTTGTCGGCATTTAGGGTCAGCACATTATTTTTTAGCCATTGCGTTACTAGATTCATTCCATGCTGAGCATTTCCGTATACCTCTTCCCATGTTTTGGCTTTGAATAATAGGACTGTATCATCTGCGAAAATTATGGATTTTCCGTTAGGTAGCTTAAGCCCTCCCAGTTCGTTAATGTAGATTAGAAAAAGTGTGGTTCCTAGCACACTGCCTTGGGGAACTCCATAATTGACAGTGCGCTCATCGCTGATGACATCATCTACTTTAACTCGCTGGGTTCTCTCACTTAGATAGCTCTCGAAGAGTCTCAACTGCACATCCCGTATTCCCATGCCTTCCAATTTACTTAGCAGAATCGGGACAGAGACCGTGTCAAATGCTTTTGCCAAGTCCAAAAATATTCCCAAAACTTTATGTCCACTATCTAGGTTTCTAACAATGTAGTCAGTCAGGTCATGCACAGCGTCAGAAGTGGACTTTTCGGCACGGAAACCATATTGAGAAGGGAAAAATAAATCGTTTTTTTCTAGATAGCTAACAAGTCTACGATTAATAATACGTTCTAGGATTTTTGAACAAGAGGATAAAATGGCTATAGGTCTATAATTGCCAACACGATCTCTGTCCCCACTCTTATAAATAGGTTTAATGATTGCTTTTTTAAAAGCTCTAGGGAAGCAACCCATAGTAAGAGCTAAGTTACAAATGTGGGTCAAGGGCGGCACTATAACATTTAGGTGGGTTTTTAGGATCTTATTTGAAATATTATCCCAGCCAGTAGCACAATCATTACGCAGAGACATTATCAATTCGCACACTTCCTGTTCATCTGTAGATAGTAAGACGAACGAGTTTTTATGTATTTTAGCCGGTGAAATCTTTGTCTTGTTGGTTGTTACGTTATCAAACTTTTCAGCTAGGTTTTTTCCAACATCACAAAAATAATTATTTACGTAGTCTAATGAGAGTTTTGGATTATCGCACAAGGTCAAGAGTTGCGACATATCAGTCTCCTTCCCTTTCCTATTCCTATTTGTCACATCGTTAATTGCTTCCCAAAGTTGTCTATTGTTTTTAGATTTGCCAGCTTCGTTTATTTTGTTTTTTTCAAAGTCTCTTTTTGTTTTTTTTATTAGTTTGTTGCAGTAGTTGCGATATCGTAGATAGCTAATTTTTAGTATCTCATTTTCTGGTGTCTGTTTAACTTTTTTATGCAAATTATCTTTGTGGCGAATACAGCGTAGGAGGCCTGGAGTAATCCAGGGTTTAATGGATTTTTTGCGATTGGGAACCTTGACAATTTTTGTATTGGTCTTAATTGCATTAGAAATTAGAGAAATGAGAATATCTGCTGCTACGTGAGGGTCCAAAGTATGAAAGATAGGGTCAAAATTGATTTTGGCTATGTCTATGGATAACTGGTCGTAATTGATTTTCCTAGCAGTACCATTTGAGACACGTTTAGGTATCCTCTTAGCAAGATAAAGCAGAACAGTGTCGTGATCTGTCAAGGAAGAGGGTGCCACAAAAGTCCTAGCTGGTAAGTTAGTTTTAAGAAACATATGATCGAGGCAGGCGTTCATTCTTGTGGGGAGTGTGTGGGCCGGTAGAAGGCCATGGGACGCCAATAAATTCAGGTAATTATTCTTATTTGTGTCTTGGGATTGCTCCCCAATATTTATATTTATGTCACCAGAAATAATAATATTTTGGTAGCGTGAAATTTTGGACAATACTACGTCCAAAGAGTTTAGAAAGTTAGTTAAGTCCTTATATCCAGGGGGCCTGTAGATAGAGAGTAGGATGGTGTTATGGTCAACTTTAACTTGAAGGCAATTTGCATCCTGGAGAGCCGGCTCCTCAACAGTGACACCAAGATGTTTCTGTACATAAGTAACTACTCCTTCATTTTGTGTGCGATTTAAGGTAGTTTTGTAAGTTATATACCCATCAATGTCCGGGACAACTACACCACCTGGGAGCCAGCATTCAGTCAGAGTTATTATATCCCATGATACATTCGTTCTAGTAAGAAGTGTATATAATTCAGTCATGTTTTTAGATATACTTCTAATATTCTGATTTAGCAGTTTTAGATGCTGTCGGCAGTCAAAATTGGGAGGAACACAGCTATCAATATCACACATAGATGATTCAGATATGCTTAGTTTTTCGAGATTGTCCAAGGAGTTTAATATAGAATGTACTGCCATTGTAAAAAAGGTAGTTATATTACGTACAATATAAAAATAAGAGAAATCGAGAACTGAAAAGGACCGAGTTATAACAAATTTATGAATAAAATAGTTACAATAATATTACAATCAATATAAAGCGATTATATTAATTAAAAATTACCTCTTAAAATTACTGTATAACTAATTCTTATCTATAGTTGGGTTTTCTAGATCTTGCTCGTTGTTTATAAGGACGGGTTGATCACCTTCTGACTTTCTAATGTAAACGTTCCCGCGGTAGGTCCAGGCGGCGTAGATCCTCCCAGCCCTAACCCGTTCCCTTGCTAGGTAAAAGATATGTCTAATTTTGGAGGTGAGACTGTCCGATACAAAGACTGGTTTAACTTCTCCTTGCAGTCCTAGGGTCCCGGTGTTCAGTTGGTGTTCCTTATTAGTTCTCTTAGACTTGTTATATTCCTTAATCTTCGATACAAGGCTTTGTTTTCTAAGGGTTGAGGTGAATTGGACAACAATATTGCTGGACTTTGTTCTGAAAATATCTCTTATTTCAGTACTTTCAAGGGAAGGGGTTACTCCAACGTTTGAGGCGATATTTTTGACCGCAGAAAGCAGATGTTCCTTGTTTTCGCGTTCAGACTTAGGGATGTTTCTTATTTCGATTGAGGTTGATTTAGTTTCCTTTTATATAAGTGCTATACTAATATAGTTTCAGCACAGGCCGAAAGAGGGCAATGGGAACAATACAGCTACGAGGTTATTCCTTTCTCAGTGGGAGGAAAAACTTATTTATATCGGTTCCACGATATTATTGCAAAAGTGGGACGCATTAATGGACTCCGATATTGGAATTGCCATTTTTATGAACATCGTAACTTTCCAGCGAAGAAAGTTTTTCTAACTACTGTAACTCAATTCCGTAAGATAATGCTGGTCTTCGTTTATAGCTAGTAGATCACAGCTTAACTTTATGCAGTTGATTATCTTTATTGTCTGCTGCATGCAGTTTTTATATAGTTTTGTATTATAAAGCCATTTCATTGAAGTAGTCGATTTTGTTTAAGATTTCGTACCGTGTAAAAAAGTAGTTCAAGAGGGGGTTGACTCTTTTTAACCGACTTCATAAAGGGTTAGACTTAACGACCTGAAGGCACGGGATAATAATATAAGGTCACCTCCAAAAGACAGACGAGATTTAAGGGGGAAATAATACATCTTAAATTAATTCGTTTTAGAAAATACAACCATATTTTTAGAATGCTAGTTTTCGAGACTTTTTGATGTTATGTCGAGTGAACCCGAAGTGCTCAGTGCGGTCTGGAGGCATGGCATCGATCGTGCCAGACAGTGCATCCGTGTTTAAGGACGTCACGTCCAGCAGCTTATGTAAATAATGTAAAATTGACAGATAGGGTTTAAAAATAAAAATATTACATTTAGTTTGTTAGGAAAAGTAAAAACAGAAAGTAGCCTATTTTTTTGGTTTTAATGCTAGGGTCCAATTTTTCTAATATAATTAGATGCCCTTTTAAAATTTCGTCTGTCTTTTGGAGGTGACCTTATATAATCATAATGCGTAAGTAAACAACTACTTATCCAGATAATTTCTTTAGAAAATAGATATTTAGGGGAGACTGGGGCTGGTTTTAACAGGGGTAAATACTAACAGCGTAATTACATAGAACCTATTCGACTTACCACGCTAATTCCAACGCACTTTGTGCCTACGAATAAGCGCGAACGTGTCTCGACCTGTCAGTTGCCGGCCAAGCGTCACGGGAGCAGGTTGCGTCAGACGCCTCAAATTTCACAGGAAAATGAACTTTTTTACGTGTTTAATTTTTTGCATTACTCTTTAAATATGTATCGTAGAAAATTTGCTTTGGTATTGCATAAATCCGAATTTATTGTATTTTGCATTAATTTCAAAATTTTAATCAAAAATATAACCGGTAAAAGAAAAACAATAATTTTGTGCAAAATGAGGTCGTGGGGTTGGTTTTAACAAAATGCACGGGGTAGGTTCTAACGCGTTAATATTTGCCCCGAACATTGAGTAAGACTGACTTTTATAACCAAAGTTGTATGTTGATTTATTAGAGGAGTATTTTTTTTTGTTATTTTATTTAATAAAGATAGATTTAGTAAGTTTTAAGTTTATTACACAAATGTTTAAACGGTAAGGAGCCGAATTTCAATGATCATTTGATGATCAAAAATTATTTTTTGTTCTTTGATTTGAGTAATGCTGATTGAGTGAGTCAGTTTATTTAACTAATAAAATTTAAGTTTTCTGTTTATTTTATGAACGGTAAGGAACCGCATTTAATTTTATTAGTGTTTCTAATAAACATTGATTATTATTTTGTTGTTTATCTTAGCCAAAATCCCATTCCCAACTATAAATCATTTCTTACCCCCGCTGTTAAAACTTTCCCCAGCGATGTTAAAACCAACCCCAAACCGGGGGTAAGATCTAACAAGTGACTTGTTTGGCAAAACTCGATTTTTCTCAGATATGGTAATTATTATATACATTTTGTTGTACTTTACGTAAAGCTCATTAAATTTGACATCACGTACCAAAAAATCATGTTTCTTGCTAAAGCAGTTTAGAAAATATTACGCTCAAATCAAAATTTGTTAGGACCAGCCCCAGTCTCCCCTACTAATTTAAATTAGTCTCATACGAAACTCTCTGAATTCACTTTATTTGCAAAGCAACTATAGCCTCGTGAAGCGTTTTCACCAACTGCATGCCTGAAAAGGAAGTTTTAAACGTCACTCATACGTCAAACACCAGCATTGCACCGGTATAAAATCACATAAACTTGGAAATCATTTCATGTTTAAGCAATGAATCTGACTCTAAAATTGAAATGTACATATTTAAGTAATAACGTAGACACAACACTATGTTTTTTATTTTTCCCTATACTTATTATGGAGTGGAGACCACGTACTGGAAAGCGCAGCCACTACAAGGTGGACCGACGAACTCATAAAAGTAGTGGAAAGGTACTGGATGTAGGCCGTTGCCAACCGGTCATTGTGGAAGTCATTGGAGGAGGCCTATGTGCAGCAATGGACCTATGGCTGAATAAAGATGATGATACTTAATTATGTTGATATTTATTTTAAACTTATTTGATACTTGTTACCTTAATTTGTTGGTATAACTGTTGTCGCAGTTAGAAGCTTGATTCGGGCCTATACCTACCTATAAGTCGGCCACATTGTTTATTGTTAGGGCTTTGCGGACCGGCTCTGCTTCCAAATTAATATCCAAACAAAGGGGATGGCCAATAAATAACTCCGGTCGCTACTTCGCAACGTCTCTTGAAATCTGCAATTTGAACAAAAGTCGGGCAATAAATAAAGTATGTACAGACTACAGCATACCGTACTATGCATATTTGTTGCAATATCGCTCTTACTCCATAAGAAACCTCAGTATTAAGCTTGATGTTCTATTGTACAAGCCAAACAATATCGCCGTTAATGAAGAAGGCAACTTCGCCGGTAAATTTAACTCCATCGCTTCAGCCATTTGTTTTGTTTGCAAGTAATGCTGGCCACACAGTTCTAGATTTTAGGCAAATCGATTTGGAAACGTTTATCTTTTATTAGATTCATCAATGGCGAACAGGATGAGGAATGTCAATTTTATACTTGAAACTATGCATGAGCAATTGAGCATTTTTCTTATTCAGTTATGTACGTATATGCGAGTTCCAAGACGTTAGCGGAATCTTAAGAAGTTAGCTATTCCCCTGGACTACTCAATCGTCAAGTGTTGCTGTTGCAGCCAAGCTGAAGATCCTGGCTACAAGAGTCGTAGTCGTAGGGATGTGAATCTTTTTCCCGGAACGATTCATAATAGTCCGATAAACAAAGCTTTTGTAACCCGAATAATTCCTCTGCCTTCATAGGATACGGGGATAGTAATAAGAACGTATAATGTTTAGGTAAAAATACCAAACTTCTCGTTCGGAAGTCTCTATACAACGAATCTACTCGTTGATCGGACTATAAGACAACTGCTTAAAGTTAATTTACATTTTAATTATAACACATACATGACAAATACTTCTCTAATATGGTCGCATCTAGAAATGTTACCCGTACTTTCTTATGAACAATGTAGATATACCTTTATCCGACCTTCCACAGTGGACCCCGGCTCGCCGCAGTAACACATGCGCATCGGCAAACATTGGCGAATATCAATTCAATTATCACACAAATCTGATTTATGCTGCGGTCTGCAAAAGCTGTTACACGTCGGATAATTAATGAGAAAACATGTCCAACTTTGCTTCGGATTTGTTGAAAATTATTTGTTGTTGTGCTGCAGAAATATTGTTTATTTTTTAATAAAAGAGGTACCTACCTATGTTTGTTAATGATTTGATGTTATGTGATGTGGCAAAAGGACTATCTTTTAAATGACATAGGTATTCGTTTGGTTCTGTAAGAAACATTTTACTAAAGTAAAATACTATTTTATTATATTAAAATTCAGTTCCCGGGGACATGGGTATTTAGTTAACTAGACTGCACGCGAAAGGAAGTGATTTTATTATTTGATCGCAATAACTGATATTTTTACCTTGAAAGTCTTTCTATCTATAGAAAGCGTCTCTCTTCCTGGATTTTATTTCAGTAACACCCTTATAAGCAGTTCTTTCATTCAAAAATAAATATTCACCTCAAATTCAATGCAAAATACGTTCTTGGAGCTCAGAAAATGGTTTCCACAATTCTTTAACATCGCGCCCGTATTCATACTTTATTTCGAAAGCGTTTACTTGAACGCCGAGGGTCCCTACCTCGTTGGCGTCCGTCCAACGGGCATTATGAACGCCTCGGTGCGTTCGGTTGACACACTGCACTTCGTAGCACTTCGTGGCCTTAATAAAGTTTTGTCTTGACGTCTTCCGATCGCTTTGAAGGTCATGGATAACGTTTTGGTGAAGTTACGATGGACGTGACGACTTTAAACCGGTGGTTGGCGCGCTCCCAAACGGATTAGTGCCGCTTGGATGCGGCCAGAGATAAGTTAGACATTTTTTAAAGTTAAGTAGCTGATAAAGTACAAAATTGTCTAATACTTATTTAGTTGTTTCATACATACACTCAGCGGCACGCAATTTGGCCCAAGCTTAAAGAACCAGATAATGAGCCCAAATAGGTGTTGTATAGGTACTCGTACCTAAGTTTTGTGTGACATTTTAACAGAACATTTGTTTTTATTAATTTTGGAGGCTAGATACTATCACTAAATACCAGAGTAGTCTTTCCCTGTCATATTTCTGTTTCGTTTCGCGCATGTTTGTTAAATACTCGCTCTCTTTTATCAAAAAAAATCAAAAGCACACCAATCCGTGCTTTCAACAATTGACACCGTATAGAAAGCGATTTGATGTTGATATGGCGGCTGGTACTGCTGTTGTCAAATAATATAGCAGCTCAAAGTGAACATCTGGTATAGCTGGGTCACGCCCTAAGCTTGTTGACCCGTTTCCAAACAGTTTTTTGCGTTGTTTTGTTAGTTTTTGGCACAATACGCGCTTAACACCGCGCGTCCATTTGGACCTAAATATCGCTTCGCTAGGTTCATTCGTGCTTGTTTTGGATTTCGTTTGCTCTACAATATCTTAAATAAAGTTTTGGCTTACGCTCTCCTTCTCCTCTGAAGTAAACGTTAATTTAAACTTAAGTTAAACTCAGTTTTAGTGAAGTTTCTGTATTAAACAAGCTGGTGTGATTTCCTTTTAAGTAACTTATCTACTTTTCTCTCAGGATAACTTTTTGGAGTTAGTGCCATATTTAAGAAATGTCTCAATTTGTTGTTTTGGGCAATTTACATCCTAAATATAGTCTTATTGGTGGAGATATAAGATTAACTTACAAAACTAAAAAACATACGAGTAATAATGAGTACCTTTATCAAACTACAATTAATATTCAAAGGCCTATAACGTAATTTAATGAAATGGTAATTATCATGACTACAATAAAACAACGTCATCCCTGTGACATTTCCGTTATTAACATTTACATGCAAACGTTATCATTAGGTAATTAACAGAATAGTGCCGTCCGCGACACGCGAAATTCTGCGATATAGAGGCACGTGTATAAAGGGTGTCCCAAAAAGAGCGTGCCAAACTTAAGGAGATGATAGACAAACGGATGACCATTTGTACAAATAAAGTTTTTGTTTTTAAGTAAGTAAGCACTTATCACCATTTCAGATACCTTTTTGTTCATGTTTTTTTAAATCCCCAATTTTCAGTCTCTTGTTGCTGTGAGTACAAATGAAATCATGTTTATTATTCTTCTTTTTATTCGTCTTGAAAAATATCTGGTCATTTGTACACAGAGCAACAAGAGATAGGCTCAAAGTTGGGGCTTTAAAAAAAGCATGAAAAAATCATGTCTGAAAATTAAATTAAATTTCAGACGTATGATTTTTTATTAAGTTCTTTTTTTCAATTCATTATCATGTCATCAGGTCATCCATTAGTATATCATCTCTGTGCCATCTTCATATAAATACTCAAGTAGTTCACGTTAATAAACAGACTAACAGCAACCTTTGTCTCATTCATACGGTCCCCTACCATGGCACAAATTGGTGACCCCGACGAAGCCGATGAAGATGGCACAATCCTTAAGTTTGGCACATTCTTTTTGGGACACCTTGTATGTAATGTTGTTTGGGCTAAAGGTTAAACCTTTTTATGATTATGACTAATTGGCCAGCTTGTCGCAGGTCTGCATTACAGGGTGAGGCCTGGAGGCCTTGGGATGATTTGCGTTTGTAATGGACGACTTACTATCGTGACAGGCACGGTTGAGCGATTTGAATCGTAAAGTTTATCCGAGCAGGATTGACTGAAAAAAATACGTTACACTATGTACCTTTTTATTGCTTAAAATGCAATGGGTTGGTCCAAAGTCGATATAATAAAGCCTGAAAGTAATTGGCAATCCTCAAAAGTAGATCCTTTTTCTTTTCCATTCTTCATTTTGGCTTTAAAACTCGACACTTAAAACCTTGCACAACGCATTTTATCGCAAGTATGAAGTACGGTTAATACTATTTACTTAATATTACAATTTATAAATTGTTTTTAGTGAGATTGTGATCAAATCAAGACTACAACTTTCAAATCGGATCGTCGACGTGTCGTCAACCATAAACGACCCCATGGGCGCGAACTCGTCTAATAGTGTCATGTTACCATGCCATTACTCATTGCAAATATTTCAGCGAAGGCTGAAAACATGATACGAGCGTAATTTATTTGCGCTATATTAAAAAGGGTGGAGTTGGACTTGCAACATTTTTGCTGCGGCATGATGAATTTTAATTCGGTGACCAGATTTTTTGAATATGTCAACATTGTCATGAACTTTAATATGAGTTGAACGTAAATCAGGTAGGCTCGTTAAACATCTATATATATAAAAGAAAGTCGTGTTAGTTACTCCACTTATAACTCAAGAACGGCTGAACCGATTTAGCTGAAAATTGTCAGGGAGGTAGTTTAGAGCCAGGAGAAGGACATAGGATACTTTTTATCCCGTTCGAAATTAAAAAAAAGTCTGCTTATTTATTGCCATTAAGGCGGAACAAAGTTCGCCGGGTCAGCTAGTTTCAATTAAAAACTCGTCGTATGAGTTTGTACGTACTAAAACATCGACCAAATCTTTGTTGAATAGAAGAAAAAGTAAAGATCTATAAAAAACATTATACAACCCTAATACTGCAGAAGTATTAGTGGGCTGCGTTAAATCGTGAAAAGGTAGACCTTTTCGCAAAGTTTTCCAGTTTTTATTGTTCTTTATACTTCTTTTGAAACCTAGCACTTCCAAAGAAATTTCCCAGCGGCGGCGAAGTTCCGAGCCGTGGTATTTTAAAGGGTGTTTTATTGACTGCTGCTAACTAACCTCTAGGTAAGAAGGGTTATACCGTTACATCAATTTTGAAGGGTCAGGAAATGAAATCGCATCCCTTAGGGGCGATGCGCGCTGGTGCTTTCTTTGTCTTGGCAAAAGCATCTAAATATCACTTGTTATAATAATATGACATTCATACAAGAGCCTAGGTGGTGGTTTTTTTTTTTTCGATATAGGTCCCAGTTTCAGTGGAACACACAATTGATAACTCGTTTCGTGTCATTTCTGACCTTTGTAAGATGCCATTGGCGGCCCATAAAGCAAGCCGCGTTGTCTCACACTATTTATGAAGACCTTATTATGAGTTCTTGTACAAGACAAAAACCTCTGAAAGTGTATCTTCTTAGTTCTTACACATTTATCAAAGAACAAGACTCAAGGCCCTCTTTGCAAGCTACGATAAACAAGTATAAGAAGATTGTTTAGTACCTTTATTTAATGAAGCCCCAATTTAACTTTGTAAAGTATCAACTGAATTATTCCAAATCCAATAGGCCTTGTTTACAGTATCGAGGATTTCTGCTCGGCCGCCTCCGTATATCGGGGCTCGGATGACGGCGATCAGCGTGCAAACGAGGGTTTATGAATTATTCAATAATCCCATAGCTTTTCGCGTCTCATCGATATTCATGCGACAGGGAAAAGCATTTGGAAGTGACAACCTTGAGGATAGAACCAAATTAGCTGGTAATCTGTATAAACAAAAATCAATTGGCGAACGTGTGTAAGTATGTCAGTTCAGAACTTGACTGCACTTAGTAAGCAAGATAGTTTTAACTGTTTCTACATAATTTTGTACAGCAGTGGACATCATTTGGCTGGAACGAACGAACGCCCGTCGTTATGGTGTACGAGCCGTGGCGGCTAGCTAGCTATAGTTTGTCATTTAAAAAACGTATATTATCTAGGCTAGACTGGTTCAGTAAGGTTTTTTAATTACCGATTTTTAGTTAGCTTTTTGGTAGGTACTTATTTTATGCAGCACATATTAACATCTATAAATTGATAGACTTACATTTATACTTATTCGTGTGACTTGACTTGAAAGGATATGAATCCTCTATCCTTTTTGCTGAACGATTCGAGAACGTTCAACAGATTCGCAGCGTTGTCGATTTCCGCCTCCGCTGTACAGGGCGGAATATGGAGTGCCTGAAATGGACAACACGCATAAGTTGTAATATTAAGTTAAATTATGACTTAATTTAAAGTTTAGATCACACACATTACACTAGTTTTTATTTCACCTCAATCCATCCAGTATTACCGAAGATAGAGCCTCGAGAAGTTTACGGACTTTTTAAAATTTTCAAAAATGTCCAATATTCGCGCGTGACGTCACAACATGATTTTGCAGCCCCCGCACGTTAACCCATTTACCACTTTTTGTCTTTTTCCAACTAAAATAAAATTTTACCTAACTGACAACTGTTGTTAGTTGTCATCGTTCAATCACATTCCAAACTAGGCGCTAAAAAAGTAACCATTATTATGCCACCTATTGCCAATTTTGTGCACTATGAAGCCATTTTTACATTTATGCACTTAAATATAAATTTTCTGGAAAAATAACCAAGTTTGTGTCTCTGTGCTCAATAACGAGTAAATAGTCCAGTTATTTGTTAATTTTACTTGGAAAGTTTTCCGGAATTTTTGAAAATTGGTGAATAAATAGATTTCGCTATGTTCTTTCCGAATTTTTTGACCTCGTTTATAGCCGAGCGCGCGCCCGCCTTATTGAAAAAATCCACCTTAAAAAGGTTTTTGACAACTACTTTTTTCATTTTATAATTTTTGGGACATAGACAAGCTAAGAAGCTTTGATAAATGTGATAAATTTCATGTAATGTAAGTTAAATAGATTTAGAGTTGTGAAACAGTCAAATTAATGTACCTGCTAAATTGCGAGTTCTTTTCGCGTTGCTGAAGTATACATTTTTTTTGTCTTGTTTGTTTCTACATTACATAATTGTATCCTACTAATATTATAAATGCGAAAGTTTGGATGTCTGGAAGTTTAAAATAAAGTAAAGTAGTGTTTATTTCTCACCAACATAACAGATAATATTATGATAACAAACAATCAGGAAAAACAAAAAGTAAGAATGTTGGTGGGTTGATACCTGAACTAGGAAGATTCCTGTGTCTCAGGTTTGTTACTCTTTCACGCAAAAAGTACTCAACGGATTTTGTTGAAACTGTACAATATTATTGTTTTGTTTGTAACCCAGATTAACATATAGGCTATAATTTATACCGATCTGTGAAACTAAATTTCACGCGGGTGAAGCCGCAGGCAAAAGCTAGTCGTGAAATAAATAGGAAAGTTTAAGGTTCTGAAACGTGGTCGCTTACTATGGGCCTCATAAGAAGGCTCAAGGTCACCCAAAGGGTGATGGAGCGGGCTATGCTCGGGGTTTCCCTGCGTGATCGAATCAGAAATGAGGAGATCCGCAGGAGAACCAAAGTGACCGACATAGCACGCAGAATTGCTAAAATAAAGTGGCAGTGGGCGGGACACATAGCTCGTAGAGACAGACAGAGTTGGGGCAGAAAATTTCTTGAGTGGCGACCACGGGCTGGAAGACGTAGCGTGGGCAGGCCTCCTACTAGGTGGACCGACGATCTGGTAAAGGTCGCGGGAAGAACCTGAATGCGGGCAGCGCAGGACTGTTCATTATGAAAAACCTATGGAAAACCCAAAGGCCTCTCGCCTTTGTCCAGCAGTGAACGTCATTTGGCTGTAACGACGAAATAGGAAAGAATGTAACTATCAAAAATCTTCTCTAAGGCAGCATTTTTCCAATTTCGCAACGAGCGCAGCAATCACACTTAACTAACAGACTAACACAGAGCATAGCGAAATCAATTTTCAAAACTCCCGGAACACTTTCCAGGTAACCACGTTAATTTGTACCAAACGACTGGACTATAATTAAATTGATATAAAAATTTGGGTACATCTTCTCAAAAACAAAAGAACTGGTGCTAAAAGGGTTAAGTGACGTTTTGACATTTGTAGAGGGCTTTGTAGAAGGGGAGGCTATGGTGCTGAATGTGGATTAACTCGAGTGTCATAGTAACTTATTAGACTGCTAAGCTTGATGATAAAAAGAAAAATATTTTATTCAATGTACATAGTCTGGTCATAAGTTCTGTCATATGATAATAACTTTTGAATTTTGAATGAAGGCTTCAAAAACATTTTTTACTGAATTAGAATTAAAAAGAAAAAATGTGCGATAGTTCGAATTTTATTGTATCGACGGTCCCTACGTATAGTAACGTATCTGAAAACGGCCATTTTTACAGGAGAGCGGTTTGAAGGTTTAAACATGTGTAGCTCGCGTTCTATTTACCATAAATTGATGAAATTTGGTATAATAGTTTTATATGAGGTATATTTTATAAAACATGAAGAATTATCAAAAAATAATCACAAGAAGTGTATTATTTGTCATTTACACACTTATACAACGGAAAGTTTCTAATTACAAATGACGTAAGTGGTACTTACTGACTTTTACGTTGGAGTAATTTCATTGTTCAAATTATTAACTGCCACATAAGTAATTGTACACGGGAATAAAGTTCAGCTACACTGACCGTAACTCTCACTCTAGGCCCATAGTCCTGCTCGACGAGGCATAACAGCGTCCCGCCTCGTTTCCCAGATAGTTGCAGATTGGAGGAAATTCAATACCTTAAGATTCTTCCTTATCTAAGGGGTCTTTTGACTGAAGAGTACCTGTAGAACCGGTAAATTCTCTTTGTCAATAGAACCGGCCAGGTTTGACAGCATGTCATAGATCCACATGGGTCTTTTTTGAGTTCGATCTTGTGGAACATTGGATACAACTGGGTACTAAATGGAACCCTTTTCAAGGGCATGGACAAGGTATCATCTGTCATGCAGATAGTTTCACCATTACAAGAATATCCCTCATTATAAGAATATATGCCTCCCCTGCAACAGCGGGGCGGCTTGCCTGGGCGCCACAGACGGTATTATGGTCGCCCCAGGCCAGGGACCACAAATATTTAAAAGCATCCCTGACACCAACATCAAATATCTAAGAGTAAGGTCCTGTTAATCACCAGTGGCGCCAAGTAGTGAGCGCGGTGACCTTAATTGTACATAACCAGTGGCAGCTCGCACTTTTTCCAATCCGTCGCCATGCTTATGGAAAACAGCTTGCTTTTTCGTGGCTGCTTTCCTAATTTGGAGGTCCGAAAACTCTTATGTCGGAAGGCTATGGAGAAAGGCCGGGAGCTCATTGATTCTGTACAGGACTCCCATCTAAGGCATCACCCTCGTAGGAAAGGGTAACGCAGCCCATCTTCTAAGACCTTAACAGGCCCAGAAAGTCTACAGGGCTACATCGTCGGCTTTAACGCAGCGTGAAGAACCAGGTTAAAGCTCCGCCTTAGGAGGACAGAGAGGCCGATTTATGTGACAATTGCTAGACTATGATGTAGTCTAGTAGTTGATAAACCATCTCGCCGTGGCTAAGTTCGGTCACCGAACCTTATTCGCACTCGTGCTGAAGTTTAAGGTTGCTCGAGCGATCGCACCATGACTGGGCACGGATCCTTCGAGCCCTACCTGTATTGCGGTGGCTAGGAGCATACGGCACACCATATTCTTGCGGGATAGCATAGTCAAAGCTATGTGGACGGTAAAAAAACCTGGGTGGTAATGAATCACCTCTATCTGAGAAGACAAGGTGCCGAAAGAAGCTGCGGTACGATAGCGCGACTACGAACGAACCAAGTGCGGGTGTATTTGAATTCGCTCCAGGGAAGGTTACAGTATGATTTCCTCCTATCTTCCTTCTTCGGTAATGGCCAGCGTAACGGGGGCGTGACGCCGCACGGGAGGCATTGCATAGGCCACCCCACCACCGTCTGCTGACGGTGAGTGTGTGTACAGGAAAGCTGTGTACTTCCAGCTGCTCTCGTCCCAACTTTCGCCGTGTAGGCGGGAGGTCTTTGTCCGGAATCTCAAAGTTAGCACTTATAGCGAGTGACGGGGGCACCAGGGTATTTTTAGTGGGTATTATACCTCATCCTTCTGACGGGTATGTATGCAATATCATGTAAGCATTATCATGTAAGTAGCTTCTAAATGCAGTTAATTGAAACTTTTGTTTGTATGTGTTACCTGCTTATACTTATTTCTGAATGCCTTATAAATAAAAAAATATGCTTGATAAATAAATAAAATAAATTTTACGATATTTTTACTTATATCTTGTATTATAAAGTAGCATAGGAGAAGAACTTGGTTGCGTTAAGTCTAATAAATGACCCTAGATACTTCAGTCGTGTTGTATATCATATTTTACATTGTTTTGTCTTCACTTTTATCTCCACCAGATATTGCTAAAATACAATTTCTCAGCGTAAAACACCGTTACTGGCACTAACTTATAGACATAAAACAAACTTTTCCAAAGTAAAACATTTATAGTGGCAGTTACGGCTAGAAGATACTTTAATTTTCCAACGTAAAAATAGGTAAGTGCCACTTACTTATAATAGTAACTTTAATTTTCCCTAGTAAAACAACGCAACTACCAGATTCCAACAGTTAATTGATTAAATTGCCGTTGGTCTAATGTTGAGTGAAATAAATTAGGTCAGAAACCATAATAATACCTATTTCCTTCATAAATTACGTATCAATTCACTCGATCTGCGCGAATGAAAGTGGCAGTTGCGGGGCTGGGCGCGCGGGGTTAGGCGTGCGGTCCAACGTAAAATTTCGTAACTCCCACTAATGCAATTTTACTGCGGAAATCGTTCTAATTTTGTAGTTGCGGGATTTGTTTTTTGACGTTTTAAGGTTCAATTTGAATAAAAACTGTATATTTTTTTTACTGAGCCGTAACTGTTGGGTGCTCTGAAGATTTTGCAAACAAAAACGGCAAATCACGGAACTGGTAGATACTGAATTGTACGTAGGGACCGTCGGTATGTGTAGTGGACGCATAAAGAAGTCCGAACTGCAGTTGTCACGTTGCATTGCTACGCGCCAAAACAGATTTTCGTTGTGCTGAAAAAGTTTAGTTTATCTTTTCATTAAATGATAGGTATAGGTGTACCAGAATCTCATGGCAAACAAAAATATTGGAAAAGTGTGTCTTTCATATGGCAAATGTCTATGGCTTTATTGTCACCTGTCAAAGTAAATCAAATGAACTGTCAGTCGCTGCAGAAATTTTGTAATCTCTTCATGCCTATTTGTTATTTTTGTGAAAAAGTCGAAAAAGCTCAAGCAAGTCATATTGTTTTCAATGTGTATTGTATAATAAGGCATAATTCAAAGTCAATCTTTGATTTTAAAGCGCGTCGTTGAGTTGACAGTAAGTTGGAGTGAAATTGGATACATTTAGTTCATTACCTAACTGCGTCAGAAGGAGGGTTTTTTTAAATATTATTCTTATAATAGCTGCTTTATCGGAGGTTTCAGGAGTACCACACAAATTGGTGCAGAGGAATGGTGAAAATGTTGTGACCATGTAAATAAAATTGAAAAAGATTTCATCAAGTAAGATGTAAGATAGAATAATTGAAATGGTGGAAGAGCAATTTATAATAAATACCTCTTTATCTTGATCATCTATTGAAGAAAAGTAGAATCCTTGGAATCGTTTTCTAGTTCTGAATGAAGTGATTAGTTATAAGTATGATACATAATAAAATTAGTTACATAAAGTAATATACGATTTACTTATTTTTCAAGACATTTTCCTATTATTATTACTGACGGCATTGCTACCATGTACCTTAGTTTTGAGTTTCCAATATTTCGGCATTGTTGCAAGCGCCATGGTCACGGAGTAACTGAAGAAATTAAAACCAGACATCGTTCAGATGTGCGTTCAAAAGACCTGAGATTTAAAAAAATCCCACGTTTTGTTTAAACAGTAAGCCAAAAAAAAAGTGACTTGAAAATGGAATACAAAATGATAAGGTATGGTAAATGATAAGTCTTTATCAATGAAGAAGCAGAAGTTCAATTTCATGATGTGTCCTCCATGTCCTCCTAGGCTAGTTTCCATCGTCACTCAAAGTTTGGCTGCGGTCTGAAATTTGGGCTTAATTGAGGTATTTTTTTGGTGAGAGGCATAAGAACTAATGCCGTTTTATATCAAAAATTCATACTTAAAGGAAATCAACCAGGTACAAAGTATTTCCTTGTATGTTAGTCTGCCACTCTTTAGTAAGTCCCGAAATCCCCGCTTCCGCTCCCCTACTAACCATTCTAACCATTGTACACAGATAATATCTTACATGCAGCTTTTCATGTTACTACGTCACATTTTCAAAATCCGCGCGGAAAATCGCTCCTAGCGGAAGAGCGCACTTTGAGCTTGAATATTTCAGTCATTTTTAAAGATATCAAAAAAGTAAAAATACAGTATTCATTCTAATTTTTTGTAGTTTTTTTTGGCATCTTCAACAAAAATTGTGCGCCATGTCCATTGTAAATAGAAAGAAAGACTAGCACAAAAGGTGCTCAGATATTTTGTTAACTTGTGCCAGTAAATCTAGTCTAGATATTTCTCTCTAGTGTATGTTGTTTTCAATTTTGAGTCAATATTGTTGCCATTGCAGCAGTTTCGAGGTAAAAATCAAACAACTTTACATAGCACAGTTTAACAAAATTAAAATAAAAAAATAGTCAATAAGCATGTAGGCTTTAAAACTGAATATAGCCTGAGCTAGGCAACTTTTTTTATTAAATCTAAGTCTGAGGGGCTTAGTGTGACTTAACATCAAACGTCTTCACTACTGAGTGCGTCAAAAAAAACTATGAATATTTTAATTCTTGAAAGTATCCGCTAGGGTCGCTGTACAATCCGTCATACATTTAATGTAATTTTATTTCTCAGTCACTAGTGAACACTTTTGATGTAAACTCACACTAAGCCCCCTGGACTAATCGGTGGTTATCAAACGTTTCAAACTCGTTAAAATTGTCATTATTATCCTGTAGCAAAAGTAACTATTTGTTGTGATAATATTTGAAGGCGCGGGACTACATTCCATAGTTTAATTTATTGCCATCTCCACTCCGTATAATAGTGTACTAAATCATGTAAACACTGAATAAAATATGTGTCCTGATTCCACCGGTATTGAAAGGATATGAAATCCAGTTGCTCTAACATTTTTCCAGCCAGATGACAGATTTGCAGCGTCGTCGATTTCCGCCGTGTGATGTGGGATGCGGGCGTGAATGAATAGAACTTACGGTTTGTGGACAGTCACAGACAACGGTGATAGGTACAATAATTATAATAACCGCAAAAGATACTTATTTGAATAAGCTTTTTATACAGCTAGTATCTTATCAAACCAACTCGATGACATCATAATTTATTTAAGGTAAGGTAGATAAATAACTCAACCCTCTATTCTCTTCCATTATGAGCCTGAGATAATATCGGCTCATAAGACTATACATTTTTGTATTAAACGCACCGGCGCTTCTTCTGAGCACTTGCCAAATGTTGGTCTCGAGGCGCTGGTAGTGTAAAAAAATTATGAGACATGTAAAGTACTATTTATTAGTCTATACAAATAAAGAAATTTTGACTTTGTAAGAGTTCTGTTTAGCGTGCTGTCTTCTATACATATACTTACAAATAATTTATATTCAAACACACTCACGGAAAACATAACGTTCCATATTTACTAGGAAAAACCCTTTTCCCACTACCATACGTCATCATCAATTTGCCAGACAGCTCGAACAACGTGCAACTTGTTAAAATATTTTTAACGACTGTTGGGTGTAATGAAAAATGATGTGTTATGGACATACGTCGTTGGTATTTATGCATTTAGATCCATCCATTTGTAATCATTACTCAACTATGCAAGGAATGTTCGGTATATTGCGAGCATACTACGAGTATGTTACTACTTCCCCTTTGTAGCTAAAAACTACATTTAACACTTTTATTGATGACTGTACACACTGTACAGGTACACCTAACTCTAGACAGCTGTAGATATCTACTTTACCTCATTTAGATGCTTTTAACGCGCTCACATCGCGGTTGCCACGGCGCATTATTGAAAAGTTCCAGTAATTTCAAATTTGGTATTTCAGTGGTAATTTCAGAGGCCTTTCGAAATTGTACCTAGTTGGCCGACAAATTGGCAAATTGTACCGCTTTTTGAGCGCCATTGATTGAGTAAATTGCAATTCTAAAATTACAGTAGGAAGTTCTTTCAAGTGAATGAATGCTGATGTTGCATACAATAATATGATTGTGGAAGACTTTGAACAAAAGTTAAACACAAACATGGAACCCTTTATTGTAGGAACTTCTGTAATATTTAATAAGAACCTGAATATGAATGAATAATAAGACAATAAAACGACGCAACAAAGGTGTAGCTTTTCAATCAATGTTTTTAAAGGCTCCTATACAGGTTCCTACGTACACTAAAGTAATGAGGGTTTTCGCGATTGAAAAATCCGCCAGATTGCAATACGTAGACGGAAGGTCCAAGTGCTGCATGATTGGTGGATTTTGACATATCTGTCAATGTCATGTCAAAAATAACCAGCAGCATGTCAAAAATAAATCATGCAGCATTTGGACCTCGCGTCTACGTATTGCCATCTGGTGGATTTTTCAATCGCGAAAACTCTCATTAAATCGTTATTGTTCTGTCAATATTATTGTAAGTTTTTAGTCATCAGAAAACAAACAAGGTTTTTTACATTACTACATCTATTGGCATTAACTATATTCTACTACTCTGTACCTATGTATCACACGATAGCATCGCAGAGGGATTAGCGGCGCCATAAGGCCACCCGATGTCTTCACTTAATTATCATGAACGGCGTCACGGAGAGGCAATATGATCCCAATAATACCCCGGTTGTATTATGTCCCCATTGAATTATACGGATAATGTTATCAATTGTGCTGAATATGTCTCTAGATAGTGCGATTACCGGCTTGTTAAGGCTCGGTTTACAGATTGGGCCGCAAATGATAGTAAATTAGATGACGTGTAATCACATCGTCTTCAATATGGTTATAGGATAATTTATAAGATCAGTGAAGTTAATCTATTATCTGATCACTGTCTGATTTTAGTATTTAAAAAAACTAATTTGGATATATTTTTTAGATATATTCAGATCATAGAAAATTATAAATGAAATAGGTAGTGCCTACGTGCAAAATATAGATAGACTATAGATAGACAAAATATAGGTAGATAGAGTACACAAAGGTGGTTTGTTGATAAATTCTCCTCTCAACTGAAACTAAGAGCAACTAAAAATAAATTCTCAAATGAAATCTCGATTGCGTAACATTTTGATCTAATAAATTGCTTATATTTTAGTACCGGTATTCGGAATGTTGTCAAACAACAGCGATTTCAATAATGTTTTTTTATTTTTCAGGTAAGCACAGATGTGGTGGCATCTGTAGCGGTAATAGAATCTATTTTGTAACAAAAATTTAAGTCTTAAGTCCTGATTGTACACCTAAACTAAGTATTTCCCTTCAATCGCTGGCAATACTGTTTCGTTAATACGCTCGTTGAATTATCCGCACGGGCAACATAACCAATTGTGCGGAACAGGTGTCTCGAGCGATTACCGGGCCGGCTGTTAAGACCGGCCCGGATCGCCGTTTGCACGGCGCATTGACAATCGAACCGGGTGGCTAATCGGGATTACCGGAACGCAATCGGTATGATAATGCCGGTGTGTGAGAACGGATTTTGTAATTGATTTTGCTTAGGTATGAGCTGATTAAAATGTTTTTGTTTTGGCTACAGATTTAGGCAGGGAAGAGCTGAGTGATGGGTAAATCGTATCTAGTGTTTTGTTGAAAAAGCTAGATGTTTTTGTACTGATAACTTAAACCAATGTAAATACCAGCTTTGGCTAAGTTGCACCATCCTACTTTAACTTTGACAAACGTCAAAAATCTGTCAAATTCCATACAAAAAGCACCGGGTAATGTTAATGTTACGGTTAAAATAAGGTGGTGCAACTCAGCCGTGATTCGAAGTTAAACCCGGAGTAAATCATCTTAGGTACCTAACCTACTTACATACCTAATACTGTTTCAAATTGCTTCGCTTAATTTTTTTCTGATACTCATCCATTCTGTCAAAATGTACTCTACAATTTTGTGTTTTATGCCAATTTTTACTAGTTAAACATTACATGGCTTACCTATAGAAATATTTTTATGATTTTTTGATACTAACAGCTTCCAGAACCTTTTCGCCCATCAATATCAGCTCTGCGGATATTGTGACCGAAAATCCCGTGTAGGCGACACACTTTATCGAATTACTTTCTTCCCTTAACCACGTGAACGTGAGTGAAAATCTAAAGCGAGCTGTGAACATCTCGCCAAGGTCACTTTTGTTGGAGCTGCCTTATATTTGTACGATGTCTAGCTAGCACCTAGATTTTATCTTGCAAAATCACACGTAATATGTCGTAATCTTTGTGTTATGATTCCTTAATTTGACTGTACTTGCTTGCCTTTATTAAGGTAACATTATGTCAAACTTGATTCTCTCTTCTGTATTGCGAATAATTTTATTCCTTGAACTATTTTTGTGTTTGTAGTGATGATGGATAGGACATAATTATACGTAGATTAATAGTAGTATTGCTAGTAATCGATGAAGATTACTAAAATAAAATCTTGTGGTGATTTTAACGAACAAACTTAGCTGACCTTATGTATACGGTTAGTAGAAGATCCGATGATCGACCTGCACCCATGTATTTATTCAATGAAAAGTATTTTCAATCAACTTTAGTATGTTAAAAAATACACCGCAAGTGGGTTGACTAAAAGAATAACGAAGAATAGCTAAAAACTAACAATAGAAACGCTCCAATCTAAGAAAACGTTGAAGACAAAATACAACAAGACAGACCTCATTTGCAGCAAAGGCTTACGGAGTTCACGAAGCGCCGAAATAATAAGCATTCGAGTTGCATTTATCGGAAAACGATATTTTACCGGACAGACATTGTGACCGGGACTTTAGAATAAAAAGTCCGCGCCATTTTCTTTCTGTTCATCTTCTTGTGAAATGGTATTTGTTTTGCATTATAAATCTAGATATTATTAGGTGAAAGATTGTGAGTAGGTAAGGATGGATGTATGGTTCTTTTTCTCGTAAAAGGACTAAAATCAAAATTGTCAGTAGGTGCACAATTTATCACAACTTGACACTACTTATCTAGATTAAATTGCCAATAAAAGTTTCACAGCTTTACGCGAACGATGTGGTCCACACTATCCGCTAGTGTAGTACATACGTGTCATAAAATTTAACTGATTGTATTATCAAGACAAATTAACCACCTTACTATTATGTATGTATTTGAAGGCAAACTATTCTTCAGCAACAGCTATACGAAAACGACTCAAACTGACCGTAATTTGATATCCCCGATGACTTTAGTAATGGTCTGAAGGCATCTCAAAAAACGCAAACAAAAAACAAACTGGCCTACGTCACGGTGATGTGTGAGGAAACCAAACTTACCAAACGTTATTCCGTTAAAAGGTTTCATATTTCAGTCCTATTGGGTCCGAGGAGAATCCTAAAAAATCACACAACAACCCGGTCATTTGTCATCGCGGCTTTTGTCGGGCATGGAAGTCGGAGGCCTTTTCGACCCCGCGACAAACTGGCGATCCTTCGTGAAAATACGAAAAACTTGGCCTGAACAAAATACCCACTAGTTTAGGGTTGCCGCATACACTTAAAGCTTCTGTAACTATGACGGTTTACTTGCCCTAGGGAGTAAGTGAGTTTTTCTAATTTGAAATTTTTTTTGCGGTCAAGCTATTGGCTCTGTGCACGATTACAGCGCCAACTAGCGTCCACAACTTTGTGGGCTCTGTCACATTGACATTTAGGTCGTATATTTGTGAAAAAATATCGAAATGAAAAAATAACAAATATTTTCGACTAATAAATTGTTGTGATACCACGATTTGGGTGGAAAAAAGGGTTTGAAATCATTTTGGTCATTCAAATCAAATGAGGTAAGTCCAAAAAGTGTGTTTAATTTTTATTGTGTCAGGGTTTGTTTACTTTATTTATAGTTGTAGTTTTACAGTAAAACAAAAAGAAAAAGCTACTTTAACGGTTTCATTATATAACAGTAAATGTATTTAAATGTTCCTGTATCGCTAGTAATAAATTAAATATCGTTTTCAGATCGAAATGAGTATTGTTTTGAAGACCTGATTTGTGAGTGTTACAATATCAAATTCCAACCACAAACCGTATTTAAAGGAAAGTTGTTGGTATTGGCTGGACAAGTCCGAGATGTAGAAGAATTGAGAACAAAACAAGGGCAGAGTTCAATAATTCACGCTCTCATCATAAGGCAAACATTTGTGCACAACAACTACTGTGACTCATTTTTGTACTACCACGTTGTATAGTCTAGTTAAGTATTTCCAAATTGTAAACGGCTATTAAACCAGCCCTATCGAAATACAGTCCACTCTTTTATTTAAGTTCCCAGTAGGACCCTTTTCATGCGATTAATTAATGATATTAAAATGTATTATGTAGAATCGCTTTGCCATTGACAGATACATCTGATGACAGAGCTTACATTATTTCTACTTTTGACCACCATGAGCGCTGCGATAGATTATGTTACCCCCACCTAGTACTTCGCACCCAGCGAATAAAGCTCCAATGTGAGTTGTAACAGTAGGAACGAGAGAGAAGGATTATTCTTGTGCTGTCATAGCAAGTTTTTTTAAACGATGACAATGCAGGCAGCTTTTGTTTGAAATTCTTTTGGACAAGAAAAATATACAGATTGAATTCAGTGAATTCAGTCAGTGTTAATTCAGTTGTTCATTACAGTGCATGCATTTTTTTTAAAACGTACCTAACCATCAAGGCACTAAAATATTTACAACAACAAACATCACACAATCATCTAGCTAGTTGATGTGTGTGTCTTTGTTCTGTATAGATAAGTTAACTAAACTTTCGCGATCCCAATGTCTCTACCGTAGTTAAAGTTGTTTGTATTCATGAACGCTCTCGTCTTCGTAAATGATGCAAACATTGAAATCAACACTCTCTACAGCCACAAATGTTCGGGCTGATTCCTGAAATATACAATTTTAGATTTAAGTAACTTCTTGTGAAATTTTATATGTCGATAAAGACATTTAAGATACCTGTAAGAACTGTTTTCATACCTAAATCTACATTGAAAGCAGTTCCTACAGAATACCAGCATCATGTTCTGTAAGGAACATGATACACGCTGAGTAGGAGCCATTTGGTTCAACAATTATTAAAATTTTGTTAACCTACTATGTTTGAACCAAATAAACTAATTTTCGTTCTTTCTTTTATTTTAATTCCATTGACTTGTGTATTTCACTAGAAATTTCAAGCACATCACTACTGCTATCGTTTTGTTTTACCTTAAAAAACAAAGGTAAGTAGGAAGGTACTGCTTTACACAGGTAACCCTACAAAAACCATAAACCACCACCGTGTTTGCTATCATTTACAAGATTACAGAGACAACACCAGCAATCCCGGCTTTCGGTGGTCCGGTGGGCATCCGCATCTTGTTTTTTTAGCCATAGCAACCCTATCAGGGCCGGCCCAACCGAATTATGTAAAACAGAGCAATGTTTGTGAAATGAGATGTGCCCACCCTAAATAAACGAGTACGTTTATGGGAGAGAACCAGATGGATTCGCTTGTAAATGTTTAGCCAAACGTTTATACTTCGCTGTGGCTTTTAAAAGATACCGGATTCAATAATGTTGCCTGTTGAATAATTCAATACGCCTCTGGTCAATAGCAGAGTACATTGATATTGTGATACAGTCTATATTCTGGGATAGGAAAAGTTATATCATAATGCTTTTAAAGCTGCCATTATAGATACCCTGAAGTTTTACGTACATATTCTCTGAATTTACACTTAGACTCATAGTCGTCAACATGAACCTACTACTCACACAAGCATGTATTTAGCTAATTTGAAGGGGTTAGCACCTATGTTAATAATTATTATGCGACTTGTTACTACGACTCACCTTTAAAAAAATGGTACAATTATGAAATTAACGCTATAGTTCAAAGATAACCGGACATTGAAATTATTTTAAACCTATTCTGGCTTATCATATTATCTTAAGCTACTACTATTTCATTTTCCTTTACATAACGAGCCCCCGGTGTACTATGACCGTTACGTAAAGAAAATTATTACCTTCTGGCCCTAGAGACGAAGTGAAATTCATAAAATATTATAATATTATCAGAATTGTTTCACTAAAGGTTAGGTTACGTACACAAATCTAGAAATCATCAGTCACGAATGCTACATAGAACATAACTACTACATTTACCTACTTTCATAATAAGACAGGCCTCACTTAAGCTTAAGGTTAAGGCTTGCGATAGAATCATGCTTAATGACAGCTACGCCCTGGTTTTAAAATTCTTATTGAAACTTCTCACTGATAAAAGTAATTACAGAAGTTCAACCCAAAGCAACCTGACAATTTCAAACATCATTTCCACGAAAATTCACAACTGAAACTTCCCGAATAAGAACTATTTAACTAGTTCAAAGACTCGCAAGCAAACTTTACAGCAAAGTTAAGAAATCTCAAAAGCTCGTTCCACCTTGAAACATATTTTTCCTAATTCAGAATTATTCACAGAACCCCATTGTTAGAGGCTCCCTGAAAGATTTAGTACTGACGGCTGAATCTTGTTTTGCATCTCCCCCTAAATAATTGAAACGAATCCATTTTAAGCTTTTATTACTGAAGTCACTCTGCAAAAAGATTTCCGCTTTGTATTCGGATTTATTTATATTCTTTCAGTTTCCACATTTCCTTATTTCTTTGTGTTGCATTTCCGATTTGTTTTTCCAACAAACGAATCCGTTTCGACAAAAATTAATTTGTTTTCAATAGACAATCACAAAAAAATTAAATCCTTCTCGATTCTTCAATGTTCAGTTTATAAATAAATGTTCTTTCTTTCTTTAATGAACGCTGGTTATCGACTGAAAACATCAAGAAACAACAGTTGTACAACGATACTTACATCGTTTGAAGTTCCCCTAAAAAGCTTCTTCAGAAGTTCCTCTTCGTTTTATCACGTAATTCGCACAAATAAGGGTCACGTAACATCAAACTCCGAAAACCTTCAACTATACACTCTTTTTCTTAACAGGGACTGTATTTGTCGAAACTATCAATACTAGAGCGTTCAATCGGCCCAGCGATAAATTACATTACTACCTTTAATGTAGGAGGGTAGTCGGGAACTGTTAATGTATACCCTGCGTAGTTCTTTCGGAACTTGATTAACTCCGGCGCACGTGATGTGCCCCTTAAATAGTATCTAGACTTGGGAATTTATCGATACATTTATTTCGATGCTGCGATTGCGTGTTGATAAATGTCAGTGTGTGTAGTTAAATTGGTATCATGTAATGTGCTTTGAAAAGAACTCATGATTGAGACAAAATATTATTCTTAGTTAACATACTTTTCAATTTAGCATTACAACAAAATAAACTGACAAAGAAATATTGTGACACTATTGTAACACAAAAGCTTATGAATTTCAGACAACTGTCTTCACGGTTTTCGAAGCCCATTCACCCAGTAGAAATTATTTAAAAATATCACTGTTTTATGTAACAATAAGTCCTCTTTAAATATCTAAGCAAAATCATAATTTTATAAAGCATTTTTCCACATAATCGATATTACATCGATAATACGCCGCACTACTTTGTTACGGACATCGATGGACTCCCAAGCACAACCCAATAAAACACACTTCCTCTCATCTATATTCATCAATCTGCGCCGACGAATAGATCTATGTTCTTTTCCATATCATTCACTATTCAGAGATCCTGTCTAATTTGAATTTACAAATAACATTGTGGTTCTATGACAAAAGAAAATATTGGCTAATAAAATGTTCACACGGATAATGCAGCCTTGTCTAAGGCTAAGAACTCACGGCACGATTTTCACCCGCGCCCACGGCGATTGTGAAATTGCGGTTTTATTTCCAAGCTCACGGGAGCGAGCGGTTATTTGCGCGGTTATTCTAAGAACTCACGGCGCGCTAAGTCACTGGCACACAATGGTCGCCCGCGCGACTCTATTAGTCGCCCGCCGCGGGACCCGTAAACAACCGCGCCCTCTGCGGGCGAAAACCGCGTCGTGAGTTGTGCATTAGTTTTTTACATAAGATACCTATCTGCATTCTACAGAAGCTGCGGGCCCGCAACAGCCGCGGGCGCGAGTGAAAATCGCGCCATGAGTTCTTAGCCAAAAAAGGAAATCTATTTATTCCGTGATGGTTTCAACTAATATAGGAAACGTGGGTCTGACAGAAAAACTACAGAATTGTTTGTTTGTGTCACTATGGGTTTTCACAGGTACTACATACTGATTGACACGTGGGAAATAGGCAAATGGACGTTGTTATTCATATAAACGGATACGTTATTATAAAAACAAATATCTACCGACCGAATGCATAATAGATAGAAACACCAAGAGACAAGACCATCGTATAAAAAAATCTAAACTTCACTATATGCAAAAATGAATGGAACCCAGCATGGCTATCAGCATTGCCTCTCGAGATAGCTAAACTGATTCGCTGTTTTTGCTAACCGTTTGTGTTTTAGCCTACTTATGTCATTTGTTATAGTTATACAAAAACTATGATATAATCCAACTTTTCCAACGATTAAAACTATTTAAGTGTAGACATCCAGTCTGTACTCTATTGTGGTTACTTATTCGCAGATTTATAATGCATGGGTGAGTCTTTTATCGGACTCATACCGGCTTTTCGAAGCCTAGACTTTTTATTGAAAGCAAAGCATTGTTGACCAATTCAATGAAGTTATTATTAACTTTTTATTCAACGTCTGTATGTCACTCATTTCACAAAGGCCTCCTACTTTACCATGTGCCACCTGCTATGGCTTTGATGTCGTCAAGCCACCGTCTGCCTCGAATGGTCAAGATGGATAATGGACCGAGAATCTGGTGAAGGTCGCGGGAGGTGCCTGGATGCGAGCGGCGCAGGACCGGTCTTTGTGGAAATCCCTGGGGAAGGCCTTTGTCCAGCGGTGGAAGTCTTTCGGCTGAAACGAACGAACGAAGATGGATAATAATAATCATTAACATTTTAGGTACCTCCTGCTAGTTTTTTTTATGCAAGTCATAAAGTGGCACATCACGGTTTACATATGACTTCCAAATCAGGCACGCTGACCGCGACCACAAGCGGTGCGAACATGGCACTAATAGAGCCATTGGTGCTAATAACGTCACACAGCTTCCGAAACATGCACAAAATCAGAAACCACAGGGTACTTTAGTGCACATTGTATGGACCTAATAATGGCATGGTACTAGAAAATTACGAAACATTTTAGCTATTAAACGTGACGTAATAGCCAATGTGCTATGATATGGACTTTTTGGGCCTTTGTTACAGAAAAGTTAAACCCGAGACGAACTCTGGCTTAAAATTACATTTCCATACAAAATGACAATTTAAACCAGGGTTCAAACTAAGACTAACTTTTTGTAATAAGGGGGTTTAAGTATACCAAAGTGTTTGAAATAACTGAAACTGAAACAAACTAGATTTTTACTAAAATTTTAAACAACTGACTCAATATACTCGTAATTCTCTAGTGTGTTATCCAGCTTCTATGCACAATGTGCATTGCACAATGCACATGGTACCGCAAAATATCAAACCATTTTTCCCTTGCTTTCAAAAGAAATCTTTGTATCTACAATTTGGCTGTAACCTTGTCTACTACTAGGGGTAGTAACAGTTGGCGAATGCGCTTGTATTCAGTCTACTAAAAACTCGCTTTGAAGCTTTACAATAGAAGTTTTTTGTTTTTCTTGCGTTTGCTAAAAAGGTAGAACGTGAAATTGGTTTTGCTTGTTTATGGTTCGTCATATGACTTCAATAAAACCGTCTCTCTGTCCAGCCAGCAATTTATATCGTTTGGGCATGCAAATGCGTCGAGTTAATACTAACTAATACGACCGCACTCGCTCGTAAGTGTTCATCAACTATTCAACTACCGCAACTTCAAATTACAGCTCTGATTCTCTTTCATTATAAACATTCACTAGTATCCAATGTAGATTTTTTCTAATGGGTGTCATCATTTAAGGTAAGACTAGTATAAAAATAATTTGACAAGCAAATATTTTAAGGCAATAGACAAGTGTATTGATTTAACAATTTTTATTTATTTCAGGAACCCTTTTGTTACTATTGTAGTACTACATCCCAAATATGGCAGTACTGTTTCATAAATACAGTTCAATATTATGTAATAGTTAACGTTAACGTTTATGAAACATTTCGATAGAACGCTACATTCGAATGTCAATTTAATCACCATTTTGCCAAAAACGCTGATCCGTATTTTTCTTGCCTTATATTTTTATTTTACTGCAAAGCTCCATTTTAGAGCATTATAAACGTTTAAATGTTGATGGAGTTTCCTGAAAAGCGTTTGTGTGAAAAATTTAACCCTTTGAAAAACATTAACCTGTCAAATGTGAAGCTTGAAGCCTTCGTTGATGGTCCATTAAAGCCCGGCCGTTTGCATCAAACCAACCCTTATCGTCCGTATGAAGAGAGACGCATCCTTTATAAAGTACTCAACCGTTTTAACGCTGCATCAAAAAGGAATAAAAGGAACATTGCGGTCGAATAAAGCCAGATAAACTTGCATGTTATTAAACATGCAAGTTTATCTATCGGTTAGATATCTAACCTATAGTTTTATAGAGACCAGTATCCGGACAGCCAAATAACATATTATACACCTGTATTCACAAACGATGCTTGCTTAAGTGAAGCAGCAAATCAAATGCACAGCGTTGAAAAGAGCTCTGTGATTGGTTCGTGTGTGACCAAGTGCAACCACACGCACTGTGAGACCTCATAGTAATGTTTGTGAATACGGGCGATAATCAAGATAAGTCTTGCTTTGTTTCCTATTAGTCATAATTATAGAGACCAAAATCCAGACAGGTCAAATAACATTTAAATTAACATCTTCAAATTCCAATTTCTATGAAAATGGGAGCTTAAGTTGCGGCTCGAAGGTATTCGAGTAGTTGTTACCGATAACCAATTAATTACTAGACACAACTCTTCAAAAACACTCTATTCCAGGCTTGAAATCTGTGATTGGTTTTAACTGAAAACAAGATGTTTACGTAGTTGTTTGTTCTGAAATCTATAAATAGTGAATTGAAGAGTCGTGTGAAGTGATTGTTTCTTATTACTGACTAAATTGCGTTGTGGAAAAGTTTGTCAACACATTGGTGGTGTCAACAACTCAATTGACTTTCAATTGTACCTTCTTATGCAGTCTAAAATGCAACTGTAAACAACAAAATTGGAATAGAATCAAAACATTTTTCCAAAGTAAAACGCAATAATTGATGAGCAGGTACAAATCTCGACCGCTTCGGCTCCGCGCCCAAACGAGGCCATATTTCGTCCCGCGGCTCTGCTCGCACGCCACCGTTACACAAATGGGGGGCGTAATTAATATCGTCGGACAACGACTAAGACATAATGTTTTTGTACGCGAAAAGATTTACACAGTGCGAGTTGGACAATCTTTTGTTTACGTTTGTGTTTTTGAGTTTTTTTTTATTTATCGCGCTCACGTAGTTTTTATTTTCAGATATTACTGTAATACCTGAAAAATACATAAGTACATGTTTTACTTGAACTTAAGAACTTTTCCTGTACCTTTTCCTTTGCCTGTCCTCTCCATAACTGGTAAATAAAAATGGTAACCCACTCAAGTCATCATTTTGAAATATTTTTTATTTCGGGACTCATTTTATTTTTTCATCGATCAAATGTAAATTTTTCTTTTTACGAGGGACGTAAAAGAGACCAGCTACAGGACGACGTAAAAAGGGGTAATGAACTTTTCTTTTTCATCCTGTTAGTCTAGCTAGATGATTAAACGACGGTGTTATTAGCATAACTTTAGAGCTCAAATTAGCATATTATACGAAGTGCATTTTAAAACTGTTTTGAACTTTTTTTGTCAGCTGTCTTCTTCTTTACAGTGGATATTACCGAACAGCACTTGTACCTACCAATAAGAAAATTCACGATATTCACTCTTGATTCATTTTGTAGAGCTAAGAGCAACTTTTCCTTAAAGCTGATCAAATCCTATTCAGTAGTTGATTTAGATTTTTTAAATTAATGCTGTTTATTACTAAACGTACACAGTTTTTTGCATGTCATTTGTGTATAAAAATTGTAGATTGTAATAGTATAAGTTTCTGTGTATTTTTTCTTTTCTTTCGTGTGGTGTAAAAAGTGTGTTCTATCTATTTATGACTACCCTACTTTTGAATCTACTAAAGTGAATCTGAATGTTCCAATACAACACTTGAGTCTAGAATTTAGGCGAAGCAACGAAATCCTCAAAAAGGTATCCTTTCATTTTTTCTTTCTTTCTTTCCACTTAAGTAGATTTGCGTAACGTAGCACTTTTCGAGTTTAGAAATTCGCTTCACATACCGTACGGTCAATAAAACTATGGTCACTGAGCTGAATTATCAACAAGACACTACCCCGTGTACAAGTATGTGTTACTGAGGAGACCCTAGGAAAGGGATGCTAAACCTTTTTCAAGAAAATCAAATTTTAAGAAGGTACCTGACGAAAAACCTAACTGAAAATCTAATTTGTACCTAAAGCCTGTTTAAATGTACTTAAGTACTTACTTGTAGGCACCATCGTCCTAACGACAATAGAAAATAATTACTTGTCTACGTCTTTTATTCGCGCTGACTGTCCTCAGCTCACGAAAATTGATTTTCTATTGTGTCCGCTTACACAAATGGCGATGTAATTACAACAAGACTAGACCAATTTACCAAGAGTAAAATTAAATTAAGACAGTTTGTGTAATTTCAGAGGCCTCAAAGACAAAATCTGTGTCCACTATCTGGAAATGAGGTCACACAAAGGTTTGGGATTCCCTGAAAAAATGGCTACCCTTATATCTATCCCAAAAAATATATATTATTCTACAGCTATAAAGCTCTTAAAATGTCCTTCAAACTATTCTAGGTCTTATTGAAATAGAAACTTTTATGAACTTTAAAAATCAACGAATTCACGTGTCGATACCGCGTGCCGCTGACTCACCATCCCTGCCCTTCGCCCTTCAAACGTGCGCTGAAATGAAAGTAGACCTCGTTTTATTGTGAAACTTCTGTGAAAACTTGTTTTTCTAAGCCGTTCAAGTACAAAAGAGGTATATTCAGTAGACTTATCGGTCTGTATTCACAAAGGATGCTTTGTATGTGTCTATTTCTTCTGTGGCTTGTATGTAACCCTTTGAATGTTTATTTATTGAATTGAACAGCACAATGAGCTTGAAATGATATTTATAACAAACTTTCAGCTGTTATCTGAGAACAGAACTTATCAAAACGTATCACTTAAGGACGAAGCACACTTATCAACCTGGAAACAGATCGTAACCGTATCAACTCGAGGCGGTCAGTATTCTTTGTGTACTCCGTACTGCAACGCATACTTTACGCACCAAACTAAACGCTTCGCCTCGCGGCGAAAGGTGATTCGTTGTTGATCCCTTTCCGGGTTGATAAGTGTGCTATGACTTTTAAACGTGTATTGTGTTTTGTTCTGCCAGTCTCGCTTGCTCATCGCAACTTCATAGGACAAATGACAGAGTTGAAAAGAGAAGATATATTCTAGACTAAGAGCTAGTGAACGCCAGACCTACGTCATTTTATAAAAGCTGAAAGTTTGTCAGCGTATGCTCCCAATATAGGATAGAATGTTGGTGAATCATGAAGTTTGGGTCATCGTGGCTTTGGTAGCTATCCTAAAAAAACTGTCTGGCAAGGAGATTGGAAGCCTAACTTTTACAGTGGCTTTTTCTGTATATTCAATAGGCTGTATATTCAATAGGCTGTAATTCTACTTACGTTATACCATAAAATCTGATTTTTATGTATAATATTTGGGCAATGATTAGAAATTGTTTCCACATCAGCCAGACAGTTTTGACAGTTCCAACTCCTTGCCAGACAGTTTTTTTAAGGATAGCTGCCAAAGCCACGATGACCTAAACTTCATGATTCACCAACATTCTATCCTATATTGGGAGCATACACTGACAAACTTTCAGCTTTTATAAAACGACGTAGGTCTGGCGTTCACCAGCTCTTAGTCTATTCGCAAAGTTTACTTCCATACTTTTGCGTGGGAGATATGGGGATGAAGCCTACTGTAATATTTCTGTTGAAGTAAAAAGTTATTTTCCAAGCCATTCGAGTCGAGTGTCTCACTAACGCGCCGTATTTATAATGTTGTCTAAAACTTCTCCCTACTCGCATATCATCTAACTTTCTTCGCTTTTCAAGGAAAATTAGAGAAAACTAAAGCGAAATAGCTTTTTATTGTAAAAGTATAGCAGATAAAATAAAATGGTTGTCTTTCGCCATTAAATTGCAAGAGGTATTAGCTTTGTTACATTTTTAAGGGTTTAATTTAAAAAAGAAGAAAAAATATTTATTTCAAACACAGTTTATAAATTCTCTTAACACAGTATAATTTGATAAAATTTATTCAACCAAGTTAGCACCCACACATCGTGTTCCATGCTCTACAGAATATGACGCTAGTTTTCTTTTGGAACCATCTTAAATTCAGCCAAATTAACATAGGGACATTTTGATCTAATAGGTACGCGAAAATACTGCAGATAAGGTGAACGAAAACGTAACGTAAACCTAGTGAGTCTAATACGCTCATTAACTTAACGAACCAAACCAAGTTATCTCTAAGAAACCCAACGACCTCATTTTTAAGTCGTTTAAAAATAGCAGGTGACGCTCTCCCATCTGATAACGAAGCAATGCCCTCTAATGTGTGCCATTTGTGAGGCGTGGACTGAGATAAATCCTCCGATAGATGACGGTCGGATGGTGGATAGCGATTTTATGGTGATTTACATCATATGTGATAGGGAAACCGTGATTTTGCGTTATTGAGTCACGACTAACTTTTGTGTGCTCACACAGTCCAAGATTATTTCAATTCGTACTGAATTCTTTAGAGTGAACGTAGGTATACGCAATGCATTTAAAAGATCGTGGGCAGTAATGTAAATTATTTAAAAAAATAGGAAAGTAGATGTTACTGAGATTCAAGCGCTACCACATACCGAAGTAGATGCAGTAGCAATTTTCCTATTTTACGAGTGAGTGCGGGTTTTTCCATATATTTTTTTTTGGAAATCATTGGATTGACTATGTATTTTCGGCAGTGGACGTCCTATGGCTGAAATGATGATGATGATGAAGTGCGGGTTTTCCCATTCAAGTATTCATTACTATTTTACTGATTATTAGTAAAATTACTTAATGGGTCACAAGGGACAGGACAGTGTCATAATCACCGGGCCATAACAGAACCATATGACAAAGAAAACTTTAGGAAACACAGCTCTATGCTTATGATAAATAAATCATGCAACAAATAAACATTATACAAACCAATATATCACTGTCTAGACGGTCTAAAAGTCTGCTCTTTCACCTGTTGGTGTAAGAATACACAAAGAATAATATAACCTCTGAAAGCCTAGTTTCTCCCACTTGAATGCTATTCCCGCAAATGGCTCTTTCCTCGGTATTTTTCCACACAACAAACTAGCTATTTAGATAATGCCTTATGCAAAGCAGCGCAATTTATTGTGTTTCAGCAGCACAGAGTAAGGGCGGGGATTGATCACAATGCTCTACCATAGTATAAAGATATTCAGCAGGGGTACTAGATTTATTATACGGGACAGGGCACCGACGAGATGGTCAGACGCGGTGAGAAAGACGGTGGGCGGAAGTTGGTATCGTGCGGTCCACACAGCTTATGACCGCAGTCAGTGGAGCAACTCTATCTGTGGTCGCGATCCTCATCAGTGAGGGACCGAGAAAGAAGAAGACTAGATTTATTCGAGCGTATGCTATGTGCTAAGTTAAATCCCCTTAAAACTTATGTTCTAACCTATTTTCTATGTCTTAAATGTGAAGGTAATATGTGAAACTTATTCCACTAATCAAAATCAAAAGATGATGAACATTGACCGGTACTAAGTACAATTGGCATTTGAGCATGCAGATTCTCCACTTGAGATTTCAGGTGTTCATACCTAAAAATATGTAGGTATTTTACACACGACATGATCTAAAATTCTAGCTGGTTAGTTTAAGGATAACCAGAATAGAACTACATACATATTCGTAGCTCGTAGTCACGCTATCCAAAGTGATGCTACTGTTATAATCCTACCTTGTGGTCCGAGGCGGTCAGGGCAATTTCCATGACCGGAAAGACGCAACCAAGTCGGGTAGAAATTGTTTTGGGGTGGTTCGTTAGTGATTTAGTTCTCTACGTACCATAATGCGAAAAATAAATTCCTGCCTTGCCATACTACAATCATCTGCATTAATTCTATTAAATCGTTATTCCTATTGGACTATACTAACCGCCATGAGTGTCTTACAAGGCTCAACCAAACCGCTCTATACCCATTAACTTACTATTGACCTATTAATTATCGTGATATTATAGCAAATTATTCATCACAGAAGATACCTACCCTCCATCACTGCTTTCAACCTAATCGCCCAAAAAGGGCAGACCTAATAATGAATGTCCCCAATCTGTCCCCAGCAGAGACCACAATCACAGTGATATTGATTTAGCACATACTATCCAGTGTAGATGAGGCCGTCAATGGCACGGCGCAATTTGTCGCCCATCCAAAACTGCTGCCTCACAAATGGACCGCATTAGGCCCGATTGCTTCGTTATCCCTTGCAGGCATATTGAGGACCAGTGACAAGAATGGGACCAGTGTCAAGAATGGGACCTAAGGAAGATTTACGCGGTGGATACTAGTAGGTATGTACCTAGGTTGAAGTCAATTACTTACACGTCTCAAGTTTAAAAATGCCAAGCAATCGTGTAGAATTAGCAAGCAACCAAGAAAGAAAAACTACTTGTAAAATAAAGTGCGCAGGTCTCTACTTTAAGGAGTAGTTTTTCTCAGCGGACAAAAAAGTTTCTTGATTCTTCCTCAAATCATATTTTTGACTTTAGTATTTTTGAGTTTGTACCATTTTGTTTTAATCAAAAGGATCCCATAAAATTATACATAAATTGTCGTCAAATCATTTTATTTACTCCATTATCCTGTTTGCACCGCATTCATTTATCAATCCCTTATTGGACCGCACATGCAAAAGACGCAAATAAAAAGAAAGTAATGATATTTTACGCCCGCCTCGGCCGCTTCATTCATTCCCCAGATGCGCACATTAGCGCGCGATTGCTTGGTTATCCCTGCAGAAGGCTCCATTCTGGATGCATTACGCCATTATTATCTATCACACTTGGGATTGAGAGAATAAATCCAGAACTTGATACTTCAATCTAAAATATCTTCGCAAACGTATTCAAGGAACAGTTTTTTTATCCGTAGTTAAAATAACTAATTGTCGAATATTACTACCAATGCAATGGTTAACAAAATGAAAACTAATAGTTATTACTAATAATAGGTAGTTAAAAATTGTACTAAAAGTCAACCTAACCATTGTTCGGAAAACTAATTTTACATAAAATGAAAAGCGCCTATAAGTTTCAATTACGTAAAGGTATTTTTTATATCAGACCTATGGAAACATTTTATTTGATTCATAACTCATAGAATACCGATCTTATAGAAGTCATGAATAGTATAATAGTAGTAGTATGTTTTGTATAGGTTGTACCATTATTTACAAGTATTAATACAAAAAGTTTGCTCCTCACAAAGCTCCAAATCTCTGCGATATTAGTTGTTGTTGTTCTAGTGTTTTTGTCGTCATAACGCTGTTCTCCAAGTAATTTCCTCGAGTACAATATAGGCACATGCTGACTATCACATATCGACAATCAATCATATTCAACGTCAGTAATGAAAGCCAAGCGGCGCTGTGAGCGAGCACTCGACTTATATAGGGTGGTTTAACCTCCATAAACTTCTGAAGCTATTGAGGTTTTCACCCAAGATAGCCCAAATCTTTAGGGGAAAACCTGGACCTTCCGTATCTTTTCAAAGAAAAAATCATCATCATCATTTCAGCCACGGTCGTTTGTGCTGCCTTGTAAAAATGATTTCCATATTGACCGGTCGGTAGCAGCCTGCATCCATCAAATAGTTCATGACATCCAAAATGGCCATTTTGATAACACAACGTTATTCCAATTGTAACGAAGACGTAAGTATTGGGAGCTTATTGCCTACTTTGGCTATTTCGATCTATTTGCCACGCTGCGCTTTCCAGTACATGAAAACAATATCATTAATTCTCAACTATGCCTATGCTAGTAATAATTCTTCTCAAAACCAATTTGTGGTGATATTTTCAAGTATACACCTGTAGCAGAGTACTGAAAAAAGTTTTCTTTTCTACGAAGTCTAGATCTACTTTAAACAAATCGCTAGCATAAGAAGTTACCGTAACTGTACTTCAAAGTAAAAGCCGACACAAAACTTTGACTTGCAATTTACCAAGATGACTGTCTACAGCAGTAATAAAACACAGCCTTTGGGAGAACAGTAAAAGAACAAATAATTTGCTGTCGATCAAGAATTTACTGTTGAACTTTGATTTGGTATCGTTTTGGTTGTGTTAAATATGGTAAAGCGAAATCCTAGAATCGTGCCTGTCTAGTCCTTGAAATTCAATAATATTTCAACGTATTTTCATAATCTTAATTATCGCTTTTTGATTGTCCGAAAATGAGCGAGTTATTGTCCCTATATTCCAACCATACTTCTTCGAAATTGTAATATTAGAGAAAATAAACATCATGGATACAGAACAGCGACTTAATTAATAAACAAGATTCATGAAAGCACATTTATAAAATTACGATCTAATTTAAAAGCTCATTCTTCAGAGAGAAAATACCGCATCTTAAAGCGAGCGTCACCTCACTTTTTGTTGCTTATTAAGACGAAGCTTACCAAGCGGCATTTATTAAACATTATTAAAGTTTATGTAAAGCATTCTAAAAGACTAGCCGACTTCATTATAATAAAATTCAGCCTGAAAATTCTAATAAACTTTTAAAGGCAGTTGGAAAAATCGAAGGATTTTGACTGCAACACAATCCCGTAACTTGCTTTAAAAATAGTTAGTAAATTAGATGAAGAAGTAGTAAGTACGTAAGTAATACTCGTGGCATATTATGCCACATTAAATGAAAATAAATATCATAGTGCTAAGGTAATTAAGTCTCTCAACTTCTGTGTTCGATTCACAAGAACACACATTGTGTATTTTTCTTACATTATGATATAAGTTATATGTAAGGTTTAATCAATGTAAGCGAATAAGAAATACGACTCCGTGCTTCGAACCATCAGTCTTATTGAGCCATGTCAGGAATTGCTCTTCAAGCCCATATCTCAAAACACGCAAATATATTGCTTTCAGAAAGTTTTTGAGGTGGAAAATGAGTGTAACATCGAGAGGGGCGAGTGTTTTAAATAATTTCCCCCGACGTACGCGCCGCAATTTGTCAACGTCGTGGGCCACCTTGAGCCGGGCTAAGTCACCGTATGGTACGGTATTTCCGAAGACGAATTCGAGGTTCAATTCGTACATTCGGAATGGTAAAAGTGGTAAAAAAACGAAAGAAGGAAATAACGAAGCTCAAAGCTATATCGCTAACTCCATTGTTGGAAAGGAAATTAGTTGTTCTAAATGCGATTTTTGAGAAAATAATTGTAATAGTTGAAAGAAGTAACACAGTTGTGCTGATAACTAGTCACATTTTTATTTTCTTTACATTGATACAGCATTAGATACCTATGTGGCTTATTTGGTTATAGCTTTAAATCTCATGAAAATAAGATGTGTATGTATCAGGGATGTTATGGATATCCGTAACCGTACCCGAAACTTTCGGATATCCGAAATAAAAAAATATCCGAAACCGTAACCGTAACCGATTCAAAAGTTTCGGATAGTTTCGTATGTAGGCAGTTTGAATTGTTTTTTGTGTAGAATTATATGTAAAGGCATAACAGCCTGATTTACCATGCCATCTAGTATCAATTTTTTATAACTTTTTATTCGATGTGTAAAGTGTGCAGCCATGAATGAACCGTGTTGGACAACTATGGCAAATTGCATTCTAAAGCACAGATAACCGTACCCGAAACTTTCGGATATCCGAAATAAACAAATATCCGTAACCGTAACCGGTATAATATTATTCCTATATCCGTAACCGTATCCATAACCGAAACTACATATCCATAACTTAACCCATTTAGACCGATAATTATTTTTGTAAATAAAAATTGATTTTTCAGCAAAAACTTACAAAGAGAAGCCTAAAAATCATGAAAAAAATATTTAAAAAAATAATCCATAAATAGGGGGCCGTGGGGAGCCCGTACCATATAGGGTACAGTAGGTCTATAAGCAAGCAAAACATAGTTGTTGTTCAAAGAAGATTTTTATTTATTTTTGTATGATATAAAATAAAAATAAAATCATATAATCACTAGTATCACACTTGGCATATCTTGTAAGACGTTTTCTGGGATACTAACCACATTTGGTTCTTTTTTCCTACCTTCTCCGAAGTTAGTGAGGATAGCTGAAGAAGACCTGGCTTCTTCTGATTTGTTACGTTTAGTGCTATCCATAATCGCATTTAGCAACACGACGATGGAAATTTAGCAAATCCATCGAAGAAAACTCTGAGGGTTATTATTTATATTGACACTATCTTTATCGCCTAAATCTTCGTCAGTCTGATCATCATTAGCGGTCATCTGACAAGACAGCAGTAGAAAAATACCAAAATTGCTTTATGTTTGCTGAAATTATCAAACATTTCATGATTTGTGGCAATAAAGTGAAGCATCAATTGCCTAAAACAAATAAAAATAATAAAAATTAAATTTTATTTTTCGCACGATTTGCTCATGCATAGACCTACTGTACCTTATACGGTACACCTATTTAAGACTGGAATAAACAGTATAAAAATAATCTCAATAATATTTTTTTTGTAGTCATGATATCTATTGTACTCTATTTTTAAAATAAAATTGATAAATAACATAATTTACCATGAAAAATAAGAAATTATACCTTCTTAAATACATTGTAAATATTTTATTTGTTTTCTGTCGAGGAATTTCATAAATATTTCCGAAACCACTTGTTAAAACATATTTTTAAATATTTTTATGTAAAATAATCACTTTAAGCTTACTGTCACAATCATTTTTACAAATTAATAACAGTTTGTTACTTCGAAATATTTTCAAAAAGATACCGTACCACATAGGGTACGGTAGGGCTAAATGGGTTAAATTACTTAAATGTTATTCTGAGCTTTGACGTCTTGTTTGAATAGTGTAATTGGTACTACCGTTCTATTCATGAATAATAAACAAAATAAATAAAATAAAATAACATCCCTAGTAGGTATATGTATAAAAATATCACTCTCTCTACACTTTCCACGAAAAAGGAAGAACCTCTTTCAGTTTTCTATCACCCGTTAATAATACAATATAAACAGGACAAATATCACACACCGGTAGCTCACGTTTGAATAATAAAAGTATCGGAAAGCACGAATTCCGATACTCGTGTATCCTAAAAAAATAACGCTTCAAACGTTGTCATGCGCAATTGGCCTCAACAATATTAGGTTCCTAAAGAGCCTTGTATCGGCGAAACAAAGTACATTACGAAAATAATGGAAACGCACAACAAAGAAACTGGACCAAACACTTTTGTTACGCTTTTTACGCGTCCGCACTTTTGTCGTTGTGATGAAGAATAATGTTTTTATAGATCCAACTTCTTAGTTAGCTGTTCATTCTTTTCGGATAAATCTTTGGGGAAATAGTGCCGCATAAACAAACAAGAAAGTATTGTGCTAAATCCAAATACATGGTGTATTTCTTGGTTGATTTCTAAAGTTAATTAAGGTAGAGAATTGTTTCATAATTGCTGAACAAACTTCTGGAGATTCATTTTTAAATTACATGTTTATAACTTGGGGATTTGTCTCTAAATACATGTTTAACTATACCATAGATAAGAAGTCGATAGCTATGATTTGGTTTCTAGCGCATCTGCTTCTCAGGACTAGGCCACGTTAGGCCCACATAGTTTAATTCCTTTATCTACGACCCTCATTTGTAACAAATTATGTAAATTAGCTGGTAAATCAAATTATTTGTTTTTATTTTACACTCACAATTCAAAGCACGTCTAATATTGAATCCAGATAAAAGGAACAACGCCTATATTATCTTCAAAAGCATACCAAATACTTTTTCCTTCCGTATTCCGTCGCTTTGGGGCAACTTAATTTATTTTTATCGCGTAACAAGCCCCCGGAGTTCTAAAATTTGTATGAGTGACAAAGATTTTATTAAATCCCTCAAAACTGGGAATAAATTTGGAAGTTAGTTCTCGTCTGAACCACAATCCGGGGACAGCCGACCGAACAGCGCCGATTGTTCCGCCCTCGTCGACTTTTGATAACAATAGGGATGGGGCAAAAAATTATCAATTATTATCACTTCACAAACTTTAATTTCATACCTAATATTATGTAGTGATTAAATAACAAAAATTTAAAAACAAAGCTACATAATTAAGTTGCATTTCAATCCTTTTAATAAACAAAAACATAAGAATGTTTTTAACAAAGCATAATAATATATGAAAGTTGTTGGTAGAGTCACAATGTCATGACAGTTTAGACATGCTAGTCTGGGAACTACAAGCTATCAGTTGTTCCGTAGCTCTATCGAAAAGCCCACAAATGTTCGTGTCCCTTTCTACCCATGAACCTTAGAAAGAAATAGGCTGACTGTAAATCGAGGTAGTGAACAGTCTAAATTGGGTCGAGACAGAGTCACAGTAACAATGTTAGCACTGAATCCGAATGTCCCATCTCTACCGAGATTTCAAGCTCGGTGCGGTCGCGACGCCAACAACTTTAAAATTTCATCAACTGCGTCTCCACTTGTTACGAACTTCTCTTATTCTTCGGCATTCAATTTGATACCGTAATACATTTTAATTAAATCTTATTATGACATTTATCACGATTACAAACGGGAAGATTTGTGTTCAGTATAAACCCATAGATGTTTTTTTAAACTTGTGAATTATGAAAAATCAAATGTACTGGATTTATGCATGCATTACTGAAATTAATAAGTTTCACTAATAAATCTCGTGATTTAGCGACATATCATACTGCATTAGGGCTGAGTTGCACCATCTTACTTTAACTTTAACAAACGTCAGAAATCTGTCAAATTTCATACAAACCACACCGGTTATTGTTATAGTTACTGTTAATGTTAGGTGGTGCAACTCAGCCTAAGTCATATTCATTACAGCTTTAAGTCAGTTGGAATATGTACACATAAAATCACCATAATATGAAAGGCAAAAATGCGAGTTACATGAGATTACGGAAAATATCCAATAACAAGCGGGTTGAGTCGTGTTTACTATCTCGTATTGTAATCAAATGTTACACAAATGTCTGCGACATATTGCATTATTGTATGCTCGATTAGAGTAGGAAAATATCATGTTTTGCTAAGGCTGAGTTGCACCACCTTTCTTTAACTTTGACGAATGTCAAAAATCTGTCAAACTCCATACAAAAAGTACCGGTTATTGTTACTGTTACGGTTAAGATATGTTGGTGCAACTCAACCTTAGTGGTCATCAGAAGTGATACTATGAGCTTTAACAATGACTTTTTAAAGAGTTGTCTGCACCCTTATGAATACTCTAATTTCTAGCAAGTATTATTTTTCTTTGAGTTTCAGGAAAAAGAACTATTTTCATCCCACAAAAGAGCATAATAGCCTTATTTTATTCTATTCTATTCTGTTCTGTTCTGTTCTGTTCTGTTCTGTTCTGTTCTGTTCTGTTCTGTTCTGTTCTGTTCTGTTCTGTTCTGTTCTGTTCTATTCTATTCTATTCTATGCTATTCTATTCTATTTATTTACTCATTAGAAATGAGCACTCTTTTTACCTGACTGCGCCAGAAGGAGGGTTATGTTTTTACTATAATGATCAAAATAAACTGTTTTTGTCGGCCGTTTGGTGTAGTGGTTCGTAACGGACTACTATGCCGAGGTCGCGGGTTCGATTCCCTCCCGCACAATACAAACATTTGTGTGCATGAACATATTTGTTTGTATTGGTATGTGTGTTGTATGGGTGTGTTCTCTACCTATGTATGTATTCACAAAAAAAAAGATTTTGAGTATGTTTATATCAGTCGTCTAGTGCCCATAGTACAAAGCTTTGCTTACTTTGTGACTAGAGGCTGTTAAAAAAACTAACCACAGTACCTACAGCAATTTGCCTAAAGACTATTAGGCTTTTTCGCCGTTTGTCTGCTGAACGATGGGACGAGTTCTAGCTCAGCCCAACTTCTTAAATTAGCTGCTATTGTTCTGGATAGTTTTTCTGCCAACTTTACCCGCAATAAGCCGTAATTAAACCACTCTTGGGCTGGCCGACATAGCTTAAACAGATCAGTCTCTTCGCTGGAAAAACAGTTCGTTCGTTCGTTTCAGCCGAAAGACGTCCACTGCTGGACAAAGGCCTCCCCCAAGGACCCCCACGAAGACCGATCCTGCGCCGCCCGCATCCAGGCACCTCCCGCGACCTTCACCAGATCGTCGGTCCACCTAGTGGGAAAGACAGTATAAACAAATTATTACCATCATGTGTAGCGTATACAAAGATGATTTTCTGGAGATTATTTCTTAGTGAATGTATTAGCGTATACAAAGATAGGTTTTCTGGAGATTATTTCTTAGTGAATGTATTACTTTTCGTTTGACGTCCACTGCTGGACCGTCCACTAAGAATTTCCATAACGACCGGTCCTGCGCTGCCCGCAATCAGGTACTTGAAACCTTTACCAGATCGTCGGACCACCTAGTAGGTAATGAGCTCAGATCATAGAAGGGGTAATGAGAGTATTGAAAAAGAAGTGCTATTATTGTTCTTGTTGTGCTACGGTTGAAACATTCATTCACATTCATAGCGAAAGTGTTGGTAATCTGAATAAACGGTTTATAGTCCAGTCAATGAATGCCTTAACGACGGTGTAGAGAGAAATCCGTGGAACACAATTTCTGACCTCGGGACTTTATTTAGCCTAGTTAGGAGGTGAACATAGCAAAAGTCCCCGCCCTTAGCCCTTGAGCCGGCGGGGAGAGGGGGGTTTAAAGGTACCACTTTTCGGTTTTTCGCTTAATCCTCGGAAACTATGCGTCCTAGTGACATGACTACTATGAACCAAAAAAAGCTTATTCAGTTTGCTACAGGTGAGACCGTCAAGTTTTTCTATATCTTGTATAGTTTTTGCGGCATCTGCTCTAGAAGGTCTGTAAAATTGGAAATTTTATTGTTGTCTTACATGTTCCTTTCAGGAGAAAATCGACTAACTCAACATTGAGCAAACACTATAGACATGCGGGAGCATGTTAAGCCTAGTTCCATGGAGGGGACTGCACCGTGCGTATATTTAGACGAACCAATTAGACCCACTTTTGACTCCTCATCATTCAAAAACTACTGTGCATTAACACTTCAAATTTGGCTCATGTATTGAGACTTGCAAGATGTACATCAGCTTCAAATTTCATAAATATACCTCAAACGGTTATTTAGGTATTAACGTTCAAAAATCGATATTTAGAGCACTACTATCTATCTATCACCTGTGAAATGTTAAAATTTACTGGTTTTTTATTTGTTCCTTTGTATTTACATAACTACCTTTCTGGATGCCAAATTTGAACCTTCGAGGTCATATGGAAGTGGTTAGAATTTGGTCTATAGGTCAGACATGTAGATTTTTGGACGTCAATATCTAAAGAACCGTTTGAGGTATATTTATGAAATTTGAAACTGATGTATATCTTGTAAGTCTCAACACATGAGCCAAATTTGAAGTGTTAATGCCCAGTAGTTTTTGAGTGATGAGGATTCAAAAGTGGCTCAAAGTGATTCGTCTAAATATACGCACAGTGTAGTCCCCTCGCTGGAACTAGGCTTAACATGCTCCCGCATGTCTAGAATGATTGCTCAATGTTGATTTAGTCGATTTTCTCCTGATGGGAACATGTAAGACAAAAATAAAATTTCCAATATTACAGACCTTCTAGAGCAGATGCCGCGAAAACTATACAATTTATAGAAAAACTTGTCAATCTCATCTGTAGCAAATTGAATATGCTTTTTTTGGTTCAAAGTAGTCATGTCACTAGGACGCATAGTTTCCGAGGATTAAGCGAAAAACCGAAAAGTGGCACCTTTAAACCCCCCTCTCCCCGCCGGCTCAAGGGCTAAGGGCGGGGACTTTTGCTATGTTCACCTCCTAACTAGTCTAAATAAAGTCCTGAAGTCAGAAATTGTGTTCTACAGTTTTCCATCTATAATGCTTTATTGACTGGACTATTAATAAATGTGGGAGTTATTATACAGATTGTAGTTGCCTTAACACGCTCACTGCGTTATGAGGTCTAAAAAGCCACATGCAGAACTTACCGCAGGTGCGGCAGTGATAATCGCGTTCTCTCACTCTGTGCGGGGGGCGACTATTTTAACATTTCTATGAGTACAACAGAGACAAATATATCAAATTGCTTCTCTTACGAAGCCTAGCATAATGACGTAGACAATATTGTATGAGGTCGATTAGGTCCCATACGCACTGGATAGAAATTAATCACGTTCAGTGCGCCGTGAGGTCTGAACTGCCTCAAAAATTGCAGGCCTCATAACCGCACAGGGTGAGGCGCGGGCGCCGCGCATTTAGAGTAGTGATGTGATAAGTTTCGATACGGACGCACGCTGTTAGCCGGTGACACATTAACACTGACTTTTTAACTAAAAATGGCATTTGTATACACTTAACGCACGTATTTATTTCAGGTATTCCTAGTGGCAGATAATAATAATAATAATAATTCGACCAACATCTAAAGAAGCTCTCGCTAGATAGTTGGCTCAAGGGTCAGATTCAAAAGGCGGTGATCCTCAGCACGGCACGCATTGTCCGGAGGTTCCTCAGCCTGTGACCCTGACCACCGGTAGTTTGGGCCTTGCTCCGCTGCCAGCGGGTTAACTATTTTTAAGATTTTTGTTTTTATAATGTATTTTTATTTTTTGATAATTACATTGTAAAAAGAAAAAATTAAAAATAAGAAAGAAAAATTAATAAAGGAGATAATAATTAAAGAAAATTGAATAAAGGAAATAATAATAATAAATATTTTTTGGACATTTTACACTGCGCTTCTAGTCCCAAACTAAGCAAAGCTTGTACTATGGGTACTAGACAACGGATATAAACATACTTAAATACTTTTTCTTTTGTAAATACGTACATCTTATTATACATAGAAAACACCCAGTCCAATACAAACAAATATGTTCATGCACACAAATACTGTGCGGGAATCGAACTCGCAACTTCCGGAATAGTAGTCCGTTTCGAACCACTACACCAAACGGCCGACAATGATGTGCTGAACATTCGCTTAAAAAAGGTGGTCAACGAAAGCGCTGCGTAGGTTGCTACGACAGATTAAGACTAACACTAAATAGCACTCAGGCTGCAAAAAAAAAACTAAAAAAAATTTAACTTTTTGTGTTCTGTGTGACAAATCCTACTGTTTGCCCTGTTTTAATGAAAAACACTTTAATTAAAAACAAATATTATAATTTTATGGTAACTGAAATTTTGTTTTATTCCCATCCCTAGTCGAGACACAAATTGGACTTTCTTTCAGTGCGAAATGAGGCAGAAAAGATGTCATATATATTTTTTTAATTTATTCAATACCAAAATGTCATAACTGCGGGCGAAGCTAGTTTAAGGTTAAACATCTATTTAAGTTTATAATAGAAAAGTTTCAAGCCAATATTGTCTTTCCTGAGCTATATTTAAAGTATTTTTAGAAACACTATTTTGTGAGGCAGAAAAGGTCTCATACGCACTGTAAAGAAGTTCAATATTGACTCGAAAAGACCTCATACGCACTGGCTGAAAGTCTACGAAAAATGGTTTCGCAGTGAGCGTGTTAATACCTAATATCTTTTACAGTGCGTTTGTACAATGCTTTTATTTGCAATTGAAGAACTTTAACTTAGTCAAATTGAAATTATTGAAATGAATAGTCTTATTATGAAGTAGCGGCCGCCCGCGACTTCGTACGCGTGGATCCCGTTTTACCCCCTTAGGGGTGGAGTTTCGTAAAATCGTTCTTAGTGAGCACCTACGTTCTAAAAGGAACCCCCATTCAAAATTTGAGACTCCTAGCACTTGTAGTTTCTGAGATTTCGTGATGAGTAAGTGAGTCAGTCAGTCAATCAGTGTCCTGTCGCTTTTATAACTATAGATTCATTAACTTTTATATTTAATCAAGAAATATGGTGTCTAACCCCACAGAGAAGTCTTGTTTCAATAACCTCCTCCTTTTTTGAAGTCGGTTAATAAACTGATTTTCCCGTTGCTAAGGTATGGGGTAAAAGACCAGTAAAGTGGTAGTGCTATTAATATCGTGTAACGCTTATAAATTGTAACGAAATAGCTGTCAATGTTGAAAGCTTGTAGCACGGATTTATTCCGTGATAAATCACGTGAACATGCGGCGTGTTGACGGCTGATATGAAGAAAAATGCCTTTCACGCCGACGGCTGAAGTGTTTGTAACAATATTGACGTGTATCAGAAGTATCAGTTCTCTAAGTGGTGACACGATATAACAGCTTGGAAGTAACAAGACGCTACATTAATTTACTCTATCATTGTACATAAGGGCCACATTTGACGAGCAATTAAGACACTGAAATAAAATGATAGTTTGGCAACCTGAAAAGAAAATAGCTGGCGATAACAGGGCGAAAAAGCTAACGATCTAGTTTTGTGGCGTTCCTTAACCCTTAATTCGACGACGTGCGATATACTTCCCATTGAACGAAAATAAATCTCCGTAAAAAAATTGACCGTATATCTTGAACTCAAGGTGTTTATTTGCTCCCTGAACTATCTAACTATGCTGTCAAAAATCAGCAAGGCACCAACATCGATGAGACGCGAGCAATCTCCAATAATATGACGGGGAGGAAGGGCCCGCTGTGCGGGCTCTCGGTAAATTGCATTTTATTCATTATTTTACGGCTTAATACTCTTGTAATATTATTAAAAACTATAGATAGGATACCTGCGAAGCTACTTACAATGTATTTACTGTCATACAGAGTTTTGTTTTCGTTTTACGACACCTATAACTTGCATGTCCAGTATACTTCCCGTCGTCGAATTACTAGTAAAGTAACTGCTAAATACTATGTCCAGTATTCTTCCCGTTGCCAAATTGTTAGAAAATTAACTTTTGTGGTTTTTGATAATAATATTTTAGGGATCCACACATAATATGTTTTCTGCCTCACTATGTACCGTTTTTCAGAGTTTCAACTCTAAAAAACAAGCCTTAGTACCATTGGTGCCGCCTAACACTACTCCTTTTCATATAAATACTGGTTTTCATCAGAAAATTGTTCTTCTCACCCTGCTTTTCCATCAGTTCTTGTATAGAGCGCATGAATATAGACAGCTAAATCTTTAACTCTGTATTACTCGAGGGAATAATGTCAGAGGCATGAAACAGAAGCGTGGTGGTACCCTTATTCAAGAAAGGGGATAACACCTTACTGAAGAATTATAGTCCTACCACGCTTCCGAGCCATATCTACAAGTTTTTATGCGAGGGTTATTACATGCCGGAGTCCGAGAAGTCTTTGTAACCATAAACCACATCCATACGCTGCGGCAGGGTTATACAGAAGACCAAAGAGTATTCCTTGCCATAACGCTTGGCGTACGTGGACTATGAGGAGGCTTTCGATTTGATTGAAGCTTGAGCAGTGCTGTAGTCTTTCCAGAGAGCTTTCGTATTGACCCTTGGTGCTGAAGTGCTTGCACAAAACGCCACCTTGATGGCTCCAAGTGTTTTACCAGTAATCACATAATGATACCTACTGAAAGGTTACTTCTCACAATAAACCCTCTCTATATCACAGCATGACATGGAGAGGGCTGTGCTTGGTGTTTCTGTGCGACATCTAATGAGGAGATCCATAAAAGAACTAAAATCACTGATATAGCCTTATGCATTAGCATGCTGAAGTGGCAATGGGCAGGGCGCACATCACTCAGAACTGATGGCTGATGGCTACAGCAAGGTTCTAGTATGGAGGCAACGTGCCGACAACCGCTGCGTGGGAGATCCACCCACAAGGTGGACAGATGAACCCGTAAAGGTAGCAGGAAGGCGCAGGATACAGGACGACTATCAGATTGGCCGCTTGTTAGCCCACTTGCCAACCTGATAATCATTGGGGGAAGACAATGTTCATTAGTGGACGTCATAAAGCTGAAATTATGATGATGATAATTAATATTTTATTACGGAACCACTTGTTTCTTTTTTCTGTCTCTTCGACAACGGGAAGTATACTGTACATGGTTGGGGAGCGTCACTTTCTTATGAACTTGGCAATGTCCAGTATACTGGACATAGGTTTTTCAGGAAACTGAAATAGTTAGATTTTTTTGGGTATTTTTTCTGGGGTCCCATACAAGCTAAGAAACGAAATCTGTAACTGTTTTATAAATTTAACTAAAAAAAAATTCCGTCGAATGAAGGGTTAAGAAAGGCTCACATCCAGTATAGTAGAAAATATTACACTTAGGTATTTGGTTTTTCAGGCTCAAAATGATATTATGTTTTAAGAGAATTTGGGTTTTGTTACTAATGGTTAAAGGCTCCACTTCCCAATTGAACAACATAAAAATCTCGTAAAGTTTCTGCACTTATAACTTATGAACACTACAGTTGTTGAGGGTCTATGTAACTTCTTTTAACATAACAAAAGACAAATAATGTAAAAACTTTTATCTTCCTTATTCCTTGTAAAACTTGTAGACGACGCTATATCACGAAGTTTGGGAAAATTTAACTTGACTCTCCCCAAACACGCTAAAGCCGAATTCACAAAAGTCAATGTAAACAACATGCTAGAACAAATAATCATTTGAGTTGGCATCGACGAGAGTGTTTGGGAAACAAAAGACCCATCAAATGCTACTAAGTGCGCGAATGCTTTAATTTGACGTTTTGGGGATGTTTGTAAACCACCGAGAGATGGCTCTGTCTGAACATTAGAATTCGATTATAAAGTAGGTAATCACGACATATTAAATATTTACATTTTTGTGAGATATTACTTAACTATTAACTGAAACCCTGATCTGGTGAAGGTCGCGGGAAGTATCTGGATGCGTTCTTCCTTCCTTCTTTAATCACGTGACGTCATTGTCCAACAGTGGACGTCATTTGACCAAAACGAAAGAATAAACCTATAACTGTTAAAGGTACTCGTATATTACATACCTACCTACGAGTGGAACAGTAAATCAAAACAAAAACAATATAAGAAAGTGTCATATACTAAGTTTTATGCAATCAATATCCCACCTAAAATGGTTAGACATTAATAAACAAGTGGCGACACAAGTCCTTGGCTGTTTACTGGATTCCCCCGGCCTATTGTTTGGAAATAACGAAAACTATTATATCATGGCAGCGCGAAATTTCCAAACGTAAGAGATGATCCAAAATTTAACCAGTATCGATAAAAAATAAATTATTTTTTCACGTGACATCTTTGGCACGTGAAAACTCTCTGAAAATGGCGTTAGTAAATTAATATTTCAGGCTATGATAGTGGCAAGATGTATATCGAATTACTATTTATACATTGCAAAATCAAATGGTTCAAACATCTTGGAAAGAACACTTTTTAATATCTCTGGAAACGATCTAAATAACATTATTTATCATTATGCACTTCGTTGGGGCAGAAAAGTTCTCGAGTGGCGACCACGGGCTGGAAGACGTAGCGTGGGCAGGCCTCCTACTAGGTGGACCGACGATCTGGTAAAGGTCGCGGGAAGAGCCTGGATGCGGGCAGCGCAGGACCGTGCATTGTGGAAAACCTTGGAGGAGGCCTTTGTCCAGCAGTGGACGTCATTTGGCTGAAACGAACGATGCACTTCGTTATCTTACTACGGTACAGTCAGCGTCAAATAGTTTATGTCACTCTAAGTGCCCAAAATGTTGATAACACAACCTTATTCCAATTTTTATAAAGACGTGTTGCGAACCTATTGGCTACTTTATGTATCACGATCTATTTGACGCTGACTGTACGAGTAGGTATCTTACCGCTAGATATTTTTTCACTGATTCTCTACAGCTATGCTTGTGCTGACACAGCCCTGGAACCATAAATAACGTCTGTCACTGCCTTCAACAAATTATGTTTTTTATAGCATTGCGATATATCGACGTTCAGGCATCCCTACAAGCCCCGGGAAAACATTTTCACGAGTGACCTGTTTCGTGGACCCGTTTAGACATTATGAGTAAATACGTTGAAATATTTTATACTTTTCACTCTTGCCTTTTTGGTTTAATATGCATTAGACTGTAAATTAATACTCATTTGGAAATTAAATAGTTTCTAAAGTTACCTATATCCTCTTACGTCTGGTGCATTCTGGCTCTTTATCCAGCATATAGAAAAATACTTTTAATTGAGTTTGAAGGTAGACCTACTTTCAATCGAGTTATTTGGCTGAAACGAACGAACGAACGTAGAAGTTTGTTTGAAGATTGACTTATCTTATTATGGTGGTGGTGGTGCCACTTCATATCCGCAGAAATGAACAAGAGCTCATTTGTCTCCAAAAATACTGCACTCCCACATATACTCTCCCAAATTGTTTAAACCATGTAAAAAATGTAATCTGTTTTGTTTTCCAAATAAATAAAATAAAAATAAAAAAATTATGGCGTCAACATTTTTCAGCCAAAATCGAATAATGTTAAATAGAAGTCGTCATGTTACTAACGTGCTATTTATCTGACTAATTTGGAAATAATTTTAGCTGGGTCAATCTCTTCCATTCTTAACTGAGACTGTCCCGTAATAAAATTGCAGCTGAAATTGCAAAACTCCATGACATTGAACTTGTGTCTTTTATTGCAATTGACGATAAATGAGCACTAAAATCAGGTTTATATCCAGTCCGTAAAAATTCAGCATTTGGAAGCTTATGTAGTACGTACCTACATAAAACGTATTTCACATTCCAAAATAAAGTCAATTTTATGTTAAGTTTGCATGAAATTAACTACTAACTCAAAGTTAACGACAGCAATAAAACAATGAACCATGAAATATCAGCGATCCATTACTGAAAAGTCGAAAGAAACTGTCTTCGGTCTTCAAAAAACTACAATCGAAATAAATAAAAGTACCAATTTCCTTAGTGGCAATCTTCCTCGAAAAGCTTCGTGAGTTCTTCAGTTGATTTATGTAAGCGTTCATTAATAATCCTAATGAACTTCGTATCAAGTTACTAATGCCTTTTGTATTTATAAGACCGTGTTATTCTTCCATTTCATCTTCCTTTATAGACTCACAGCTCGGGGGTGACTTATCGGAATTGACCTCAGATGTTTGGTATTGTTTTAGGCAAATTAATATAAGAGATCTGTAGGAATGATCGTGTAGTTAATTAAAAATTTAAAAAATAATGTCATCTGTTCTGTCATCACATTTTAAACAGTTAATCATGTTTATGTATTTGATAATTTTTAGATAAGAATATTAGTAATTTTGAAGCCCTTATGGTAAGCTCGTAATAATGCTTGTGTACGATATTATTTTGCAAAATTTGTATTGCGACAAATGGTCGTTTGGGATCTTAAATATCAATAATCTGATATCAACTTTGAAGACCTGTCCAATCTTGTAATATAAAAAATAATTGTTGAAGGTACTTTAGGCTTTTCAGTAAATAGAGTGAGAAGAAGAGTAGAACCCGAATGAGCTGTAATCACTTGCTTAATAGCCAGCTAGAACCGGATTTGTCCGGCCAAAAGCGGTTAAACCCGGTCCTAGCATCCCTGCGCTGAGTGCAGTCTCACAGCGCTCAGTAATGGCCGCTCGAAATTAAGGCTTGGTATTTCTGCTAAAGTAGGTATTTCGCGCTGTCAAAATCTGCGCGCGCAATACTTCGCCGAAGACAGCGCGCCAAAGAGCTCTCGCGGCTACACAGTATAGAAATACGCAGTTTAGAAATACGCAGTTGGTTAGGTTAGGTTGACTTCCTTCCGTTCAAGCGTCACACTCACAGCACTTTCTAATACAAATCATATCCAAGTGATACAAATTAAAACAACTTTCAAAATTTTTGGGAATATATTTTAGAATCGAATAAATCCCAACTAATATTATAAATGCGAAAGTAACTCTGTCTGTCTGTCTGTCTGTCTGTCTGTCTGTTACGCTTTCCCGCTTAAACCTCGCAACCGATTTTGATGAAATTTGGCATAGAGATAGTTTGAGTCCCGGGAAAGAACATAGGATAGTTTTTATCCCGGTTTTTGAAACAGGGACGCGCGCGATAAAGTTTTTCTGTGACAGACAAAATTCCACGCGGGCGAAGCCGCGGGCGGAAAGCTAGTATAGAATATAACTGCCAAAGTAAACACGGTTCAAAGAGGCGTGGCGTCACCCGACCTTCCGGAAGTTCCGCGCCGGCTAAAAGAATTTAAGATTACGTCACCCGACCTATCGGTAGATCCTCGGGAGCTTGAGCGATTGGAAAAACATTTTATGAATAGTTACTCGTAGTAGCGATTATTTAGAGCTTGGATAATAAATTATAGTTGTTGCAATTCACAAAGCTTTGCATGTGGTTAATTACATTAATCAGTACACGCATCAATTTTGTTCAGTCTTTTTGTTTATTTGTGACGCGCCCCGCGACGCATCGACAGCCCTAGCACAGAGCACGGAGATTTTGACAACCCTACGGCTGCGCGGCCGCACGCCGCACGGACCGAGCTAATATAAGAGACGGCGGCGACCGCGGGCGCCTAGCATTCGCTCGGGAGCCATTGTAACAGCCAGACGTTCGCGCGCGCGTCTATCGTTCCCTCGGCTGCATTGCACAGAGTCCCTAGCGAATAGCTATCCACATTGTTCCCTACTAACCTTGACTGTTCGACTCTGGCTTGATCCGATACCTCGTCACTAATCCGCGGCGCCATAAAGCGTCGTGTCGAGACGTTCTATCGTTGATAGCCAACCGGTTCTCGTCCTTACCGAGTAGTGCATGCGATACTCATTCCCGACCTGCGGTAGCAATCCTGCTGCCACCCTTCCTGAACTTCACACCCCCTCGCCCCGTAGGTCCGACGCCTTTCCCCAGTGGTCGCGCTCACTATCGAGGCTTCGGTCTCTGGCTCGAGCTAATCGGACCACATCCTACCCCCCTAGTTATAAGTATCCAGACTAACACTCGATAAACCTCGCACAGGGCGCCGCCTCTCTCGCGGATACGTAAACTAGTTTCGGGACGTGAACCGGGCACGTCGCTATCCCTCTTGTCATAGTAGACTTGCAATTGTGGAATAACTTGCTCGTTATTTAAATAATAGTAATTTAGAGTCAGTGAAACTAGAATAAGTAAACTATTGTGGAACCTGAATTACAAAGTGCCATTGTGTTGTTGATTGTGCGTTTCCTTGGTCAAATATCCCTGTAGGCATCCTGGATAGGTACACATCCCTCATCGCAGAAGGCGAACTGGGACTTAGTACTAAACAGCGGGGTGTCAGACTGAGCTAGCTAAGACGCCCCGTTGCATATTAATAAATAAAAATATCATACTAAAATTGCAAACATATTTGTTTGTATTGGTCTGGGTGTTTTCTTTCCATAATTTATGTATAACGTATGTACGGGGCTCTGTATCGAAAATCACTATGAGCAATGAGCATCACACACTGTTACCTGGAGTGCATTACCGCAGCAAAATTTTTATAAATGTTGTGCTTTAGAGAGTCGAGAGTATAGCAGATAATTAGTCCATCGTGAGCAGAAATTTGTCCACTAATAGCAAAATTCGTTCAAATTATAGTTTTAAAGTTAGAAGATTATTAATATCTTGCAGCTTAGACCTTTAGCTACAGACCTTAGACAGTATTTTTGAAACATTCTTACGCATGGTGGAGGAAGGGACGCTCTAGAGCAGTGGTTCTTAACCGGTGGTCCGCGGACCACTGGTGGTCCCTGGAGGCATTTCAAGTGGTCCACGATGTGCACTTGCACACCTTGGTCAAAACCACTTTTAACTGATTTTTGCAGTCAAACTGGCTTTGACCGATTATAAGGTGGTCCCTGACAGACAAGACAGAAATTTGGTAAAATGGTCCCTCATGACTTAAAGGTTAAGAACCACTGCTCTAGAGACTCAAAACTACAAGGATACACATGAACTCCAGTTTTAAATCCGTTGATATCTGCTGCATCTGCCATGTTTTTGGCTATAAGATTCTTCTATCTTACGGCTTAGAGCTTTAGCTACAGACCTTAGACAGTATTTTTGTGAAAATTCTTACTCATGGTGGAGGAAGGGACGCTCTAGACACTCAAGTCTACAAGGAGTCACATCAACTCCAGTTTTAAATCCGTTGACATCTGCTGCATCTGCCATCTTTTTGGGTAGAAAATTCTTCAATCTTGCAGCGTAGACCTTTAGCTACAGACCTGAGATAGTATTTTTTTGAAAATTCTTACGCATGGTGGAGGAAGGGACGCTCTAGACACTCAAGTCTACAAGGAGTCATATGAACTCCAGTTTTAAATCCGTTGACATTTGCTGCATCTGCCATCTTTTTGGGTAGAAGATTCTTCCATCTTGCAGCTTAGACCTTTAGCTACAGACCTTAGACAGTATTTTTGAAACATTCTTACGCATGGTGGAGGAAGGGACGCTCTAGACACTCAAGTCTACAAGGAGTCATGTGAACTCCAGTTTTAAATCCGTTAACATCTGCTGCATCTGCCATCTTTTAGGCTAGAAGATTCTTCTATCTTACAGCTTAGACCTTTAGCTACAGACCTTAGACAGTATTTTTTATTATTTATTTGTGTCAGTGTGCTCTTCTAAAGAGTGTAAGACGATTGTATGTAGGTCCTATTAAAATGTAATTTTAACTCATTGGTTTTGTCTCATATTTGAGGAATGTACTATGTATCATGAGTAGAGTCTTCGTTTAAAAGGATGCGAACGATTTAAATTTCAATAGGTAGACAAAATTGCTTTCAAACAAATTCTTAATTATCAAAAATTTTAGCTTTCTCCAGTAACACTGATATTATTATACTGTGACTCATCAAAGTCATCATTGTCAAAAATATTGACAAATCGCGAACTGTCACGACCAAAAAACTGACACGCGTCCGTCCTCCGTAAGCGCCACCGCGCGACTGATTGAGATTGTCCAAGCCGTCATGGACGATTTTTTCCACATTTTTTAACATAGTAACTAAATAAGACGCAATATAAAAATTTCATCCGTTAAAAGCCCTCAAGTTATTTCTGAACTTTAGTTTAGTAAAAGATTTAGAATCTCAAATCGCTTATTTTAAAAATAAAACCATAAATAGAAAACGAATAGAGGTAACTTTGGGAATATATTCTATCGAGTCAACTTTATCAAATCGTGTTTCCATCCGTTAATAGCCCTAGAAAATATCCTCAACTATGCCCAATAAAAATCTTAGCCTTTAATTTTACTGTTTAGTACCTCAAAAATGAAAAATGAAAACCTCATTTTCGCCATTTTCTCTGCTACCCGGCCTTAAGCTGTACAGTGCCTCTACCATGAGTTGCCATCGAAAACTTGTATTCGTATACTACAGTCGATAGAGTTTAAACGTGGATCGATGAAGTTTGCATTAAAATCATACCATGAGTTCAATTACCGTATACTTTACTCGCCAGCGATAATTCGATGGTTTTGTGATGTAATGTTGGTGAACATGATAACGTATCCAACTTCACACTCTATGAATGGATGAATGAAAGAACGAATGCCGCTCCTTTCTAACTATATAGAAAAGATAGAGTAGGAAATAACAAAAATGTCAAAAATAACACTGCAAAATTTAAGTGTCCTAGAACAGTGCTTAAAGCTGAATTAACATGATGATTTTAAATTTGTATTGTTTATTTCTTGTCATTGCGACTTTGACGCAGCTGTTGTCATGACAACAGATAACAAAACATGTTTTGTTGAAGGATTATTGATGAATAATTTTCCACAAAAAATTGGATTTTAACCACGATAGGAAAATGAAAACCTGCGCCTATCCGTTTAAACCGATTGTAGAATTTATGGAAAGGTAAGTTAAGTAAAAATAAACATACTATGTGTTAGGATATAGAATTTTATCATGAGATGACATGTTGCTGGCAGGTTTTATTTTAAAAGTAAACAGCATTAGAATAAAGTTTGAAAACAATGACAGGTGTAGAAAAGCAAGAAAATGTGACATTGTATGATTGTATTATTGAAGTTCGATAGATTCAGTTGTAAATGTTTTAATATTTAATATGTAATAGATTTTGATAATATTTTAATAATAAAGTGTGAAGTATTGAAGTGGCGGTATTATGATTGATTGAATAACCTCCCAGGAGTTGTGTGGAGAGTCACACTCCTCGAACAGGTTATGGGCCCAGCGTACGTACCCAGAGGGCTGTAAGAATTATCTCTTGAATAAGAAGAATGAAAGTTAAAGATCTATCCTGATTTTGTTTTGGAAAATTTTAAAATAACATTATGTCGGAAGAAATTTTTAAATTATCAACGTTATCAAAAGGAGAAGACTATACAAACTGGAAGAAGAAATTGATATTGTTATTGACAGCGAAAGATATAGATTGTGTTTTGGAAGATAATGCTGAGAGCAAAAAGGATTTTAATAGAAAAGATGCAAAAGCAAGATACATTATAATAAGCTCATTATGTGATAAATTTGTTGTATATGCATTGAATTGCAATACAACAAAAGAAATTTTACAAAAATTTGATACATTATTTCTAGGACATAAAGATACACAGATTTGTCAACTTTTGGAACAATTTTACAAATTCAAATTTTCAAATTCGGATTTGATGATTGACATAGCAGAAATTGAAAATCAAGCAATAAAATTAAGAAATTTGGGTTACAGCATAGACGAAAAACAAATCATGATTAAAATTTTATCAAGCTTACCAGAAGAATTTGCCTTTTTTTAGAACTGCGTGGGAGTCAACCCAAACTTCGGAAAAATCACTAATAAATCTACTATCAAGAATAAATCTAGAACTTACTATGCGAAAAGAAAATCAAAATTCAAATTTGGAAAAACCTGAAATGACGCCGTCTACGTCAGGAATAGAAACAAATGACAACGCATTTGTAGTCAAAAGTTGTTTTCAATGTGGCAAGAAAGGACACATTGCCAAGTATTGTCGGCAGAATATGAATGCAAATCGTGGATGGAAAAATAATAACCTGCAATGCTTCAGATGTCTGAAGTTCGGACACAAACATACGGAGTGCAGTCAACAAACGAACTGTATGTACTGCAAGCATAATTCGCATTTCACGAAATTTTGTCTACAGCAACATCAGCATGTGAGTAATTTCATTCCTTTAAAAACAACTGTGGACTTCATCCTGGATTCAGGAACCAGTAGTCATATTGTTACGTCTGAAAACTATCTGAATGACAAAGAAGACATAAATTATAGAATTATGACTGCTGATGGAAACATACATCCAGTTAACACCATGGGAAATATTTATACAGACAATATTAATTTTAAGAATGTTTTATGTGTACCCCAACTTAAAAAGAATTTATTATCTGTGTCTAAATTAGCTGATGATAATTATACTGTTAAATTTTACAGAAATAAATGCCAAATCATGGATCAGAACTCTGAGTGTAAGCAGACAGGAGTTCGCAGAGAGGATGGCCTTTATTATGTGAAACTGCCAATGGACATGTCAAAGTCAGTCGTGCATTCGAGGTCAGACAAAACATTCCTTATTAAAGGCTTCTGGCATCGTGCCTTAGGTCATGTACCTATAAACAAGACTAAAGACCTTGTTTTAGGTATAGATAGAAACTTAGTAGATGACGTAGACATCTGCGAAGTCTGCATACAATCTAAGCTTTGTAGAAAACCTTTTAAAACTGTTAGATATAGAGCTACTAAACCTTTAGAAATTATTCACAGTGATATTTGTGGTCCTATTGGAAAGGAAACATGGGATGGCTACAAATATTTTATTACATTTTTAGATGATTATACACATTTTGTTAAAGTATTTCTTCTTAAAAACAAGAGCGAAGCTTTTTCTAAAATTTTGAACTTTATCAATTTGGCGGAAAATCATTTTAACACAACAGTTAAAACATTCAGATGTGATAATGGTGGAGAATACACCAGTAACCAATTTAAAACTTATTGTATTTCCAAAGGTATTAATATTGATTATACAATTCCGTATACTCCTCAACTGAATGGTAAAGCTGAACGGTTAAATAGGTCCTTAATGGAACGAACAAGAGCTTTACTCTTTGATATGCAGCTACCACATGAACTATGGGGTGAAGCGGTTTTAACTTCTGCTTATTTATTAAACAGATGTTCAAACACAGTAAACATTAAAACACCGGCGGAGATGTGGTTTAATAGAATACCAAATTTAAAACACTTAAATATTTTCGGATCATTAACATATTTTAAAAATAATTTTCTGTTAAATAAACTTGACTCAAGAAGCAGTAAAGGGCTTTTAGTAGGTTATACTAATAACGGATATAAAATATGGGATCCTTTACATTTCAAAATCTATTATTCAAGAGATGTAACGTTTAATAATAGTAAGAGTGATGTTAGTGAGTTTTTAAAAACGTGTTATAGGGAAGTGAGACAAAGTGATTTAAATAATTTATTTAAAGAAATTAGTGTTGATATTAGTGATGAAGTTATTAATGGTGATATTAATAGTGATATTAATGGTGATATTAATGGTGATATTGATGGTGATATTGATGGTGATATTGATGGTGATATTTGTGATGAAGTTATAAGCGGTGGTGTTGGTAATGAAGAAGTTAATGAAGATATTAGAAATGGTGTTGAAGATAATGGTGTTTATGAAGAAAGAGTTACTGATGTTTTTGAAGATAGAGTTGAAGATGTTGAAGTTGATGGTGGAAATACTGAGAATATTGAAGATTGTATTGAAGAAAATATAAATTTGAGAGGGGAGGTTAGAGAAGATTCAGCTGTTGAAGACAGTGATGGTTTAAGGATTTTACCAAATAGAGAGAGGAGATTACCTTCTAGGCTAATGGATTATGATTTAGAGAGTTCGTTTTTAACTTTTACGGAAGTTTTGAGTAGTGTTGATAAAGATTTATGGAAGAAAGCAATTGATGAAGAAAAAGAATCTTTAGAGAAGAATAAAACATGGGAAATTGTAGAAAGGCAGGAAGCAGGAAATAGAAAAATAATATCAAGTAAATGGATTTTTACAATAAAGCCTGGTGGAAGATATAAGGCTAGATTAGTGGCAAGAGGTTTTTTACAAAAGTATAATATTGATTATAAAGAAACATATAGTCCAGTGGTAAACACAACAAGTGTTAGATTGTTGTTGGCTATTGCAGCTCAACAAGGGTTTAAAATAAAGCAGTTCGACGTGAAAACGGCATTTTTATATGGGGAATTAAATGAAGATATTTTTATGGAGATACCCTTAGGATACAACATAAAGGACAAAGAAAATAAGGTGTGTAAATTAAAGAAAAGTTTGTACGGGTTGAAGCAAGCGCCACTTATGTGGAATAAGAGGTTGACGGAATTTTTGAAGAAATTGGGATTGATACAAATGAAATTAGATCCATGTGTGTTTCATAATAAAAATAAAAATATATACTTAGCCATTTACGTAGATGATGGTATTTTAATTGGTAAGGATGAGACAAGTTTAAATAAAATAATAAATCAATTAGAAACGGAATTTGAAATGCGGAAATTTAATAAAACTGAAAAGTTTATAGGTTTTGATGTGTTAATTGAAGAAAATTTTATAAAAATTTTTCAGGAAAGTTATATAAATCAACTTTTAGATAAATTTAAATACAAAAGCTTAAAAGATAGTAGTCATCCAGATATTTTGGTAGATACACATCAAGAGGGGAAAGGTGGTGATGATGATGTGCATCGTTATAGGCAATTAATCGGCTCGTTGTTGTATTTAGTGAACAAAACAAGATTAGATCTGTCGTTTCATGTTGGTTATTGTAGTAGACATCAGGAACATCCTAATTTGAATGATTTTGCAAATATTAAAAACATTTTTAGATATATTAAAAATACAGTTAGCAGTGGTATAAAATATGTTCGTGGTAGCGACCTAAGTTTAAAAGCATATTGTGATGCAGACTTTGCAGGTGATCCTGATACTAGGAAAAGCACGACTGGTTTTGTAGTGTTTTATGGTGGTGGTCCAATTCACTGGTGTTCTCGCAAACAGTCAGTAACTGCTTTGTCTAGTACTGAGGCTGAATATATATCTGCAGCCGAGTGTATAAAAGATCTGCTTTACATTCAGAGTTTGATTCATGAGTTGACAGGGGAGTTACCAAAAACACAATTGTTTGTTGATAATCAATCAGCAATAGTTTTGATTAAAAACGGAATCTTAAATAGGAGGAGCAAGCACATTGATGTGAAATACCATTTTATTAAGGAGAAATTAGATAAAAATTTATTAGAAATTTATTATTGTCCTACTAAAGACAATTTGGCTGATATTTTAACTAAACCACTGGATAGAACAAAGTTTTTGAGACTTAGACAATGTATAGTGAGTGATACATAGTGGACATTTGTGAAGTGACGAATTATGTAGGTTTATTAGAATATAAGGTTTTTGGGAGTTAACTTGAAATTTTAATTTTAAGTTAGTTATGTAAGGTGTTTAGGTTAATTAATTCAAAAGTATATTTGTTGTATGGTTGTATTGGGTAAGTTAGTTAAGTTGGGTTTTAAGGAGGAGATAGGTAGTTGTTATGATGATATAAAGATAAAATTCAGAGGGGATGTTAGGATATAGAATTTTATCATGAGATGACATGTTGCTGGCAGGTTTTATTTTAAAAGTAAACAGCATTAGAATAAAGTTTGAAAACAATGACAGGTGTAGAAAAGCAAGAAAATGTGACATTGTATGATTGTATTATTGAAGTTCGATAGATTCAGTTGTAAATGTTTTAATATTTAATATGTAATAGATTTTGATAATATTTTAATAATAAAGTGTGAAGTATTGAAGTGGCGGTATTATGATTGATTGAATAACCTCCCAGGAGTTGTGTGGAGAGTCACACTCCTCGAACACTATGTAGTGGAGGAATTTCGAAATTAAACGAATAATTTTGAGCTGTTTTTTTTGGAGAAATACAACCTTTCCAGCATAACTTTCACGTGCCTAGCTAAAATTCAGTAATATGAGTGCTAGATTTATATTTTCTAGATACAATAAAGTTGTTTTTCTATAGATATGGCGATCTGAGTATGCCCACTGAAGGGCCCCAAGAAAGAGCCAACAATAGTCAACGGTGGGTGGAACTAACGGACATGCGAACGTGAAATGCTGATGCCACCGGCGACACGAAAACTATTGAGAAATTGAGAAAAGTGTGTAACCTACTACTTTATTCATTTTGATTGCTTTTATCTTATTTCGTCATTATTATTTGTAATGTTTATTTGTTAAGGTGTGGAGTGACTTTAAACAGCAAGAAGAAGGCAACTCGCATACACAGAGCTGCCAAGGGAACACTGGACTGGTGGCGGTCCAGGTTCTTCCCTGAAGCCAAAGGATTTAGAGCAGAGTGCTTGTAAATAACTACTTGTAAATTAAATCCATAATAAATACCTAGGGTAACTGGATGGATATACCTACCTTATTATTGTAAAACTTAAGATATTATAATTAATTAAATACATTATATTGTTTTAATCTTTCATGGTCACTAAACATACATGGTAGCAATCTCGTCAGTAATAATAATTAAGTAAATACATACCTATCCTACTAATATCCTACTTAATATTAAAAATGCGAAAGTTTGGATGTCTGGATGTTTGTTACTCTTTCACGCAAAAACTACTGAACGGATTTTGATGAAACTTTACAGTATTATTTTTTATAACCCAGATTAACATATAGGCTATAGTTATGACGATCTGTGACAAACTAAATTTCACGGACGAAGCCGCGGGCAAAAGCTAGTTGAAAATAAAATGATTAATTTTTATTGACTATTTATTTCACAAAACCTAATACATAATACACAGACTGTTTAAAAACAAAAGTAAATTTCAACTTATGAAAATACATATTCATTGTCGGTTTAGCTTTCTATCATGATCTCGTAAGGCTGCGTTTCCACCAGAGATGTGCGAGGATGCGTAGCGAAGGATGTGTTTGTAAAGAACCAATAGAATCGCTTCATTTACCTCGCCTCGGTCAGCACATCTCTGGTAGAAAAGGCTCAGGCTGTACAACACTAATGAGCATTTTCAAATCTCTGCTACACATCCTCGTACGATACATTTTCCTCGCACAGCTTTGGTGGAAACCCGCACACATTTTCACAGGGCAGCTAGACATCTTCGCACGACACAATTCCCTCGCATATCTCTGGGAAACGCAGCATCCTCTCCCTCCCCCAAGGATCTCCACAATGTGCCCGCATCCAGGTTCTTCCCGCGACCTTCACCAGATCGTCGGTCCACCTAGTGGGAGGTCTGCCTACATGCTGATAACATGTTCCATCGTAATAAACTTCTTTCCGACATAATTTAATAAAGAAAACACCTAAAATGACCTAAAACCACAATTTTATTTTGCTTTTCACACGTCAATAAGCCAGTGAGTTACGTTACTGTGACAGCTAAGGTATTTTTCGATGACATCTTTGAAAATTGCAACTCATGGTAAGTTATTTGTATGAAACTTAATAAAAACTTTAGTCGCTATCGTATTCATTTAGATAGGTTTTTTACCTAACGATTTGAGATGAACTCATGGTAGTGTTTTTAGTTTTGCTGCGGTTCAGCTACTAACCGCTAGAGGCGCTGTACAATTTGCCATACATTTTTTTACGCCCTCGATAGCGAGATGCTCGGTAGGTAAACTCATGGTAGAGGCACAGATTACGACCACGAACAAACATTGCAACACAGTGGCTTGCTGTTCGCTTGTTTGGACACATTCGCATGCGAACACTGCACTTCATAAATAACGACTTTGCCTGGTGGAATGGAAAGTTTCAGTTACAAGTAAAGCGAAGAATAAACATCAAACTGTACAATAGAAACTAACGTCACTCTAACGACTGTTTGCGTTTGTATTTTAGTACCTGCAGCTCTAAAGCTAAGAAAATGACTGTTTCCAGCTTTTACACAATATAATCCAATCCGTGACATACTAGCTGTCACGGATTGAGTTAGATTGTGTAAAAGCTAGATGGTTTCTGTGAATTTTCTTCCTGAAAAATATAGAGCGATCGAAACGGAATGATCGATACTCCCTCGTTTTGTAATAATTAACTTCAAACTGCCTACTATAAACATTTTAAATTAAATTACAAACTTTAATTAATTTGTTGTACAATTTAAATGAAAGTTACGATATCGCCTCCTTAACATTCGGAAATCTTAATATCAAGCTCCATCCAGAACATCCTTCACAACAGAAGGTACAAAATAGGGTTATCCTCACTCAAAATGATTTTAGATAGTTACAAGTAGGTATAATGAAGGCAGACAGCCTCTGGATGTTCATGTTAACCAGCAACTAGTTAAAAACATCTACCAAAGTACGAACTAAACTAATCCTAACTTTAAACAAATGTTGTAACTTTAGCCGTAGCCCAGCTAATATCGGGAACAATAGATTTCAAGGGAACAACCACTAGGATAATATCGTATTAAAAGTTTGTAACTTAATTTTTATGTTATGGCTTCATTTATAAACAGTGTAGCTTGTGAAATATATCACAATTAAATTAACAAATACCTCACTGAGAAATACTTAACCCCAAAATTAAGCAAACGTAGATCAAAAGCATCAGCAACAACGAATAATCGTACCTGCCTAAACACAAGTTGCACATCAATAAAAATAATTAAATTGAAGAAGATTGAATGTTCGTGCACTCTAACTTTTCCCCCAAAAGGATTCGAAAAAGAAGCAGATAATTAATGATGTGATAAAGAAGTCTAGGCTAATAATGATGGTGATGTTGATAAATAACTGAGAGTCATAACTCTCAAGCTTCCTAATACGTGTAAGTGACTATAGTCAATTTGCAACTTTGATAGAGTGTTAGTTGAGTGTCAGCCCAAAATTCCGCTACAAGAGAGTGGCATTGTCAGTAGCATTCATTGAATCTGCCTGCGTGCAGCTGTTTGGGCACGCAGGGCACGACATCATGTGCTTCATCGACTGGGGAACACAACTATGTTTCGACTAAGGCATCCAACTCCACACTAATATCGTTACGAAGATAACAGCGTAGACTATCGACCCGGGCGAACACGTGTTTGCATTTTCACGATATACAAGGACACTTGTAGTCTGTTGGTAAACACAAAATGATTTTTGAAATTTTTGTTAAAAAATTAGCCATTTCAGCCAGGGGATGGTAAAGGTCATAGCACACTTATCAACACCGAAAGGGATCGACACCGTATCGGCTTTCGCTGCGAGGTGAGGCGTTTACGTTACGGTGCGGATAATTGAAGGGGTGAGTGGACAAAGGTCTTATCTAACAAAATGAGTTACGAATGTTTGAAAATGTTAATCTGCTCATACCACATTTGAATCCTGAAATGTAGGAATGCTTGTCAGATAACACCTTTGTTAAGGTTTGACACGTAACAAAATAGCGTGTTTTGAGCTCATTAGTCGATTTTATCATCACTTAAAACCTTGGCTTAAAACCTATGTTCAAGCAAAAAAGTCGATTCCTCAGTTTTGTCAGATAACACCTTTGTCCACTCACCCCTTCAATTGTGCGTTGCAGTACGGAGTCTCATACAATAAAATAATACTGACCGCCATCCAGTTGATACGGTTACGCGAGCCGTTTGGCTTGATAAGTGTGCTTCTTCCTTTAAAGGGAACAATGCTACATCTGCCCTTTATGTAGATGTGTTGAATTGAAGTACGTACCTACTACACTTTACGTCAGGCGCATGTAGACAACAACTCTCATAAATTAGAGCACACGTTCCTGGAAATGTCATTGTTCTGCCTTAATTAAATGGAATGGAGTCTATTACTGTAAATCATACAGTTCACTTAAGGAGGACTGAGGTATGTTGTACTTTAATATAATTTACTTAAAAATCTGAAAATCTGAATATTGTTGGTTAACGTAGCTTGTGCAAAAGTCCAGGATAAAATAATCACAAATTAAAAGAGTTGCTGAGACATGTAGAAACTACTTAAAAGTCCAATATTACTTGATCATCAAATTTTTATTTTGAACGAACTAGGTCACAGAATTCACATTTAATTTCATAGTTTTCCTTTCTCAAATGTCTTAATAACTTCTTAATACTACTTAACTACATAATAAACTTATGTTATATACATACGCTATTATAAGGGTGGGTGTCTCGGTATCCTGTTTCTGTATCTAAGATCTGAAGCGAGCTCTTTAAGTACACCAAGCACGAGTAAAGTAGAGCAATAATATCTGCCTAACTACATTTACTGACAGCTACATTGGCGGGTCGGGCCTTATAGCAGGGATGTTTTGAATATCCGTAACCGTAACCGAAACTATCGGATATCCGAAATAAAAAAATATCCGTAACCGTAACCGATTCAAATGTTTTTTTCTTAATTTAATCTTAATATTTTTTAAAGTTACTTGTCTGGCATTCTCTGGCATCATCTGATATCCCCGCCTGTTTTACCTTTATCATAGATGCCGTCATGGTACTTTCATAAAGTAGTTATGTGGGTCGCGAATCGGGCAGCATCTTGCTATTTGAATTTTACGTTTTTTAAATTCTAATATCCGTAACCGAAATTATCCGAATCTTTCGGATAATCCGAAATGATTTCATATCCGTCACCGTAACCGGTATAATATTATTCTAATATCCGTAAACGTATCCATAACCGAAACTTCATATCCATAACATCCCTGCCTTATAGGGTTAGCGTTTACGTACAGCTTGTATTCAGTTGCATTCGCTCTAGTTCGTAAATGTAGCGTTAGTGGGAGGCTCCTTTGCATTGCCTTAAAGATAAGCCTAACCGCTATATTTTACAATTTGCCAATAGTTTTACTTAATAACAGGAAACATCTCAAAATATCTATTATGGAAGCTGGTAACATTGAATATTCCGATCATCATCATCATTTCAGCCATAGGACGTCCACTGCTGAACATAGGCCTCCCCCAATGCTTTCCGTGTTGATCGTTGGTGGCGGCCTGCGTCCAGCGTTTTCCTGCTACCTTTATGATGTCTTCGGTCCACCTTGTAAGAATATTCGGATTAGATCCAATTTATTCTGTAACCTATTATTTTGATACCGTTTGATAGAGCGTGAAGCACTTTCAGGATCAGTAACCAGTATTTCGATATCTACTATAGTTTAGGAATAATCGAGTGAGATCACTTACCGTTTCCACTCATGAACTCACTCATGAAAGTACTTAACCATTCCTAAATACACTATATTCCGTAAAAGAGGCAAGTAAAGCAATAAACTGTAGTGGTTTTTTTTTTTTTTTTTTTTTTGAAGGGACGCGCGCTGGTAGCTTGAGGAGCTTTTCCAGCTTCACCGGGCAGAGTGGCGAGTACAGAAGGTACTCTAGCCGTTTGGCGATCGTCGGTGCGCGTGCCGACGAGGCCGAGTGTGGGCTTCGCGAAGCGAAGCCCAGGCTCGTCCGCGTCGGTCGCAGACCGACGTTCGCGATCGGGCCGTATCGAGCGCATAAGGCGTCCGATCAGTGGCGAACCCAACTAGAGGGTTGCCCACCGCGGTGTTGGACCAAAGTCCAGCCTACGGCGGGCTCACTCTAGTGGGCCCGATCGAGGGGACTACGGACGCGGCCTGAGGGCGCCACGGTAGGCTCGGACCTCGGCTCAGGCCGTGTCCGGGGGACGGATAGGGGAGAACCGGCCCGGTACATGTCTGTACCGTCCGAAATGGAAAGCAGGGCCTCGTACTCGCCGGCGAGTACGGTGTAACGAGCTACTGTGTTGTGGAGTAGTTGGCGTGCTTAAGGCAGTGATGTCTGTGTTCAGAAATTCGGTAATAGGATCGTCCGGGTCGTCTAGGACATGCCTAGGTCGTCGGTATTGGGCAGCGACATCTTTCTGGGGTGTATACGTGGCGGCGCTAACGATAAGAGGGTTCTTGTGGTTGATCGCTTTATCAAAGTAGCAGCGAGAGGCTTCTTTCATAAAGTGATCAATCGATGGGATCTCGAAATCTCTATGGAGATTCGTATTACGCACGAACCACGGGGCATCCGCGGCTCGGCGTAAGAATTTGTTTTGGAGGGTCTGGAATTTCTTAAGGTCTGTGCAGGAAGTGTGAGCAAACACCGGACTGGCGTAAGTCAACACTGGACGGATGCAGGTTTTGTAAATTGTCAACTTATTTCTAAGTGACAATTTACTTTTCCTTCCAACTAGGTGGTAGAGTCGGTGGATGTAGTGGTTCGCACGGCTCAAGACGCGTCTGAGGTGCGGAGCGAACGATAATCTCTGGTCGAGAGTGACACCTAAGTACTTGGCCTCACTTTTCCAAGGAATAGTTTGGTCAAATAAGGTGAGATGGGTGGGGACATTAGGACGAGTGCGAACCGGAGGACGTTTCGCAGACAAAGCCCTAGAAAAGTACACTGCTGCACTTTTTTCGGGATTTACCTCGATACGCCACTTCCTGAACCATTCGCCTAATTGTGTGACTGCGCGTTGGAGCGCCAAGATGACGTAATTCCGATTACGTCCGGACTTGTAGAGTGCGGTGTCGTCCGCGAAGAGGGCTAAATCCGTATTCGGATATTTGGGGATGTCATTGACGTACAATGAAAAGAGGATGGGCGAGAGCACGGAGCCCTGGGGGACTCCGGCTCTTATGGGGCGGGGGGAGGAGAGGGAGCCATCTACTCGGTAACGAAAGGTGCGATTCGATAAAAAGTCACGTAAGATGTGCACGAGACTGTCCGGAACACCGAGTTCGTAAAGCTTGTAAATCAAGCCATTGTGCCAGACTTTATCGAATGCCTTCGCTACGTCGAAGAATAGCACTCCTGTCCCTACGGGTGGCTTAGCAGTGAGGCCGCTAAGTATGTGCTCCGTTAAGCGGTGCACCTGTTGTACGCAGGAATGTGAGGCGCGGAAGCCAAACTGTTCGTTTATTAAGAGATTATTAGAAAAAACATAATCTCTTAATCGAGAGACAATTATACGTTCGTATAACTTACCCATGGTCTTTAAGAGACTGATAGGTCTGTAGCTTGTGGGGTCAGCCAGTTTCTTACCGGGCTTCGGGATGCCAATGACTTCTGCCTCTTTCCACGCGTCGGGAAAGATGCAGTGAGACATGGCCGCGTTGAAAATAGCAACCAAGAGGTATACTAGGGGGGCAGGCAGGGCGCGTAAGACTCTATTAGAGATACGGTCCGGGCCGGGGGCTTTGTTGGGACGGAAACCTTTGATTATCGTTCGCACCTCGTCGACGTTGGTCGGGTCTAGGGTTGTGGTCGGAGGGAGGGCGGCTCTACGTTCGACTTCACTGTCCACCATGCGGAGGTGGGCAGAGTCTACTGGGAGGGTACTGGGGGAGCACTGTGCTTCTAGACTGTCGGCTAGACATTCGGCTTTGGCGTCGTCGTCAAACGCAAGCGTTTGATCGGGACGTAAAAGCGGTGGCGTGGACGCTACGGTGTCAGACTTAAAGGCTCTCGTCAACTTCCAATAGGCTTGGTGAGATGGCGAGATTTCTTTAAGTAGATCATCCCACTGATTGTTACGGAGTTCCGCGATACGAGCCTTGACAGCGCGCTGTAGGGAACGTAGGCGGACTCTGTTTTCCTCGGTTGGATAAGCGTCATAATCGCGAGTGGCTGCGTTCTTTGCCCTCAATAGTTCTCGCGCGTCGTCCGGCAACCTGAGACGGTGGTTAGCCATCGCAGGCACTTGCCTAGACGAGTCGCCGATGGCGACCGAGATGTGACTAGTGAGCGCATCGATCGCGTGAATAGTTTCGTGAGGCGAAACTATATCGTCGGGGATTGAGGACAGTTGTGGGCTCTGACAGTTCCCAAGTTTTACCTTGAGTTTGTCCCAGTCCACAATTGTCTTCATAGTGGGTGTAGACTCAGGAGAGCCTAGTTGTAGTACGACCGGGCGATGGTCAGAAGTGAGCGCGTGCATGGTTTCTATAGAGTGTAGGCGGAGGCCTATATTCTTTAGAATTGCCATGTCCAGAATGTCGGGCCGATGCTCGACATTGTAAGGATAGTGAGTGGGCGTCATAGGGACTAAGATGTCAAAGATGAGTTCCTCAGAGAGTTCGCTTAACATGTTGCCATTGGCAGTGGATGTTACGCAACCCCAATGAGTGTGTTTGCTATTAAAGTCGCCGCCAAGAATGACTGCACTATTCATAGCAAAGAGGGCCTGAAAGTCGCTCCTTAAGGGAGTCTTGTTCGGGGAGAGGTAAACCGAGCCGATGAGGATGGGCTCGTGTCCAGTCATGGCTAGCCGACAGAGTGAGACTTCTAGGTTAGAGAGAGAAGGGGGATCGACTAAAGCACAGTGCAGAGAACGCTTATAATAAATAAGCGTGCCGCCGCCACGTGTGGGCCTATCGTGTCTAATGATATTGTAGTTCGCTATCCTAGGATTGCGAATAGAGGGTGTTAGGAGGGTCTCTTGAACCAGAAAGATGTCGACCTGGTGGTCGGTAAGGAACTGAGTAACCTCGTCCTTCTGCTGTCTAAGACCGTTAGCGTTGAAAAATGCTAAGGTGATTGACCGGGGTTTGATCCTAGCGGTGGGATTAGCCATTACGGAGCGTGGAAAGAGGAGATAGCGTAGCAAAAGTCTACGTGTTCGGCGAGGATAGATAACCTATCCATGATGTTGCCTTCGCCATTAGTCGCGCGCAGTTTTGCGGCGATCACAAACATCTCGCCGACATTAATTTGGCCAAAGAAGTCTCTGACCAACTTAATGTCAGCCGCAGGTGAATGTGAAGGCTGGGGCTTGGCCTGAGGGGCCGGGACTTTGTGGGCTGGTGCCTTAGGGGCAGGGGGACTTGGGTTAGGCGCCTGTTGGGCAGGTGCCTTTGGCGTAGCCTTAGGGGCTGGGTGGGGTTGAGGAGCCTGCTGGAGCGCGGGTGGGGCCACAGCTGTTTGGGTGGGTGTGGGAGTAAGGCTGGCAGCCTGGGTGTAGGCCAGAGGCCTAGCCCAAGCATTGGGCCTGTTGGGGCGGAGGCTAGGAGCCTCACTTGCTACCGCAAAGTTGCGAGTAGCATTGATCTGCCTGGGGGCAGAGGGGATGGGGGCACGCGGCTGAGTGCGTGGAGCCCGGGGACAACCGCGATAATTCGCAGGATGACCCTGGCTACCACACAGTATGCAGCTCGGTGGTTCGGTGGCTGTGGCCTTGTCACGGACACAGTCGGCTGTGCCGTGATCGCCTAGGCACTTGACGCACCTAGGACGGGCGTGACAATTACGGGCAGCGTGCCCGTAATGTTGACAGCGGTGGCACTGGCCGGGAGCGCCGCGCTTTCGGGGTGGCTCAACTTTGAGCCCGGAGATGAAGCAAACCGTTTTCAAATTGAAAATCGATTTCGCTTCGTTGGAATAGTCCAAGACTACTTGGACAAGGTCAAATGGTTCACGTGTACGAGTCCTGTACAGACGGTGAACCTGTTTGACGGGAAAGTTTTGTGCCTTGAGGTCGGCCAAGATGGAGGCGGAGTCTAGCTCCTTGGGAAGGCCACGGATAACAACCCGCAGCTCCCTTTCCTCCTCGCGAGGGAAGGTATGATAACCGATACGGTTTTCATCTAGGAACCGTGTTAGGGCTCGGTGCTCGTCCGAGGTGGACAAAGACACCTTAATGCCTACGTTGCACGACTTAGCGTGCGAGAAATTGATGTGGCGCTCCTTGAGCGCGCCGGAAATCTTGTTCCAGGACGCCTTGTCCTGGACAAAGACTGGGGGGACTCTGGCAGTCCGCCCGGTGCTCGACTGCGTGCCGGAGGGCTGGGAAGATTGCGAGGGCTGAGAGAGGCCCGAGTTGGCCTTCAGCGCCTTCGCAGGGGGGGAAGGAGGGGGAGAGGCCGCGGATTTGCGGGTCCTCTTCGGACGACTGACGGTAGTGAAGCCACCGTCATCACATGAGAGTCACATTCCATGTCCCTACTGGGGGCATGGGATTGGTGCTCTATGACAATAGAGTGGTCGTTCGTGAGCGGGATTGGTAGCGGGGCCAAGTTAGGATCGCACATGGCGTCCTCGGGACATGACGGGGAAGCAGGCTCCTCATATACGGAGCTTGCGAGGGATTTTGCCCGTATGTGGGCTTTAAACCCGGAGAGGACCTCCGGGTGAGTGGCCCGGAGGAACTTTAGGAGTTCCTCCGTGTCCATGGCATGGAGTTGAGATTCGCGACGCGTGAATCTACACCGGTTCGCAAGTCGCAACCACCGAGAAGAGCCGGCAAGAAACTCGGTGGTTATAGCGGTGTGTAAGTCCCGCACAGTCGGTGTAAACCGAGCGGGGTGTGTCGGAAAAGTGTGCCCTAGCCAATGTAACTACGCCGCAACGTAGCAACGCCGCGACGTAGGGTGAGTACCTACTCCTAGCAGTCCTTCAGGAGGGCCCCGGTCGTAAAAACAACCAGGGATACGCTCCTTCAGGGATGGAAAGTAGGGAGGGGTAGGGGGGGTCACGCCCGGCAGTGAAAAGACTGTGAAACCGAGTGTCTCAAGGGCAAGGAGGAACGCCTCACCCTCTCAAACGTGCCTTCCAGGAGGCCAAGGTTCACAGCCTAATATACCGGCGGCGGCAGGAAATTTCAGCGCCTTGAAAAAGGCACTGTCGGTCGCTCCCAATCGAACCGAACCGCCTTTAGAAAGGCGTTTAACTACGCTTGTTCGTTATCACCGTTAGGTATCCCAAGCGCAGCCGCGGGCAAGCCACGTAATTGTGACAAAACACCACAGAAACAAGACTCGCAGAGCGAGGGCGATAAGCTCGAGGAACTCGGAGCGCAGCGCATGCGAGCGGGCGGGCGAGGCGGAGCGCACGTCCGTACCGTGCGAGCGATGCGAAGCGAATGAAAAAAAAAAAAAAAAAAGAAAAAAAAAAAAAAAAAAAAAAAAAAAAAACTGTAGTGGCCATGTGTTTCGTATTTATATTGTAAACTCATCAAGTGACCTCGGTAGCCAGAGGCGATCTTAGGGCTAAACATTGGTAATGCTCGTATACTAATCGATATTCAATTACAGACTTTATGCCTTTGACTTAAGACCTAATCTTATCGATCTTTATATGCCTAATTGCGGTTAGCTTTTGGGTTTTTATATGAAACGTAACTTCAGTTCGATCTTCGTTACTTTCTTGTATCATTGGTAAAATAGTTTCGCAGTATGTTTCCGTGCTTCTATTATGTCTATTATAACATGTAAACACTAGCATACAGTAACATACCTATTATTCATAGGTTATGAATGAGACATACGCAATATAAAAATTGTTATTTTTTTTAAATAACCGTTATTTTGCTATGTCATCTGTTTTATAGACATTTTTAATCAGCTAAATGTAATTGATCTGTAATGCCCATATCCGTATCTAAAACATAAAAGTATTAGCTAGCAGAAAAACATTGGTTCGCAGTTGAATATTTGCTCTAACACTAATACTTTAAAGGATTTCTGTTCGTTGGAAAGTGTAGGCGGGAAATTTAATAGTGGCTGGTAGAATTTATCGCGATACAGCGCGCCGTAAATAATGCTATCTTACAAGCTTCTTGCCCGGCGATATTATGCGCAGAGATTACGCTAAACCACACTGTTTTTCAGCCAAGAAAAACAGTATTGCTATATGAAGCTTTTTATGGTAGCCTTGAAGGAATACTTCAAATGAAAATGTTGAACCCTTCGGAGGCCCTTTGATTTCAGGAATTTTTTTAGTTTAAAATATTAGACTCATTTCTGTCTCTATCATAGTGTGTGTCTTTCACCTGCATCGATTTTGAAAAGAACTTTTATTTATTATAAATTTTTTTCTGTGGTCTCGAAAAATAGGAAAAACTTATGGTAGAGAAAGAAATGGAGTGGGTAAGTGAGTTGGCTTCAAACTTGACGTGTTATTTCATCCACATTTTTATTTCTAAAGCGGGGCGCAACGTACCTTAATTTTTAGCCACTTACCTACCATTGCTTAAGTTATTCTTAGTTTTAAGCAATTTTATACTTATTCCCTTAATAATACTAACGTCAATATCAAACAAAGCGAATCGAAAATGCAGACTTGAATTATGAGCTGCCAAAATTCCATTATTCTGCTGTCATTCGCTCGGGGCCGGGTGTCTCTGACTACGATTGCTGCATTTGCCGCTGATTGCCTCCAAATGGGTATCGAACTATCAAAGTCCAGTCTCAGTAAGTGTAGATCTAGAATTCTAGATTACGCTACCACAGAATAGCGCGTCGGAAAATGCTCACAGGATTAATGGTACTAGCTAAGTTTCTTAGCAATTAGTGCAAAGCGGTCTGAATAGAACTTAAGTTTGTTGTCAAACTTAGATTCTAGACTATGTCCATCTATGTCCTTAAATGATGTGTCTATTCAGCGTCTAGCTAGACGAACTAACATTCTTCATCTGTTCGGCTTTGCGAACGATTATTATTTACTAAAGTTAAGTGTGTTACATAAACTAACATGTAATTTGTCGACGGCCGATCATTGGAATGGCCAATATCATAAGTCAATGCATGCACACATGTCATCTTGATACAGAAATAGGTTCTTTTTTTCTCGTTTACACTCATTTACTTTTAAGAATGAATTCCTCGCGCTACGATCTCCAAAAACCTAAATCAAAATCGATCAGGAAAACAGTATCACATACCTTTTTTTGCGTAGTAACAATGACTGGATTCCTTTGCCTATTAAGAAGCTGTAAAAAAGTGAATTTCTGCGCTAGAGGCCGAGTCACGGCGCAGTGACGGCGCCTGGCGGGCTTAATCGAAAAATTCCTCGCGCTGCTTCAGATGCTTGCATGATTGAGGAGCCGATAATACCTGGAGATATTTTTCGGAAAAGCCCACCGATATGACTTGCGGATTGATGCTTGTGCTACTTTTTACGAAAGAAAGACGAAACTTGATAATACTTGAACTGTAGAAAATAGGGATTGGTTTCGAGCTCTAGTCTAATCTGGTGTGATAATAGAGTCAGTTATGAAATAGATAATAAAAAGTTACACGCTAGTTGTACAATATTACATTTCCATACTAAACGTCACTTTAAACTAGGTTTCGACGCGTAACTTTTATTAGTAAAGGGGTTAGTTTTCCGCTATGTCTACTATGCTATCATATTTTATAACACGAGGGAGTGATGACCACAAATGCGAACAGTGATGATGAATCATTTGTGCATCAGAGACATTAACTACCTTTCTCTGAATTCAGAGTGTTACTATTGAAAAATAATAGTATAAGGACATAAAATATATACATTCGCATTATATCTCCTTTTGAAACTTGATCTACGGTAAGTGCAGCATATGAGTTAAATTTATGCCATGCAAAATAGTGCCAAAAGTACTTAACCGTGCTTAGCTTGGCAAGGATAATACTTAAAAGCTTAGTTGAGTATGATGACTTGGCGGTTCGTAAATTGTACTTTAATTTCGTTAAATTATAGAGCCTTACAGTATTCTCAATTTCAGAGTAAGATAACTTTCGTTTATGCAAATTTTGCGACCTTTACCCAGTGAAATGCCTACATTTTAACACATAATATCAGCAATGGACGAATTTATTAACTGCATACTGTTTGATGTGATACCACAAAGTTAAAAGAGAGTAATGTGATGTTACAAATCAACTATTTTTATGAGAAATAGAGATTTGTTCATTTTGTGGGTTAACACATTATGGCGCGTATCCAGCTGCGGGGAACCATATATGACTCAGCTGAAAGAAAAAGTTTGAAAACTTTAATAACCAGTTTTCATAAGTTACAAGTTTAAATTGAAAAGCATGTAGCGTAAATGTGCATCTAGAAAATAGCAAAATAAATATCGTTAAAGGTTTGTTTCAGCCCACCTGAATATGTAAAACATGTAGCGAAATAGGTAAATAACATACCCCCTCAAGCGATCTGCCGCGGGAAGGCGCTACTGCGTGAAGTGCCCCCCACTTCCCGCGGGAAAAAAAAAAAAAAATCCCGTTGCGCATTTTCCCTAAAATAGCTTATCATTATTACCGTTACATACTATCGAGTCACATTTTTGGAATCTGGATAAAATTACCCGTCTTTTGGTGTAACTTTTAAGGCTAACAAATATATATTTTAGGTACAACACTTACTTGAAAAAAAAGATTCGTCATTTTTGTCACTTTTTGTGATTGCACTTGATTCACCTTCAAAATTAGAAGCAATGTTATATATTAACACTTATTTCCAAAGTTAATCACATTATACACGTTTTTTATAAAGAAAAACACACTTCCAAAGCATCTAAACGATAAAAAACATCCATCTTTTTCACTACCCAGACGGGCACCGCGGATCGCGTCATCTTCAAACACAGACTGAGAAAAATTTCGTTGAAAAGCAACCATAGTGCCTAGAAAATATAGCTATCACATTCATACTTAAGCATTATTACTTTCGAGCGAAAGAAACAGAACTATATTTTTTAAATGACAAGGTCCCGAACTTGGACAAGTGATTTGCGTCTGCTCCCGCCGCAGAGCACTTTAGAGCTAAGTGACGTGCGTCTGCTCCCGCCGCAGATCGCTTGAGAGGATACATTAAAGACAAAAAGAACAGCGTTTTTCGTCTTACTATATTCTCGTAGTAGAGCAACTTGTTTGAATATGCATAAGTTTTAAATTTTATCTATTTCATGCAACTGAAATCTACTTCTGAAAAACCTTAAAGTATAAATGAGAATTAAGCAAAATCGAGTTAAATAAATTCAACAAACTACTAAAGAGTAAAAAGTTTTGTTTGGATAAAAATGGAGTTTTTGTTGCGTAATTTACTATCTGAGTAATCAAAGGAATTCATTACAACCGCGAAATTAAATGAGTTTGTGTGTTTAATTTGTGAATTCTGGCGTGTGCCCAACCGCAGGGAACTTGCACCGGACTTTAGTTTTAAAACTTCCCCGCATTTTCGCGGCGTAACGGGTGTTTCTCACTTCGAAATTTTAAATTGAAATCTCCACAATATCATGAGTACTTTCACGCGAGGTTTTGGTTCTGAGAGAATTTCTGAATTGATAAAATTGACATTATTTTACAGCAGTTTAGCAAAAAGCATGTTCTCTAAAGCGAAACATTTGTTTAATGGCAGTGAAAATTCACTCTGTTGGTTTGGGATTTAACTAAACTCTCTAGGCGTTCAAAAATACGTCCCAAAACACAATATTAGCGTAGGCTATATTATCATCGGCGTATACATGAACGTGACAGATCCTCTCTGCCCTACTAGCCCACGCTGAAATTGTGCCGTAACTTCCACTTTTAGAATTTAGTTATGCAGTTGGTAAGTCGACATTCCCTGAGGGAAGCTTAAACCATTATTTAATGTCATGGGAACTGAATTAAATCTCTTTATGAATAATTTGTAATATTTTTAAAACGTGACTGTGCCGGCGTAGTGTGCGCGTGATAAATGATGCCACTGTCTAGCGTGTAATATGAAACTTTGTCTCATGGCGAGCCCGTATCGAATTTAAAAAGGGACATTTTTATGTAAGATACAAACTCGATTAACTATGGGTCACCTGATGGCAAGCGATTATGACTTTCTGGTCGTTACATTTTGCTGTCTTTATCTTTTCTTCTTATGATTAAAAAGGGTCAAGCAGGGTACGAGAAAACCAGTTAGATTGATTAAATTAGGAATTGTCTAGTTAATAGAGAAGCAGACATGATCATGAACTTTGTATTAGTACCTAAAACTAACAAAATAAATCTAATACCTATTTCGAAAGTCTAAAGCTTTTCTAAACACAAAAACTAATCAATCACGGTATAGCGTCGAACAAATCGCCCGCTAAACAAAATCGATCCTTTTAAGTAACCGAAGTTCACGAGTTCCGAAGCTTTTAACCCTAACACCATTGGAGAGCGGCAGACCGCGGAGCTGAAAACATTTTTTCGATACACGACTAAAGGAGATAATCTCTTAGGTCGGCGATCGGCGTTACTCAGCTGTATTAGCTGTGAAACATTTTAGAAACACCCTGCATACACTCTGTATTCACATAGCGGTTAACCGCTAGGTGAAAATTAGGGAAGCAATTTACCTTTTTTAGAATTTGTTTTGACCTTTGACAAAATAAACGATATTATGGTTTCATTTCGCATCCGTGGTCAAGTAATTTAAGAGGTGAACTCGCTTGACATAAAGGTCCTGGTTCGGTTCCAAATTCCAGGACATTCCAATTTCCAGAAGGTATATCAATGACGAAAGAAACATTTATGAGAATAAATCATGTTTCAAGAGACACGAGAAACCGTCAGGCTCATAGTCCCAGGTGAACAATCCATTTCCATTCGATAAAAAAAAGTTTTGTTTTCATAATCTCGTATGAGATTACCTAATTCGTTCAATCTTTGTATGTACAGTCACGGAATGAAAAGGTTCGTCAGTTTTCAAATTGATTCCTTCAACGAATCGCGAACACATATTACCTTTTGAAACTATGTTACAGAATAATCTCGAGTTAGAGAAAATAATCTTTAACTGTTCGTCAGTAAAGTCCAAAATTATTCAGATCAAAGTTGTTTGACGATTTATCTTGTCAAGAAGATTATTATGATTGATAAAGTAAAACCTTCTTGTTGGTTCAACCTGCCATTATTATTTCTATTAAAGAAAAAAAATATTGTCATTGGTCAATGTCATCATTGCATTGCACTGATGGGATAGAAAAATAAACAAGCAAAACCTTATTCGTTAGCAAACGTCATATTTATTTAAATGTTAGCAGCACTGTTTCTTGCACTGTTATGTTGGCAGGTTTGACTCTTACAGTACCTAGTGCAAGCGAAAACCGACACTAAGGTGACGAACCTTTTCATTCCGCGACTGTACCTAAATAATTGGTTTCCAGGTGAAGAATATTTCATTTTTATTTTATAAACGAACGTAAAACATACCTATTGTTATCATCTCATTAGTCAAAAACGTGTTCGCAAAAATCATACGAGTGTTCCAATTACTCCGTGACCCCCCATATCTCTCACGTTTTAAACCCCTTATCATGCTAGTGGGGCGATGAACTTGACGAATGTAGGTAACGATATCTTTACAATAAACTAAAACGTTACTTATTTAAGTTCCAATTGATTCCTAACGACTCTTATCTTCTAAAAAGTGGACGTATTAACTAGTGAAGTAACAAATGCCACTGGTGTCCAGACTTTACGTGACGTAGCTGAATATGTTTCTACTTTCTGTGCTTCGGAAGATCTCTAAGATCGAACGAAGATCTAAGTCTACTGATGTCTAAGTCTAATTACTGGAAACCAATAACTACGGAATGTAAATTGTGTCCAAACTGGATATCGAACTCAGGAGCCTCGGATAGAGAGTCGGACTTTAACCACTAGACCGCGATGCAGCGTTATGTAAGCAATGAGTAGAGAGTATGAACAGTTTGTGACCTTGACTTCAAAGGTTAATGACACTTTATTTATTTAAATGCAAAGTAGGTACGGGACATTGTAAACAAGTTCGATAAGGTTACAGATTTTTTGAAAACATAACGTGCTGTCTCTTTTTAGCAAACGGCATACACAGAGGTTGTAAGTAGGGTTGCCAAACGGTCGGGATTTGGTGGGAAGTGGGATTCTCCCGAATTTTTCTTCCGATAAAGTAAAAAATCTCCAAAAAAAATCACGATTACTTAAATAGGTAATTAATTTTTAGCTGGCAAGAGACGAAGGCATAGCCAAACCCATTTAAAAAAAGTTTATCGGTAGGCTGATAACTACCAAATTGACACTGATAATATTAATAAAATCAGATTAAATAGCCAAAAGATGAGTCGTTGTGAATCTGAAAAGGTCAGAAGCGTGATTAGAAACAATCCATCGTCGATCGTTAACCTATTTAGTTAATTCTACCTCGCAAAGTCACGTGATTAATCTCTCTTATCTGTGATGTCATTGCTGTCACGTGATTTATCGACAATGTTTAATGCTATAAAACTAAAAATTTTATTAGGGGCTGGGATTATTTTTGACGAGTTACAGAAATTTAAATTGAAAACCTTTAATATTTTTTTTATTTAACCTCGGTTGGTACTTGGTAGAGTCGGCAGTACGTTTCACACTAACTACAAAGGATGCCACAGGGTACAGGGTTTTAGTATAAGCAATTGCCATGGGCTGGGTTCTGTATGGAAATTCAAATTTTAAGTCAATGTACAGTCACGGAATGAAAAGGTTCGTCAGTTTTCAAATTGATTCCTTCAACGAATCGCGAGCACTTATTACCTTTTGAAACTATGTTACAGAATAATCTCGAGTTAGAGAAAATAATCTTTAACTGTTCGTCAGTAAAGTTCAAAATTATTCAGATCAAAGTTGTTTGACGATTTAACTTGTCAAGAAGATTATTATGATTGATAAACTACAACCTTCTTGTTGGTTCAACCTGCCATTATCTATTATATAAATAAAAAACTACATTTTGTAACATTGCACTGATGGGATAGAAAAACAAACAAGCAAAACCTTATTCGTTAGCAAACGTCATATTTATTTAAATGTTAGCAGCACTGTTTCTTGCACGGTTATGTTGGCAGGTTTGACTCTTACAGTACCTAGTGCAAGCGAAAACCGACACTAAGGTGACGAACCTTTTCATTCCGCGACTGTACAATCACAAATGAGATCATTTTGATCTGTGAAGCCATTCACACCATGGTGACTTAGATGTATCGCCTCCATCCGTCTCTATCAAGCATTCACATGCTGAGCGAGAAAATTAGATATAGCCTAATGTATCGAATTGGTGCAGGGTAGAACCCATACCGTACATATTACGGAAATTGTACTTGTATGTAAACAAAGTCCGCGTACTCCGGCTAAACGTTCGGTTTGTCCGGATAACGACCTGTTATCGGAACCCTGCAGACGGGAAAGGAAAATGTGAACCATATGTTAAGCCTTTGCTGAGTCCTATGTTTACACATTAAAATAGAGACCCGCACAAATTGATTTCTAATAACAATAATCTTTATAAAATGACAGTCAAGTTTGAAATCGAAATTCAAACATCACAGGGTCGTGCCATACGAGTTAAACCAAGATCATCTACTCATGTAGTATTTTAAAAACTTTTCTGTTAAAGCAAGAAATAATAAAACGCGGTGTTCATAGCTCTGATATTTTTATCAACAATGCTGATATTTTAAAAGTTAAAATGTTCGTTAAAACCTTTTTTCTCTTGTAATTTTAATTGAGAAATGATGAAGTTTCTAGAAACAGAGTAATAATATTTTATGTTTTAAACAAAAGAAATATACACACGAATGAACATTATAACCATTTATTTTATCCTTTGGTCTCTACGAGCCGTTTATTTAGAATTCACAAATTACGCTGTTACCCTGAGGCGGTTTTGGAGAAACGCGTCCACAATGGCCGTACATTTTGAGAACAATTCAAATGAGTTATGTTAACATATCTAATTAGGAACTCCCTGTGTCGCCTGCATACGGATGTATCATAACGAATCTGGTACAGTACAGTTTGTTAAAATAAAGCAGGCTTGCGCAACTTTGCCTGCGATCTGCATGCAAAACAGCTGATCTTATATGCACATCGACTTTAAGACATAAAAGGCTGTGTTCTCACTGAAACGGAGAGTAAAGCAGCGAAGCGGAGCTCTCCGCTTCAGAGCTCGATGAGCCTAATGCTTCAACCACACTAATGCAGATCGCCATCGCCGGCGCGATCAAGGCGCGATCAAAGGCCAATATTGTCATATGACAGGTCGCGTGAACTGTCATAGGTCGCACGACCTGTAATCGGCCTTTGAACGCGCCGGCGATGGCGATCTGCACGCGTTGGTTGGTGTGGTTAAAGCTTGAAGTTACTATGCAAAAACCTTGAGAATGAAAGTCAACTTGTCAAAAATATAAAAAAACTGCAAGACTAAGAAAAAATATCAACTTGTTTTACTTTGAGACAGCTATTGTGTTCATCTGAGCAACAATAATTACCTTGTTAATAAAAGAAAACATCGCGTAAAATATTTTCTTTCACCTTTCAGCAAAGAAAACAGAAGGTACATTTAATTAATATTTGTCTGTAATTTTGTTCGCCATCTACATAGTTGCTTCATTGCTTGCGTTAGATAATTAATTTACTTCTAAATGAGAATTTTGCTCTCTTTCTCTTTTGTAAGTTTCAATTAGCGACGTGAATAAATGCAGGTATAAAAGGTTTAATTAATATGTCTGTAAACATTTTAAAACATCATTGAGGTCTGAATTGGAGTTTTTGTAGAGTTTCTCAAACGTTTCTTTTACACGAAAGTAATTTGTTATTTTAACCCGATACGCGTTATACAATAAGTTAGGAACACTAATATCAATTATAACATAGGTACGATTGTCATAGGAATGTTATTCCATGTTGAATATAAAAATCCTGCGAAAATGAGGCGAAAACAAACAACTTAGCGCCGAGTAATCAAACAAAAATAAACACTTTTTCGGGTCGGTCTTATTCCGGTACGATTTGAACAAAAGGGAAAAATAATATTTTTCTTATTTCTCTGTGAAACGATGTAAATATTTCTTATCGGTAGGCGAGATTTGATGAAATCCGGCAAAATAAGAAATTGCTGAATGTGCGGTTAAGGGCATGAGAGCGGAGGCGGCCATTACCAATTTGGTTGCGCAAACATTTGAAGTGTGTACGTTCCTGGAACGAATGTAATTATTTACGAAGCTACGATTACATTTTACACGAATATTTTAATATAATGTTGGATTTCTACCTTATGTAAAGTAAAAGAAATCCTTGTCAGGCTATTTTCAAGATGTGATTTTGTAATGTGATAGAGAAACAGATGAATAACATTTGCATCGATTTTAATTTACTTCTATAAGAATACTGTGATTTACTATAACTTGTTGGTTTGTGTCCGTAAAAAAAAGCAACCTTAAATAATAATAGACACGGTCACGAATAGACATTATGGCCATTTTAAATAAATAATAATTATTATAATTATACAGCTATACAGCGTGTAGGTGCTATAAACACTGCCAAAATGTCAGATCTTTATGTAAAATATATGATGTAGCTGATTTTCCACCTTAGTCAGCGGCATAGATTAGTAGTCGTCTCTTAATAATATAATGGTTTAACCAAACCGCTAGCTCAGCTTAGGCAAACAGCTTGTTAAATCCCTCCCCCAAACAGCTGTCTAACCGCTTGTGCCACCAAAGCTACGAGAGCTACGAATAGAATGCTACGGAAATGCTAGAGGTGAAGCAAATGTATTGAGATATACAACACAACTTCCAGTTGTAAAAATATTATTAATAAGGAGTACTAATAAGTATAAGGCAGGTAAATAAAAGGATTATAATGTACTGTAAACTTAGATTGTAAAATAAATAACTCCACCTTGCGTCTATCGATTCATGAACAACTGACGCTGACAGTCAAAAACCAGTGACGAAACAACGGACGAAGCAGTGTCTTTAACATCAACCGATTGACACACGAGAAAAATTACAAGCATATATATACCACAGCATATGCTGTTTGATCTAAGAAATAAAACCGGCGCGAACATTATTTCCGTATTTTTGGCACTATACCTACTACTTCCACACTCTTTCAAAGAGGTACAGATAGATCCAAAACAAGTAAGTAAACGGGGAACACATTGCCTTGCATTAAGCCTGTGCTCATGAATTTTGCTGAAGAATCTACTGAGAATGTAGAGTTTAAGACGTACAAATTCGCTGCCGACTATCCGTGCTACGTACACAGTAGGGATGTTATGGATATGTAGTTTCGGTTATGGATACGGTTACGGATATAGGAATAATATTTTTTTTTATTTCGGATATCCGAAAGTTTCGGTTACGGTTACGGATATCTGTGCTTTAGAATGCAATTTGCAATAGTGGTCCAACACGGTTCATTCATGCACATGCACATTTTACATCGAATAAAAAGTAATAAAATAATTTATAAAAATTGATACTAGATGGCATTATAAAGGTAAATCAGGCTGTTATGCCTTTACTTATAATGTTATACAAAAAACAATTTAAACTGCCTACATCCGAAACTATCCCAAACTTTTTAATCGGTTACGGTTACGGATATCCATAACATCCCTGGTACACAGCGGCTTTACATAAGCAGTAGGTATAAGCAGTTCGTTAGACGCAGCCCCGAGCCTTCCTGCGACTGACGGTTGTTGATTCCCAAATTTTGCTTTTGTAACTTTTCTGCCTCCTTGACGTAATCCAGAATGTTCTTGCGAATAACATTATACAACAAAGTAACTTTCATGAAATGCTAATTTTTACTTTCAGCCTTACCAGGTTGATTGTGTCTATCATTCTCTTCCGGACTTGCTCCTTTTGAACATACAGTCGTATAATAATTTAACATTGGCACGTTATTTAAAAGTTATAAATAAAGGTAACTATTGTTTTCGTGACGTCTAGCAGATTTATCTTTGAATTTTCTACCTGTTTAATGCTTCTTACATTGGTTTTAAGTATAAGTAGAATGTAAGTAAACTATTTTAAACCAAAAGCAAATTAGAATTGTATCATTAAGTATTATTATTAGTTTTTACAAAAGGCAAAAAACGAAACATTTGCCCTTTTCTCTGATTTGTCACTTCGTGCAAAGTAACCCACCATAAAGATAGAACACCAAACGTTATTTGTATCATACGTTCTACGAAATCCTTTAATCTGAAATAGAGAACTTAAGAACACACCCACAGGTACAGGCGACAGCTCATCAGACCATACATTTTTATTGCAAAATCGCCTCTATTACAATTACATAAGATGGCACTATGTGAACCTTGATATAGTCGTCCGTACATAATACGATCGTGGGATCTTCACTATTTGTAGCTCCCGTAACCATTCCACTAACACGGTGAGTGTTTGTCCCGAAAACAACGCGCGCACGTCTTAAGCAGGCTTAGCACTGCCGTTGGAGGCCGCGGCGTTATAGCACGCCTAATGCATGCTAATTAATGACTAGTTTAACGCCACAGGGGTAGTAATGTCGTTTTTAAGAGTACAAGTTTTAAAAAGAAGAACAATTGGTCATATTCGCTGCCGTGACTAGAAATAAAGGACCACAGGCCATTAAAGCATAAAGTTTAGCAAGATGACATCCTACATTACTCACCGGCTTAACTGACCGACGACCTCAAGCTAGAAGCGACTGGATGAAAATATTATTTAGAATTATTAGTGCTATTGTAGGTACATGAAATATTATAATCTTCAAGACCATTATGACACTATGTAATCTTATCGTTTTGATATAATTCTCGTTACTTATCGTATTTTCCTAAGTGAAAGTTAAGTGTAGAAATATACCCTAATGATCTCCTGAAAGTGACTGCCTTTTAGGTTTACGTAAAGCATTTATTTTCGGAACCAAACGAGATTTAGGAATTTTAAAGCTAGGGAAATCCTAAATCCTAACGCAAGTAAGTGGTGGTTACAGACCGGTATCGAGAGTTATCCGATAACCGCACGCTGCGGTCGACTCGAGATCCAGTTCATCCAGTTTACAGATGTTGGTTGCAGACGTTGGTTGCGGACTCGGCTGAAATAAATACTTAAATCGAAATACCTGTCATATTCAAATTCTTTATTAGTATCTACCTACTTATAAAGACTTTTTAGGGCACTTTTATATCTACGTCCCAAATATAACTTATCTTCCCTAAGGTCTTCCGTAGGTTTACGATTGTTTTTATTTATGTGATTGATGTCCTAATTTTTAAGTGACCCCTATGGTAACATATAACAGAAATTTAGTTTTCATAGGGGTTTTAGAATTAGGGATTGATGGTGAAAACGGGCATGAGAGTCTGAGAGTTTACCTAAGTACAGATTGAAATACGATATTTCAATAGGTTTTTTTGTATTCCCTATAAAAAGGCCTCATAATTTTTTTGTTGAAAAGACATAAATATTGATGAACTAAGATCAAAGCGGTATTCCATTGAACTAAAAAGATTTTTTCTTCTATTTCAGATACCGCCGCAGCCTCTGGTCAGTACTATTGCTACTACTATTGCTTCCCGCAATAAAATGCCGTCCTTTGATTCACCCGGGACAAAAAATTTAGCACTATTGGCTCGACTTTTACAGATACTTAGTGAATTAAAGAGATGAAAAGATTTACTTAAAAAGATACCTTTGAACTATCTTTACCCCTACCTTTTTTAACGCTGTGAAAAATGTCAAATAATTATTTTACAAATTCTAAAATAAATGAAATATTGGCATTCTGTCGAACCTAACGCGAGCTGCGTTAATTGAAACTTCAAAAACAAGAAAAAATGTTAAAAGCGATCGAAGGCCACAAATGAAAATCCTTTTTTGTGGCAGATTGTAATTGCCATTTTAAGTAGAAAACCCATGGGAACAAAAGCCAAAGGATCCCACTAAGCCAATTAGCAAACCAATTACCATGTCTGTAGCGAAATGTCCCCGCAGAGGCGCAATCGCTAAATCATTATCTCTGCCATCAATCTTCAGCCGACAATCCCTAATGAATTCCGTTATAACAGTCTCTGTCTCTTGTTCACATTTTTTTCCGTCGCAAAATCTTTGGCTTTGATTAAAACTTTCCTCTCAAAGCGTATTAAAGCTTCTGCCGGCAACTAGTTGATACTTCGAATTTGATTGATGCGAAAACTCAAGTGTTTTCTTTCGCATTTGAGAAACGTTACGAAAGCAATGATTGTAATAAATTATCATAATTGAAAGACGATTTGACAGAGCAGACATGAAAATTGGTGTTCATTGTAAACTTATGATTCGTAACATCAAGGGCTTTTGGCATCTGATGCTTTAAAACTTCCTGCGTCACAACTGTTTATTAATTTCAAAATATCTTCATTTAAAATGACCCAATCCTTGAATTAGAAAAAATATATAACTTCTACTATAAACAAGCTAAAAACTTCTATAAACTATAAACAAGCTAAAGCTAAAATCTTTATGGACATTTCTCTGTAGATTGATGTTTCGTTATAGTTTTTCCAAAGGAACTCAAGACTTTGTTTCATATAGTAATCAATAAAGTCAAAGATGACAAAACACGTGAGAGAGATTTTCCTCAACTTATAGGAGACTTTACATTTCAACGCGAGAAAGCCCTTACACGAGGGGTCCGCGTGAAAGGCATTCGACTAAAGGGCTTATCCTAAAGCGTATTCATCTCATTAAAAGCGCGACCTTTTGAGCGAGTTTCCTTGTAAGGCGGGATGTGTAGTGTCTAACTTCTCGCCCTGAATAGATCAAGGAAGGTTTTAACGTGACAGTCTTTATAATTAACTCGGAACTTGAAAACATTAGCTTCACATTTCGTTTTGCGCTGTACAATGTACATGTTCACAAAATTTCATCTACTACGACATGAGTGGTTGAATAAAATTGGTCACAATCCTAAATCGACAAGATAAAATGATGTCGAGAATATTGTGAAAGAACTAAGTTAATGTAATCAGGCATCAAGTATCCTCTACTAGGGTCCTGAGAGTCTAATCACGGGCCTCTACAGGCGACAAAAGCGTAACCCTTTGACCGTTTACGGCACTTCGGAACTCGCAAATTGAGCTTTATAAAGTAAAGCGGAGTGACGATCCATTTACGTATGTCCTCGCAAGCTTTTAAACTCTTTGCAACTTTCTGTCGTTATACGTAATGAAAATTCATGACTGCATAGTTTGCCTCCCACTAGCCATTTTGAATCAACACATTGTTCTTGGGTTACGGATGTGTGGGTGTTAAATATAATGTTTTCAAGAATGATTAATACCTACCTCATAAGTAGTTTTGTATGAGATGAAACTAACAATTTAACATTCGATTTCGAATCGAGGTCGTGAGCGCTTCGCTACGTCCCCAAGTTGACGTATAAAGCAGTAGATGTAGAGTTCGTTCGTTTGTTTCAGCCGAATGATGTCCACTGCTGGACAAAGGCCTCCCCCAAGGTGTAGAATGTGACAAGAGTTATCGAAACCTATAAAACGGTACAACTCTACAAATGAAATTCTTCAGTGGAAAAGTCTTCCATCATAATAACTTAAGAACATCTCTTTGCCCATTAACAGTTTTTATATAAAAAAAACTTATGTCCCCAAGGACTATCCAGGATACTGAAAGTACCTATCAAAGAGGGATCTAGTATGGATATCGTAAAACTTCCTTCGCCTATTTGTTTAGTTCTTAAACACTCGTTAAGGGACTGCGAAACTCGTAGTGTTGTTTGTTCCGAAATAGGCCCCAAGCCTTTTGTCACGATTGCCTCGATTTGGGCCCAGTAAAGATGGGGACAGTAGGCTGTCATATGACGCACATAAGTTGTAAATCACTAAGGCTGGGTTGCACCATCTTATTCTATAGCTAACGTCAAAAATCTGTCAAACTCCATACAAAAACACCGGTAATGGTCATAGTTACGGTTAAAGTTAGGTGGTGCAACTCAACCTAAGTGTAGACACTGTAACGTATAACTCTGAATCATCAGATCGCCAACAGGGATGGAAAGTAGGCACCAGAGCTTCTAATTTGATAATTGAAAGCTTTTTTTGAGTATGGAAATGCTTTGCGCATACCTACTATCCAATGGGGACGTCTAGTTAAGTCGGTTACGTGGGGACAGTCCCATTTAAATGAACTGGACCTACCTACTAGAAGCTGATGGTGTCCTCTGGAGTTCAATCAAACAGTGCCGCGAGTTATTGTTCTTATTTGAAGACATTATTTCGTAGTTCGAGAAACTTAATTGAAACCCATTTTGACATCATTCTAATGTGACCTATGGAAAGTGAACCCACTGGTATCTATGTCAATGTTCAGATGAGCCAGCAAAGTTTTGACAGCACTCGTCCCTTATTGGATGGCTTGAACTGGCGACCGTGACTGCCCTCCGATGTCTGCGGCTCGTCTCGAGTTTAAAGTGCACTTCGAGGCAAATGTTACTCGTTACTCCAAGTTTCTGCCCCAGTAAAGGCACCAATACAAGCAAGCCGAGTGTAACTTTGTTATGAAACTGCTAGAGTCGTTCAAGTAAGCGCTTGCGGTGTTAATGAATGTTATATAATTGTTTTAATTGTAAATGTTGTATGCTGAAGAAATACTCCTTTGAATTTTTTGCTGAATTGCCTTTTAGGGCCTTAGGAAAATCTAGTAAAGGGAGAATAACTTCGAATAATTTCTTCGTAAATTTCAGACTTCCTATCTTATTGGATAGCCTGGAGCAACCTGGTTATGGACTCGTTAATAAAGTAGGTAAAGTCACAAGCTATGTGTTGTGTCACCTAATAAAGTCGACGGAAAGTGGATCTTTCGTGTTTTAAAAAAAGCCTACAATTTACAATAACACACGGACATGGACGTAACAAAATGAATAAAAATTCAAATACCTTGTCATGAATTGAGCGGATTCGTTTTGTGAAAACCCTTGAAAAGTAAATTGGGGAAACAGGCTTTGTTATTGAATTATTCATAAAATCCTTCCGATTAGCATTCTAACTCAAGCTGTCAAAAACAAAATGGAAATGAAAGTGACGCATGTTTAATCTCCGATCAAATGACAACGTGGATTGTGTGAACTTAAAATTGTGTCCCAATAATTTACAATCAAAATGTATTTGTAAAGTCCACAAACCAAATTCCCAGCTCACTGTAAAGACGTTAACATTCCAGCCAAAATCATTATTAAAAAGAATCTTACTTAACTAAAGACCTTGGATGTATGCTTATTTACTTAAATTAAAACAAGACAAGGGATTTTTATCTATCCCAAGAATTTCCCTTTTTCTTGATCACAACACAAACCAAGTAGATATTTTATGTTTAGATTCTAAGATTATTCTTGTAAAGATTACCTAAGTAGGTAACTCAGTATTTTCAGGAACAATCCTTTCCATTTTTCATAAACAAACCCGGAATGGATTACAATTTCGTTACTCGCAAAAATGAACTGATTAAAGTCTCCGCTTTTCGTTCTTACATCAGATTTTCCGTAATGTCAAAAAATATCACGGAGCTCTATTTGACTAAATTGAGTTTTCAAACGCTTCCAGAAATTCCTGGGCCGGTTTTGTAGAATAAATTGATAAACGCCAATTTGCCATTAGGGAAAGGAAAAAATCGCTGACAGCTTAATCAAGTTTGATTGCTTGGCTGTATAAATTCATTGCCAAAATCGGTCACTTCGCCTCTTTCGCATCATTCACTTGCGGGAGGCATTGCCGATTGGCTAGATATGAATTTAATCAGTTAGAATTCTATGTGAATATACCTGCTTACTTAATTTTTTATCACAATTACCTGAGACGAATTCCGTAAGTTCCGTTAAGAAAAAGTCCCATAAGAAAAATCATTTGGCACGAATCTTCTTATTGAAACAAATGGTACTCTACATATAATATGATTTCCAAGAAAAATATTGACTATTCACTATTGAACACGTCTTCAGAGAACTATAAGGTTTCCTCGCTCTCGTGTCTATTAATAAATGTATACTGAATAGCTATATTAAGTATCATGAACCGACAATAACGCAAATTCTTTACCAACCGAAAATGTGCTGAAATTCGTACTATTATTCGTAACTTTAATGAACAATGTTGGCGCGAATCTAAAAGAAACAATCTCACTCTACACATAATAGGTATCCTAGAACACATCTTCAGGCGCCACTGCAGGGTTGTCACTGGTGTACTTATATCTGTTGCAGTCACAACCACGACTCTTTAAAAGTGCTTTTGACTAGCCATATCAGTCAGTAGCGTAATATTATTATACATATGTTCTCTTACATTGAAAAGTAAAACTATTGGCATTAATATTAAAGTGCAATGAATTATTCTGACGCATTTTTGGTAGTCAACCCTAGCAGTCGACGTTCCTTCTTGAGTGCAATCTGTCCTCTTATGTCACTTGCACCCTCTGCTTAGATATATTTCCTTTGTCCTACCCACACTCGCGAAGCAGCAATGAAGAACAAAGCGGCCGGAACGAAATAAACTATCAGGAAATGGATCTTTGTGAAACTAGTGTGAGAAATCATTCCGTAATTTTACAAAGAAGCATTTGTTATTTATTTTCTTTATCTTTTCAGAAAATCAGGATGTTTGTCTTTTCAATCCCTATTTATGTAATAGTTTAGGTAATATCACGCGAGCAGTAATGTAAATCATATAAATACCCAATTGTTTATATCTTTCTCAGTATACCTATCCGTGATTAGGGTTTCAAAAACACAATTTCTTATTTTTAATGAAAAATATTTTGGAAATGATATTCCAAGTCCAAACCATACTAAAAGAAAAGCTGGTGCTTCCATTTGTACAAGTTTTAAATTGTATCCCGCCATTCTCAATTTAAAAATTCCCATGCAGATACCGAATAACGAATCTCCAATGTTTGGCGGCCGTAAAAAATCTCAAAGCGGAAAACGGCGAAGTGCACGGAGCACAGAGGGACGGCTCGGATTTACTCCTCGAGTGCCTCAACGGTTAAAACCCAGATTTACCAACAAGTTAACAAAAAACCTCGTGCTTATTTAAAATCCACACAAAGCCCCAGCTTTTAATTAGTTTCCATAAAATAAATGGCGACGAAATTAGATTCTTGACCAAGTTTGTATTTATTGTCTTCGGCGACTACAGGGAAGTTTCGTCTAAACGCAATCAAAAGTTTGAGCGTTACGATTGGTGCTGAATTCCATTCTCTTGATATTTATTTGATTCGTTCGCATTAACAGTTGATAGAATCTGAGCACAAACTATCTTCTTTGCACCTTTCTTTAAAAAAGAAAAATGTATTATACCTATTGTACTGCGGAGACGGTTAAGTGGGGCTCCCCTAATCAGAAGGATGAGCAATACCCGGTGGTGCCCCGTCAATCGCCTATTTAACATTAATTTAATATGAATTTTCTACCAACTTATCCGACGTACGAGTAGGTACACATGTAGGTCAATGTCTAAACTGACTGCCAATGACTGCTGAAAATTGAATCATGGTCCCCCAAAGGAAGGAACAATAAACAGCTAATGACCGTTAGTTACCGCTGTTCCCAACGCAAAGGGACACCGAAATCACTTTGGCAAGTTCCTTTTAAAACTTCCGGCGTTATTGGACTCTCGCAAACGTCTAGCAAACCTTCTTTCGCCTTTAATTGACTTGGTGTCTAAGTTGTCTACCATCTCGCCGAGTAATTGCATTCCGCGCAGGCAACACCGATTCGTTTACCCAAAGTAAACTTTATTTATAAAAGATTTAATTAACTGCCTCTTCCTACATTTATGAGCAGTTAGAAATTGTGACTGGAGATTAATATTTCCATGAATCTCAATGATTGTAATTCTTCATAAGGTTGTGTTATTTTTATGCCGATTTATTGTAACTGGTAGAGAGACCCCCTTTCTGAACTCAACATCTAACAGAACAAAAGTACCTACTTCATAAACATGGATTATTAATAAAGTAAACTATTTATTAATAACTAAACATTTATTTATAACTAAATAACTTGTAAAACCATAACTTACCATTTCCTGACGTGTAGGTATTCTCTACATTTTCAGATCTCAAATGATAGTACCTACCCATGTATTTAGTTGTGATAGTAAATATTTGAAAATCTTGCAAAATTATATTTTATATCGCCACCAAAAACAATAAAAAAACAAGCATACAAATTAAAGTTAAATTGTTTTGTTTTCATTGTTAAGCATTCTTAAGATGACTGCAGTAATAACTCAGCAATTTAGAGACCAAAATTACAGCTGCTTCGTTGTCTGCGGATGGCCAGCAGTAATTTACATGCAAAGCATCAACTTAGGTCGGTCAGGCAAAGTTGCAGCCCGTTGTTAGCAGTCTAGCATAACACAGTCCATCCAGGCAACTTAACCTGCAGCCACCTGCCGTAGTTTAAATTACTTACCATAACTAAAACGACGTTGTAGCACGTGCTTCTATGGAAAAAAGTCGAGCCTCGCTTTACACCTAGGCTCTGTGCAGACCAGAGTAAGTATAAGATTTAAAAATCCTTTGTATAAAATAGAAACTCCCATTTATTCTGTAAGTAAAACAGGACGTTAAAGGCTGTTTAAGGAGGAAAATTCCTGGGAAGCCAGTGTGAAGGCTTAATCAGTATGTAAACTGGAGAGGCAGTTGCTTACACTCCATTAATTATAAACACTCCATGAACTCTTTAAAAAGTGTTTTACCATGTTTTCGTTGGCAAAAATAGAACTTTTAACCTGCCATACTTACAATAGCCTACTTAAATATATTTAAAAAGAAACCCTTGCTGCTAATATTTTATATGAATTAATTACATATTAGAATTCAGTGCCGCTGCTTCTGGGATCAAAAATATGAGGGTGAGACTTGTCGGGTTTATTTTATCTAAGTTTATCTTATTATGTAATTTATCCAAGTACTTACCTACCTAAGCATTAAGCAGGCTTACAATAAACGCATTAAACTTCGTATCCTCCCCTACATTTGGGCTAGGTAGACCTATGTAAGGTTCCAGGACGAGCTACATAACATACAGACAGACTAACAGCATGCAAGTACAGCCAGTAGAGACTGGTGCAGCGCAGGATTTGCGCGCTCTTGAGTGCACTCAGACCCTTGCGGCTTACACTTCAAAGTAAGTGTACGATAGTAGACGGCACGTTGATGGAAATACCTAGTAGGTACCTATGTTAAGAAAACACCAACCACAACGTAATGATATTAGGAGTAGGGAGTAGGAGTAAGAATGCGCGCTTGAAATATAAACATAATAAAATTGGTTTTCCAGAATTCATGACAATTTTGGTTTATGATATTAATAATTAACTCAAGCAATAATCTATTACTCCAAGCGCCGCCGCGTCGCAAAAACACATTGAAGTACAGTCGCGGAATGAAAAGGTTCGTCACCTTAGTGTCGGTTTTCGCTTGCACTAGGTAGTGTAAGAGTCAAACCTGCCAACATAACCGTGCAAGAAACAGTGCTGCTTGTTATCGATTATTGTATCTGGCTGGTAATCGCTGTTCCAATGCCTTAACGTTTTTATGATTAAAAATATATTTTGAAGTTTCTCTGTGGTCTATTGAAAATAAAAGAATGGCGGCGATTGCCTTCGTAAGATCGTAAAAACTGTGTTTAATTTAATATCACAAAGTAAAACTCATATTCGCTACATGGTAGCAGAGCGTAGTTCCTCAAAATGGAGGTGCGATATGAGGAAGTAAATAATATTGTGCGCCTCGTGGACGCCGATTCATATTCCATGTGGAAATTCCAATTTACCATACTACTAAACAGTTATGGTCTGATGGACGTAATACAACTACAAGATGAAAAACCTAATGAAAAACAAAGAGTTGTGGACGTCAAAAGGGACGCACAGGTACAGAAAATTATTGTTCAAACAATTGATAAGCGACATATACCCTTGATCATGTGCATGAAAAACGCTAAAGAGATGTATGACAAACTCGAGTTCATATTTGAAAAAACATCCGGTGAGCAAAAGTGCAATTTGTTACAAGAGTTCTACAAGTATACGTTTGATCAGACGAAAGACATCACGTATAACGTTTCAAACATACATAACATTGCCCAAAAGCTAAATTCACTAGGAGAGAACATCCATGAAAATATGATAATATCGAAGATACTTTCGAGCTTGCCACCAAAGTGGAATTATTTCATCACTGCTTGGGATTCAACCCCATTGACAGAAAGAACGTTAAATCAACTAACGTCAAGACTGTTATCGGAAGAACTGAGACAGAATAAAGAAGATGTCATGACCACAACAGTAGCATTTAGAGCACAAACAAGAAAATATCAGAAATTTGAAAAGAAGTGTTCGATATGCAAAAAGAACAACCATACTGACAAGGATTGTTTCTTTAAAAATAAGGGTCTGCGAAAATGTTCAATTTGTAAGAAAACAAATCATACTGAGAAAGATTGTTTTTTCAAGAACAAGAACAAAGAACATTTCTCATTTCTTACTACAACTGAAGACTTCGTTGTTGACTCCGGATGCTCTATCCATATGACCAATAATAAGGATATTCTAAAAAATAAAAAGAAATATAATGTTAAAGTACAGACAGCGGAGAAAGAGGTTAAAATTGAATCAGAAAATAAAGGTACAATAGAGTTAGAGAATGTTACGTTCAGAGATGTACTTTTTGTACCTAACCTACAAAAGAATCTACTGTCAGTAAATGTAATAACAGAAAAGGATGGAGAAGTCACCTTCACCAAGAATAAGGTAATTATTAAAAAGGATAACAACACAATATTGATGGGAGATAAAAATAAAAATGGGACCTATAGCATAAAACTAAATGCTGAAACTGAAGAACAGGCATACTACTCTACAGCTGAAGATTGGCATATAAGATTTGGCCATCCTGGTAAAGAGACTTTGAAAAATATAATAAAGAGTGTAGATGGCATGAACATAAGAAATGATGATATAAACAAATTCACAACTTGTGAGATTTGCCTGAAAGCAAAACAAACGAGGTTACCATTTTATAATCGAAAGAAATCTGAGAGAAAATTACACACAATACATACAGACTTACTTGAAGTTACCCCTGTGTCCTATGACGGAAAAAGATATGTGTTGTCAATAATAGATGATTTTACAGACTACACCGAAACTTATTTACTCAAGTATAAATCCGAGGTTTCAACGTACCTAAAAAGATACATACTAAAAGTTGAACGAGAGTTTGAGTTGAAAGTCAGCAAAATAAGGTGTGATAATGGAGGAGAATATACAAGCACTGAACTGACAGAGTGGTGTAACGATAAAGGAATAAAACTGGACTATACTATCGCATACACTCCACAACAAAACGGGAAAGCAGAACGCTTTAACCGCACACTGATGGAAAAAGTGAGAGCTATGCTGTTTCAGTCAGGTCTCGAAAAAGACATGTGGGGTGAAGCAGTATGTTCAGCGACTTATATTATAAATAGAATTCCTAAAGATACTAAAACCCCCATTGAAAAGTGGACAGGGAAACGACCTAATGTCAAAAATGTGGTAACGTTTGGGTCAGAAGCCTATGCGAAACGACTCGTAGCGCTTAAAAAATTGGATGAAAGAAATGAACAGCTTATAATGGTTGGATATGCACCAACAGGATATAGACTATGGAATCCAAACACTAGAAAAATCGTAATCCGACGTGATGTTATATTCAAGAAACCAGAAATACGAGAAGTAAAACAAGATGACCAACAAACAAAATTCGTTTTCGACAATTCTCAAGAAATAATAATTGGAGAAGAAGAAGAAGAAAACGAGCAAATAAGAACCGAAGAAACATCAGAACAAATACTTAATGAAGAAGAAGAAGAAGGAAAAGGCCAAATAAGAACTGAAGAAATATCAGAACAAACACTCAATGAAGAAGAAAGAATCCCTATGAGAAGTTCAGAAGAAACAAGACAAAGTACACAAAATTCTAAATCACGTTTTGGAAGAACCTTAAAGAAACCTAATTACTTAGAAGACTACTCACTATTGGCAAGTGAAGAAGAAAGAAAAGAAGAAGCACCCATGACATATAAAGAAGCCATTGAACAAGAAGATTGGATACAAGCCATAAACAAAGAATTACGAGCGCTGGAGAGCAATGAAACCTGGAAAGAAGTAAAATTACCTGAAAATAAGAAAACAATTGATACGAAGAGGAAAGTAAAGATGAAATTAAAGAGAGATACAGAGAACTAATGGGAAGTCTACTTTATCTAGCTACTACTACAAGACCAGACATTGCATACTCAGTGAGCTGTTTAAGCCGGTATCTAGATAAAGCAAATGAGAGTACATGGAAAGCTGCTAAAAGAATACTGAGATATCTGAAAGCTACAAAAGGAAAAGGGTTGATTTTCAGGAAAGGAAGTACATATGACTTACATGCTTTTTCAGATGCAGATTGGGCAGGAGATGACAAGGACAGAAAAAGTGTAAGCGGAGGAATCATATTGCATGGTTGCAATCCAGTTACTTGGTTCTCCAAAAAACAAGGCTGCGTGGCGCTCTCAACGGCAGAAGCGGAATATGTGGCCGCTGCTGCAACTACACAAGAGCTGCTGAACCTCATCGGAGTGGCAAGTAATTTGGGTTGTCTGAATGATGTAAAACTATTTGTTGACAATCAAAGTGCAATACTGATGTCAAAAAGTTTTGAAAATTCAAAACGAGCCAAACATATTGACATCAAATACCATTTCTTAAAAGATATCATAAGTAAAAACATCATATCAATTCAATATGTAAACTCTAACAATAACCTTGCTGATATTATGACTAAAAGTTTATGTTCTGAAAAGTTTAATAACATATGCACTAAAATAATTGCTTAGCAATTCTATGATTATCCTAATTGAAAGTATGGTTTATGTTTGTTAATTTAGAGTCATAGATTTGTTTAAAATTAGTTAAATAAATAAATAATAAAGTAATTAGTTTAGTTATAAAATTAGTTTAACTCAATATTTGTAAGAAAACCTTAATGCATAATTGGACAGCAATTAAGAGGTGGTGTTATCGATTATTGTATCTGGCTGGTAATCGCTGTTCCAATGCCTTAACGTTTTTATGATTAAAAATATATTTTGAAGTTTCTCTGTGGTCTATTGAAAATAAAAGAATGGCGGCGATTGCCTTCGTAAGATCGTAAAAACTGTGTTTAATTTAATATCACAAAGTAAAACTCATATTCGCTACACTGCTAACATTTAAATAAATATGACGTTTGCTAACGAATAAGGTTTTGCTTGTTTATTTTTCTATCCCATCAGTGCAATGTTACAAAATGTAGTTTTTTTTATTTAATAGATAATGGCAGGTTGAACCAACAAGAAGGTTTTAGTTTATCAATCATAATTAAATAATCTTCTTGACAAGTTAAATCGTCAAACAACTTTGATCTGAATAATTTTGAACTTTACTGGCGAACAGTTAAAGATTATTTTCTCTAACTCGAGATTATTCTGTTACATAGTTTCAAAAGGTAATATGTGCTCGCGATTCGTTGAAGGAATCAATTTGAAAACTGACGAACCTTTTCATTCCGTGACTGTACATAATATGGTGCTGCTGCCTAAACTTGCATAGCTTTTACAATAAATTTTGTACATTTAAATGCAAGTTTTAATTGAAATATATAGGGAATATAGGACAAAAAACATTTAAATAAATACCCCAAAACAAAATAAGTTCCATTCGACTTTTATATTTACTTGACTGCGTCTATCGGAACGTATTTCTAGTGCTTTTACTATATCACGCCATCTATGATTCAGCTGCTACAACGCTGAGACAACCACGCAACCACTCACGGCTAACTTCACTACTGAGCCGCGATTGGCTGCAGACTCGAGATAATATTGATCGTCGAATAGCATTGGTTAATGGTAGGCAGAAGTAACACGTTTACCCAATAAAAATATTTTAGCACCAGTGACAACGAGTTAATTGTACAATGAAAACAAGTTTCCGACTTCCGAGCATCTGTCATCATCATCTGTCATTGATGACTGTACAATCAATCAGTATCCGCCTTTGTTTTAATTAATAAACTGTGAAAAAAGTAAGTATTATTATCAATTTATCGTTCATTTGTTAGGTTTATTGTTTTTTGTTATATAAGTTATCTCATTTTTGTTAGATATCATTTATAATTCGTGATCTTGGCTACACAAATTGACGTCATTGAATTCCATTATAAAACGTTGAAATTCCTAGATTCTGCGAGTATCACATAGTATTAAAACAATGTTTATCGTTATACGCCTCATTTAGTTAATGTACAATCAATAAAAAGTCGCGTTTGAACAATTGGCAGTTTAAAATTTGTTATTGTTTTCGAAAGTATGAACCGAAAATTTATGGCTTAATTTTAAATTTGCAATATGTATCTAGCTCATGTTATTGTTCTCTTACAATAGTAAGCTACTTAGAATACCGTTGCTCTGATTTCTAAAGTATAACTAGCCCAAAAACAATGTGAATATGAGCACATTGTCAATTATAAAGCCAGCTTAATTGAGGGCTATTAGAGATATGTGTCAACTCCTTGCACGATTGACTGACGCCCCAAATAGAACGATCTGATAATAACACCACACATTATTAGTGAGAACGTGTATTATCAATTTTCTGTGCAACTTTTCTAGATAACAATGATAAGATAATGAATGTACTTATCTCAATCCTTCTTAAACATATTGTACTCTGTGTAATAATCTGTTTCGCATTGTTGTAGGTAACAGGGTCTGCGATGACGGCCCAAGTGCAAGCCTTGTATGACTTCACGGGTGAGCCCGGCACCACGGAGATGTCAATCACCACTGGTGAAGTACTGACACTGTTGAATACTGAGATCGGTGAAGGTTGGTGGGAGGGAAGGAATGCAAGAGGAGAAACTGGTTTATTCCCTGCGGCATACGTAAGAAAGCTTACCCCGGAAGATGCAGTACACGGTAAAGCAGCACCAGCAGCTCCTAGATATGACCAAGCAGCTGACGACTGGGGCGATCAACAGTACAGTGCCGGTGACAACAACTACCAGCGAGCAGCGTCTCACGACGACGGCTGGGATGATGATTGGGATGACGACACATATTCTGAAATTGGCCCCGCACAACAGAAAGCTCAACAAGCCCAACAAGCACCCATGACTCCTCTGCCTGGGATGCCAATAAGTGAATACAATCACCAGATCAGTGATGACACCACATCCAACTTTGGATCAACAGTAGGGACAGTGAGAAAAAACAAATTCGCTCCTTCTTCAAAAGTGAGTGGAGAGAGTTACCTGCTGGGCACATTGAATGTTGAAGTACCTGATTCTGAAAAAGTTTACATAATTCAAGATGAAGACGGATACATATGGTCACCTATACCACAACCATTTTCTGTAACAGTGGCATCCCCAAAGAAAGAATCTAAATTCAAAGGAATCAAGAGCTTCATAGCATACCAGTTGACACCATCTTTTAACAATATACAAGTGTCTAGAAGATACAAGCACTTTGACTGGTTACATGAAAGATTGCAAGAAAAGTTCACTCTTATTCCAATCCCACCTTTGCCAGATAAACAAATTTCTGGCCGTTACGATGAGCAGCTCATAGAACGTCGAAGAGTTCAACTGCAAGAATTTGTTGATTGGATGTGCAGACACCCAGTTCTTTCTAAAAGTGAAGTCTGGCAACACTTTCTTACGTGCACTGATGAAAAGAGATGGAAGGCTGGTAAAAGGCAAGCTGAAAGGGATGCCCTGTTAGGCCTCAATTATTGTATATCACTAGTTGTACCTGAAAAAGCTTTATTACAATCACAAGTGGACCACATCACAGAACAGTGCCACACATTCGTCAGTAGTATGGACACTTCAGTGAAATCAGTGTCTAGTATGTGTCTCGCACAAACTAAGAGATTCCAAGGCCCGTACAAAACTGACTGCCAGAAAGTTGGTGAAGCCTTCTACAACCTAGGAAATGCTCTCAGTTTAGATGAAGGATCTATAGTCTCGACATCTAAATTAACTTCGGCCATAAAGCTGACTGGAGGAGCTTATATTGAGATTGGACGAATGTATGACGAACAACCGAAATACGACTGGGAGCCTTTGGGTGACAAATTCCATTTATACAAAGGCATTGTTGGTAGCTTCCCTGATGTTCTAGCAAATCATAAAGGAGCCGTTCAAAAGAAACGAGAATGTGAACGGTTAACAGCTGAACACAAGATGGAAGTAGCTCAGCTGAATGAGGTGTTGCGAAGAACTGATGTTATTTCTTATGCTCTTCTTGCCGAAATAAACCACTTTAAGGCTGAAAGAACTACTGATATAAAGGCTACTATGCAAAAATTCCTAAGGCAGCAAATCAATTTTTACAAGAAAATTGTTGATAAGTTGGAAACAACTCTTCGACAATATGATGAGTAGTTAAATTACTACTTATAACTAAAGCAAGCAGTAAATTGAAAATATTTCGAAAACAATGTAAACGGCCTTGAATTTTCTTAGTTACATCTGTATTCTAAATTATTGTGTAAAATTACTATGTATTCATTTTGTATGTTTACATAACTAGAATCCAAAGGATTAATCATAAAACATTGGTGTAATAATGTAGTGTAACAATTAATCAATGAATTTACTTGTGATGAAATCATGGACTGAATGTAAAGTGATTATGATGATACACATTCTGTTAATTTTCTACAACAAATATGCTGTATATATTTTTTGCATCGGAGACTATCTTCATGGATTTATTATTTTTTCTATCGTATATACATTTTTTAAATTGTACTAATTGCGGATCAATTATTTTGACATTTTGTTGTCTAATTTTAGAATAAGTGTTGTACTATATTCCTTTTATAAGATATTTTATAGGCCTTGCTAATTAATAATAAATAATGTAATTCGTTATGCTGTTTTTTTCAATTTATGTTGTAAGCGAATAGGGACATTCGACAATGAAACCTTAAAAACGTAATGACACAAATCCCGTATTAAATTCCTTAGTAAGTATGAAATAATCCATAATGCTATTAAGCCCTTAATACTAGCTGTATTTACCAAACCTTGTATTTCTTTTTTCAGGACAAACATGAACAAGAAGAGGTGAAAACAGGAATAATTGGACCAAGACTCCATCGCGCCAAATATGGCAGAGGAGAAGAAAAAAGATGGCAACGCACTTTTGGGGAAAAAGAAGAAAATAAAGCCAAGGAAATCAAGAGACGCTGATTGCTGCAGTGTGAACTTCTTGAAATGCGTACTTCATATCTTCAACGTAGTATTTTTGGTAAGAATTATTTTCCTTCAATAATACTCGTACAACCCTCTTGGTCCACACCACAGATAATTGATAAATATTACTTACCTTTATTTTCGACGAATTATACATCTAAACCTTCCTCTAGAACTTGAATGCTGTTTAAAAGATCTAAACTTAGGCGTAGACCACCGACTTATAGTTGGCCGATAGTTGGGCCCGATTTTAATTTGTGTGAAGAATCGGCCTATATCAAATCGGTGTAATGTACGCACTTTCATACATCTCCATACTGATTAACAGCCCGATCCAACTTATCGGCCAACTAAAAGTTGGTGGTCTGCGCCTAGGCTAAAGGCTATGATATAATAAGTGAAGGTTGGCTTTAAACATACCCTTAAACTTTTACCAGGTAGTGACTGAATTATTGCCATCAAATATTTTGAACTTTATTGAGATTACATAAAAAACCAATGAAAAATTATTTTCCCTATACCAGAGGATTTAACCTATATTTGTTTTATTAGTTCGCAGGCATAGGCGTGCTAGCGGTAGGAGCATGGACCGTGGCGTCTCGACACAGATTCGTGGCGCTCCTCCCGACGCCGACTTATCCAGCCATAGCGTACCTCCTCATCATTGGAGGAGGGCTGGGCATACCGCTATGCGCTCTAGGCTGCTGCGGCCTCAAGACTGAAAACAGAACCAGTTTGTTATGCGTAAGTTTCTTATACTATAAGTTTAGTTCTGACGTCGCTTTATTCAGCCATCGCGTACAGTCAGCGTCAAAAAGTTCGTGACACCCAAAGTGGCCAAAATGTTGATAACACAACCTCATACCAATGAGGGTTTTCGCGATTGAAAAATCCGCCAGATGGCAATACGTAGACGCGAGGTCCAAATGCTGCGTGATTGGTGGATTTTGACATATCTGTCAATGTCATGTCAAAAATAACTAATCATGCAGCATTTGGACCTCGCGTCTACGTATTGCCATCTGGCGGATTTTTAAATCGCGAAAACCCTCATTGTAACAATGACGTTTTGCGAATTCTGAAAAATATTTCTGATTTCTGAAACGTCAAATAGTTCGTGACACCCAAAGTAGGTACCGAATACCTATTTGACGCTGACTGTACCTCTTCATTATCGGCGGTAGTGTAAAGAAAGATCTGTGTGTGTTAAATGAAACTACCTATATTGAGATGTAGTTGGTACTTTTGTTATTTGAACTTATTTGATAGGCCTTATCGCTTTGACGTAAGTAAAAATTAGGAAAATAATTATCTGAACTAATTTTCAACGAGTTTTAATTCAAAAATAAAAAGTCAACAGCTGCAGTACATTGGACTATGTTATAGTTTTTTTTTAAAAATAACCTTATGGCCACTACTTCAAAGTTTTGCTTACAAATATCTAGCTTGATCTGACGTCATTTTGAAACTAATAATAAGTTGACTTTAAAGAAAATATTAACAATTCTTTTGTAGGTGGGGCTATCTACAGGTGGGGCCGACTGGATTAGATTATAATATCGTTTTACATGTTTTCTTGCCTGACTTCAAATTACGTGTTCAGAATATTTAAATAAGTAATAATTTATAAATGATAAATTATCTTGTTTTGTGTGTTAAATTGCATACATTTTGCATGTGCAATTCTAGTTTTTTAAACTTAAAAAAATTGCTTGGTTATTTATTTATTTATTCATGAATAGTTATGACTCCGAGTACTGAATTCCTACTAATTTATCCCTATCAAAATCGAATTTTAATTTGCCTACAGTTAGTAAAAACCAATAATAAATGTATTGTGGTAAATTTAATAAGTTTGATAGCTAAAACTGATTGGAAACTCCAATGTGTGTTATTCGTTCATTAGCCCGTATAAACCAATATGAAACCGATAACTGCTTTTCATGCTGAATTTTCCTATCGCACTACCTACGTTCTAAAAATATCGCAATAAAACCAATTACGGTGAATTACCTATACATATTGTAACTCCCGGCCATGGCATGAATTGCTAAGGTTAAGGACAATTAAAGAATCATTCAAGAATACAATTCTATAATCAATCTGAATAACATGCTTATCAAGTAGTCGCATCTGTTTAGATAATAGTATTTAGTATGATGTACTCACTTAGTCATAATAAATTACCTAAAAATGATAGTAAATTCATTTCTTCAAACTGGATAGCTTTTATCTTATCAAGATAAACTTCCCTTTTATCTTACCCAAAGGTCCCCCGAACTACAATACAGTGTAACAATAAAGTACTCAAAATATCTTAAAACTGTAAACATCACGCATCATATTTACGTGTTGACAGACCGTCGTGTTTTCTCCAACCAAGCAACTACGTAGATTACAATTATTTATCTTGGGCTTTCCAAAACCTAATTCAAGCCGGGTTTGTTGTTTCGAGATATCATTACACACATTGTTTTACTGATTAGTTTATTGACTAAACTTGCTTAGTATAAAACTGTTAAGTGCTTCTACCTATTGACGAAATAGATATCAACAATCTGAAAATATTATTTGCTTATATGTACTCCCAAGTATCTTACTACATATTTACATTTTGTATTTTCATCAATGGAAATTAATGGGATCGCTTCCCCCACTATTTCCATTGCGGTTACACAGGAACTATGTTATTAGTTCCTCTTTAGATAAAATCACTTTATTAAAGTGATTATATCCTCTTTATGACTCACACCTGGTTAGGTGCACTAGTGGTAACACTAGCGCACCATATTATGCATTGTGAACTGAAATGAAATTTTGTGTCCCACAAATTAGAAAGAAAGAAAGAAAAGTATTTATTCGATGCAAGTACACAGCAAAATAATAAATAAAACTAAACAACAGTACCTCTAGTAGGAAAAACTTTCGAGTTCGTTTCGTTGCGTATTCAAAGTGTCATCGAAAAATTTTGTATGAAAAATTAAACAGCGCCCCCTATATTATAGCCGCCCTAGGGGGCGCTGTTTAATTTTTCATACAAAATTTTTCGATGACACTTTGAATACGCAACGAAACGAACTCGAAAGTTTTTCGTACTAGAGGTACAGAACGGGTACCAGCACCAAAATGGCATCAGCTCAGTATACGCCGTGACGGCAGAGAGCGCGTCACGACCACTGGTATTCTGCGGATGCCAGTTGAGGTAAAGGGCGCAGCTTACATTTTGTATTGCCATGGCAATAGTGGGATACAAACTATTGTCAGCTAGTGTCTACAAAAAGTTATAGGTCGCTTAACTCAGTCAGTGCCCGAGGTATGGGAGCGGCACGGGAGGGGTGATTTTGACATGTATTATGTGACAGTACATTAAAATCTGTGGGTCTAGACAAAGTGCAAATTATAATCGCAAACCAGTCGAAAAGTGATCGAAAAGTCCCTTTTTTGTGTGGAGTTTTGACGGATTCGATTTTCGATTCGATCAAAAAGTGCGTTTTGTCTAGGGGGGCTGAAGTGTCGCTGATATTTGACGTAACAAAACCTTACCGCTCCCATACCTCAAAGACTGACTAAGTTTTGCGCGACGTACAGTTGTCTTTTTTTCCTTTAACATTTTAATCTAACCAACCGGTATTTCCATTCCAGTACACATACTTCCTGCTGATAACCTTCATACTGGAGGCGGGAGCTGGTGGACTGGCCTACTACTACGAGGTGGCCGTGGAAGACGAGCTCAGGGCCGAGCTCAATAACACCTTCCTATCCAACTACGCGCTCGATGCTATCATCACTGATGCCGTAGACCTGATGCAGACTGAGGTGAGTTGCTTAAATAATACTAGCACTTATGAGTAGAGTTTATAAAGGCCATAATAGCACAACTATTACTACGAGGTGGCCGTGGAAGGCGAGCTCAGGGCCGAGCTCAATAACACGTTTCTATCCAACTACGCGCTAGATGCTATCATCACTGATGCCGTAGACCTGATGCAGACTGAGGTAGGTCGCTTAGCGAATATAGCACTTATGAGTAGAGTTTATAAAGGCCATAATAGCACAACTATTCCTACGAGGTGGCCGTGGAAGGCGAGCTCAGGGCCGAGCTCAATAACACCTTCCTATCCAACTACGCGCTGGATGCCATCATCACTGATGCCGTAGACCTGATGCAGACTGAGGTAGGTGGCTTAAAGAATACTAGCACTTATGAGTAGAGTTTATAAAGGCTATAATAGCACAACTATTACTACGAGGTGGCCGTGGAAGGCGAGCTCAGGGCCGAGCTCAATAACACGTTTCTATCCAACTACGCGCTGGATGCTATCATCACTGATGCCGTAGACCTGATGCAGACTGAGGTGGGTTGCTTAAAGAATATTAGCACTTATGAGTAGAGTTTATAAAGGCCATAATAGCACAACTATTCCTACGAGGTGGCCGTGGAAGACGAGCTCAGGGCCGAGCTCAATAACACGTTTCTATCCAACTACGCGCTGGATGCTATCATCACTGATGCCGTAGACCTAATGCAGACTGAGATAGGTTGCTTAAAGAATACTAGCACTTGCACTTATGAGTAGAGTTTATAAAGGCCATAATAGCACAACTATTCCGACGAGGTGGCCGTGGAAGACGAGCTCCGGGCCGAGCTCAATAACACGTTTCTATCCAACTACGCGCTGGATGCTATCATCACTGATGCTGTGGATCTCATGCAGACTGAGGTAGGCCGCTTAGCGAATATAAGACTTATCAGTCACCACCACCTCGATAATATTAAATACACTTCTGTTTGGTGTCATGATTCACGTGGTTACTAAACTCGCAAAAGAGCTGGTTGGTCTCAATCTCAATACTCAATAATTTATTGCATCCTTAATGTTTCAAAATTTGTACCTACAAAATGTTACAAAACGTAGCAAAGAAGCGCCAAAGAGCAGCACGTTCTCCTGGTTGGTCCTGGTTTATTTATTCAATCACTACCTACCTGGTAGTCTTCTAATCTAGCTCTAAATGTAGTGACAGTTTATATGGACCTTTTATTAAAAATACCATATCTTTTCCAGTTCAAATGCTGCGGCGCGGTGCGTTACAACGACTGGCGGCGGAGCGCGTGGCACGAGCACGACCCGAGGCTGCTCGTGCCCGACTCGTGCTGCAAGACTGTGGCCACGCGCTGCGGTACTAGGGACCACCCTTCTAATATCTACTATATGGTGAGTTGCGTTTTTACCCGACTGCGCCAGAAGGAGGGTTATGTTTTTTCGAGTGTATGTATGTATGTATATTTCTTTGGCACGGCCTACAGCCGGCTACAAACGGCTTGATCGATTTTAGCGTGAGAGGTGTCGTTAGATTCGTCTTAATCGTGAGAGTGACACTGGTTGTATTAAGATTGGAAAAAATCAAAATGGCGGATTTTAGGCCCATAATGTCTTCTGTGTCGTCTGTGTGTCTCAAAACCTATCAAGTGGGGCATCAAAATAAAGGGCTTTTTAAGTAGCTTGCAAAATTGTATAGTTCTTAACTAAAAAGATTAAAATAAAATGATTATTGAAAAAACAAAAACCCAACTGCGTAAAAATGAACTAAAAAGATAAAAACAAGACAACTTAGTGTTCACAAATGCAGTCGGAGGCATCAATTACATATCACCAACAAAAGAATTAGTCATTGATGCCTCCGACTGCATTTGTGAACACTAAGTTGTCTTGTTTTTATCTTTTTAGTTCATTTTTACGCAGTTAGGTTTTTTGTTATTTAAATAATAGGTTTATAGGTATTATCTGGGTCCACGTCGAACGATCCACCGCGCGAGGCATTTAGACACGATCCAATTTGAAATAACTAATAGTGCTCGTTTTAAATTCAGTTGTAACTAATATGCTCCTTGTTGTTGTGAGCTAAATACTGACTGAGCTCGCTCATCGTTAATAGTGGGGGAATGTTGCTAACGCCGCCACAGGGTGTTCAATGTAGGTACTTTACACAAAACAACCATCCAGAATTAAATTAAAACTACGGTACAAATCTGGGGGCACGGCAGTGCCCCCACCAAGTCGAGCAAAAAAGCGGCACGGCCGTACCATCCTTTTCTCGAAGCAATTCAGGCCATTTTCGACCCACTGTAACTTCGTTGTGGTTGTGGATAAAACTAGAAGACTGAATTTTCAGTAACCATGCAGGCATTGTAAAGACACGGTATATTTCAAATTTCATTCAATTTGAACCAGTAGTTTAAGAATTATAACGGGTCAAAGTTTCTTAATTTTGTCACTCACTGTCTCACCGATCATCAAAACTCTAAGGCACTTCTAGCAGACCTAGAAGCTTCAAATTTGGAATATAAGCAGTGTTTGGTGTATGAATCAAGGAAAAACTAAAATATTTGGGGGCACGGTAGTGCAACCGCCAGGTCGAGTAAAATTTTTCAATTTCGGTCCAGTTTTCTAGATACATAACTGCTGTCTACAAAATACAAAAAGAAATGAGATCCCATCAAAAACAATACTTGTCAAAAAAACCAAGTCTCGCAACTCAGTTGTTCTACGGTAAAAAGTTGTGAGATCCATGTAATACCAAGTCCAGGCCAGGAAATCTTTAACGTTTTACATAAATTATTGACTTGACCATCGCATGAAAACACGTGTAAATTAAATTATTTAGACATATAGGTACCTTAATAAACTTAAAGCTTAGGACAAGGAATTCCCAAAATTCCCACGGGAACGGGAATTAGAGGGCAAATCCTTTTGTGTGAAAAATCTAAACCGCTTAGTTAGACGCTCGAAATTTGGCTTGCAGGTACCTTAGTAAACTTAAAGCTTAGTTACAACAGGATATTGCAAAATTCCCACGGGAACGGGAGTTAGCCGGGAAAAACATTTGTATGAAAAAATCTAAACCGCGTAAGATAGATGAAGGGGGTAAAACGGGATCCACGAACTTTTTGACGCTGACTGTACAAGATGTGTAAAGATCGAATAGAAATTAATTGAACTAAATGAATTCGTTTCAGGGCTGCATACGCCACTTCACGAACCACATACGAGACCACCTGATCATCTTAGCCGCAGTAGGCGTGGGTATGTCAGTCATACCTATATTCGGGTTCCTATTCTCCTGCGTGCTCTATGTGAAAATCAAGCACGTGATCGACTGACCTCGGCCCAAGCCGTCGGCCGGGAACCGCAAAGTGTTCGACAAGTCCGCGTCGGCCGGCGACTTGACCAAATACCAGGCGCCCGTTCATAGGAATAAGCCCCGCCCACCTAGCAAGCGGGCCAAGCGACCGCCCTGCCCTCTACACCATAAAGAAAAGGAGCACATGGCGCCAATTTCAACTATTAGTGATAACGTCAGCATATAATAGCTAGGTTGGAAATTCAGAGTTGGATTTTCCGCGCGATTACTTTTAGCTATAAAAGAATTGGATGCGCGAGAATTATTGTGAGTTCTTGCTCTTGAGTTAGATATAATTTGACGTTATTTTGAACTATAATAATTATCTATGATTCCTACTGGGTAGTTGTTTATGGTTCGAATAACAACTCTCAGACTTGAATTTAAAACTCAACTGTAAATAAATAATTAAGTGAGAAGTAATTGCAATAGTAATGCAAATGGCGCCAAATACCACCAGCTCACCGTGGGGCTACACAAGTGGACTCTTAAATTACATTAAAAATAATAAATACCTATCTATATTTTTGTGTCTGCACCTTCTTTCTTCGTTCGTTATATTAATGTTTAAATCACAAGTTATAAATCACATTACTTTTCAAAACTTTCGTATAATCTTATGTTCACTTTATCCACAGTCTTCCTATTCTCGCAGACATAGCATATTTTAAAGAAATCTCAATATCTCTAAATAGATCATAAATATTATGTATAATTTCATGTGTTCATGGTTACACTATGTATAGAAAATAAAATGTTCATGTCTAGTTCGTAGCTAAGTAGTACATGACCGAATTTATATCAAAATGTATCTAAGTCATACGTTTGAAAATAATAACTACGTTAGAAGAGTTGTTAGAAATATTTTAAGATGGTGCTATATTTTGTTAACTGTACCGTAGGCCATTGTGTACTTAACACCGTAGAGACATCTATTAAGGGTAGTTTAAGAATTAACAAAATGTGTCCGAACATCCATTTCAATAGAAAATATCTATGTTTACTTCCAGTGTATGTAATTTCACACCTTAAATATCGCTAATATTAACTTATGAATTCTGGCTGGCATTTGATCATAATTCATCATGAAATGTATAAAAAAATACAATCCAGTACCTACCTACAAATAAATATAAAAAAAAAGTTTTTGATATTCGAATATCCATCGGTATCAACATTCATGGACACACTTTTTAGGTCATAAAGTTGCCGAAGGCAAAAACAGGTGGCGTATCAGTTCTAAATTATGTAAATGTAACCAAATGTTGTTATCTTGAACTTATGGCATAAAATACAATGTTCATTATTCATTGCACAAAAAGTTTACTCTGATAATTTACTCATCCAGTAGCTATCGAATGATACTAAATATTTACTTATGAGTGTCAAGGTGCCCATGCTGTCACTTGTTTAAAGGAAGAGGTGAATACTAAAATAAACATTTACATAAACTTGTAATTTGGCGAGAGGCGGGTCAGGTCTTTATATTTGAGGTATTTTATCGATAAAATTGTCCATAGATTTATAGTTTAGCTCTTATAGTTTGAATACGACTCTCCCGGACATTGTATACCACCAGCGGCTTCTACGGGGAATGCCCGAAAATGTCTAGTCTCGTACGTCACTACTCACTATGTAAGCAGCGCACTAAATATTTCTTAATGACCTTTTATGTCCGGTGATAATTAATTTAATTAAGTACATTGCATTTTATGCCATTAAGCCTCAAGTCGTAGAAATAATTAATGTGTGTTTAACAAAACTATACCTAAGCTATATTGTGCCTTATAATTATTAAGATCGTAGGTTAATGAAACGCTGCAAGTCTTAGCTTAATAAATTCTATCGTTTAACTTTGTAGGGTTCCGTATTTTAAATTACTTCTACGTAAAAAAAACGCCTGTTTCTTATTTAATTATGCTCCTACGTCCATAAAATCAAATTATGGGTATACATAAATAAATATTCATAGGTATTCATTATTCGAACGACGTGGGTTTTTAATTTTTATGCTTTTACAGAAAATTGGTTTTATACATATTACCAGTTTGTCGTTTTTTAACTAAAAAGCGAACTTTGAGAGACCAAACTTACCTTTTTAGGGTTCCGTAGTCCTGACAAGGAACCCTTATTTCATTTCACTTTCATAATTTAAAAATATCATATTTAAAATGTTTTGATTAATAAGTCTTAACATACAAGGAAAAATAACCATTATTGTGTTTTTATTCCATTTCTATAAAATAACAATAAAAACCGGCCTTGAATCGACCTTAGAAGTGGATTCGTTCCGCTCATTCCATGATTCTTTATGTTTTATTTGGGTGGGAACTACAAGTTCGTTGTGTCGTTGACTTTAATTGTACCTACTCGTATGTGTTGCTACTTGCTGTAAAATTTAGTGTAGTTTTTTGTTACACGACATAGCACTTAAAATGGGGTTTTAATTTTTAATTAGTTTCGTTTTTTCAGTCAACTTTTCTAAACTCAAATACGAACCAAACTACCTCAGCAACTGGCTTGTCTCATACAAACAGCACGGCCGACATTTTTTCTATAGAAATTAACCCACGATTAGTCAAGAGGCTACTTTTAAAATTGGACCCTGCTAAATCAGCCGGTCCTGATCTCCTTCCAGCTCGTTTACTCATTCAGTGCGCTGAAAGCTTGGCGATTCCAATTTCTATGCTTTTCAAAAGATCTCTTCTTGAAGGTTTAGTGCCCAACTTATGGAAAAAGGCCTTTATTACACCTGTCCATAAAAGTGGATCCAAGATGGAAGTAACTAATTACAGGCCCATATCCAAGCTCTGTATAGTTTCGAAGGTCCTGGAAAAGGTTGTCTACGATCAGGTGTATGAGGCTCTAAGAAATTCTTTTAGTGATTTTCAGCATGGTTTTCTGAGAAGGCGCTCGACCGTGTCAAATCTTGTCTTGCTTAATGATTACTTAACCCTCAATATGGATAATAGTGAGCAGGTTGATGTAATCTATACGGACTACAGCAAAGCATTTGATCGAATCGATCACAACCTTCTTCTGGACAAGCTTCAAATGATTGGAATCAGAGGTGACCTTCTTAGATGGTTCGCATCTTATATCTCAAATAGATCTCAGGCTGTGGTGGTGAGCAATTACATTTCCAGCTGGATACCCATCCCTAGCGGCGTTCCTCAGGGATCTTTACTGGGCCCGTTGTTGTTTGTCATATTTGTAAACGACATTAACTCTTGTCTGCACTCCTCCCGCCTTCTTTGCTTCGCAGACGATATGAAAATCTACTCCGCAATTGCGTCGGAACGGGATGCTGCTGCCCTGCAGGCTGACTTGTCACGTCTGGTTGAATACTGTAAGTTCAATAAACTGGATCTCAACCCCTCCAAATGTTCTATTGTAACTTTCAGTCGCAAGCTAAATACTAAATTGTATCCATACCTTATGGGTGGCCAAACCCTACAGAGGAAGACATCCATTCGCGATCTGGGAGTGATACACGATTCCAAACTGATTTTTGATGACCATATAGATAGCATAGTAGCTAAGGCGTCAAGGGCTCTCGGTTTTGTAATGCGTAGCTCAGTCTGTTTTAACAAGGTAAAGACACTTAAAATACTATATTGCACATTTGTGCGTAGTCACCTTGAGTATGCGTCGCAGATCTGGAACCCTAGGTACCAAACATACGTCTCTCGTTTGGAGAATGTCCAGAAAAAGTTTATAAGGTTTATTTGTTACCGTACCAGATCACAGTATAGTTCGTCGGACTACTCTAACATCTGTAAAAGGCACCACATCCTTCCTCTTGCCATTAGGCGTGAAATATCTGATATCACATATCTTATAAAAGTTATTACAGCTGAGATTGACTGCTCTGAACTCCTAGCTAACAT